>NC_084671.1:752500-1952500 GCF_028389875.1 Rhea pennata | reverse complement strand
GTGTCAAAATTCTCTTACCTAATGTTTCCTTTTGTAGTTCCTGACACCTATTTTGTAGCTCATTCCCTTGCTGAAGTGAAGTTTGAAGCTGCTGTGTTTTCAAGTCAACTGTATCAGCCACCAAAGTCAGATGTTTCACCTTTTCTTGGAGGGACTCATTCTCTCTCTGGGATTTTGCTAATCTTTGATTCAGTTTGGATATTTCTGAGGAGAAAAATCATATAGGTGATGGTCAAATTTACCTTCTTCACTAAAAAATATCTTACCTGATTTATGACCTCAGGACTTCTGCATTTTAGTCGGGGTATGGGCCATGGTAAGCCATTTACATCAGCAATACTTCTGCTCAGATTTGAGGGCCAAAAGAACTACCATGTGCAACACCTCTTGTATAACTTGTACTTAGCGAAACAGGTAGAATAAAATTTGTACTATTCATCAGCACTAAGTAATAATATGCATTTCCTTCAAGATCTCAAAACCAAACTAAAACATATGTATGTAAGCCAAATGAAATAACAATAGCTGACAAATATTTGAATCCAATATCTTAACAAGATATACAAACAATTGTTGACATACAAAAAAATTGTAAATCCCACTAAAATGAAATTTGAGAAGATTTCACAGTACTACACTGGAGATATTAAGGGAACTAGCCCTGATGAGCAAACTTATAGTTCAAAATACCTTTGGGCATGTGTATTAATTTTGTTTTCCCTTGTCATTATTTGGCATGACTACTGTTGTTAAAGTAATCCAAGCGCATCTTCAAAACATAGAAGACAGGCTTTTTCAATCTATCATTCATTAGCTCTTCAGTTTAGAAGTACAGTATCTCCAAGGAAGCTTCCTGGGTAGTTTCTATTGCAAAGCAAATAAGCTAGTTATGGGTGGAGTGTAATGAACCTGCTCCTACGTTTTCACAGGTTTTCCCCGAGCTTAAGTTATCCTTAATGACTATATTTAACATTTTCAAAAGCAGTTCCAATTCATTTCTCCTCTTCTCTCCAATTACAGCCCCAGAAGTTCAGTTGTCCAAAGAAGCTACACCACTTTGATTTTTATTAGTGATCACAATGTTCAAGTTAGATGAAGCCTAACTGAACTTTCAAATCATCTATTACATAATCTTTATATTCTGCCCACAGACAAATTTTAAATTATTTCTGTAGCACAAATATTTTCATTAACTACTACCTTTCCCAACTACACCACATTTAAATAAATGTATATTAACTGTTATAAATACTGAAAGATTTGAAGTTCTTATACTTCTTTCCACTTGCCATTAATTAACCAAGAGTAAAGAATGTCCACACACAAGGCTTGTTATAAGGCTTTTGCACACTAACCAAGGAAACAGGTCTATGTATAAAAAGCAGCACTTCATATACCACATTTTATTCTCCAACTCTGACACAGAAAATAAGTTTTAAAAATAACAGTGAATTACCTTACTGCAGAAATAATAAGGTAAAATGAATGAAAAGTTTACTACAAAATATAATGTTACCATATGTTACTAGGGAATAACTCATAGTATAGAGAATGAAAGTTTTAGAAAAGCACCAGCAGGCAAAAAGGAAAAAAAATAAAAGAAAAAAAAGTTGGGGGACCAAACAGTTTCAGCTAGAAAACTAGATTTAAGAAAATACATAATGTCCACAGTCTGGCACTACTCTCAATGAGATATGCTGAATGCAGTGAGAGATACATAGCACATATAATGGAGATCAGAATAACAATTGCTTAGAATTTGAGAGGGAATAATTTTCTTTGGCTAGATCTGCGCTTTCGTGTCTTCCATGAGATTTCATGGATCTAAAGGTCAAGGATAAAGCAAAAATTAATAACAAGTGAATTGTGACATTCTATAAATAAATGAACATCTGCAAAACAAATCTTACTGGAGTGAAACAATTGCATAAACAAAGCCCATGTTGTGCATACATCAATGATAAATAATTTTTATTTGGAGGATAAATGTTTAAAAGAATCTAAAAGCTCTATTTAAGAAGCATTAAAATGCTACGATTTTTTGAAAATGTCTGCAGAAATGCATCTATGTATTCTCTTTATTTATCTAGAACTAGGCAGAGAATAAGTACAGGAAGGGATGAATTCTTAGGGACATTAACGCTTTCTGTGCTCAGTCTAAGTAGGAGATGAAGTCATGCATGAAAATGCAAGATATTGACACTGACATTTAAATAAATTGTTGCAAAAACTGAATAGTAAAGGACTTTTCTTTTAACACTGTCTTCAGCAGGCAATAGTCCTCCCTTCAGGGTTCTCTGCTCCCTGGGCTCAGAACAACGTCAACACAGGAGCTGTTAGGATGGTCTGGACGGAACAGAGCCTGTAATTACACTTCCACATACTTTTCTCAGCAAAACTAATCTCTTAACTGAGGCACAGCAAAAATGGTATTCAAGGATAAATCAGAGTTGTAAAGTCCAACTGTCAGCTGGAGGACTGGATATGACCTTCCAGAACAAGAGAGCCAGTTGTTGCTTGCTCCCAGCTGCTCGTTTTCCTGCAGGCTGCCCTGGCGTGAGCAGGAAGCGGGCCGGGGGCCAAGCCAATTATTCTCACCCCCTGGGCTGCTTCAAGCCACTTCCCATCGCCAAGGCCCCTCACACAAACACACGCTCATCCTTGGAACTACTTGCTCTTATTCAGGCCCATGAGGGGGGCAGATGGCCACATATAAGGTGTGGGTTTGCTCCTATGAGGTGGCCCATGTATGCAAGGCAGCTTGAAACGTATAGCAGCAGGCTGGCCAGGGAACACGCCTGCCTGCGTAACGGGAGGAGGACCGCACTGGAGGACCATCCCGCAGCTCCACCAAAGGCAGTGCGGTATCACAGCATGTGTATGAGCGTGCACGAAAAATCTGATAATGGGAGACAGGAGGCAAATTAAAACTTCGAGTCTTTGCATTACAATCATACCCACACACTTATCATAAGTATCTTTATTACAATATTTCAACCTGACTTGGCTAACGGAACATTGAGCCAAAACAATAATCCACTAGTAACTGGACAGAGTCCAACACAGTTCACACAGTACCATTAAGAACAGAAAACAACAGTATTCTACTACTTTTGATCAGGACAAATTAATATCAGAATTTTAGAAGTGATGATTTTACCTTCTAATTTACTATAGTATACTGAACTACCAAAAGGTATTCCATCTTGCCCAAGGTATTGCAAGATGATAATTTACCTGTCAAAGCTTCTTTGCTAACAGCTTTTATCTGTAGAAAAATTTCTTCTTTCAGGGCAGCCCAGTTTTCTAGATTACCAGACACAACCTCTTTAATACTGTCTAGTTCACTTCTAATAAAAGGAAATAACGACAGCGCCTTGCTTAGAGTTGAGCAATGGTGATCCAATGTATTTCTGGAAAAGACAGAGAAAAATAAAACCAGACATACATTTGTAAAAGCAAATAAAGATATATAACTATCTTTTAATTATTTTGAACCTGATGATAACTACCCCTCTGTTATATTTTATAGTACATTCAGTTACAATAATTCAGTATATGGAATATGTTTGAGTATATTTATACTCAAATTCTCTCTTTTAAATGTTGATGTAAAACCTACATGTACAAATAAAACTGTACAAACAACTGTATAATTATTTTTTATTGTTTGAAAAATGATGGCAATACAGTTTAAATGTCTGTATATCCAGGCTTATGCTGAATCCTTACAGACAATACACGTAAAAAAATACTATATTGCCGCTGCATTACAAATGCTTCTTTCTTACTTTTTTAGCATTAATTAATATTTTCTAATTAATCATTAGCATATTAGCATTAATTAATATTTTCAAAGTTATGAAGAACATATCCTGTTGCTAATAACATCAGTAATCAGTAATGATATTTGCCAGTTACATTTGCTAACAGTACAGCATTTTACTATATTCTAGAAAAAGAAAAAATAAAATTATTCTGAACATTCTTCTCATGCACAGTATTCTTTCTGCCTCGGCCTGCTCTGACTGCACACTTTCACAGGAGGCATAACTTCTCCAATTCTATGTGAAGAAAAGCACTCTTACCTGAGCACTTGTGACTGCTTATATGCAGCTTCCTTTTCTTCTCGGAAATATCGCAAATCTTCTTTCACATTTTTTAATTCATCTTGTTTGTTTTTTAGTTCCATTGTTAGGTTTTTTATTCTATATATGTAAATAAAATAAGCAGAAAAGTATTATTTACACTATTAACCAGTCTCTATTTTTGCTTCAACTTTAAATAAAAAACTTACTAAAAATATTTTTAAAGGTGATGATTGCCTATTTTTCAACCTGAATTAACAGACCTTCAAATGAAGAGTCTTCACCACACTGTATGAGACACTTTGTAGTAAATCTTTCAAAATAACATTCATAATATAATTTGGAAAATAATATGGAAGTGTATGTGCAGTATTAGCTCATGTGATATGCAAATATCTTTTGTTCATTTACAGTTGTAACACAGAACTACTCACTTGCTTAAATTATATTCACTTTCTTACCAAAATGTTTTAATCTAATATTTTTAAACCTCAAGGGCATGAAAGAACAAGTTTAATGAAAAAAAATACAGCCGATTTTTATACATTTCCATTCTGAAATTAATAGTTATTAAAATATTTTTTGAAAAATTACAACATTCCAACATATGGAAGAATCAAAGCCAAAATCAGTTTATCATTCATCCTCGCAAAACATTTGCTGTTGTGCAAACCTCAGTGTAAAGTTCCACTTGGATCTTGATCTTAGGGGCTGCAGTACCTAAAAAGCTGCATAGGTTCCATATAAAATTGTAAACACGTGTCTTTAAAGAGCAACAGAGAGCTGAAGGGGAAGCTTTTTCAAGACACTCAACAAGGAAAACTAAATATTTGGTTACAGTCCCCACAGGTTTCCCCTCTTTCACTCAGTATGTTCATCTGTTTCTTAAATCCGGTCACAGGCCAAAAAAAAAAAAAGTGTCACAAATCCAAATTAGTCATTTTCCTTTTCTCATACACTCAGTTTCAAATTCTAGTTCTTGAGCACTGGAACTATACTTTTGCATTGCTGATTTAAAGAAAAGCATTCAATATAAATAAATAAATAAATAAAAAGCACCAAACCCAGAGTTTTATGTATTATTTTTGCTCCCATTGCTTGAGCTGAAAGGAAAAATTTTACAAAAAATGTTTCCAGCAGTCATCACTTTTATAAGCTCAGTGAAAATGACAAATTACACTGGTCAAAACTGGTCAAAACTGTTAATAAAATTATTTTCCTATCTCTTTCTTAAGGAAGACTTAAGGAAATAGTAGTTCCAAACTAGACCTAGGTTTTCATGTTCCCAGCTTGACTAATGATATGACAGAGAAAATACGCATTTCTTTTTCTGTACTTCCGCCCTTCCTTTCAGCAAAAACAAAACCACAGACCAAGCAAGCAACAAACCCCACAACAACAGATTTGGGGCCCTGGAAATAGTTAAACACAAGATGGAGGTGGCAGGTCACCACTCGGTTGCCCTGACTATTTGGCAAACGACTGGAGGGTGTCGGGCTCCCGCGGAGCCTCAGCGTCGCTCCCCGACGTCCCGCTGCGTGCCCGAAACGCGTCCTCCGGGAGGCAAGGCTCGACGGAGGCGCTTTCAGCGTGCTCTGCAAGCGGTCGCCTGGAACAGGCTGGAAAGGCTTCTCACGCTTCCTCCCCGCAGGAAAGGGGCGTGCTCCATGGAAAGAGCTTGGAACAGCAGCTTCTTTAAATTGCAGCACGGGTGAAAAGGATCGTGAATCAATCTGGGAGTAGGAAGGGAGAGAAGGAAAGCAGTGTGCAGTTATTAGGACTCATGACTCCACCGTGCATCTTCCCTCCTATTAAAAACACAAATTAACGTTTGTCACACCTGTGCTCCAGCTAGGCCTGTTTCAGTGAGACTGCAACACCATAGAAGTAGAGTATCTGTGGTAGCTTAAAAGTGAACAGAAACAGATGATAGGTGCTTACGGTTACATATGAGAGCAGAGTATTCAAAATAGGACGTCTAGTAAGTGTAAGGAGGGAAGAAACCCCCTGGCAGCCCTGAGCACCGGCAGCCTCATCTCTCAGCTACCAGCTCCCGCAGCTCAGCTGGCCGCTGGCCTCCGCCGGGGCCGGCCGGGGAAGAGGCAGCCTCCGCGCAGGGCTCTCCTCCGAGGGCGCAGGGCAGGCCGGGCAGGGGGCCTTCCCGGGCCCTCGCAGCCTTACTCCACCAGCGCAGAGGCGGACGGAGCGCGCGGGAGCCGGCGCGGCTCGCTCCCGCAGCAGCCGAGCGGCCGCGCTCCGGGGCGGCCTGCGGAGACGCCTGCCACGGACGGCTGCTCGCCACCTGCACAGACACCTGCCAACACCGCCACGGGGCTGCTTCGGAAGCATCGTATTTCCAAGTGTTAAAAAAAAAAAAAAAAAAAAAAAAAAAAAAGAAAAACCCTTAACGACTGTTAAAGGCAGTATAAGCTTGATGTCTGTTAAAGATGGTATTCACTTACAGGCATGTATAAGTTTCAACAAACTTAGCTGCAGACGAATGACTAGCTGAACAACCTTAGCGTGCCCTTCTCATTTTAACGGCTTTAAGTTTCCTTCAAGCGTGTGAAAAACGTCATTTGACGATAACACCAAGCTCACACCAAGAAAGCACTTCCAGTGGTTGGCATTAAGCCCGAAGCCGGACGACGCGCGCCCCGGCCGGCGGAGGAACGGCAAAGCCTCGCCGGCGCGCGGCGCCCTGCCAGCCGGGCCGCCCTGTGCCCGGCCCGACGCCCCCCGAGCACTGCCAGAACGAACCCTTAGGTGACACTTGGTACTGCGTAAAAACGTGCCTCTGTAATAACTATGTCACAAGAGGAACCTCCCGCATCAGGGACAGAAGCGGCATTAGGGCTTAAATAGATAACTACAAAGAAATAAAAGGCTATAACAATTTTTCTAGTAAAACATAAAGGAAAATGATGACAAAACATTTTGTTTAGAGATTTTCCATGATGCTTTAGTGCACCTCAGTATCCTGAAAGCTTTCAGAAAAAAATAATTATTTTACACATACTTAAATATCAAACAATACATTCAAAAGCTTTTATCATTTTCTTTCTTTAAAATGATTATCCTACCTCAAGAATTCAAGATCGCTGAACAAGAAAATCATAATAAGGGTCAGAAAACAAAGAAAACTGACTTTGCTAAAGAGTGCAAAGCAGTGTCTCACACAGCTCTGGCAGATTTAAGGTTTGCTGGAAATGCTTTCCCAGGAGTTCACAAACATTCATCACATTTTCCTACACAGCAGGGGTCAACTGTACTAAGATATAATGCAGTTATTTTTATCATCAGTGCAAATATGATTACCTCTGCTAAAGTTCATCTTCCTGGCTCTTTCCTTCTATTTACAGTATGCAGCAAACACTTTCTCTCTCTATGAATAATGGTACTTTCAATAAGTTCTCCCAAAGTAAAAAGCAACATCAAAAAAAAAAGCTATACTTTTTTTTTTTAATTGAACAATATATTAGCTTGCATGCTCCAGATCAATATGTCCTACAGAGTAAGAAAGTACTCACTCATATGTCAAGTTTGTTTCTTCTATCCATGAAAACAAAACTACATGGATCTGTACTTTTAAAAACTAGTCCTTTCCTAAGCTTTAAACGCCTCCTGTTAGTACAACACAAATGATTTTGTTTTACTGACTCATTGTCATCAGCAAATAAACAATATTTGAATCCACAAATATCATACAAAACTAGAGGGTGGTAGAGGTATGACATTAGAGTTTGCTTCAAATTTAAAAAGCAAAAGAAAAGGATAATAATTTACAGTAAAAAAAGCCCTAATATTAATGTGCATTAATTAATGTTATCAGGTGGATCATCCATAATGCATTTGCAGTAAAATGCAAAATTTAAAAATATTGCTCATAAAGAAACTTGAATTTGCAGAGTTCTGTCAAAACCAAAACTGATCATCTAGTAGTTAAAAAGTAAGTTGCTTGGGCTTAATTGTGACCACTGAAAAAATGACAGAACTGATTAAACAAGAAAAAAGAAGAAGAAATGTCGGGGTACCTTGGTAAGAAAACTTATCCATAGATGCCTATGCAATTCATTTTGAGGGACAGAAGTTAGACAGTTAAATCTTTTTGACTGCACTGGGGAGCAGAATCAGATTGGTACCTCTGACTAACAGAGAAACAGCTAACATCTTAAGAATCATGCAAACTCAAATCTTCTGTAGATAATATACAGTGTTAACTATACCCCAAGGAACAAAATGCAGTGATTGTCAAACAATAACAAATCAAAACTTTTGGATCCATGGAAAACTGGATGTTAATTTTCTATTCTTATTCATTCCAGAATGGGATTTGAAGTATTTGAAGATCTTTTGGTTTGAAAGAGGAACTTGCAAGTAAGTACAGACACATTTGCTTTCTCTTGCCACTCCACAGATTTGATATAATGCAGTTATCACAGAACTGCATATGCATAAGACAAAAGGAGATTATCAATATCTTCTGGTCATTCACACATAAAAGAACAGGTGGACAAGTCAAGACAGTTGTACTCCATCCACAGTCTATTCTGCTCCTTTTTATGATGATGACATTTTATTCTGGTGATATTTAACATGAAGGAAAGAAGTTCAAAGGATCATTAAACGCTGGCATTAAAACAGAATTATAAGAACAAAGTGATCTCATCCTCCGTCCTGTATTTCACATGAACTGTGAAAATTAACATCCTAACTTTGCAGCCAGAATACATTCTCAGTGAATATAGGAGGAAGCCTGCACAGTATGGGAGACGAATTATAATACATTAACAACCAGTGCTGACAATGACAAGAATAGCATGAGAAAAATAAAGCAGCCGCCAAAAGGGATTCTTGCCAGCAAACAAATATCCTCATTGTCCTAAAGTAATGACAAGAGCTATTACCACACTTGCTCAAATATAAGATGTCACATTTTACAGAAGTTAAGATCTGAAAATAATATCCGTATCTTCACATACTACATGGTACACAGCCCCTCTCAGTGTCCCAGAAGGACCCATTTTAGGCTGAATGAGCAATTGCATCCATGGTCACCTGCAGTCAGTAGCGAGTCTGCAGAGAAAGCTGGAGAAAATGGTCAATGGAAAAAAACTCTTTCACTACAGTATTTTCAGCTTCATGAAACTCTAAGACTAACTCAAAGCCAGTTCAAGTTGCTCATTTTCATTTCAGCATGTTTCACTCTTTTAAAAAGATGTTAGTATGCATCCCTTGTGCACTTCTTTTGGACAGCTCAAGTTGCAAAGTAGAATTAAACACATAAAAAGTAAAAAAATTTCTAAGACTTAGCATATGCTCATTCCCTAATGAAGAAAAAAAATACCACTTTAAAGGGAACTCATCTGATGCTCGCATAGAACTTCTGTAGTGTAATGAAGAACACTCATTTACTACCTTATGAATTAATTTCTTTTTAGGTGTTGGATGATACACCAACATCATTCTGAAAATACATCACAGCACTGCAGTGGTTATAATGTTTTGTTAATTAGTCATGCCTTCTAAAACAGTGAAAAGATGTGCAAGTTTTTCAAGTTGCCTACATATAATAGTAGAACTGAGTGCATGCCCTAAAGCATATCTGAAACCTCTTTAAATTATTCATCTCTTACATAGCTGCTTATGTTTGCCAGTAAGAAATTGCATCTGGAAACATCGCTGATATTTTAAACAGATCTTTCATACCTTGTTCTTAGCTTAAAAATAGGAAGAGTTCATCTAATTCTCATATTTCTTAACTAGTGACAATCTTCTAATTAAATGCCTTCCCATCACTCCACAATGACACTGCAAACATTAGATTTCTGATGAAAAAAGCAGCAAATACATATCCACTGCACTTAGATTACTTAATGACCAGAGAACATTGATAAAAGAAAACATTAAGGATAAAAGTAAAACCTGGAAGTATTTGAAAGTCCTCCATAAAAGTGTAAACTCCTTGAGGAAGGTCTGTTTATAGCTGAAACAGACCCGAGATTCTCAGGATTTTAAAAGAAACAAGCATAAGAACATTTTATTAGGACTATATTGAACACCTGGAGCAAATGAATCTTTAATAGAATAGTTCAATCTCCAAAGCAACAAACTTCAAAAGACAAACTCCAATATTACCAAGGGTCATAAAACAAAAGACTTGTCTAATGAAGACAAACTTAAACAATATGCTGAGTTTTTTTGTGGGGGAAGGTAAGCAGGTGGAAAGGTGGTTACACCCTTCCTGGTGCTATTAATGCTGAAAAAAAATCCCATAACCAAATTTATCTAACAGGCATCAACAGCTAGAAGTACTATATAAAAACTGAAAAATTTGAAGGTGTAAGGCAAAAAGAATAGGCCACGTGGGATAATTTTAATACAGTGATCTACACTGTTAAGATGTTCAGCCTTGTGAACATCTTTCTAAACTCCATTAGTTAAGTTAAGATAGAAAGATATTACAACTTCTCTGGCTAGAGAGTCTACAAGGGCAAGGAAAACTGTAAGCATTTTTTAAAAGGACCAATTGGATTTAAACACTAATCTTCAAAAAGCTGTAATACAGATGTTATCAAAACAGTTTAGTTACATTACTATTCCATGGTAATATCTTTAAATAGTAACTAGGTTTGCTAAAACACAGTTCTGAGGTGCAGACCACAGCTTAACATGGCTAACGAGGGGTCAACAAGCCCTTCCAAGGGTTCACACTGAACCAGGATGTCACAGCAATGCTCCAGGCTTGAGTCTCTTTTGCCCCTCGGTCCCAGATTGCCCTGCCCAGGACACAGGCAGCCCCGCTGGGGAGCCGGGCTGCAGATGGCTCGTCTCAGCCAGGACCGCGCGACCCCGGCAGAGCCAGACGCACGTGCCGCCCAGCGCGGCAGAGCCACGCCAGAACTACGCAGACCCTTCTTCGGAACCACAGGGCTGAAGGTAAGTATTTGCCTGTATTCACTACACCCTTTCCACATATTCCACCCGAAACACTTTACTATTGCCATTATATAGAGAATTTGTTCAAGCTCTCTCAGAGACTGCATAAATACAATGTATCGATATTTTTCTTCAGAAAAAACATATATCCTGCTAGCTTAAGTAAAAGGACAATAGCAAATAGTTTATGGTAAAGTTCCCTGTATCTATACCATGTACCATAGTAGAGACTTTTTCTAAGGTATGATTACTGCCCTGACCAAGCACACAGATTACAAAAAAAACAAGTCACAAAATTTGCAATGTTTCTCATATGGAGAGGTATTTTCCCACTTAGTAAAGGGGAAAGATTACATGATATTCTTCAGTGTCGAAGCTTCCATCTTTGTTTCTCAGACAGACAAAAAATGTGAAAAATGATACAGGCTTCTGGTCAGGAAGATGTCTATTTATGACATGTTTTATACTCGTGGAATAAACTGTACTTTGAACGATGCTCCCAAATTCTTATCCCCAATTCTTATGTCAGACATCCGGTAAAGATCACCAGTACATAGCACAAAGATGTTGCTCAGTCTATACAGATATCTTCTCAGTGTCCCAAAGAATTAGAATCAGTAGCTGGACCAAATAAGCCAGTATAAATAGACCTTTCTGGATCGCCTAATCAAAGAGATTCTATAAAAAGACAGAGAGATAAGTAATCTATATCATAACTAAAGTTCAGAGCTAGTCAGAAAGGAAATCATTTTAAAAATTACGTATTTTTCCAAAAAAGTCGTCCAGTCTGATGATAAAGCACAACAAACAATTAAATACAAAACAGAAATATTTGTATCTAATACAGTCAGATTTTGCACTCTAAAGACATTCACTGTTCATCTGACTATCTTCTATCACACAGAGATGGCATCTGGTCATACTAGTTTAATGCAAAAAAAGGGTTTACTCCACAGAACAATTAGATCACAGTGCCTCTGAAAAATGCTGCTAGCTAAACATCTGCCACCCGTAACAAACTATAATTAATGGCAAAATACCCGCTACCTTCAGGTCAAAAGAATATTTATTAGTGTGGGGAAAAAAAATGCACATAGCCTACTAGGTTAGGTTGCTTCAATGAGCAGTATACACAAATGGAAGTGATGTAAAGCATATATAAACAGATGCAATACTAGCAAAATACCCTGGTAAGGTTTATTATTTTCATACACAAGCATCTAACATGAGAAGCTTGTAACAGCTTAGAAAAAGAAAGATTAGTTCCTTATTTCGTTGTTCATTTCATCTGGTTTTGGCTCTTAGCAATTTTGACACTAACTCAACTCCACTTTATCACTAGACTTTCAACAGAAATATACTACTAAAAGTCTAGACTTCACCAAGTCATGTAGCTGCTGTTGCTTTCCTAAGCAATCATGTTGTAAAAAGTAAGATTTATTTTAGGCAAATTCAACAGCAACGCATTTTCTACGGTATTAAATTTTGTCAACGTAGTAGGGAACTAACAAACTCAAGGTGGAGAACTCAGAAAACTGCAAAAGAATCCAAACCCAAAAATATGGAAAAATAGAGCTCCCACAAGTTAAAATATGTGAGGTTTACGTCACTTTTAAGATTTTATTATTTATGGATAAAATTTCCAACAACTACACACATTATCAGAAGGAATTATGTGTTAGTGACTATCATCAGACTTATGCCCTTGAGTAGATTTTGTAAAAGTTTTCAGGATTATATTTAAAGGCCTCGGTGACATACATCTCAGTAAGTGGTATCTACACACCTCTTCAGGTATGCATCATAAAAAATTTTGCTTCTCGTCACACATGTTACTCAGTACTACCATACCTTTAAAATACATCTTTAAGTCTATTTTAATTTTCTTACTTCAGAAGTTATAAAAATTATCATAATTTAGATTGCAAATATAATGTATACCTCCTTCAGCACTACAAATTTTTGAAACGCCCTGCCAGAGAAAAACCTGTTAATGAACTGAATGCTAGGGACTCCAGGAATCTGTGGGAGTCCCACACAGCAAGGAGGCTAAAGCTGATTATACTTGAATCTCCAATGATTTAGACAGGCAAGCCAACAAAGCGCCTGCTAGTAACACCTTTCAATGGGCAACGGACCCAAAATGCTCAGTCAGTCGAATAAAGGAGACAACAGCATTTCAGCTCAACTAAGCATAAATCATTGCTCTTGCTGATGATAACTAGTATCTTATAGAAGCAAATCTAGCAGTTCAGTCTTCAGAGCCTGTGCAGTCCTGTCTGCAGGGTCTACCTTAGTCACCATGTAAACTGACTGGCATCGTGGTATCAAGTTTGCCATATCATGACATCTCTTCAGGAACAGCTCTCATGTGGGTATTATGGAATTAAAGTGATTTTAACATGGAATAAGTATTTTCCCACAAAATACAGTGTCCAACGTAAGAATAAGATTTGAATAGCTAACTTGCACCAGTACAGTCTACTGCGTGACGGTCAGTTCCTCGTTCTGACAAAATCTCGCAGGGTAAGCAGCCGATTTCCTAGCACGCTAAAGCTCCCAGGTGGCTTTCAAGGTTAACCACAGATACAAACAATAGCAATAGTCTAACCTTAAGGAAATATAAAAGTGAAATAGCCTCATCTAAACAATAAAGATTAAATCTCTCTCAGCCTTACAAAGATGAAAAAAAGGCACATTTGGCTGCTGATAAAAACATGCAGTTTGGGAGGAATGATTTGCCAACCATGCAAGAACCAGCAGAAAGAGAGTATGTTGATTAGTTAGTTTATGCCAAAGGTATTAGGTAACAAAAGAGGCCCAGGACAGTGAAGAGCAGATAAAGAATATTTAGACAGGTTACTCAGCAAGGCACAACAGTTGATTTATGGGCTCAGTGAAAGCCTACTGAAAGTATTCCATTTGATTTCAGCAGGTTTTAAATCAAGCCAAGCCTTAGGGGGAAAATGCAGAGATAAAGTTTTCATTAACTGTTTGAGCTTTGCTACAAAAAGTCACCTAAATGAAAGTTTTGGTCCACCTCTGGCAAATGATTCTCAACAAAAAGAATGTGCTGCCACTGCACACGCTAGCACACTGAGCGCTGCCCCTGTCATTGCCACCCAGAGCCACTGCAGTACCAAGGAGCATTTGCTCTCTTAACAGCACTCTTCAAGAGTAGACTATTAAACCAAAGACAACACTGAAAAATTGGTGTGTGTGGGGGGGTGTCAGTTCATACTCAAAGCTCAAAATGAAAAAAAGATTGCAATATACAGTATGAGTAAGCTGATCCACTGTATATATAAGTTCAACTTTGTGAGAACTTCTGTGTTTTAAAGTGAAGGTTTATTAGAAATATTACCACACAAAAGTCTATTTCCAATAGTAGTTATGTTAAATTCTTATAGTATTTAGGGGGTTCGCAAAAAATGTAAATAGATTATAAAGTGCTGCATCTATAGATCCGTACATGTTTCCTCTTTAGTGTTTCCAACACATTCAACCCCAGTCCTTTGAGAGAGCACCTTAATGTCCAAAAATGCTAAATATTATCAGTTTAAATCAGTTGCTAATGGCTGTAGGTCAATTATATAAGACAGACCACAATTAGGAGTCTTTAGAAGCAAAATGATGACTGACCTGATATTTAAAATTACAGTCTCATTCCTAAAAAGAGCTTCTGACAAACAATTTGATGCAGAAGAGCAAGGAATTGCCAAGAAGCTTCTGATTCCACTGCTTCTACCACATTATTCTTTCAGTAGTCAACTCAAGCAACTGCATTTTTATAGTTGGTAATTAGATTTACTTACTTTAGAGATGTAAATATTAACATTCAGATTACAGTCCCACTGTAAATAATGAATGAAATACATTAATAGATTTCAAAGTAAGACGATAGAAAATTAGGATACAGAAAAAAGTACAGAGTATTCATGTTAAATTTGATTATGGATAGTAGAAGAATACAAGAGAGAAAAGGGAAGAGCGGTTCTTTGGAACTTAAGGACTAAAAGAAGTTCAAACATTTCTTTCACAGTAGAAAACAGCAGAAAAGATACAATCTTTTGTTATGAAATCTGTTATATTGTCATGGATCACACAATGGCATAAAAGCAACAGTAGGTTAATCAGGAACTAGAGATAGTGGTTCAGAAACTCTATAGAAAAAAAAAAGAGAGAGAGAGAGAGAGAGAAAACATCCTACCCAAACTGCTAAGAATGTCTCAAAGTCTTGACATGTTCATATTGACTATAACAAGTTCCATATCAGTCCACATTCTTTGTGCAACATAAATAACTTCCAAGGATAGTAAAATCTATCATGCTTTCTTGAAGCTTGGGGTTTAGACTGATGGCATTCTAATTGTGGTGGCTACAAAAGTTTAAAAAGTTGACCACCAGGTTTTGCCACCACAACTGATGTTTGAACTGCCTCAACACCACCGCTCATGGTACTTGAGCTAGCCACGTATTTTAAAGCTAGTTTGAGTGTATCTACCTTCATAATCTATACTGTAAACCCACTGAACAGGAAAAGCATTAGAAATGATGAAAGCAAGGCAGAAAGAAGATAAAGACTATGAAACTCTCCAGTAATGCTTTGCTTTTCATATCTTCCCTAAAATGAATTTCTATATTTAGTGCAGCAAATCAGCAGTTTGGGGAACCAAAGCTATGCACAGGCCCATGAAAGAACAGGTATTTTGGAAGTATGACTTCGTGTCCTAAGTTTAAAGTTATCACGTGGTGACAAACAAGCATAAGGCAAAAGCTGGCTTGCCTATAAGTGTTAGCTGAAAGAATCCTAAATCCATAGTCTTCAGAGCCATATATACTGCAGTTCTTAAGAGTACAAAATTCCTCCTTTAGCTGAGCCCTGCAAATACTCATTAATAAGTATTTGTGAGCCCTTGTTTCTGAAGAACAAAGCCATAAGCAGTACCTGAGATTTTCATTACTATTTTAGTATTGTATCTTAGCCTTTCAGATTGTGAATTGCGAGCTCCTCAGTGTAAGAATTCTGGTATTTATCATATTACTGCATCATTGTGAGCAAAGCAGTAAGTACAAACTTCAGAACTGTGAAACTCCTAACACCCTGAAGTTTCATTTAAATATTTACCATTCTGTAATAAAAACATTCGTAAGATGAAATCCTTGATCATTTCCCCTTTAGGGGAGAGGAAAAGGAAGGGGAAGCTGGAAATACCTCTGAAATACCTTCTGGTTTTTTGTTAACTATATCGACTGTAACTAAACTATTCAAAAATTCAAGATTTGCTTCTAGAGAATACTTCAAAATATTATTTAAATTAAGTATTATAGTATATATGTTACATCTGACAAAAGAAAGACAAAGCTTTTTTGTTTTTTAAATTTCTTTGGAACTAAAATAACTAGTACATAAACATGAGAATAATATCAGACTAAGGAACACACTCTGACCTTTCTGTTTTTGACTGACTGTCAGCTCGACTGTGTTCAAGGTCTTGGCAAAGAGTCTGCAACTCTTCTTGAAGTCTTTTTTCCCGTTCTAGACTTCCTTCATAGAATTTAATCTCCTTTTCCATTGCTTTTACTTTTTCTTCCATCACCTTAAATTCATGAAGTATCAAATAGCTGACTCCACAGTACTTACATACTGTCTCATCCCGGGACATCTGAAAAAAAGATAAAAGTATGTAAGAAACAAGTTGAAGAAAAATAAAAGATTGAATGACTCTAAATAATAATAATTCTGGCTAGTTTAAACTGTTTACTGCTGTGCAGCACTTATGATCAGAAGATGTTACTGCTTTAGCAAGTAATAAACACAAAATTCTACATTAACAAAATGAAATCAAGCTGTAAGAGTACTTTCGTTTAAGGGAAAACTCAGAAGAGATACCAGCTATGCAGTTTACTACGTAGGAACTCCCACTGGAACTCTAGAAAAATAATTTAAAAAATCTACTCTAAATTATGCTTTATATATTAATTTAAAACAAAAAGAATTGTTCTGTTTTACAAAATTATTTCCTTAATGAATATCTGATTGCTTGAGCCAACAGAAATGTAATTTACTATGTTTTTGATAACTCATTTCCAATTAAATAGGCAAGCTGGAAAGTGAATAGAGTGATGTAATCCAGCAATCTTCACAAATATAATTCAAATGAGTAAGGGAATAATTATTGTGATGTAGTGTATATGGCACTTGAGTGCTGCGGAAAATATAACCGATTTGCTAGGCAGGAACTATTCATCACAGATTAAAAAAATACAGTGTGTGCAATAGACATCTAACTGAAAGATCATTTCTTAAATTGACAAATATTTTTTTAAATGATCAAATATTTGAGCAAAGCTTAATAAAAAGGAACAAGTAAATGTGCTCTAGCTTTGACACAAAACACACTGCACAGTATATCAGTTATTCCTATGTATTTTAATTTCTTTCACTTCCAGAAAAAAATTGCTTGGTTTACAAGTGATGCAAAACTGAACAAGAAACGGATCTGTTTAGTAAAACTGAGCTTTACTTTTATGACATTGTAAATATTCTTTTAAATGACAGGTAAAAGTGCATACTTCTATTCAACAGGAAGTCCTTTTTGGAAGGCCCTGCATCATGTTATTCTTATTAACTGATATAACACTAGTATCCAAAGAGGCTGCATCCTGGGTTGGGTTTTATCAAGCTAGGCAGTATACAAACTTTAGAAACCAAACAATTGTTTTAAGAGTTCATGGTCTTCTGCTTTCTATCCCATTTCCTATGAAATGAAAGGAGGGAAGGCTGTAAGAAAGCAATAACCATGACCGGCTACATGCATAACCCATAGCCCAGCTGTTTTGAAATGGGATGTTCAGGTAGGATAGGGACAATATTTGAAGCCATGAAGCTGGATAATACTTAATTAATACAAAGAGATGGTAGAAGGAGGGAGCTGGACCACAAGGAATAATGAAAAAAAGGAGAACAAAACATGTTCCAGGCTGACCAACCAACCAACCATGGGAGTCAGATGAGCAAAAGATGACAATATTTCCAAAAGATGGTATGATGAAGTATCAAAGCAACAGAAGGCTCAAAGAAGAGGAAGGATGGAGTAGGAGTACCAAGATTTGTAGAAAGAGGTCCCTGAGAGTACACATGGACTGGCTTTTCTGTCTACCCTCCAGCCCAAGTTGATCACACAGAGGCCTGCACCGGCAATGGGGAGTTCTAGTACATGACAAAAGAGATTAAAGGAACAAAAAAAAAGAGGGGGGAGAAAACAAGTTTGGTCTCATGACTATTTCAAGCACAGCTATACCAACATAACGTGTTGTGCCTTGTATTATAGGAATGATACTGAGCAGATAAACTAGCCAGATCTACTCAAGAAGGTGTGACATTCAGTATGGCACATGTAAGCATCTCCTTATCAGCACAGATCTCAGACTGTGACAGGTTCTACCCTGTTCTTGAATCACAGCACAGATGCATTTGAGAGGAGATGGTTAGAATCAAGATTAGATTAGAGGTCAGTCACAGCTGAAGACACAAGCTCAAAGCAACACACATAAGAAGCTTTGGATAAGCTTGGAGAAATGAAAGACAGAAAACAAGTGGCAGCTGAAAGAGCAGTTATATGTTTGTGTATCAAGCTTCAAACATGGTTTTGTCTTTCTTGCAATTATCAGCAGTCGTACAGACTGCAGCAATGATGTATGAAAATCAAAAAGCTGTAAAACTGCAAACAGTTTAAGAATATATAAATATCTTGTGTTACAGGAAAAAAAGTATTTCGAAACATTGGGATGAATTGAAAGAAATCCTATTTGGATGAAAGAAAACAGTTTTTCAAAACTTATCAAATATCCATTATTTCATGATTCAATAATCTTCAACACTTTAAATATAGCTTGATGAAAATGACATTTCAGGATGCCCTGGAATTACCAGGCCAAGCTTTATTTTCCAGTTTCTTAGTTTCGCCCCAATATAGAATAACCCTAGTTACAGTTACTCTGAATGAAATGAAAATTCAGGTTTATTTTTCCTGGCAGTTGCAAAATGTGCTTGGAAATATGAAACTGTTACTCAGAATAAATACCATAAAGTTCCAAAGCACTAAAATTACTATATTGAAAAAGGACAAAATGAGCTGTTATAAGGAGGACAGGAGGGGGGCTCTTATCCCAATAAGAACATTGTGCTCTCTTGCAGCAACACCACTCCTGTCTTTCAAATAAACAGTCATAGAAATATCTCTGGGTACCAGGAAAAAAAACAATCAGGGGTCTGACATAAAAATGTTTTGAGCAAGTACTATAACCTTTTAACTTTCAAAATGCACTTATCTCTTTCAATTTTGTTGCTGAACTTTAAAAAAAAAAGAGTTGTAGAACAATAAATCATTTCCACTTGAACTTAATGGGAATGGTCCCATTTCCCCCCCCCCCCCTTTTTTTTTTTTATTAAACATCAAACAACATGTACAGGAGAGTGCCTTATAAATGGTCTGTCCTGGAGAAAAGATACCATTAGAGCTTGCATCTTAGACACCAAATCATCAACTACTAGATGCCAATCTGTAGGAAAAACATTTTCATGAGTTCCTCTGCTTACAAAGCTACTTCTTGTGGAACAGTGTTATCACTGAGTTACCTTAAGAGTATGTACTATAGACACAGTGATTTATGTTTTAGGTTTCCATATTTCATGGTTCACATTTGGTCAAAAGGCTGTTGACATTTTCTCAAAAGCAAAACAGGAAAAATTCATGGAAAAAACATAGTTAGGAATAGAAAAAAAACACATCATGAATAGAAAGAGAAGAGATCAGAGTTGTAACTAGAAATGGGGCTGTGTATGCTCTCAGAAATCTGAATAAGCAGTGAATAGAAAAAAATCAATTAGGAATTTAAAAAACAGAAGCTATTTTAGCATTGGATTTTTGGTCAGCCTAGATAAAGAAACTCAGGGCAAACAAGTCATGAAAAGACTACATAAAGAGAGATTTAAAAAAATGCTATTTGAGTTAGCATTGACAGTACTGCATGTGTGACAACAATATCAACAGAAAAACAAAGACAAATTCACTGATGACAAAACGTTTAAGTGAGAAATATTCTTGATCCATAAGGTTTTTAGCTACAATTCTGACATGCATTACACCAGATGCTAGCGAGGCAGGATAAGAGCTATATTGGGAACAAATCATATCTAAAGGTAGTATTTCTAGCTATGACATTCCAGCAGCTGTTCCGCTACAGCATCTGTGGGAGTAGTTTCAACTCAGAGCGGTGTTCATTTTTGGAAGAACTAACATTATTCCATAGTTACATAGATTCCTTTAGCTACCGAGGGCAAGTGAAGAACTGAGCTAAAATGGACAGTCACTGAAATTACATTGATCTGACTCGATACTGTAAGCATCTGCAAAGCCTAAGTTGTAAGGGAAAGGATGGCTTTGCTGGTCTGGCCCATTTTTACCCTTTTGAATAACAAGCTTCTCTTCAAGCTTCTGAAATGACAAGGACTTAGGTTCTGGCTTTAAGAGCAGTGCCTGTTTATTAATTTTTCATAACTGACAATTTTAGTATCAGTGATGCATATACTGGGCATTGAAATACCAAGGCACTTATAAGTGAGTAGGTAGATTTTTCTTCTTTTAACAAGAATTTAGCTCTTTGTTCTCTAAGATTATAAATTTTGCCAGTAGAATCTGAAATATCAGAGGAGTAGCAGTGCCCAAATCTATGCTCCCTGCAGTTATTCAGCCAAGTAGAACTGATATAAATTCCTAAGTCCTCAATTAATGAGATTTTGTTTAAGCTTTGAATATGTTTCTAGTGCCAGCAAAATTAAAACTTAGAGCCATGAGCATGATAATGAAAATCTGCTGTATCCCAATACATAGTAGTAACAAACTAGGCTACTGTTACTATCTGGAAACAGACTATCCCAAACCTGCTATGGGTCAATGGCTAACCAGTCTGTCATTGAGAGCTATCCACTTCTAAGTTGTAAGATGTGGGCTCCCACCAAAAAAACCCAGGAATTTTCTAACATTTCCAAAGCTCGCTGCAGCCACTGAGGACATTCACATAGCCAGAGATCAACAAAAGCAAAATGTTAAAAATCCTATAACTAAATTCTGAAAATCTCAGTGAAGATAAAGGCAATTCATGAACACCATCTCAAGAAGCATTCATAAGGTACACGACAGCAAGCCTGAAAAGATCTCCTGCCATTCTGTGCTAAAGCAGAAATGCTGCTGCTTCTAAATCTGGATCATTATCAATATTGAAAATATTGTATGTTCATAATATTTTCACATCCTCACACTCTTCACATCTACAAAACAAGCCTGGATGCCGGACGTGGCAAATTCTATAGCCAATTCTCACAGCTGGAATTTGCCTATTTAAGAAAAATGATCTCAGGGTCAAAACAGGGAAGAAAAATTAAAGATACCATAATGTGCTCACATCTATAGCACATGTAGCAACTCTAACGAGTAACTATTTGCCACAGCAGTACATGATGTTTTGTGGATAGTGAAATACCATGGAACATTCAGTACTGATGTATAACAGAGCTTCAAAGTTTGTGTTCTGCTTTTTTTTTTTTTTTTTTTTTTAAGTTCCTATGGTAATAGAACTACTAATCTGTATAGGGTATCTTGTGCCCAACTAATTTTATGATTTGTGTTAAGCAAGGGTTATTTATTTGCCAAATAAAATATAAAATTAAATATAATGTTTTGTTATATAGACAGCTTAGGGTTCTGGCCTTGTGCTGTCTTCTGAACATTAAGCAATGGAGAGGTATGTACTAACAGGTCTTGTTTTCATGAAAGATGAATTCTAACAGTAACTTTCTGATGAAGAAAATGTTTATAATAGTGACAGAAATCTCATCTGGCAAAAACAGTCCAGTGGTTCTTCAGCAAAAGGGATGCAAGGATGATGCAGGGCTTAGAATATCCCATTCTTGTGACGCTGGCATGGTGGGAGGCTGGAAGACCAGGGAGGAACACAGTTCTTGTGCCCTATTAGACATTTACAGGATTTACATTGTGTAAAGTATGTATATTTGGGCCTGAACAGAAAACTGCCCAATATTCTGGCCCAGAACTGAGTCACAGATGCACACAGCATCCCCCTGTGCTCAGCTTCATTCAGTAATGGTCCGACCAGCTGCTCTGCCAAACCTGGATTTTGCTCCTTTCTAAGCCACTGGAACCCTTTCTGTGATCCTCTCTGCTTTTCTGTTCACTGGTGATGAGTGATACACTAATATCACAGTAGTACTGTGATTCTCAATACATGTATATACCAAAACTGTAAGGCACAATCACACTTGGTATTAACCTAATTTTGTGCCCTGTTTAGCTATCCTGTAGGCCTGCCTTGTCCCTGTGCCCTTGTCTCTTTTCTGTCTCTCTCCCAGAGTTGGTGCAATGCCCCTGCACTGTCTGTGTGTTTCAGCCAGGGAAAAGTGGAATATCTGGAGAGAAGCTGGATCCAGCACCCTCTCTTTCTTCTCTGATACTTCAAGCCCCTCCTTCCATCCAAAGTGCTTGGACAAGCAGAGATGCCATACATGTAAGGTCAGGGCATTCCACGTGGGGGACAGACAAAGAAGGTTGTTCCAGTACTAGTATAAACAGAATGAAGTCATAACAGAAAAAGTTCTGGCTTTCAGCAGGATTAAACTCGTAAAAGACCTTTCTATCCACTCATAAGCCATAAATTCTTAGTTATTCCTTGCCTAAAACACTACTGCTTGAGTTGGTGTTATCATACTTTTCAGTACGAGTATAAAGACAGACTCAAGTGGTAGGTATCACCATCATTATTGCTCACATTCCTCCCTTCCCAGCAGTAGTTCCCTGAACTCTGCACCTCTCTTTTGTATCTCTGATGATGGCAGCTATGACTAGATTATTTTCCACCCCTAGAAGTTACCTGTTCTCCTGTACATGCTGCCAAAACAGCAACAGATGTTCACAACTTTCTCCATCCACACTACTCCATCGCAGAGCTTCCTTTGAAAGGGAAAGCTTACTCCTGCTGACTACTAACACCGACAAACACTGCTCAGCGTGGTGATCAAACTGTCAATATGCAAAGTCACAACTCTATTTCTGTTTTCTAAAAACAAACCATGCTTTAATCTTCATTAATAATTAATTCCTCTGCAAATCAAAAAAAATAAAAAATAAAATAAACTTGAACAACTGACTTGTGGCTGTTTACCTGTTCTCCTCTAGCATCCATCTGGCAACAGGTATTGTGTGAAACAGGTACAACAGAAGCAGAAATCAAAGAAAAGAATAAAAAGTAGGTCATGTAAAATTCTTACATGACTTTCTTTCTAAGCCAAAATTGAGTAGATCCTGAGGAATCTAAACCCTTCTCCATCTATAAATAAATTGACAAAATACCAAGAAACAAACCTCTTTCCCTTTGCATTAAGGCTTCCCTTAAGATGTAGTAAATATAGTGGGCAACACCTACCTGGCCCAGGTTGCCAGTGGGTTAACTTGCAGCAACTTCTGCTCTGACATGTGTGCCTCTAACACTAGACAGAAAGCCCTGTTATAGACTGACAGCAGAACAGTCTGTAGAATAGGCTGTTCCAGGTCTGATGCAAGTCGCTCCCCTCCCTTTCGGTCTCCATAAAGAACCTCTTGAGGAGTGTCATTCTGGAGGCAGTGCTGTCACTGCCCAAAGCACTAATAAGCAGCTTGTGAAGCTCCACCTGGTAGGAGCATGAAAGAGTGAAGTGATTAGGGATCTGGTCTACACCCTTCACTTTGAGACACCTGCTTGGTAAGTTCTCAAGAGTACAACCCAGTCTCCTGAGCATGCAGTAGGGCAAGTCAACTCACCTAACAGTGAGTATTCTTGGTTCTGCAACTGGAATCATGATGCTCTAAGTACTCCCTCTGGACATGTACATTCTTCTGGCCAGCTAGCTGCATGTTGAAGCATGTGCTCAGCTTGGCAGAGCAATCTACAGCTGGCCCAAGTTCTGCTTATGTTAAGAGCAATTTGAAAGAAAGATGCCAGAAGAGAAGCTATAAAAATCCAAGTAGAAAATGTGAAGGGAATGAGAAGAACTGTACTTAAAAGGTAGAAGATAGAAAGGTAGAAGACTTAAAATTGTGAGAGTGACTTGTATTCAAGCACTACCCTTTTTAAACTACGCTGCAACTACACTGCAAGTTAGATAGGTGAAGAGACAAGCAGCAGCAAAGGAAATGTGAAACGAAGAGTCTTAACGGATCCTGAAATCTTGGGCTGTTGCTGCCTTAGAACTCAAGCATGAAATCTTACACCGATGAGACACAGACTTGACAAGAACTTAAGACTGTACATACACATACCTTGAAGTACTGGTGTACCTTCTGCACACAGGTCTTTTTGTTAAAGATATATCACAGGGCTGAAATAGAACTCAAGAGATTGCCTGCTCCATCCCATCACTCTAGAAGAAAAGTTTGCTCCACTTGTCCCCCACAGTGCCACTGCGGGCATTTTATAACCTCCCTAGGTGACCTATTGCAGTGCTCAACTACCCTGACACATAGTTTTCCAGCATTCAGTCAAAGTAAGTCCACTGAGGTTAGAACGAGATTAATTTGCAGTTGGAGATAGAGGAAAACCACTGCCTTCTCACACGTTAATGAAAACATTCAGCAGTACTAGCTCCAGAACAACTCCAAGATCTATCTCACCTAACACAAAACCTTCATACGACAGCAAATTTCAATGATTATTCTTTGGATGTGATCCTTTAACAACATGACTAGACCATCTCTCCCCACCTACCTGTGAAAACGTAACCTGAAACCGTGCCAGAGATCCTAACAAAGACAAGGTGCTATATTCACCAACCCTTACATTCACCAACCCACTTATACAACAATTTTGACCAATTTTATTTTGGCACAATTAGTTTTCTAGAGAAACTTGTACTGAACTTTGTTAACCACATTATCCTGTTAATGCTTGCAAACTAATTTATAAACAAACATACCTAGTATCTTTCCTGCTATCAAACACAGAGCTGAGTGTCTATACGCTTCCCAGGTTCTCCCCCACGCACTTCCTTAAGAGCGAGCGCTGCATTCCCCTTCCTTTGGCTACCTTACCCACGCTCGAACTCTCAGGAACCGTTACTGACGGTCCCGAAATTATGCCAGCAGCTTCCTTGAGTATTCAAGGGAGAACTCCCCCAGTTAGCCTGCACGTATAAAACTTCTCCGTTACTTTGGGATTATGGAAAGCACACCAGAAAATGAGGACAGAATACAGCCAAAGGAAAATTTCGTGGGGTAGCTCATGTTCCACGCGTGGGCACCAGCAAGCGCCCCACACAGGCAGCGCCGCCGCTACGTTTCCACAGCGCCAGCGCCCCGGGCTTCACGCGGAGCGACGAGGCGCAGGAACGCAGCCGCCGGGGGCCGCAGGCGGGGGCCTCCCCGCGCTGCTGCGCGCCGCCGGCGCGTCGCACCTTTCGGATCTCCTCGGGCAAGGCGTGGACGGGGACGCGCCGCTCCATGGCCTCGCCGCGGCACAACGCGCCGCCGCACGGCGCCTCGCGTCTCCTCGGCGGCTTCAGCGCCGCGGCGGCGCTCCGCGCTCCGCTCCCCGGCGGCGGCGGCAGCACGGGCGCAAACGCGGCGGCGGCGCGGCCGCCATTTCCTGCCCGCCGGCGCTGCGGCGGCCCCAACGGCTTCTGCCGTCACCGCGGCAACGGCGCGGCCCCGCCCCGCCCGCGAACGCGCGCGCGCGGCGCAGCTGGGCGCCTTTGCGTGCCGAGCGCCCGGCGCCGCCGCCTCGTTAATCCCCGCGCTGGCAGCGGCCGCGCCGCCGCCGAGCCGCTTATTTCCCCCGCCGCAGCAGGCACGCGAGCCGGGCCGGGCGAGGCCGTCGGCGCGGGCGCGGCCGCCTCCCTCGGTCGCGGCTCCGCACGCCATGGCGTGTGTGTGTGTGTGTGTGTGTGTGTGTGTGTGTGTGTGTGTGTGTGTGTGTGTGTGTGCGTGCGTGCGTGTGAACGCTCGCAGCGCCCTCGCGGGCATTAGCCGGCGTCCGAAGGTCACCCCGGGGAGGCGACGGGGGGAGAGCGGGGGGGAAGCGGCGCCGCAGCCGCAGCCCGCGCTTCCCCCCGCCGGCGGGAGGCGATGGCGAGGAGCGGCGCTGAGCGACGACGGGGGGGCGCCGCGGCAGCGCCTCGCACGCCACGGCCCGGCCGGCCCCGCGGCGGTCACGCAACGCCCGGGGGCTCGGGAGACGCGTCCCGGCCGGGGCTGAGGAGATCCTGTCCTGGTGGGGGCTGAGGAGACCTGTCCTGGCCGGGGCTGAGGAGACCTGTCCTGGCCGGGGCTGAGGAGATCCTGTCCTGGCGGGGGCTGAGGAGACCTGTCCTGGCCGGGGCTGAGGAGATCCTGTCCTGGCCGGGGCTGAGGAGATCCTGTCCTGGCCGGGGCTGAGGAGATCCTGTCCTGGCGGGGGCTGAGGAGACCTGTCCTGGCCGGGGCTGAGGAGATCCTGTCCTGGCGGGGGCTGAGGAGACCTGTCCTGGCGGGGGCTGAGGAGACCTGTCCTGGCCGGGGCTGAGGAGATCCTGTCCTGGCCGGGGCTGAGGAGACCTGTCCTGGCGGGGGCTGAGGAGATCCTGTCCTGGCCGGGGCTGAGGAGATCCTGTCCTGGCCGGGGCTGAGGAGACCTGTCCTGGCCGGGGCTGAGGAGATCCTGTCCTGGCGGGGGCTGAGGAGACCTGTCCTGGCCGGGGCTGAGGAGATCCTGTCCTGGCGGGGGCTGAGGAGACCTGTCCTGGCCGGGGCTGAGGAGATCCTGTCCTGGCGGGGGCTGAGGAGACCTGTCCTGGTGGGGGCTGAGGAGATCCTGTCCTGGTGGGGGCTGAGGAGATCCTGTCCTGGCCGGGGCTGAGGAGATCCTGTCCTGGCGGGGGCTGAGGAGACCTGTCCTGGCCGGGGCTGAGGAGACCTGTCCTGGCGGGGGCTGAGGAGATCCTGTCCCAGCTGGGGCCACAGCACCATGGTGCAGGCGCGCGTGGCTCCTGCAGGGACACCTATCACGGAGCAGGCTGCTCCAGCCGCACTCCGCTCTGGAGTGACAGTCTCTCCTTCGGTACGAAGGGTGAGGATGCAGCCGGAGATCAGCCCGGCTGGTGCTGACGCTGCACACGCGACCGTGTGCAGGGCGGCTGGCGCTGCCACCGCTCCCCGGGCGCCCGGCTCCCCAGCGGCATGGCGTGGCGTGGCTGCCGTGCGTGCCAGGCCAAATTACCAGGGACCACGGGAGATCGGGTTCCAGGTGGCGCGAGCAGCTCCAAGGGCAAACGAACAGGCGAGAAATGAGTGCGTGACACGCAGCAGTCATAAGCCAGCTATTTCCATTGTTTTCCTACAGGCTTTGTACCTTCCCAAACACACGTGGAAAGCCTCCCGCTGCTCAAAAGCCCCAGCCCGGAGGAGCAAAGTCCATTCCAGTGGGCAACTAGGGAAAACAGCTAACAAGCACAAACACCCTCCCCACACAAAGCAGGAGCTGCAGGTGTGCGCGTGAGCGTGCATATGTGTGCCTGTGCCTGCGGTATTTCCCAGTCACTCCTTTTACCTGATTTTAAAAAATCGTATTTTTATATTAGCCCTCTTGTTTTGGGTCTGTCCTTTCATTTGTTCGAGATAAAGATCAGTGCAGTGCGTGGCTTTGCAGCATTATCTTGAAAGAATTCCCTCTGGGAAGCTGCTCACAATTCCAGTTGTTTTGCAAGGGAACAGCAGAGCTAAAACGCTTATCACAGACCGACGGTGCCAGAGGCGGCAAGGAGCTTTGCAGAGAAACAGGAGAGAGGTCTCCGCACTGGGGCATGCAGCAGAGGCTGACAAAACGCAGAGAGATGGCAGGAGCCGCACAGGGGGAGGGGTCAGGGGAAGGACAGGGCTTGCACTGTGTATGGCAGCGAGGTTATTTCTGGTGCTACATGCACATCGTGCCAGTTCCTGTTTTCAAGCTATATTGTTTGCTAGATTTGTTTGGTGTGCTTCCCTCCTGCTCCGCGCCCCCCCTTTACAAGTGTCACCAGGATGGGATCATCATGGGAGAGCAGTCACTGTGGAAGGATGTTTGGAGGAGGGATTTGAAAGCAAAGGCTACCTGGGAATCAAGGTCAGGCAGGTCATGCTATGCAAAGGGACAGCAATAGGGCAGAAACTCTCCAAAACAGTACGAAAATGAGAAAAGCAGGAACAGCGTAAAGGAGCCAAGGTTCTGGCAGTGTGTGTGCCGCACATCGGGGCAGCAGTAAGGTGCTGGATACAACAGGCAGTGGGACGCCAGCCCACACAGCAGAGTGAAGTAAGAGCATGCTAATGACAGTGGGGCACGCAAGGCAGGAATGGGATCAAAAGGAAGGAGATCCCAATACTTCTGTTGTGAAACTGCCAAATCAAAGGCAAGCTTTTGGCTGCAAGGACACATGAGGTGATTCAGAGAAGGAATTTGCGTGATTAAGCAGCAGCTCAGTGCCAGGAGTGAAGATGTGTCAAGGATAATATCAGGAGTGTATGTGTAGAGGATGGTGGATTTATTTGCCACGATAGAAAAGAATTTGAAAGGGAATAAAGAAGCTCATGCTGAGCTTGTGTTTGCAGCAAGAGAACTTGGGAGAGATGCCAGAAAAAGAGTCACATACACAAGAAGTGAGAAAGAAATAGGGAGCACAGAGGCAGTTTAGCAGTCGACAGGATAGGTATGGACATGAAAGCCAGGAGGACACGGACATCAGCTAACAGGACTTGGTTAAGGGAGGAGATGACCAAGCAAAAGCCCAACCCGCTGGGATATCAGTGCATAAGCGGGTCACAGTTTTCTCCCTTATCTTTAGGGCATTCAAGGCTCTGCATATCTGAAAGATCACTTAAAGCTCCGGGACAATGACCATGGTGGCACTTCTGATGGCACTTTCCTCACGCAAAACAGAACTTTTACCATAAGGGTGAAGTTCATCTGTGCAGGACTCAGCAGTTTCCCAGAGGCCTGCTAAGAAACTCCCATGGGAACACAGAAACCCCATAAATCTTTCTCCTCCCCCTCATCCACGAGCAGAGTGACCTGCTTTTTTCTAATTTTAAACACACAATCTGTAGGGAGCAAAACGTTTATATTGTTGGCTTTCAAAAAAAATCCACAAGATCCTGCCAAAAAAAAAAAAAAAAAAAACTACATTGCACACACAGCCCTCCCGACTGAAAGGGTGTGAGAGTGGATGAAGCAAGACAGATGTTACTTGCAGCCCTAATGAGCTACTGGAAGAAATTTATAACATGCAGTGATGAAGCACTACGGAATCACTGTAAAACATGAAAGGAAAGAGAACAGAAAAGAGAAAAAAACAAATGAAGGAAGCCTGAAAGTTTAGAGAAATGAGATTACTAAGAAAGATGATGTGACTGACTTGAATCTAGGAGTCAAGATTAGCATGTATACATCACTGTGAGATTCAGTGTGCAAAAATGATGCATCAGAGTCCCCCAGACTGCAATGAAGTGACTGGGATTATCCATACGAAAGGGGACTACTTGGGAGAGTCAAGGCTTTCAGGCCCTAAACTTGTATTATGATACCCACTGTTAAAATAGTTCTGGAGCTGTTCTAGGTCTCCACCACATCTTCTGATGCTATGGATGGACTCAGTTTTTTTAAATACTAAATAAGAGCAAACAATACCTTGCAGTAGATTAACCTACTGCTTCATCCACTTCTCATTATTACTTCATGATTTGAGATTGCAGTGTAATGTCCTGGCACATCCTGATAGGAAAATGCAAATGCTGCATTTCCATGGCATGGCCTGACAATCTTAATTTATCTCCCACAAAGAGATAACAGCATGTGCAGGTTGATTGCGTGCTGTTGCTACAACCTTGTTGTTAAAATACAGCCATACCCTTATATCTTGGAGTGTGGATCTCAGGTGAAAATATTACACAGTAAGAATTTTCTTGCTCTACTTTTGAACCTGACTTGTTTTCTGTTACATTCATCTGTTAAAAACACTGACTTCGAACAAGACAAGCTTAAGACCCTATCCAAAATGGGGGGCTGTGCTTTTGCTACCCAAAATACAGGTACAGGACTGAAGTGCAAACATGGCTATTTTTGCAGTCTAAAAAATACAGAGGTAGACTGGGCCAAGTGAGCTTGGCTTGATTCTGCTCACTTATCCCTGTGCACAGTTGTGACCAGCTGCACTGCCGTCAGCATGTGCAGGAAGCAAACGGCGGCGGCTCAGAAGCACAGCCCATGGCCATCTAAGGTAACGTGCATCATGTTGCTGCGCTGATACTGGTTAAGCTGACAGCTCAAGAGAGCTTATGCAGTTAAATGAGCTGTGGCTGGTATCATCACGCAAGTTGGTTTATGGCAGATCTGGGACAGAAATCCACAGAAGAACTAAAATTTCTTCTGTTAAGACATAATTGCTTCAGATCTCTTACAGCACATAACAAGAGCATGATGACCTGCTCAGCACAACAATTAATTTAGTTAATTTAGCTCTCACTTCTGTGAATTATCTGTGAGCAAGTCATGATTTCCATAATGTTTGCTACTTGTAATTGTTCTGAATGGTTTGAAAGGCAAATTTTAGACAATAAATTATTTGCTTTGTAAGCTCTTGGCTTCTTTGTCATTTGTCCTGAAAAAAACTACTGAAGGATTTGGCACAGCTGTCAGTAAAGGCCCAAACTATTGAGAAGCTTGGGAGCACAAGTGGAGACTATGTTATCAGCACTGCACACAAAGAAGTGTTTATTGTTCCTGCTACGAGTATATCTAGTGCCAGCCAGGCTCTGGACACAGCCTTTCTTCAGCAGCGTATCCCCTCCGTCAGGCTGCAAGAGACGTTCAGCACGTGGAATGACTTTAGTTCTGCTGTCTGATTTCTGCACCGCTTCCCTTCTAGATAAGGTCCGGGCTGGGTTAGCCTCCAGCTGTCTCACCTTACGGGCTAAATTTTAGCTGCCTTGCAGCTAGAATATTTCTAGGGAGAAGCAGGTCAGCAGTCTGGAGGCAGCCCGACATCATGGACTGGGTATGTCACGGTGTGCAGCACACTGCAAGTGCAAAGCACCGTCAAGGGCTGGCTCCAGCTTGGCTTACTCACTTGACAGCAGTGGACCTAGTCTGGCAAATAAAACTCGGCCCTTAAGAGGAAAGACATGATTGTGCAATTGCACAGCGTTTCCCTGTCACTATGGAGTTACTAAGGGAACAGGCATATTTTTTTCCTGTTTACATAATATTTCACCAGTAGCTTTGCACCAGTCACTGGTGAACCATGTCACAATTCCTGAGCTCTATCAACACACGGAGGTGGTAAAACTTGCGGGAGCTTTCTTAGGGATTGCTCGACAATAACGAGGCTCCCTGGGAGGTGCAGAGCTGGCTGTCCTGATCCTGTGCTCGCTGCAGGATCCCTCAGTGCGGGAGAAGGTCTGAGGGGGCATCAGGACGGGCTCGGGGAGACGGAGCCACAGCCATCCCGCGTGCTGAAAGCCCGCTGAGACTGCAGTGGCTGAGGTCCAAGTTAGGGCAGACGTGAAGGTTGCACTGATACGTTGTGGGGTGAATTCTCTCCCCAGGGAACCTGGGATAGCAAGGTGCAGCCAACATTTCCTGGGTACCAGGATGAGGCTGAGCTTCACTGGGAAGTTAGGCTTGAACTGGGCTTCCACCAGTGTGAACGAGAGAGTGTGGCCACACTTTCTGGGCCATCTTACAGTGCAGTGGCTCATGGCTTAAAGGCAAAGGTATTGAATGTGCTCGCTTCTGACATTTTCTTTTAGGACAATACAGGCCTATGTCATACCACACAGGATATTCACAGTTTACTCATGATACTGTGAATACGATAAAAGTGAACATATTCACAGTCGCTGTGGTAGGTGCTTTAGCTAACTCCCATTTGCAGAATTAATTTCATTGAACACGAATTTTCATTTCATTTTCTGGTGGTGAAAAGCCATGGAGTCCCCAGCTGCACCAGTCAGAACAGCAGGCTCCAAGCACAGGGCTGTCACAGGGGATTAGTCATGTCCATAGCCACAGGAAAACTGCAGAGAAGAGCAAATCTCACATCCTACAGTTTACAGGCTCTTTGCACAGTCAATGACTTTCTTCTCCACAGAATACAAAATCACATAAAAAGTAAGCTTCCTGACCCTTTACTGAGAGCCTTTCTTACCAAACGCGAGAGCAGAGGCTGTGATTTTGTTATGCAAGGTGTGCAGAAAGCCCTCGCTAGCCAAACCAACCGTTGGCAGATGGGTGAAGGCCACTTCCCATATCCTTCCGCAAGGCCGGAGGGAGCCGGGAGGCTCAGCCGCCGGCCGGCCCCGGCCGTGCACGCAGCCCAGGGGCGGAGGGGCGGGCCACCAGTGGTTGGGAGCGCGGGGCCCCATCACGCCAGCCGCACGGGAATTTGTCCTGGCAGCTTTGCACCCTTCCTTCTTGCAGTTCCTCTGCAGGAGGCAACTTTCTTGATCCTCGTTAGTGAAATTGGACAGAGCCAACATGTGGATGGCAACATGCCAAGCAGCAGAACCCCCTTTTTTTTCCACTTGCTTAGCTGGGATTAGTGCCTCCAGAGTAAGAGCTCTATCACGCTGCCGCTTGCTCGTCGTGCAATACACCTGCGAGGGCACTCTGCAGTATCTTAGTAGATACTGTTCACAGTGTAGTATCTTTAGGCACAATAATGGCACAGCCACAGACTGAGGATCGACACTTCCTATTGGGGACACAAATCACATTCTCCACCCTAAGACTAAAGGCACATTAAATATTTATCCTGCTGTCACGCCCAGAGGCCCCATCAGGATTAAGGTCCACAGTGCTTGGTGCTCTAAAAACACATGATAAGAGCCAGTCCCTGCCCCAGAAGAACGCAGCTCGGCTCTGCCACGAACGACCAGCTGAGTTATCAGTGGTACTGGAGGGTGGAGGACTTTGTTTTAACGCTGATGCCTGGCTGCCACGTGTTTTCCAGCTGAGGACCCTCCACTATCAGGGACTGACTTCTGTAGGATGCGCCAGCCCTGAAGAGGGCAGGATGGGGGGGAATTAAGCTGGAAAAAGCAAACTAAACAGCACAGGTGATGCTTTTCCGTGTTGAAAAACAGGTCTCGTCATGAAACATGCTCTTCCTTGTTACAGGAAGAGGGTTTCCAGCAGTTAAAAGCACACAGTAGTGCCACATTCGGTCCGGTCCCCAGCTGTCCTGGGCAGGTGGCTCTGTGTCTCCCTTGCGCGCCGCCTTCGCCATCAGCTATCGCTGCCGGCGGGAGCGCAGCCGCGGAGGCGAGCCGCTCGCAGGGAGCCGGGCTGCGCGGGGGGGAGCGCGAAGCACGAGCTTGCTCGCCGCAGGTCCACCCGCCGCGGCTCCCCGCGGGGCAGGGGAGCTCAGGCGGCGGCGCGCCCGCGAGCCGCGGGGCTGGCGGCGGGCCCCTCGGCCGCGGAGCGCGGCGCGCCGGGGTGCCGGCGCGGCCCGCCGAGCCTCGCGGACGCTGCCAGCGGAGCGCAAACCGCCTGCTGCTTCCGCGGGTCCCCGCAGAGACCCCGACTCGGCGCGGAGGGCAGCGCCGGCAGGGCTGCCGGGGCGCCCGGGCGAGCACCGCGGCGCGGCACGGCCTTGGCCCTGCCACGAGAAGCGAGTTCCTCCCGGCGAGGTAAACGGCGGCGCTTTCGGCCCCCGCTCCCGGCATGGCCCCGGCACGGCCGAAGCCGACTGCGCCTTCCTGGCTCGCTCGCCTTCCCCCGGGAACCTCCACGTGCCCCGGAGCTGCCATTTGTTTATTTTAGGGATGGCAATCACTAACGTTTAGGTATTGCCTTTCACAGCTCTGAAAATAGAAGTTACAAAATGGTTGCACGTAATCCTCACCACGTAATACCTTCCCGGCCGCGAGGAAGAGAGCAGCCACAGCAGCAACAGGGCACGAACGATTTGGAAATTAACTTCTGATCCGGAGAGCGGCACAACTGCAAGTCATTTACACGGAGCCGTTTTCCTTGACAGACCACTAACTGCACAAAAAGTGGATGAAGAGAAGCATTCCCATCTCGCTGGGAAGGGAAGCTCCGTGTCTCTGGACACTCTGGATCCTGCAGCTGATTTCAGCCTATTTGATTACAACCCCCTTGATCAGTAAGCGAGAATTATACCAAAGTGTTAAAGGCAATTAGTCACGAGGCAAAAATCATTCCCATTTCCAAACACTTACACGTCCCTACAGAACTACTGCCTTTTGCAAGTTCTCCTGTAAAGGAACCAGAAAGTAGGCCATTCCCCAGTTTCCTCAGAAGTGCTGGTCCCCAGCTGCGTGCATCCTCAGGGAGGGAAGCCGGGGCAGACGCGGCCCCTCGCCTCCAGTTAAGCCCGTTATGTTATGTGGCATTACATAATACGTGAAGAAACCTACACTGCTGCTCTGGCATGTTGTTGGTGCACAAGGAAATTAAAACAAATGCGTATGTATGAAAGAAAGCCCTTTTTTGACACCAGGAATGGCCAGTCCCAGGCCGACTGCTAATGCCAAAGTGCAGATAGGCTCTTTTATCTTAGCAAAGAGGAATCCCAGCAGTTCCTGCCACAGTGCTAAAATGCAGCACGCTACAAATAGCGTAGAAAAACTGGATTAAAACCAGCAGTTACAACAAAAGAAAAACAACCCTTGCCTTTTTGTTTGCTCGCTTTTTTGAAAAAAGAGAACGTTAAATTCGATTTGCAGCGCGAAGTTCAGACAGGCCGGGCCGGACAGCCCAGCTCGGGCGCCAGCCTGGCCGCGGCTGCCCCCTCCGCGGGCGGTTTCTGCCGCCGCCGCCGCGGAGCCGGCACAGGCTCCCGCGCACCGACGAGCCGCGGGCAGCCCGAGGGTTAGGAGCGAAGACGACCGCGTGGGTCCCTTCTTCGTCCGTCAGAGCCGGCGTCTGCTGGGGGGTCGTCTGGAGGAAGCGCAGCCTGCTGCGGGCCATTTTCCGCTGTTCAACAGCCAGGATTTTCTGAGCACCATATTTAATGCAATAGCTATGGCTACCTTTGCTTTACCCACCTCAGTCCACAGGACACTTTGCAGAGAAGATGGCTGAATAAACTCAGTCACATTATTCACGCTCTAACAGTGCACGACTTAAAACAAAAAGGAAAACAAAACCAGTGCTAGAGCCTTGTATTAGGAGAGCACTTAGCATCTCTTTAACTTCACTCGTACACTTGAATTGTAGGGAAACCGGTGAGATTTAAATACCTTTCTGACATGACCCTACATGAGAACTGGAGAAACCAGTAACAAATCTCACTTGGTGATGCAGGAAGCTGCTGGCGTTGGGAGTCTTGCGGCCTTTGTACCCATCAGTTTGTGTGCAGGGTGAGACGGCTGGATCGGGGTTGGAACTGCTCCGGGGAAATGGAGAGGTGTCCAGAGCTATCAGACAGGCCCACATGGATCTGGCACAGGGATACGTTTCCCCTCACTCCAGCAGCCTTGTGCCTTTGCACAGCCTCCCTTTCCCACTAAAAAGGGGCCAGACCCTTTTACTTCAGTGCTGGAGGAGCTCTAACTAGTGCCTCCTAGACCAGGCTAGAGCAGCTTCAGTGCTCCTAGAAGGTGACTGTGGCTGAACTAAGCCGTAGGCTGAAATTTGATTGCATAACTATTCAAATAAAGTATTTCAATAACCCGAACCAATAACTGCAAACAGTCTGTGAAGTGACAGAGACGAGTCTTTCTTGAATAAGTTTCATGAGAAGGGAAGTAAAAATACAGACTGAGAAGTTTCATTTCAGTTCTGATTAAGAAGTCAACCTTCTTCAGCTGACATTCGCCCAAGCAGGACGGATCTCACTGCGCGCTGAGAGGGACAATGTTCTTCTGCTCATTTGCCGTGAAAGGAACACAAGAAACATTTGAGAAGGAGCCAAAACGTCTTTGATCTACAAGGGCCAAGACAGTGTGGTATTTCATTAGAAACCTCATGTACAAGCTGCTGCTTGCTGATAGAATACAATGCAGATGCTACCTATTGAAATACTAAATTGATTGGACATAATCCAACACACTGTCTCAAACGCAGATTCTGCACTTGCTTTGAACTCCTCTCGTTAACACAACACACAGATTTGTCTCCTGAAGCTGTACAAGCATAACTCAGACAGCAGCCACCCAGATTACTACCCAGCAAGGCCACCCGGCACCGCAGCAGCCTGCTGAAGCAGCTCGTGCTGAAGCAAAACTTACAACAGATGCAAAACTAGTCTGAGGCTTAAAAATCCATTTATGCAAAATTCACAGCAAAATTTCATTCCTAGGTAGCACACTATTTAAAAGAAATCAAGGTTGCTGTTATCATTGAAACTACCCAGCCTCGAGCAGCAGTTCAGTAACACGACTGAATTCTGTTCCTGTCTTCTAACCCACCAGCCTCTCCCGAAGGACGTCAGCAGCGGACGTGGCTCTGAACCACCATGCATCAGACTCACAGGGGACATCGTTCAAATTCACTATCGTTGAAAGGCCAAGCGGTTCGGAGGTGCCCTGAGAAGCCGGCGAGGTTTGTGAGCGCTGGTGGGGGGGCTGCTCGCTGCCTGCCTGCCGCGGGTGCTGAGGCAGGCCCGTCACCCGCGCACACCCTCGCCCCGCCGCTTGCTGCACTCACTCTTGCAAGGCAGAATCTGCGTTTTGCCACACGAGCCCACGTGGTGCATGAAATTTAATAATGAATTAGTATTTCTGGAGAAGAGGCTATCTCTAGCAAAGTGATAATTCCAGCAATTTTTGAGGGAGACAGAGACCAGGGTGAGGGAAGAAGGTCTATTACAAGTCGACGGACTGCTTCCCCTCCTGTCCCTGCAAGGAGGGTGCCAGGCCCACATACATACATCTGTGGTCCTGGGCACCTTCCAGATGCGTTTTGGAAAACGCAGGAAATTGATGCCAGGGGGCAAATATTCATTCCTCCCGTCTTCCCTCCCAGAGCAAGCGCTGCGGCTCTCTCCGGCTAGACTCGCTTCCTGCCGAATGCTGTTGCTCGCCTCAGCATCATCTGCGGCCTGGAGCTCTGGCTCAGCTTAGCGCACAGCAGAAATATGACTAAAACATGTGCAAGTGGGGAAAAACAAACAAAAAAAGCCTACCAGATGCTTGGGACACAAACCTAAAGAGCACGGGACTCACAGGAGTAGCTGACGCTTGTGTTTCACTTCCAAGCCAGGCCAGAGGAGCTGCAAACTTGTCCCTGAAGCAGGAGTGTGGTGCTTTGATGCCCCGTCCCACCAGAGCCATGACTGAGCTCGGCACATTTGTATCCTAGAGCTGTCCGGTGTAGGAGACGCTGGAGGTGATGAGAACTTCAGCCATTCGTGGCATCGAGGAAGCTCCCTCTTTATTTCTCCCTGTCCATCGGGGACGGCAGTATCCTGCACCCCCAGCTTGCTGACGGTGCTTCTCCCCGACGCCGACATGCCCAGCCGAGCCCCTGGCACGCTCCCCCTCCGTCGCCCCTCCGATGACACCCGGGGCAGGTTCACCGGGCGCGCTGTGCTCCTGGCCGTGGCGCTGACCGCCTCGGCTTCGCCGGCCCTAGCCCTAGCCTGCACCTCGTCACTGTCCTCTCTAGGCTTTGTGTCCGGCGTTGCCTCCAAGCTCCCTTCCTAGGCTCGGAGCAGCAGGCCACAGTCCCTGCAGAGGGAAGCTCGCGGATAGGAACGACCTGTTGTGGCATTTCTACATCTCGTCGTGCTTTCTTAAACTGTTAATGTATTTTTGAAGTGTGAAGTAATCAGTGAAAATCATTTATTTAGCGCTCTAGCAGCTTTTGACAGAGCCCCTCATGGGAAGCTCTTAGTAAAACATACAGTCTGCAGGGGAGAAGTAAAATCTGGCTGTGAAATAACTGCCCCGTGCGTGAGAGCACGCAGGACAGCGAGAGAGAGGAGAAATGGGCCGATACCACACGGGGAAGAGCAGCCAGGCTAAGGAGGATACTTGCTAGCATTTTTGTTAATGCTAACTTAGAAGCTGCAGCGAAGAGCCAGGTTAGTCAGCACCACGAGAGGGTTAGAAAATGGCAGGACGGTGGCAGCGGGACTGACTGAGCAGTGCGGCAGCACACGCGGCGCGGTGGGGACAGGCGGATGCTGCGTATCAGCAGAACAATCTGAACAGCTCACACACTGACTCGTAGCTGTTGTAACAACGTCTGGACATCTGGGAAGGGCGGATGAGCGTCGCGTGGTATCTAGCAAGCCTGAAGCAAGAGCCTTGGCTCGGGCTTTTGGAGCCCTTTGCTGCTGCCAGTAATTAAGTTGTTTGCATTCTGGCCCCAACAGCCAGGAGAATTTGGGGCCAGATTCCTCCTCAGCCTAATTCTACCGATCGCAGACACAAGCTGGACCCTGTAGACTCTAAGCTCACCAGCAGGGACTTAGCAGCCCCGGGATCAGAGCGCACGCCCAGCAGCAGAGGGGCGGCCCGGCGGCAGCGCCCGCGGGAGGGACCCGCGCGCCCCTCCGCCGCGGTGCTCCCCGGCGGCGGTCAGGCCTGCGCGGCGGCGGCGGCGGCGGCTCGGCTCGGCCGGCCACCTCTGCGCCTGCTGTCTAACGCTGCTGCCCCCCAACCAGCAGCAGAGAGGAGCAACGGGACCACTTTGGAGCGATGCGCCCGCTCTCCTCTTCGCCTTCTCCGGTCGCGAGCAGTAGAGGCCTGACCCCTTCTCTTTGGCTGAATAACGACCAAATCTGGGGTGGTGCTAAAAACGCTTCCCGAAGGAAGACCAACACTGATGCTAGTGCTTCGCTGTCCCTTGGTGTGCGCAGAAGCCACCTCCTTAGGGCTGCCCCCGGGAGCCGCTGCTCTGCCGCGAGACGCACAAGAGCCGCGGGACGCGTTTGCTGGGCCAGCGAGCGCTGTTTGCGTCCGGCGCTTGGTCAGCATCCGCTGCTGACTCCAGCATTAGCGTAATGGCATTAGACCGCGTCGCTTTTAAGCAACCCTCTGCCTGCAGACTTCTTCTCCCTTCCGCTGCTTGGACGCCCAAGCAGCCCCCGACAAAGCTGCTAGGTGCCGCCCGCGCGGCGCAGCGCCCCGTGCCCGAGCACGCGCCCTCCGCGCGCTCCGCAGAGCGCATCCGGCTGCACGAGCATCGCTCGGTGGCAGAGCAAGCCATCTCCCGCTGCTGTGAAGAAGACGATTTCACAGCTCGAGCAATAAATTCAACCTGCCCCCTACCATCGCCCTCTCACAAGGAAATCCTTTATTAGAGGGGTGCGATAAAAAGAATTAGCCTCCTTTTTCTGGATGATGGCCAACGCAGAGAGAGGTTAGACGTGGCAGGGAGCGACTGCGAAAGGTTAAGCGAAGTTCACTGAAAGGCCCCGTGCAGATTTGGCTGTCTCAGCATTTTAGGGCTTATGTTAAAAACCCGGAGCGCCGGAGAGCAAGCAGGAATGTTTGGTAGGTACAGCTGGTCACCATTACGAGAGCAGGTTGCCAGCAGTGCTGTTCTTCTGCCCGCTCGGAGTAGCGAATGTCTTGTAATGTTCAACTGCTGTTGTAAATGAGCCAGTGAGCCACACTGCAACGCACGGCGTGTTTGCAATACAAAACAATATTTGTCATTTAACTGGTATGCTGCTTGCAATAATTATTCATTTTTGTATATTAGAAAAGCTAAAGGCTTCCAGAACGTTGTAAAAAATGTAGACTCCTATAAACACTTCTACAGTTTTATTGCATATTTCTAAAATCTGTTTCGCATGCTTAATGCTCTGGCAATGGAAACTGTGCAGGAGTGAGAGAGGAAGAAGCTGATGCATCTCAGTAGGAGTCTTCTGACTTCCAGAGATCACAACCAAAGATTATCTGGAAAAGGCATCAGTAAGCATACTGGCCTCACACTTACCCGGGTGAAATTAAAGCCATTTAGTCCGACAAAGCAAAAGTTGAGTTCATGGGAAATAAACAAGGAATTTGATTCCATACTGGTATTTACTGAAAATTTCCTTACCAAGTCCTTCATGCAACTTGGCATGACAGGAGTTCTAGGAAGGTGTTTGCAATAAGAAGCTGTCCTGTTGGGCAAGAGTATGAACTCTTGCATAAAATTTAGTTGCTTAAGATTTTTCTGAAAAAGGTCCTAGTTCTTGTACATCTGTACATGGTTTGTCTAGGCATGCAAAACGAAGAAAACCTGCAAGTCTGCAGTGCTGAAATATCATTGCATTTAAATACCAGAATTTACTTTTTTAGGAAGAAAAGAATATAAAATGCCTTACAAACACAGGCCCGATTCACAACATTATCACAGTTGTTTAAATTCTTACCCTGCCTCCCAGCTCCTAAAATAAATTAACATGACAGCAGTGGCCCAGGCTATCCTTATACACAGTAGCTGCAGAACTGAAGATCCCAGATTCGGAGCATTTGGGGGATTTTGAAGCTGGAGCTGAATGTCTCCCTTCATACAGGGACTTCTGAGGTACACTTCCAGATTCGAGGCAGCTCTTCGCTTTAGTGGTTGGACATAAATCCAAAGGACCTGGATTCTGGCTAACGCCCCTCACGCCCGCCGCAGCAGTGCACGCGCCTCTCCCAGGACGCGGCGCGGTGACTCGCAAGACACAGCAGCACCGGGCAGGGAGGCGAGGACAGCGGGGGCTGAAAGCCCCGGGCCCTCCACGGGGCAGAGCCCCCTGCAAGGAGGTTTTGCAGCTTTTCCGCTGTTCCTTAGCACGAGCGTTTTGGCAGAGCCGTGGTTCAGGACGCAGACAGAACCTCACCTGCTGCACTACGAGCCCTCTCTCCGTGCTCCTTCGGAGATACCCTTTCTCAGGGCTGATAAAAACGCTGCTACTGCTTTTCTCCTGGCTCTGACAGGATCGGTCGTAACCTGAAGCACTCCGGCTGGAGGTAACAAACACTGAAGAATGATACTGTGCAATATTCTGGCCAAGAATGTTTCCATTGTGTTCATGGCAAAGTCTTATTTTCAGTAGCCTACTGTTTAAATGGATGAGCCTGAAACTTGGCACAGAGGGTCTGTTAAGGTGTACAATTATTCCTGTTAGTATCATTTCGCAGCGACTTTAGTTTAGCAAAGTTATTTTTGGCAGGCATGAATCCTTCTGGCTATCAGTAGCGTCAGTACGTTACGTTATCTATTTTTTGGCATGAGACTCATTTTAAGTTCTTATATTTAGGTACCACATGCCCAGTTACTATTCCTCCAGGCTGTTTCCTAGGAAATTTTACTAAACATACAAGTTCCTGCAAGAAGACAATAGCTCCGGAATGGCTGTTTATAGCAGGTGTTGGAACTGCTCCCTTCTCCGCAGTTTCAGGGTCTTTTTATATCAGCTGAATGAAGGCAAATAAATATTGCCTTGCAGAGAGCAAATTCCAAGTGCTCCTTGCACGCTGTGCACCGGCACGGTAAGACTGCCCTTTCTAAAAGCAAAGGGGCAATAATTTCACAACAGCCATCTCTAACTCGGGACTTTATTCATGTGTTTCCCTTCCAGACCTAAACACTTAGAGTTGAATTCTTCAAAGTGCTGAGCATCCACAGCCCCCAAAAGGGCAGGACAGTCCACTGATGCAGACACTCGTTTGGAAACTCACTGCTGGGCTGTGCCCACTGGGAGGACCATAAAAGAAGAGAATTTGCTACTAAGGAATAGTAGCAGGGAGATGGGCTCCCTGCTCCTAGTTCAAATTTCCTATTTCTCCATGAGAATCAGTACTGCTCCTGTGCTGGGCAGCCACCACCAAGCCCAGCTAAAGCTCTGTCAACTTTTCATGGCTTGCCTCAAGGGATTCTGTAATCCTACTAGAGTGTTTTTCAAGATTTTGTGTAGCTTCTCAGCTATACTGTGTTTGGAAGTCTGTTAACTGGCACTCTTTCCCAACCCAGGCTCAAAATACAAAGCAGGTTCAGGGCAGTCTGCACAGCATTGCTGAACTGTAATGTTTTTATCAAAGCATTTGTGTAAGATGCTCATAAACGCCTGCAAGATGTCCCCTTTTGAAGTGCACCATTTGAGGGACTACAGCAAATCTCCTTCGCTCAGATCCAATATGTATCTCTGCCACTTCATTCTGGAATAACATACAGGAATTCTGGCCAAAAAAAAAGCCTGTCTACCGCTTTCCTGCATGAATTAAAGGGTCTCCTTATAGGGGCTGAAGGCAGCACATTCAAATTCTGCAGCGTTGTCACAGCTCCGCTCTGGTATGCTGAAGAGCCGGAGTTCATGCGGCCAGGGGAAGGGGCAGGGACCGTAAAGGGTCTTCTCTGCTCTCCCTTCTCTGCTGCTCTGGCCCGTGAGTCCCCAGCTAGTTGCACTGCTGTCGAGCGCCCTGCACAGGAGTCAGGCAGGGCTGGGCTAAACATGGTTCTCAAGGGCCACTTCAGGCTCCATTAGCTTAGGTATTGCATACCTGGAAAAAAAAGAAAAAAGAAAACGCTATCACAGCTATCAGAGCATTCAGCCTCCATCGCAACTACTCACGCAAACGCGGCGAGCAAAACCAGGCCCTGGCAGCGTGGTCCTCCAAATTCGAAACCTTTTTCAGCAAACATTCCTTGGGACTAGGCGAGTTGTGCCTAGGTGTGCGCTGCAACCACACTAGACCACTCGTGTCAACTCTTTTGATTAAGCATATATACAGGCGAGTTTGGTGAGCAAACTGTAAAAAATCAGTGTATGTTTGAAGTGGTAGCTGACGGGATTGGGGGAGGTACTGTCACAAAACTGAAATTAGCTTGGCCTTCTGGATATGCAGCCACTAGAAAAACCAAAATGAAAGGTTTCCATCAAGTGGGGAGGTCAGCCTTCCATTTCCCACAGCTGAGATACTGCAGAAGTTGGAGAACTGGGGGACGGAGGCGGGGGGTGGAGAAACCTGCTCGTTAGGTGGCATTACAGTAGAGCGCACTGCGTCACACATCCCAGCACATCTGACACGAAGCAGAGAAGAAAAAATCCCCGCAGAGAGGATTTGGTAAGATTCTGCAAGGAATCGACGAGGCTTGCCTCCCAGCATGTTGTTGCCTATCAATTTCAGAGAGAGGAAACTCAAGAAAAATATTCATTTTTCAAAAAAAGACAAGAGCACCAGCACAGCTGTTCCCTGGGAAGCTCTTGGGGTAACTAACTGGTCCTTCCCTGTAGTGCATGGGGGACTGGAGCCACACGGTCCTTGGAGGTGGCCCCTACAATGCCCACAAACCCACGGCGTGTCAGCCGTGCCAGAGCCCACACTTGCAATTGCTCCTCTGTTAGAGCATGTGGGACCGCACATGAGATGGCCACACCAGAAAAGGGGTGGGGTGAGACGCAAGCACTTACAGCCAGTCTAGAGACCTCTTCTTCACAGGAGGGCATCTTCACAGAAACAAGACAGACCACAAGATACAAAGATTTTTCACTAGACATGACCTGAGCCTCAAGAAGGTTTCATACTCTTCTGTGTTTCTTGTGCTCTCCTCCGAACATCTGCTATTGGGGGCAGCAGAGTGCCAGGTGGACCTTCGGCACGATCCAGTACAGCCGTTCTTACAGGACATCAGGTGCTGAGGCCATGGGCTGTCTTGATGGAGCACTCTGAAAGCGCAGACCAGGCTGAGGAGAAAGCACCTGCATGTAGTACTAATGTAGGTCTTGCTGCTCCAACGCCTGTGCATAAAGAAATACATCAGAGTATTTACCAAAAATTGCCGGTGTGTAAGCTATAATTTAAGGGGACTGGCAGCAGAGCTAATCCATATATGCATATTTCAATTTGAGAGCTGTTTTGACAGCTCTTTGGTAACATCCCATTTTAGGTTCGCTCTGCGAACACTGTTCAGCAGGAACTATTTATAGATGAGTAAACAACGCGTCATATGCAATCTGCAGGCGAACAATTATGGTAAAGAGCGGTTTGTCCGAGCTGACTGTGGCTGTTATCTTTCTGCAGCGGATTAAAGTGGTTCCGACCTACTGCAGAGCTGATCTGCGGATTAAGGTTGAGCACGAACCTGCGCTCCTGGCGAGGGGAAGGGCTCGCTGGCCAGCACAGTCAGCTGGCTGCACTGCGGCCACGGAAATACCGAATACCACGGAAATCCCTCCTCACCCCCCAAGCAGGCCCTCGGCGGGGAGGCCGCTCCGCCGGCGGAAGCGTGCGCGTGAGCAGCTGCCCCGCGGCGAAACGAGGGCCCTGCGGTTGGGCCCTTGCTGCGGAGGGACCGGAGCGATGCCGGGCTTTTGCAGAGGAGACGAGCACGCCCGCAGGTCGTCGGAGCGGGTCGCTCGGCCGCTGCTCTGCGGCCGCTAGCGCTAAAACGCAGAGGGAAGGCTCCGCCGGGGAAGCGCAGTCGCGCCTCGCCCCCGGATCACCGACCGCCGCTCGCACGCAGCCCGCGCTCGTCTAAGCTCTTCAGCCAGTAAGAGTTTCCACTGGAAACGTCACCTCTCTCCACATCTTCCCCGTCCCGAGGGCGCACGCACAACTGCCCCCTCGCCGCTAGGCCAGCCGCCGAGGCGGGCCGCGCCGGCGCCGAGGGAGCGCGCGTGCGCGCGGCGCTGGCACCGCCCGCCGCTCCTTGCCTCCGCGTCTTTCCTTGATGTCAGATTTAACCGGACAGCAATGGATTTCACGTGAAAAGCGCCCTCCTGCCAGAAACACGTGCACTCAGGAGGCGCAGGGCCGGACGGGACGGACAGTCCTTCCTCTGCTCCTCCCTGCGTGACAGCACAGCAGTGAGGTTAAGCAGCAGAAGGGCAGAGCTGCAAGGTCATTTTCCTGTTGAGAGTCTTTCCTTGGCAAACAAGAGTGGTTTTCACGTGATCGCGGAGCTCACCCCCCCCCACACACACAGTGCTTGTGTGTTTAAGCGGCAGTGTCACTATGTCACTCCCTTTTCCATCTGTTAACCTCCAATAAAGCTGTTTTTAATAGTCTGTTGATACTGAATTAATAAGGACGCTTGTTAAATTCAAATTCACTACGCATTTAAAATGCAGCTATTTGCAAGCGCGCATCCTCCATACGTGAGGCGGCTGCGCGTGCGGACCTGCCGCAGGCTCTGGTCACCGCCGGGCACCTCGCGCGTCTCGGCGCCGCGGAGAGGCGTTGCTCACGAGCGAGGCATCGGGGCTCTCGGCACGCAAGGGGAAGTGTGCTCCTCACTGGAAAAGCACGGACCCAGGCGTTATTTGCGTTACAGCTGTGCCCAGGGGCTCAACAGACCTCGGGGCTCCCGGGCGCCAGGCACGGACAAGCACACGGCCAGAAGCGCTGTCCCGAAGAGCTCCGGGCTGAGGATGCAGGCAGGCTACGGGGAGGAAACGGCGGGCGGCAAGGGGACGTGACTCAGGCGGGATCAGCAGCAAAGCTGGAAACCTGGAACAAGACCGCGGTTTCCCGATTCACAGGCGATCGTCCCTCTAACCACGCCGCGCGGCACGGGTAGTTACACTGCAGCAGCCTCGCAGCGTGCCCCTGCCACGCAGTCCCGCCCCGACGATCATCAATTCCGGTATAATTTAGTTGCAGATCACAAACTCAGCATGAGTCAGTAACGGCAGCTCTTGCAAAAAAAGAGCAAACAACAAATTTGTTTTGTATAAATACAGGAATTGCTGAAGGATACGTGAAGCAATCCTTCGGCTGCTCTCAGCTCCACAGGGCCGCAGCCTGGGGCTCCAGGCATGAAAGAAGGTACAACCCCCCCTGGGAAAACTAAGAGAAGGGAAAGAGAAATGATGGGAGCTCTGACGAGCCCGACCTGTGGGGAAAGGCTGAGAGAACTGGGTTTGTTTAGGCTACAGAAGATAAGACTGAGGCACAACATGACAGCACTTTTAAGTATGCAAAAAGTGGCTGCAAAAAAAAGGGGGGTGTAAACGGCCAGTGACTATTGTGGAAAGGACAAGTAATAACAGGTTCACATTTCAGCAAATCAAAGTTAGGTTAGTCAACTCTAATAACTGCACTAGATATTCAGGAGGCTTCTGAGTTTTCCGTCTCCAAATGATTTCAGGAATATGCTGCACTGACTTCAATCAAGATGAGTTTGGAAGTTAATCCTGCCTTAGGACAGGCAAACCTTGAGGTCTTTTCTGGCCCTGTTTTTCATGACACTTGAAATATACTCTCACTTCTTAGCAGGGCAGACTTATAACCCATTTACTACAACATGCCACAAAGCAGTCTAGATGCAGACCTGGTAGAAGCCTGAAGGCATCTTTCAGAGAAGGAAAGAGAAAGAATAATCCTGATGTCTCATAATGAGACTACGTAAGACTGCACTGGACATACTCTAGGTATAAGCCAAATGTTGTCCCTCTGACAGCAAGGCATTAAAATGGCATTGAGACTTTGTTCATTACTGCAAGTGGTTGCCCTTGCAAACGTTTGCAGTTAGATGATGCCCATTCCACCTCTGCCAATCTGCACTTGAGAGCTGATGCTTTCCTTGTCTCATGTTACCTGTAACATTCTGCTATCCAGAAAATACCTGCAGCTACACAAATGAAATCCCCTTGATTAGTACAACATAAGTAACTGCAACCTAGTCAGCTCTCTTACTGCTATGCAAGGATGTCAGCTCATCCTTAGCAACGTGCTTATTTTTGTTCTCCAGTGAGGACATTGTTGGTTATGATGATGCATTTTTGCAGAACAAAAACACTGACAAGTCACTGTGTGTGCATCTAGAAAGTTATTTCCAGTATTACGATCTGGAAAAACAGCAGTAGGAACTCACACCAGGCAGCGGTTTCATGGTTTCCATTTCCTTTTGCAGAAGGCGTAGCCTTACAAAAAGGGCAGGTATAGAGATATCTGATCTCACACACAGATTTGCCACTTGCTGGTTTCTCTTCAGAAAACTGAAGCATGTTGACTTTGTCCAGGCAAAATAAGACAGGGTTCACACCTGCAAGGAAAAGGAAATCTACCCCAAATTCATAGGTCCAGACTAGCCTTCCAAACACCTGCTGCTCTGCTCGTCCTCCAGGCTGGCAGAGGGCTGCTGCCCAACTACCCCCAGCAAAACGGCACGTCTGACTCTGCCAAGGTCCCTGCTGGAAACTCTCGTCTTGTTGCCCTACAGCAGCTCCACGTCCTGCTCCATGCAGCTCCAGCGCAGGGCCGGGGCCTCAGCCACGTGTCCCCCCAGGGCGCAGGAAACCCTGAACAGGTTAGGTGCAAAATGTCAAGCTCCCCAGTTAGTTGCAAAGGTGTGCAGAGCTGTTTCTAAGCTTTGAGTAACACCTCCCTCTTGTTTTTGTGCTGTTTGTAAGGGCAGCAGTGAAGAGCTCAGATCCTACATGGAGCCTGTGCTATACAAGCAGGAGCCGTCCTTTTTGCGAGCTCTTTTCCCCCTGCTCTCAGAGCAACCTGGGAAACAAAACCTGAGCACAGGTTTATGGTCCCTGCCAGGCCCAACACTAACCCACGCGGTTACTGCATGCTAAATTTATAGACTTGGGCTCCCAGCCTCACCTGGGCCCTCCAGGTCACCCAGAGCCAACTTCCTCCTGCAGCTCTGAGATGGTCAGAGAACTGCACAACTTCTTTTCACTGCTTTTTCAAAGGCAGACGCAGGTCTTCATGTGCTTTTAGACACTTTGTTTCATGTCCCATTTGTTTTTCACAAGTTGGGTATTGTAAAAGCAGCTGAGGATGCGCATATGAAATTACTCTCTGTTTGTGGAAAAGTTCTGGTCTCCATTTCTATGCTGCTGTGTTCATTCATAGGACCAGCACGGGTGAAAGGCCACGAAGCTCTACACTGCACAAACAAAACAGTAAGCAGTTTCCCCTAGCTTAGATATAGAAAGGTCTCTGCAGCAGCTTTTTATTTATACTTGATTCTGCTCATGCCACCTTCGCATTTCTTGCTGAGAAATGGCAAGATGTAATTACAGCAGAAGTTCTTGCGGGAGGATAATGGAGAATTTGGAGAGTAGGTGGGATAAGCGCAGCAGGCAGATGGCTGCTCTGCCAAGCAGAAAGTGTTCCTCTGGATCCTGCTGTCGCTGCTCGTTTCAGAGAGCACATCCTCTGCAAGCAGCCTGCAGCCTGCACGTGCACGGTCACCTTTTTGTCAGCTCCAGATTAACTCGGCTAGACAGGAGGCTGCAGTGCCCACGTAGCAGCACCAGTGCACACCAGAGACCTCCCTGCAACCCCCCTACCTGAGCTGGCCATGGGGCAGGGTTAAAATTGGGCACGTCAGTGAGCTGTGGTCTGGTGCCCGATGGGCGCAGGACCGTCCGAGCTGGAGCAGTGTCTGAAGGGGCTCGAGCCGAAGTGGCACCAAGGAGGGGCTTCCTCCGGAGCAGCCCCGGATGCCAGAGCAGGACTTGCTCCCAGTCAGGCCAGAGCTCTGCAACAAACTCTTCCAGGATCTAAGAGCAATCATGGCATTCATGCTAAGCATATTTCTTTGACCTTGCCATATCAAACATAAATATACAACTCCACAGATATTTGCAAAATAAACCAGAACATGCCCAAACAAGAATCTGCCGGCCTTCCTCCAGCTCCAGGGGGGCAGACCCTGCACCAGCAGACAGAGTATTCCTTCTGCTTCGCCCTCCACCATTGCCAGCTGCTCACTCTGCAGCTCAGCAGCCGTGGAAAAGGCTGCCCAGGACAGCCCAGCATCCTGGCCCAGGCAAAGCACACCCGGACTCAACCTGCCAGCGCCCCAGCTTATGTTACTGGAGTTCGTGCAGAGTCTCGATATTAGCAGAACTGGGAGCAGGGCTTGGCCTTTAAAAACTGATCCAAAGCCAAGTGAGTCCAGTAAAAGCCTTCACTCATGATAAACATTAATGAAAAGGGGACCTTTGAGTGGTATGAACAGCTGTAGCAAATAGAAAGTTTCACCCCAGCTTGGTCTTATTTCTGTTGCAGGCACGGTAATATTTTATTTGTTAGGGATCAATTGTAGCGAGCTCTTGGGCAAGGACTAAGTCCGTGTTTGCCTCAACCAACTCCAGCATGAAACACAAAGCTTTCGAACAGCCCACCCACACGTGTTTCCACATGGATCCAATTTCCCTTTGGGGAGCATCCATCCCCACATATACCCTGACTCCCATTTAAATATTCACAGACATCCTGCTTTCTCTCTCTCTCTCTCATTAATTCAAGTTTTCAGAGCCAGCTCTTGCAGAAAGCGCCCGTCCAAGGGCCGCCAAGGCTGTCACAAGCCGGCCGCTCTGGAGAAAGCCTTGCAAACCCTGTTCAAGGCAGCGATTCTCCAGGAGCGTCAGCAGGCTGTTCCTGCCCGCAGCAGAGAGGCACCCTCGGAGCGTGCCCTGCCAGGAGAGGCCGTGCTGCGGCACCGCTCGGCGGGCACGTGGCAGCGCCTCCGGGCTGGGATAGCACCAAGGGGGAAGGCACTTCTCAGCAGCAGCTGCCAAGGCCACGTTTGCGGTGCCTGGGTAAACCTGGGACCATAGCATAGGCTTTGGCAAACTGAGAGCGAGACGTGGATTACTCAGAAGGTCAAAAGCTCTCCTTGTTTTTTCCCCATACCCTGTCATTCTCTAGGAGCACCTACAGGAGGGTGCAGCACCCCAGGGCTACGTTCCCCTTCTCGCGAGGCGCCGAGGGAACTGCTGCGTGCGCAGGCTTGGCCTCCGAGGACGGCCGCAGCAGCGGCCCACAACCCTGCTACCAAGGCTTGCTGTCGCGAACACAGCTGCTCCCAGGAACTGGTACATTTTTCTAGCTTGTTTTCCAAATAATAAGAAATATGGAACTTTTTAAAAACAATTCACACTCGTATTTCAGAAAAAGCCCCAGCTGAAAACAACACGAGCGGAGCGATCGTCTATGAGAGCAAAACCCAACTTTTGCTCTCGCTGCGAGTTGGGCACTGAACTTTTAACTTTACCAAACTTCTGTTTCATTTAATTCCCGGCCGCCAAGAGCAAAAAGAATTTTTTTTGAATTTTCTGGAAGCACTCTGAAACAAGAATATTTTCTTATAAATTATTCCTCAGGCAACTCCCTGATATGAATTCCTCAAAGTGAAAGACTGGACAAGGCTTTTCACTGTCTTGCCTGTTTGCACGCAGGACAAGGTGAACATCAGTCTAAGTACAGTTAAGGAAAATCAGAAGAAAAAGATATCAGTGTGTTAGTATGATTGCATCCTGTATAAGCCTAAACCCAAACAAAGCTTTCTCTTGGGGAACAGTTTCCACTCAGTTCTCCGCAGGGCACCCTTACGGTTCGGCCCTTCCGACACGCTCAGGCAGGAAGGGAAGCTACAGGCGCGCGTGGGAACGTGCCGCGGGGAGCTGGACGGGAGCCGCCCGCAGCCCGGCCCCGACGCACGCTGCGCTGCCGGGGGGACGCGCGCAGCCCCCCGGCCCAGGCCTCTGCCTCCCACCGCGCAGCACGGGGGCTCGGGGGGTTTCAAAGGCAGAGTCGAGAAGTTCACACTGTGAATGCTCTCTCAGCATCAGCTTGACATAGCCCAGCTTCTGAGCACAGGAGTTTGAGCGGGCAACCTTGATGCTGGGTAAACAGCCAAGAGAGACCTGCACCCGCCCAGCCGCTCCGGTCGCAGCTCGGAAGGTGTGTTTGCGCAAAATTTGCACCTGGGGTACACGGCAGCAATAAACCCATAAAACGTTAATCTGTCAACCAGCACTCTCCTATGGGGATTTAGCCACTCTGCTTCAAGAAGCTAATGATGTGAAAGAACTCGTAAATTTACTTGATACATAAAACAGGGACCTTTCTGCTTTATTTGCAACATCCATTAGCTTAATTGCTAACTACAAGTATACGTTAGAGGACAGAGAGTGTGGTCCAGTGTATAGTCTGCTAGGTAATCCTAACTCACTGTTTTTTTCCTTAAAGGTTTAATAAAGGAAGTGTGGCCTTATCCAGTGTAGAGTGGCTATAGTTGAATTCAATTAATTATTTTTTAAATCCAGACTAAGAGGCAACATTTTTCAAAAGTCTCCCCAAAAATAAACAAAAGACAAATGTTTTACGGTGTGCCCACAAATTCCTAGCCAGTCTTTCTAAACACTCGACATAGTCATTAGAAGACTGTGTGAAAAATAACAGTCATGCAAGAAACTACGTGCATGAACAACTTCAGCAGCTGCTCCTGTGTTCTGGTACAGAGTGTATATTTGCATATTCTAATGTGATGCCACAAGTTGAATGGAAAAACACAAAACAAAACAAAAGCTTCCTTTTGAGAGTCATGCCCTCTCGCAAAGTGAATAAGCAGCAGGTTAACGATCGCTCGCTGGATCACTCGCTTTTCCTGATTTCCAGGAGAGCCAAGGAGGGAATGGGTCCTTTCAGCATTCACTGCTTCCCAGGAAGCTAATGTGGAACAGTTTGCTCTACGTACCCACTGCAAAACACTTAAAATGGTTATCACACACTTTTTAGAGGATGTGAGAAAGGCAAGACAGAATTATTTGCCCTCTTGCAGAGGTGAAGTGACAGCATGCACAGCACCGGAGCTCGCCTTCGCAAGAGCGTTAAGGAGAACCTAACTCGCTCAAGACACCCACTGCACGAGAGACTGCTTCTCCCTCCAGGCCACGCCGCGGCTGCCAGCCTCTCAGCATTAGCAGGCATCGGGGAGAGACCCCGGAGCACGTGAGTGTATGTAAAGCAGCACCTGGTTTCACAGAGACAACCCCCTCACGATAAACACCAGTAACCACACCTGTGGGTTTGGACTTCTGTGGGTTTTTGCATACTCTTATTTAGCCAGCTCTGTTGGTGTTTTCTTACAGTTGGCTTACAGCTAATTCATTTCCATTTCCTAGGTTTCTTCTCCTCCCTCTCTCAATTTCTGTTAGGGTTTTTTCCCCATTGGTTTCCTGATGGCCATTTCCTTGAGCACGTCTTATTGTTCTGTCCCGTTTTTGTTCCCACTCCTTACCGGCCGCCTTTCACTCTCCCTTCCTCCTCCTCACAAAAACCAATTCTCACTTTTCTTAGATCACTTCCTTGTTTCCTTTTCACTCTCCTCTCCTCCTACTCCCATCTCAGGAGTTTCATCTAGGGCTTTTAATAACCTGCCCATTTCTCCCACAACCCAGTGCTGGTTCCCAGCTCTGGTGGCTTTGGCAGGAAATTCTGTGCCAGGCTGTCCCAGACGGAGCGCCAGCCCGTGTGCCGGGGCCACGGCGCTAATTAGAAGAGCTGTGCTGGGTTTTAACAAAGACCCCTTGGTGCAGCAGCAAAGGGAGCCTTCAGCAGAGCAGTAACAGAGCAGTCTTTGCAGGGAGGGGAAGAGCGCAGCCACCTTTCAGAAGCAGCAGAACAACCTTGGAGGAAGAAGGAGGTTTCCTGGGGCGGGCAGGCACATTGTCCTCGGCTCTCTCCAGGCGCTGGTGACAGCCACTGTAACTGGCAGTTTGCAGCCAAACCATGAACTTACATGACCCAGCCCCAACACCCAGAGCTTGCTCTAAACTTCCTTCCACCCAGCGCTTTGTGAGCTGATGAGAGGAAGGAGAAGGAAGAAGAAGAAGAAAGAAAAAAAAAAGACTCCTACCTCTGCAGACTGCTGGGGCAGCATTTTATTATTATTATTATTATTATTATTATTAAACTCCATTAGAAAGCAGGGGTGGTTTGGCAAATTCCCACACCATGGCACACAGCCAGGGAGCTCGAGTCTGGCAAGCTGCACTTGCTAGGCCAGCAAGGTTGCATACCTCACGCAGCGAGTATCGGCCTGCTTTGTACCAGGGACTCGGCTCCCTCCCAGCAGGCGCTTCTCAAAGGGCCAGCGCAGAAAGGACCTGTCCGTCACATGGCCTGGATGAGTGAAGGCACAGCATCAAAAAGGTGCATTAGGCTGCTTGCCAACTAGGCATGATAAGGGGCTGGTGGACACACACGGATTAAACCCCCTTAAAAACCTGGAGGGCAGCGGACAACGTAGGTCTCTGCTGAGCTGCAGTTTGCAGGGTAAGGCTGACCCAGAAACCGTCAAGAGAGAGCTTGAGCCGATTCCATCAGGAAGTGTCACTGATGTCATCTGGGCAAGCGCTGACGTATCCTGTGAAGCCCCAAATCAAAAGGAAACGCACTATTAAATTTGAATTGCAATGCCTAATTATTCCATCAGTTTTTGTGAAGGTCTGAGAAATCATAAAGCTATCAAGCCTGGGTACACATCTGACCTTGCACTGTGAGCAGCTGGCACACTGTATGGCAGCCTCTTGACATATGTGTTCCCAAAGGCAAAGCTTATTCTCTAGATCAGCACTGGGGTTGGAAGTAGGTAGAGCAGGAATCTCTTAAAGAGGCTTAATGACGTGAGTGCCTGTACCGGCAGAGGACTAGACTTGATGATTCAGATCCCTCTTTGTACTGCGTTCCTACTCCTAAAGCTTGTGCTTCCTTGACATGCAGAAGATTTGCAAATTGCTCACACAAGGCAAGGGCTAGGCAGGAAATTTGAGTAACACATCACCGTGAATGTGCAGATAACCCATGGCCCTGAGCAGAAACATCTGGTTGCCAAAGTCCTAGATCCACCACAGGACACTCAAAATGTGTTAGTCACCAGCACATGCATCTGCAAAGCACACTGGAGGATCTGTGTGTGGCAACTGAATCAAAGTGAAAATGTAACTTGGCTAACGCACTAGTACATGGTGTACTCCAGCACAGAGAGCAGAGTTTCAGAAGCAGGAATGCCCATCCGTGTCAAACATAGCTGTTAACACAGTGCATTTCTCCCTCTGACTGCTTTGCTTTATTCTCAACTAAAGTTCATTCTGTTGTTGCTAAAGGATACAACCAACTGTTTAGAGTCCTGCTGGACTGGTAGCAACCCTCCAAGCATGACAGGAAGGGAAGCCTGGTAGGAAAGGACCTCTGCAGTGGACAGATGCTGCTGTTTGTCTCAAGCTACACTGTTGATCTGCAGGAAAAAAGCTGGCTTGCTATGATAGTGCCACATCAATGCCACAGCCTGCCAAAGGTTGAAGGTGGTTTAACAATCACCTGGGAAGGAGTTTGCCCTCCTCTGGTATGTGCACAGGACAGAAAGCTCACAGCTGAGACCAAAAGCCTTAAGAAACAGGCTTATTTTCATCCACTACAAGACTTACTCAGGCAGGCTATGCCAAAATGGTATTTTTGTACAGGTAATTAGAGACAGCCCCTTCCTCTCAGCTATCTAAAAGACACTGCTGGGCCTGTATGTGTTTTCAGTTCATACGTTTTCTCCCTCCCTCTCTCGTAAGATTAAAAAGAGGCCCCATATTTAACAGCAAATCAGCAGGAGTCCCGAAGGGCATGTCCACATTGCAGCCATTTTGCCCCATTGCTCTGTCAAACTAGACATTAGGTATCAAAGCAGATGCAGAATTCCTTCCCCATTCAGGTTATGTTGTTTGATGGGAATGCCAGCATCTCTAACCTGCACTGTACCTTAAGGCTGTGCCTAGACTGCAGTATGGACAGGTGAATGCAGGAGAGGTTCACTAGGAAAACCAACAAGGCAGGTACAGCTGGGCACCAACACTGGGACACAGCATCACTGATAACACTTGACTTGGATGGATTGCTTCTAAGGTAAAGAAAGAGAGAAGTTCAGTCTTGAAGCCCATCCATGCCTTGGTCAGTCACAGCTGAGGCAGTCAAGAAGTCCAACATGTGTCCATGTAAACAGCAAACAAGAACAACTTCCTTCATGTCTAGTAACCTGAGTCAGTGTCCTGTCATGAGTACATCATGGTGTTACTGTAGGTCCAGAAACCTATGATATTTAGATGCACAGCTTATTCATCTTTAAAACACTGCTGAGGAAGATCTCAAATCCATCCTGGATGGAGTTCGGTAAACATTTTAGGCTGGTTAGCTTCAGAGGTAAGAAGACTGCATAAATTCTAACAGAAAAGAAGCAAAACAAAATAAATCCAAGTGCAGTATCAATGCATGAGAATGTGTTCCTTGTGAAAGACAAAAAAAAAAAAAAAAAAAAAAAAAAAAGGAGAACATTTATAATAGCCTAATTACATCTGAAACAACTTGTACCCAGATAGCTGAAGAGAAGGGAGCCCAAAAGAAATTTAGGAAAGAATAAAGAATAATCCTTAGGTCAATTTGACATTTGTTGTCCTGTGTATGGAAAAATATTCTCATAAAAACAAACTTCCTAGCCATATGAGAATAAAAAAATAATTCAGAGAACCTTTTTTGGTTGTCATCATGTTAGTGTGGAGATGATGTTGTTGACCATTATTGACAGTGACAAAGAACCACAATCTCAGAAAGAGATGCTTTCTAATTCTGTAACTAAGTCCCCAAATCTTGTCACCATGCAAGAATCACAACTTTTCACAGATGGGGAGAGGGGAAAGGTGCTAGGAAAAATGCACTGTGTGCACTACCAGGAAGCATAAAACTCCTTCTGCTTTTATGTTTTGTTTCAGTCTAATGAATTGCATGCAATAGCTTGACTTTTTGTAGCCTGACTCATGAAGTTTCAGCACTTAGAGCTGGCAATATTGTATTCCCCTCCAATAGGGGGGAACACTGGAACAGAGTGTGACCGGTCTACCATGACACTGACTGCAAAAGAGTCTCATGTCAGGGAAGACAGCACACCCGACTCGACAGAAGAGATCACGCCACAAAGCCTGGGAAAGGAGAGGCCTTCGCGTTCTACCAGAGAGCAGCTTTACGTCACCACCTTTTGTTTTAACATCACTCCGAGAATGCAAGTTACTATAGCAATGAGTTGAGATTTTAAGCTCTGGTATGCCTTTGATCAAGGTATACTTTGTTCTCGTATCCATTTCCCTGCCACCCCCTGTTCTCTGGGAAGACAATCGGCAAAATCCGTAACCCTGCAGAAGCCCAAGAACACAGTGTTGGAGGATTGTTCCACATACTAATCCAGGGAGCAGCGCTGGGCTCGTGCAGGGGATCCTTTCAGTCACGTCTCTCAGTTGTTATGCACTGCTGTTCCTATCATGGCTGAGGTTTTGTGGAAGTCACTGGGAGAGCTACTGCACATTAACCCTTACAATCTTCTGTCAAGAACTGCATCGATTCATGGTCTCACTTGTCACCACCACTACTTCTAAATCCCTCTGCACTAAGTTTGGAAATGAAATGATTCCATTTCCAATCTATACACAACAAAAACTGATAATGGGGCAGGATGATCTTGGATATAAGGATAAGGAGAAACTTCTTCACAATGAGGACAGTCAGGCAGTGGAACTGGACAGTAGGTTGCCCAGAGAGTTGTGCAGACTCCATCCTTGCAGGTTTTCAAGACCAGGTTGGTTAAATCCCTTAGCAGCCTGGTCTGAACTCATAGGTGACCCTGCTTTGAGCAGAAGGTTAGACTAGAGCCCTCTTGATTCTTAATTCTCATCTGAATTATCCTATGACCTACTACGATGTTTCTTCAAACCACTCCACCTCCCAAAATATTCCTGATGGAGTACAGTAGTCTTCAAAAAATCTGTAAGGAGAGGATGGGGAATATTACACTCAAAGATTATTTCTCTTTAAAGAAATCTAGCTTTATGGCCCCTGGATATCACCAGAACAAGACACAAATGCCAAAATAGAACCATGTCTGGGGCCCCAACCCAAACATTTTACAGCCCAACTAGACACAAACCTCTGTTAGGAAACAGATTCATACTGACAGTGAGCAAAGGGTCCGCAAGTGAATGAAGAACGGATTGGAATTACAATGATCTGGCTGTTTATACTCAACATTTCAGGTAGCTGGCAATTAAGTGTCACCTTAATAAGCAGTATTTTGATCTACTGCCCAGCTGCCAACTCAGAACATAGTTTAAAACTGTTTCCTGTGCAGTTACTGAAACTCCGTTGGCCTTATGTTCAGTACAGTTCGTTTTATGACAACGTTCTCAGTCATAGCTTCATTGTACTCAGACATCCACCAGTGACTGAAGCAGATGTAACCACATTTCTCACTACGGCCTAAGTAAGAATTTGAACTTCTGCTTCCAGATGTAGAAGCCCAAAGCGTTAACCTGGCAGGTTTCCTGAAGTACACACTGTAAGTTAATGGAGCCCTCCTGGGATCCAGATCTGCCAGTGTACACACAACATTTTACAGTCTGTGCTCCAGTTTCCCCGTAAGTCTGGAAATAACTACAATCTAGCCAAGCCTGGCAGTCCCACCCTGGCTAGAAACTCCCTCTCAGCAAACACATGTTGATTATTGACATCTCCAGATGGACCACCTGCGCTATAAGTTACACTGATTGGCCTTTGATAATGATTTTGCTTTACTCAAAGCTTGTCATCACCCCCTATTTAAATAACGTGATATTGAGATCTTTATTGCAAATATTCATTTTTGTCTAGTTTCATCCTTGAATTGCTGACAAGTGACTATCCAAAATAGGACAAGAAAGCATTATTATTTATTTGTGCAGTGTTAAATCCAGAGACACTATTCAGAAGTCACAGCACAGCATTGTGCAGGGTCCTGCACATCTACAGAAGGTAACAAATCCTGCCTCAGAAAATTTGTGCTCTAATACAGACAAAAGTTCACTTCAATAACAAACAGTAAGGGGGAAGTGGGAAGGGTGAGAAACAGAATAACAATTATTTAAATAGACAATCTGTGATCACTGCATGAGGGTTTCAGTTCAGTTATATTTTGCATATTTTATACATATGCACACACACACACATAGGGAGAATTGCAATAGCCCCCACCGGTTCTCCAAGCCTCTGTTGAAAAACCTAGCAGGAATCTCCCATTAATGAGGTTTGGATCAGGCCCAGTCTCTATTCTCTGATTAGAATTGGTTCCCAAGGAGGATTTAGTAATAGCTAGTTTCTCAGAGCACTCTGCTGAGCTGTGCCTTAAGCAACTGGTGATATGGAAAGAACTGTGCTGATGCATGTAGGAGGTAATTAACAGTGTACTTAGTGATTACGGGCATGTTCTGTTCCTGCTAGATTCTACCCTGACACTCATGCAACTCCATTGATTCTGTCAAGGTCCTGCTATGTAAGCAGGCCTGAAGGCAGGTTTCGGTCTCCCAGATGAACTTGCTGTAAGAAAGAGAACTTTGTAAAATGACTATTTATGTTAATCAAGGTGGGTGACTGACCTCCTGGTTTGAACTTTGGGTTAGCTTACCCAGGGTGCGGCAGGCTGCAAATCTGAGCACACGTTCTCCTTGGTGTGGCACACACCCATTTCCGGCAGGAAGTCGGACAGGCTTCCTCCCAGGCTTTTTTTTTTTTTTTTGTCTTTACAGATGAAAGCCAAGATTATTCTTCTACTAACTCTGGGAGATTATAGGAAGACACTGGCGCATTGTCCGCATCCAGCTGGTTTGCCTTGCGTTCACAGTGCAAGGCGAACCACGACACCTCTTCTAGGAGGCCCTCCTTCCTGCAGGCCAGCCATACCATATTTAGTAGCTGTGAAAGGCTGGCGTCCGAGCAGCGACTAAGGGTGCAGCAACATGAGTTAACAGTACAGTGAAGAGGCTGATTCGGACACCGCAAGTCTATGACTGCGGCTAGGGACTTATTTCTTCTTTTGTGTTCGCATAACTGATCTTGACCATGCAACTTCAAACTTACACAAGCATGAAAGGGGAAATCAAGTCCTTCGCCCTCAACAGAGGGCCATGTGATTCTATCTGCCTATGGTAAGGAGCTGCTGGTTTCACAAGCCTTTGTGAGATGATTTATACTTTTGGAATAGGTTGGCATGGAAACTACAAATATATTGACAATATATTATCAGCGGCATATTGGCAAAGCTTGTTATTATCTTCAACCCTTGCTTACGATGAAAGTCTAAAGATGTCAAAGTAGAGGAAAACTGCCATAAGAACATTACAAGGCAGTGAGCACATTGCTCTGGGAGCAGTGCAGTGAACAAATCATCCTGAGAGTCTTAACTGTAGAATTTGCCAATTTAAGACACAAGCAAAACTTTATTTTACACAATAGTCTCCACAGAAGAGTTTTGGCTGGAGATTGTACAAAGTCTAGTAGAGCAAAATCAGTTGTTTCAGTTGTTCAGAGGAGGAGGTGGTGGTTTTTCCTAGCAGCCTGACAGTGAACAGCATTAAATATAACTGTATTGCTTCTAGTCTTAGAGTCAGAACTTCTGCCTTTTAATGGCAGCTGATTGTCTGGTGGTGTTGGAGACTACCTACAAGCAGCCTCTAGCTTGACCTTAATGGCTTACTCTCAGGGCAGTGTCTGCAGAGCATCATCAGCTCTAGAGTTTTGATGAAATCCCTTTGTCTTGTCAAAAAACACATCTTTCCTCAGGCTGGTAAGAGCCTGAGGGAGAATGAGAGCAAAGGATCGTTCCGGGGAGGTTTGTTATAACCTCTCTACAGAGATTCTGCTACTGTATTACCTGTGCATATGGCCGGGGTTGGCAGCGTGACTATCATTCCTTGAGTCTGTCTGAGACAGGGGAATGCAGAGGAGCTGCTATGCTCCCAGTCCTGAGGCAGTCCAGCACAGAGCTGCAAGGGGAAATTGTACAGGCAGTAGGACTGCATTCAACAACTCAGGAGGCCCCACTCAGTCCAGCATGTTCACACTAGGCCTCTCATGTCCTAACCTTAGTTCACTTTATGGAGAGATGAGTTGGAAGACAGAGGGATTCCTATGGATCTTGTTAATCTAGCACACACACACACAGGAAAGCACAGTTTTAAAATGCAAATAAGAGACAATATTGTGGTTAATTGATCTGAGCTAACATTTGAGGACAAATAATAAGAACTATCCATTACCAACACCTCCTGCCTTCTTAGGCGGGAAGTTGCTGGTAGAAGACAAATACTCCTACACTCCAACTGCTATAAAAGCCCTTTGGGAACAGGAGGGACAAAACAATGTGATCTTCTAGAAGACAAAAACTCCATTACAGCATCTGAGAAAAAATATGACTGATTTCCCCAGCAGTTGCTTGAGAACTGAGGGAAGTCTTCACTTCCCAGCATGAGACTTTGTATTCTTGTAATGTACCCTGTATAACAGATGAGTCTTCCCACTCTCAGCAGCAGTTTCATGTTCCATAGTGATCCTGTTTATCTGAGTTATAAAATTGGCCAGAAGCCATTGATGGGGGGTAGGGTACTACTAAACATGAAAGCCACAAGAACATCAACCTCTTTATCAAAAAGATGAAAAAGCAAACAGCTGGAGCCAGTTTCCTTCTCACTGAACAGCAGATTTACTTCCATATGTCTCCCTAGCAACATTATGGAGTTTCTCATCTCCTTGCTACTGATGTAGATTGGGAGTTTCTGCAGTTCACTGAATGTTGTTATACCTGGAGCTTAGCAACTTTATCACCTGGAAGTATAAGAAGATTGAAGCATTTCCTTGCTCTGCATATGTATTAAAATGCTGTTTGTGTAGAACAAAGTAAAAGAAGGAACAATTTTAAGTTTAGGAAGTTGTCATACAATTTGGTTAAGAAATTAAATATGCTATGTTCTATTCATGCATGTCTATTTATAGTGAAAATTGGTAACTTGTATGTGCCAGAATGCAAACAGTGGAAGGGCTTAGAGGTACCTTACAGGATAGCTTATCACAGGACTGACAGAACCACTCTATATCTGTGTGTCCATGTGCATACATATATACACACATTATAAACTATAAATGTAATATAGTGTCCTCAAGCCAATCGGTTTAGCAAATAGAGCCTTATTTACTGCTGGATCAGTTCCCAGCCTGTCACCCTCCAAGGTGTTGCCACAGTCTCCAAGAGCAGGAATGTGCATTAAGCGTTACTCATGAAACACCTTGACAATACAACACCCTTCTACTCCTTGCAATAGCAACCACCCTGCTTCCCTCCACCTCTTCCACCTGGACAGCAGTGCTTGTGCTGCAGCAGACAGTATTCTTTCCATAATCTAGAGGCTGCGCAAACAATTGGTGACAAACATACAGTTTCATCTTTCTACCCCAATTCCATTATAGTCAAACAAAATGCACTCATCAGTGCACTACCACCTTAGAGCACTGGGATTCCCAAGCTATTGCTTCAGCTACTGCAGGAAAGCCTGCTTATCATAGGAAAGAGAAAGTAAGCCAAAAGATTTAGCAGCTCTAAAATTGAGACAATCTAGACCTGACTTTATCACCAGCTACAATTCATTCCTCCACAAACCAACTCACATTTCTGAAATCATCCCTCGATCAAATAGGCTACAACAAATGACCACCTCATCTGGGCATCTTCACAAGGGCATCTTCTATCCTACCACACCAATGCAGATCTCCTTCCTCAACACAAACTCCCTCAGGTTTTAGTGCTCTCTTGTACTGCCAAGAGCCTCAGAAGAGATTGGTAGTTAATTGGAAACAGCTGCTTGGATTTTCCTTTCTTCTGGCCTACCAGATGGTTTGAGCTACTGCAGGTAGCAAGGAGTAACACAATGTGATGGAAACAAGTAGGAGTGTTGGTGAGAGTAACTAATTCTCTCCTATAGCAAAACAGGTTTTTATTAGGCCTCAAAGTGGATACAGAATACATTATTATAAACAAGCAGCTCCAAACTCAGCTGAAGGAGGTTTGCTGCTGAGTCACAGAAGCAACAAGCACTCTAATGCTCCCTTTACAGCAAAGAAAATCATGATACCTTCTACTTCAGTTAGCAGATACAATGGTCACTACTGCTTTGTGAACACTAGGCAAATGCTCTTAGGCCACATACATGCTAATAAAGGAGTGTATATTCTTATAATAAGATACTTAAGTAAAAAACTTAACACGGGTAGGGCATCTCAGTTTTACCTCACTGGAGCTGCTTGAGGTGAAAAATTATCAAGGTTAATTTTGCTGGGCCATGACCTATAACATGTGTCACGGAACTAAAATTTTATAGTGTTAGCCAGCCTGTGATAGCTATTGCCTTGTTAAAACCACATCGTAGAACGCAAGCTAGCAGGGACCTGAATTTGCCTGTGACAAATTTTTAATTACAAACCCAACCGACAGTCAGTAACAGAGCACACTGTGAGGAGGCAGGGAAGGTCACTCCCACGGTGGCTAGGTGGAGTCCTGTGAATTCTGAGCATGCTACTTTCACAGTGGCATGATACTTTAAATGACTCAGAAAAAACAAACTGAACTACAAATGCAAAACATGCCAAGATTTGGAATGGTGATTATTATTTACTTATCTTTTCCTGAATTTTAAATCATGATTCTGAAATTACTTACGATCCCACTTTAAAGACTGCTTTTTTCATAAAGCATAACTAGGTAAGAAATATATATATAATGATTTCAGATATTCCAACTGGAATATGCAAGTTCAATGGGTGGAACTCCAAATCAGTTCCATTAGCATTGGAGACCTGTGCCTTAAGCCTATGATGCTACTGCTAGTGTAGATTCTTTTAGTTTAACAGCATTCTAGTATAAGTTTCCTGTTCTACAACTCTGTACTACATACTGTTTCTCTTCCTGCCTTCAAAATACAAATATATGATCTTGCATCCAGATGCATAAGAACACATGTTGTTTAAAAGAGCTTACCTTACCAAGCAATACAGGCTGCTTTGAATGACTGACCTATTTCATTATTTATCATTTCTGGTTTTGGGTCACTTGCAAATATTACTGATGATTTTGTATTTCTTTTCCAGATCACCACTAAACACACTGAAGAGCACCTGAGCCAAGCATAGCTGCCTGGAAAAAACAAAAACACCCTAATTAAATGAGGATTACGTGTTCATAGTTATTTTAAATGTATCAATCAATTTTTAATTTATTTAATATCAGCTTCATTAGTTTTAAGTGACGTTAACAAAAATCATCCTTTATCAAATTTTAAGATCTCATTTAAAAGAGAGTTTGAGGTTTCTTTTCCAAGATGTATGTTCCATAAAGCTATACTCCTTTAAATCAGAATGTCTGAAAGTAATGAGGACTGGATGGCACATACCCAGCTGTGCACAGGTTCAATAGCATGGACATGTCTTTCGATAGCTTCCCATATGGCGTTCCCATCCCCACCACAATGCCAGAGCAGAGAAAAATGATAAACTTGTTCAGCCATAAGCTGCTGTAAAGCCACACTGCTTTAGACCCTCACGGACTGTATTCCATACTAACCTTTTCTTAATTTAGAATTGATGTCAAAAATGATGCATTTATTTGTATTGTCAAGTTTAATAATCTGAAGTATGAGCAGAATGTTAGTTTTCTGATCCCCCTCCATCTTTCTGCATGCTTTGCTTAGCTCTCTAAATAATTTAATAAAAACTAATGGTTGGCAGAATCTCTTATTTAATATTCTTGGGGCAAAATTTATCTGGTTTGATTATTTAGAAATGGCTGTCTGTCAGATTTCAAGACCATGGCATAAAAAATTTTCTCACCACTGTAATACACACATAACAATTGAAATTATATGCACAAACATTTTTAAGCATGAATATTTACTAACATAAATAAACAGTGTTTTTTAACAAAAGGCAAAGATTTTCAACTATAAACAATGGAAAGATATTTACAATTTGCACATACATAATCAAACAGCAAGTACACAATTGGTCACTTCAGATCTTTTTTGTATTTTGAGACTTCCTTCCTTCCAATCAAGTAATGTCAATCAATTCTACAATGTCCAATTTTTTTCCACAAAAACTGCTACAAATGTCAGATAATAGAGTTTATTAAAATGAATAATTTAGCAGCACAGATTTTCAAATAGAGACAGTGTTGCTAACTTCTTCATATTGGATAATAAAATAAGGGTAGCTCTGATCATCATTAAAAATGACAAATATCTGAGGCTCAAAGTAATTGTCCACACAAGAGTCATAGAGGTCACTAGTAATGCTGCCAGGGTTCACAGGTGGAGGTCTCCTCATGGTGTGATTGCCCACTGTGTATCTTCCTGTCAGTACTTTAGCCAAAAACATGTAATGAACTCCTTTGGGTGACCTTTTGGAAAAGTTATGAGAATAGCTTGCCTTTCTGGCAAAGTAACTGCCTTGTCCAAACATGGTGGCATGCTTCCCACAGACACGTGGGTCAAAGTTGTGCTTGCAGATTCCATCCACTACATCCTGGGAGGTGCCATGGAACAAATGCCTTTCATTCATTATTCTGTCAAGTCCAGTCATTTTTTTAGACATATATTCCTTTTTCCTGGAATACAAAATGAAAAGCACAGATGAATATTCACTGTAGTTCTGCACATGAAAATGAATTTTCACTGCAGTTCTTAAAGTAAAAAGTATCGGTATTATCCTCTGGAATACAAGAGCTGTAAGAGGAGACATGAGAATATTTCTGCATATATAACAGGACTGGTCTTCTGTTTTAAAATGAAACTTTTGTGTGCATTTAGTATTTTTGAAAGGTCCTGAACAGTGATACTGCTGGAGGCTGGAGTTCTGTCATTTGTACAGCAGCAGAGGCAAAGTAGCCTGAGAAGTGCTGCTTACCTTTGTATGTCACCTTGAATGTGGAAAGAACTCCTCTTAAGAGCAAAAACAATGTCTGTGCAAGGATTAAACTATGGCTTCAGAAGAAATCCCACAGAGATATTACTGTCAGACAGGGGGGATGAAGATTCTCTGTAGTGGCATTAATACTGTAAGAATTAATATTGTAAGTCTCTGTGCTCACACAACCCATCCTTTGATTTCTCCTGAGATTTTGCGTTTCTTGAGAAGGGACAGAGAATCCACAAATCTAATTTCATATCAATTACTATCAATGACCAATGGATGATAACTTTGAAACACATCATCTTAGGTTTGGATGGGACTGACTGACGTAAAATTTCAGCTTTGCTGGAGCACTGTCAGATCCTGGGTTGCCATGTCCTGGGGAACCAAGACACAAATGGCTATTTTTAAAATGGACCTTATTTGATGAAGAGAGTTTCTTCTTGGCTGGCTTGTAAGTTGAATGGAAAGAACATCCTTATATTTTTCAGATAGACACTATAGATTTAAATATATTGTATATATTTATACAAAATATATATTGTATAAACTTATTAATAGCACATAAAACCTCTTACATGAGATTTCTGGATGGGCAATCAGCAATATTTATTTTTCAAAGTTATTCAATAGAAGACTCCTTCAGAAATCTGGAGTTTTTGCATTCAGCTTAATGATCAATTTATATTTTACAGCCCCAATCACCAATTTTAGGGTACCTCCCCACTATTGTAAAAAAAAAAAGGTATTTGCATTATCTTACCTTTTATATTTTTCCCAAAGAAACTGATTTTGCACTCTCAGAATTTTCAAAATTTTGTATTTGGTCTCTGGTACAGTCTTGTGAAATAGATTATAAATGGTTCTATAGCTTTTATCTTCCTTTGAAACAGGCACTTGGATGAAGTCCTGAGATGGATCCATACTAATCCAAGTCTCAGGGTAGAAGTTTGGAGAGGTAACAGCAGTTGGAGATAAGACTTGTGAAGGAACTGGTTCAGTTGGTGGAGAGGGAACTGGAGAATTGCCACCTAAAGTCCTAGTTTGGGAAGGAGAAAGAGTTTCTACTTAAACATTCACAAACAGAAATTCAAATTACATTTATTTAGTCATCAACATATCTTAAACAATTGCTGCTCTTTAGTTCTGTAGTAATTTACATATCTTTAATACTTGTTTAAAAAGAACATGCCAACTATTTCTTCTATTTTAATAACTCCTGCATTCATTAAAATTAATAACAACATTTCGGCTTTCATGGATGCAGTTCCACTTACAGAAATGATACAGACTGGTGACGACTTAAAAGCCTATCATCATCATCATCATTATTCACATTCTAGGCTGGCGACAAGAGTGGTGGTTATACAACTAGAGTGCAGGCTGAATGCTACCACATACAACTATTTTACAAATTGGCTACATCCTATTAATGGTTTTAATGTATAGCATAAGACATACAGAATAAGAAAAGAATATTAATTTGTCAACATTTGACCTCATTTCCTTAGAATACCATACGAGAAGTAGAAACATACATACCTTCTGGTACAGTATAAACAATGAATGACCCTAATTAATAACACTTCACAGGTAAAACTTGCATTATTTTGCTATATTATGTATAAGAAGAGATAATACGTTTTTAGTACTACCTAGTGTCATACTGAGGAACACTTTCTTATTTTCATTTGCACAGAGCCCTATGTAGATTTGCATTTGCAGTTGCTTATTTCCATGTGAGAGACCAGCCCTTCCTTTTTGGGAATGCTGCCAGGTAAGCAGCCAGAAGAGGGAGAAGGAGGATTGCTGATGCCTGTAACAGCTACAGCAGAAAAGCAAAATGTATGCCAGAAAGAGGAGAAATGACTATAGTAAAATCAATTTGATTTCAACACTGATTTTGGAACTGGCAAGATTGCACTCTTAATATAACTAAACCTTTGTGGAATGTTTCAGACTTCTGAACTGTTACATGTAATACCTGCTAAATTTAGATAAAGAGTATGGAATCCGTGGCTTATGTTCACCTGATTAAAATCTGAACAAGCAAGCCTTACTCAACTGAATAATCCTTACTTATTGGAGTTGTCCCTGTTACGTCAATAAAAATACTTTGAACATGTAAAGCTTGCAGATTCAGGCTCTGGTTTTCAAACTTCAGGTACGTAGATCTTCAGCTCCTACAAGCTGGTAAAGTTCCCTTTAAGTTGCAAGAATAAATGGAACTATCTCAAATTTCACCAGATGAATATTTTACTAAAGTATTCTTATAGACAAAGGTGCTACTGACTCCTGGACAAACCACCAACAAAAACAGATGTGTTAAGTACAATCAGAAGTAGACAATTCTACTCTGCTCAGGAAAGATTATAAAGTCACTGGTATCCACTGTCTGTGGTGGGTATTTTGTGTGTGTGGAATAGCTGATCTTAACCATGTGCATTAAGTTTCTTAGGTCACTTTTACTCTGCTTACATATCAAAATCAAAATGTAAGGAGAAAGTCTGTTCTGATTAGGAGAAAATGAAGAAAGAAAATGCTTGTGTAGCCATCTTAGGCAAGCTGAGTTTTGGCAACTCCAAGGCCAAATCCTACCTCCCTGAGTATATGCTACTGGATTTAGCATACAAGAATGATAGGCAAACTTACTCTCTCATCTTTGTAGAAAGTAAGTTTACTATGAGACACATAAAATCTCAAAGTTTTGCTAACGGCAGATTTTCTAGAGTCAATGTTCTGGAATCAATCTTCTGTTCAAATGTGATTCTATCTGAACAACTATGTAAAACTGGTACTTCCTTAATCAACCAGTCTGTCCTTAAGGAATGCTAAGATTCTCAGGTGCACTAAGAAACAATTACAGAGGAACTTCTGATTCTAAATGTAACTATAGATAGACAACAATTCTATTGCTGTTCGCATCTCAACCACAAAAATATCAGTTAAGATCTCCTTTCAGAATCTTTAATGCTGGTGATACGTGAGCCTCAAAGAACCTTGTGTGACCCAGAAATAATTTCATATGATTTTCTGATTGCAGGTTGAGCTTTTCAGGTCTAGATTAAAAGTTGGAAAAAAAAAAAAAAGGTATTTTTAAATTGAAACATTTGATTTGGATGACAGAGTAAACTGTAACACCACTTACACTCTTTAGAGCACAAATACTCTTTAAAATTTTGTTCACAGAGCTTTCACCTGCTGTACAAAACTAAAAGGAGACCTCAATTGATTTGCATTGATTTAACTGAACTCAAAATTCTTCTCTGTTTATTAATAGTTTAAAAGAAACCCAGAATATGGATTTTTCTAATAATCATTATTAAAATAGCAGCTACAACATTACAACATGTATTTATTTATTACGGTTTTTTCCTCTTAAAGTCAATGGTAACAACATTGCTGTAGAACTTCACTCATTCACAGTATTGAGAAAGTGCACATCAACGCAAGTTATGAATTAGTAAGGCAACAAATACAATAAAAGCATCGCATCTCTAGGTGCACTTTGTTCATTTATTCTGACTAGTTTAAATTAATTATCATGATTTATTATACAGGGAGAGCCATTAAAAAGTTAACACTTGTCAATCACTACCACGTATTAACCACTGTTTCTATTTCAAGTATTCTTTTGTAATTTCATATCTGATTTGGGAGAGGGGACGGAACCTCAGGTGTGACTGTGTGATAAGTGGGGGCAAATACTGACTTTTTAAAGACACTCCCATACTTTATTGCAAAATCTTAACAGTTTTTAAAATACTGTGTTGTCCCTGCTAAGAATTGCTGGACTTCTAAGTGAGAATTACAAGGTCTTTGTATAAGGAAAATAAAAATGAGGTTTACTGCAGAACAATAGAAATTTTAGAACTTAATTTACAGATTTTGTAGCTGCTTTAAATAGTTATGATCAAACCCTTATGGGTGTAGAACACTCAATGGTCCACTAAAGTTAGCTGGAGTTACGTGAGTTTAGCATCTCTCAAAATCATAGACTTAAACTGTAGTAAAACAGTCACTGCTAGCAAAGCATCAGGAAAATACCTTAAATCTTTATTTTTCACTACGATAACCAGAAAGTTATTTTTCACTAAGACAACCAGTCTGCAATAACCAGAAAGTTCATGCTTGCTCTTATCACATGCATCCTCCCAATATTTCTTTAATGTTTTTTTTATTTTCTTCCTGTAAGACTGTATCTAAAAATATTTCCAACAACAACTTGTTTTGAGACTCTGACCAAATTCACTTTCACCTCACAGTTAGATGCTGTAACAATTCAGCAAACTAATGAGCGTTCTAGCCCTAATGCAGCAGCTAAATCTCCTTTGATTGGCCCAGCATGCCAAGCTGCCAGTTTAATGACAAATGACTTCCACTCCTTTGCTAACAGGACAATATGTTCCTAACTACTGGACTCTAACAATAATGCTTCCAGCTGTGCTGGTGAGATCACAAAAATGGCATTTTTATGAGTTCTAATCAAAAATGACTACAATGCAACACTTTCCTCACTCCGCCTTTGATGGGTGAACACATTCACCCCCAGTTGCAATGACAATAAAAACAACAGAATGCTTTAACTGATCTTGAAAATTATAAAATGTTTTTGAACAATCATTTTCATGGGACCTACAGCTGATGGCCTGGTGATCACTAAAGAGGGTGAGAAGTAGGAAGCTGGACAATAATTTGGCAAACAAAATGTATCTCTACTTCTGATGTCCCAAGACCCAAAAGGTACATTATAACCTTCAAATAACAAACAGAGCCTACTGGTAAGGAGTTCCTCAGATTACGTTTCTCCTGAAAAGTGGTGAGTGAGTAGTTGCCAAAATTGTGAAAGGCTTGGAGGTCACGGATCTCCAAATAAAGTGTGCAACTGGGAATGGAGAAATGCCCCAAAACAGAAGGGCTGTGATGGCATAAACTTTATTTTATGCAAACATAGACTTAGAGAGTATTTCAGAAGTTCTGCAGTTCTGAAACTTGGTTCAAACCCATGGAGACCTCAAGTTCTGATAGTCTCTTAGCTTCTAACCTAGTGAGCTTTCCTTTGAAGCTGCAGGCCTCTCAGCCTTGTCCTCCTTCAACTTTGGGGATAAGATTCCACTTCCTCCTTTTGTTGCAACAGTTCCAGCTTGTATCAGAACACACAGAGAAAGGAAAACATGTTAAAGCCTACTTATGACCAGTGCCATCTAGCAGCATAGTGACAGCGCCCTAAATTGACAGTGCCTAGAAACAAGACATCCAGAAATCACATCACTCCGTGCATGCTGTTGACCCCCGTGTGACAATTTTTGAAGGTACTGACTTCTAGTAGCTGTTAGAACAGAATTTGGCAAACTTCCCTTCCTATAGCTGCAACATACACTAAATGATGGTTTAAGACTGATATTTTTAAAGTAACTGAGCAACTACAACAGCTGTTGAGAGTGGCATACAGGATGTTCTTCCAAAGAGGACTGCCCAGTTTCTAGTAGGAGAGCTCCAAAGAAGAATGGAATACAAGGCTCCTCACATATTCTACCAAATCTGTATGACTGGCAAGGCTCTGCACAACAGGGTATTTGGGTTTTAGTATAGTATGTATACATAGTTTTAAAGAAACAAGTTAAAACTCAGACTATATTCATTACAAACGAAATCTGACCTCAAGGTATTAGGAATGCTAAAGCACCACTTTGCCATGTCCAGTCCTAAGTGTGAGGCCAGAATTGATTGCAAGCTGCTTCTTCACACTGATCCTAAAAAATTTACAGCAAGTCTGCCCATTGTGTATCAGCCCCTATTATATTCTATACAGACGCACTTCTGGTCTGACTTTGGAAGAGAAGAACTTACAATTATCGGCTTTCACCTTTTACCTTTCTTTAAATTTCTATCCTGCTCTACGGATCACAGAAGAGCAGAAGTAAGCTTTAGAGGCACTCCTGGACCCTAAACTGAGCTCTGATTTACAAGCTGTTTTGAATTCACTGCTGGGATGATGTCCATTATTTATGTCAAAAGTCACTTCAGAACTGATGCTGAGTATTTTTACTATTTCTATTAAAGTAACTAACACTATTTCTCACTGAACATTTCTAGTTTGTGACTAAGGAAGTCTACAATTTGTACAAGACAACCACAGAAAACAGCTTTAGGTATATTCTGAAATTTACTCTTTTTACTTCACTGAAAATGTTCAATAGCACTGCGAAGTGTTAATCAGCAGTTACAGCATTTCACTCTACAGGAGATTACCTAAAGATGGGGTTGGGCAAAGCTGTCACTTCTATACTTTTAATATTATTGCTGAATTGTTCAAATACTCTGGAATTTTTCCAAAAAAACCTCCATGATTTTGATTAAGAAAAATTTCCACCAAACACTCATATTATATTTATTTTTACTGGAACTGAGCATATGCTCACAAAACCTCTCTCTATACAGGAATTCCTGAATTAGGACCCATATTTGTAGACAAGTAACTACTGATCTGGAAAAAAGAACATATGGTTAAATCCAAAATTTGCAAATACTTAGAGTTACATGAAATGAAGATGACTTAGGTCTTTTTATTATATCTTCTGATTTTCCTAGCAAATGATACCTATTTCCTTGTCACATCTTAAGGAATACAATTCTAATGGACAGACCAACATGAAGGAACATTTGACATTTCAAGTTTTCATTTTGCTGGGATACATACTGTAAAAACGGCATCAGCACAATGCATGAACGAAGAAGGGGTCGCCTCTTGATTTCTCTTCTGAAGCATGCATTTTGCTGGAATCCGTCTTTGATATTTAAGATATACTGATTATGCCAGGTAACAAACCGAACCTCTTTCAGACCCCGGCAGCTGGCTTCTTCTATCAGTCTTACAACGGGCTGTTTTGAGAAATATTAAGAAAACAAAAACATGTACAACACAAATTACATATTCAAAAAGAAACAAGTTTGCCAGATTAACAGATTTAACACAGACATTTAGAAAAAGGGTCCAACCTATTAGTGTATGGAAGTTCTGGAACTACCTTTCAAATGGAGCAGTGAGGACCAAAATCTGTAACTACATTTAGGATAGAGATCGACCCATTTACTAAGGTGATTGTATAACATGGTCTACGAGACAGCAAGGGACTAAACTCAATGACTCTGGAGGTTCACATCCTACTTTGTAAGATCTTTGGGGGACAGACATATAAGCTAAAAAATAAAAAGCTAAATGGTAGTGTTAAGTTTGCAGAAAGCTGTCTCCCTTGTCTTAAAACCAGGCTTCTAGAGATTAGAAATCACTTTCTTAAAATGGACACGGGCCTATTTACTCCCAAAAGTGAGTTACCTTTTATGCCTCAAATGTTATCAGGGATAATTCACGGAGCAGTCCAGCAGTGCATAGCTCTGATTCCACTGCTTTTTCTGCAAACTATGTTCAACACTGAAGTGGCTCAATTATCTTCCTTAGAAATAATTCTATTTAAATAACTTTAGGAATCCTAAATATTTAAGACTTTAGAGGAAAACAGACTGAAAATGTAAAAATATCACCAAACTTATTTTACAAACAGTTTCTAAGTACCAGGGCATTTTGAAATCACTAGTTGGAGACATGTTGGAGGTTTAGCAGCTTTGAATGATACTGAAACACTGGATTGTTCTGTAAAAGCAGTCAGATACAGCCATTTTTATTTCTCTTCAAGACAAAAATAAATGTAATCCTACAGGTTCAGACTGTACTCAGCCATCTTTCACATGAGCAGAAAAAGAAGGCTATCTCTCCCGAACAGGCGCTCCTTCTGAATGGCAGGGAACGCTTAAGGAGAATTCTAGACAATTTCCCCACTGCAGCAGAACAGATTCACATTAACTCAGTTTGGGTGCCCAGACAGCATGACTGAGTTCATCAGCTGAAATTCCATACTCCACCCCCGATGACTAAACTGAAATGAATGGGTGTTGACAGAAAAACTATGCAAGGATGGTAGATGGTCACATCAAAAATACTTAAACCCTACCTTCAGCTTGCTAGGGTCAGTGACTCAGCCTCTACTTCCTAGATGATATACCACAGTACATTCCTAAAAGTTGGATTAATATTTTAAAATCACTCTCAAACCTCTGTTCTCCAGAGACTTTCTACATACACCCTTTTTAATAGAACATGTGGGAATCTGGCTGTAGCCTGAGCTCTTCACATTTCATAAGGTGTTGAGTGAATTTAAATAATTTTGAGACAAAAACTTTGGTCTGTTATAAATTAGACCCCCAGCTGGGCAGAAGACTATCCATCTCCCTGTCAGTGAAAAGCAATGGTCCCAAATAAAGGGCATATTACATATTATGGAGCGATTACTTTTTCTTAAGAAGAGGCCAAGTCAAATTCATATCACCTGAGGATAAAATGCTAGTGCAGTTTTGCATTATAACCCAAAAGCATGATTCTGGAATGTGTTAAATACCTCAGAGTATTCTCTCCAACCAAAGTGGTCCCTGCAGAAGTATTTCCAGACTGTGTAGTAGTTCGAGCTGGAGCTGGGGCAGGAAGGTGTGGATAACCTCCGCATCTGGTCAAACTCAACAGTTTCATATAATTTCATAACATTCAAATCCACCCAAAATTCATGTCCCCTGGAAAGAACAAGAAAAATAAAAAATTCTCATCTTTTGTAATTGATTCAAAAAACATCCAGAGATACCAAAACAGACATTCAGAACTACAGTTAGCTTAGACCTCCTCAGAGGCATCCTGAGTCTGATTGTACTCACGTCACACAACCCCAATGACCATAAAGATGTTCCATAAGCTTCCACTGGGCACACAGGATCAAGTACTTAGAGTAGGACACTGAAGACCTGTTTCCCCTTTTTTTTTGACTTGTCAATGTGGAGAGCGCAGTGGAGCCTGGAGCCTAGATCTGCATATGCTTTTTATGGAAGAGAGGGCGTAGAGTTCAATCACTGTATCAAAGCTCTGAGAACACCAACAGTCATATGAATGATAGGGCAGCAGTGCTTCCACCTGCTTCTCAAAGATGTTGGCAAGTCACTGGACTACTGGTGCACTCAGAGCCCTGACACACTGCTTCCTCCACAAGGACTGTCCTGCTCTTCACTGCAAAGTGCAAATTGTCTGTACTAAACACATATGCGATAGGGTAGACTAACTCTTAAGAGGTTTCTAGACATGGTGACATATGGTGAAAAAACATGGTCTCTGGCACAGAGAAACAACAACAAAAAACAGTCTTCCTAGTCCAGTGATATTAATTCACTATGGATGAACTGTAGAAAAATCAATATACATATCCTTGACATTTTCATCATGCTATCTACATAAATACATCACACAACCATATTTGATGAAGCAGCCACATATTACTCAAAAGATTATGCTTGCGGAAGTTAGTGCTTCAGGGAAGAAAAGTAAACGTGTCTTCGGATGAGGAGCATCTGCTGCCTATCCACCAGAGAGTTCATTTATCTTTCATCACATGCAACAAAAGAGAACTGGCATAATATGAAAAGGAAAAGTGATTTCACTATTACGGAGCTTAGGCTGAGGAATATTAGCTTGTTTTCTGGCTAACTGTATCACCATTACACAATCAACGTTAATTGGCAACCTCATGTAAAGTGACTGGTGTCTCACAAGGACATAAAAAATTGGTGCTACAGATTAAGACTCAGAGACTACATGCTCCATCTAAAGGAGAAAATGAAAGGGTGCTTCCTTTTTTCCTTTACAAAGAAGTCACCTTTAACAGTGACTTTAGAATAGTTCAGCAAATAGTTCCTAATATTGTTTTATTAGTCCATGTTAAGAGAGACAAGTCAAATTTAAAAATTCTTTAAGTAAAGCATGGAGTTTTAAAACTATGCTTATCATTAGACAATTGCAATCACAAGTCCCTGGTTTACAAGCAAACAAGACCTTAAAACAAGAAATTCAAAGAAATGAAAGCAATACATTAATACCTTATAAAACTCAATTTTTAGAATAAGTAGGATTAACATATTTTCAAAATAATGCTGTTTACATAATTAGTTTTCTACTTTTATAAATTATTAACAAGTCATCAGTTTACTGGTTTTCATTAGTAGCTAATCATCTGACAACTGGAGACACAGCTTTTGAAATTACATAAAATATTCTATTTAAATTCTTAATAATAAGCAGAAATAAAGCTGATACTTGAAATCCATAATTTATTTTAAAAACTTTGGTACATTAATATCATAAACATTGAAGTACTGTGTATGAAATTTGCCACATCAAGTGACAGCTATTTTAAAAATCTATAGGACATTATGAATACTGATTTGCCTGAGAATAGCTGCAATTTTGTTAGCTATTTCACGCTGTCGCTGGTACAATCACTGAAGAGTTTTATTATAGCATTTTCATAGAAAACTAATGAAGAGTTCAGACTTTAAAACATGATGATCAGCTGCAACTATCCTTCATTCCTCTAAGAGTTGCAGGTGCTTAGTTGTTCTTAGTATCTATTATCATTTAATTGCATTTGGATCTGTGAAGTGCTAACCACATTTTGAAGTATTAATCACTTTCCTGACACACAGGAAAGGACAATATGTCCTATTCTTGTGGACTCTCAGCCAGGAGAATTGATCCAATGTTATTTGAGGAACTTTAGATTGCGCTCTCTGTTTTCAATAAGCTTTAATATAGACTTAAAAGAACAAATAGCCTCAAAAGTTGAATTAAGTGTCTTGAAAATGCAAATGTAAGAGCTACTTTAAAAATCTTTGGGAAAAAAAAACACCTGCAAAACACACTTTCTTCAAATCTGCCAAAGCCCAAACACCAAGTTAAAACCAGGATGAGTTTTGGCCAATTCATTTCAGGGGCACGACTGAGAACTTCTGATCTCTGCAGGAACAAACCTGCATGCAGTAAGAATGGCTCCAAGCAGGCAGTTCTCCTCCTCTTTATGCTGGTAAGTTACTATCCAAAAGGATCACCTTGCCAGTTCAAGGAACACGGTTCTCTAATAATTGTCATATAACACCGCTAATTAAGATGAAAATTTGTCAAGAAGACACTTTATCGCACAAAATCCGTAGAAATGTTAACAGTTTGTTCCCTGCCTGCGTCAAAGGCATACTAAATCATCACGGGCGGAATGCAAGTACGGAAAGAAAACAACTACTTCTGAGTAGGAGGTGCAGCCTTGTCACCGCTGCTGCATCCCACCCACAAGAAGTTTGATATACTAATTAAGGCTGACATTCCACAGCACATCTCATCAATGAATGTGGAGACACCCACGCTACTCAAAAAAGGCGTCTCTGCAGCCAGTCTTATTTAAGGGTAATAGCCTGTATCCTCCGTAACAATAGGATTAACAAGCCACAGGTCAGACACAAGTGATAAATATATTCAGAAGTAAACTAGCACTAACCAAAATAAATGACCAGTATGAAAACACTAAAATTAAATGTAGGGCTTAAAAAAAAAATACACACTTTCTGTAGCAAAAAAAGTCACCCCACCTTATTGGTATGTAGTCATTTTGTTCCATAACAGCAGACTACTATCTACATTATTTGAAAACAATGTGTGAAATCATGAGGAAATCATCTCTCCAAAATACCAAGCTGTGTTATTATCTGAAGTATTTGCAGACAACACCATGATATTTTGAGTGAATTTCTTCATGAACATATTTTAAAAGCATTTGCTTTTTCTTATCAAAGCATACACGCTGTGATCATTCTGAACTTCAGGGCCTAATAAAATCACCATTTTTGAGGAAAGCAAGTTTTGAGAGACTGATATTATATTATTCCTCTGGAGTGAATAGTTGGACTCACTGTTTTGTGGTTCTTTCTGTTTCACTTAGCAATCCAAGCCCTGAAACAAGAACCTCCCCACACTCTGTGTATTTTTTGTGAAACACATACACAAGAAGATAATTCTTAATATAAACCACATACAATCTTAGCATTCATTCTCACTTCATTCTGTTTTCAAGCCAAATACCATAACAGGGTTCCATCTACCCTGATCTCTGAGAAACTGCAATGAAATGCAAACCTTTTGTTGTATGTAAATTGTTTTCTTTTAAAGGTATAACCCAGAGTTTTAGTTAATTTTATTTTAATTTTGTGTGTTGAATTTGGTGTGCTGAAGAAGATAATGAAAAATTTTTGCAGCAGTTGTATTAACGCAGTGTAAAGTAAAGGGAAAATTGAAATATGCCTCCCTATACTCTAAACATAACAAAGGTAACCACTAGCATGCTGAGCCCTTTTAAAAGTAATCACATATTGGTTAAGACCCTAGGAAGTTAAGAAAAAAGTCCTTAAAATTTTGAATATTGCAAAAGAAACTTCACGAGTACTTGAAAAGCGGCTGGCTTCAGACACGACTTGGATATTTCTAACACATACTTAACTGTGTTAAAATACAGAATCCAGCATGCAGATGTAACTATATAGCAGAGCAACAAGAATCAAAATAAAGGTATATGAGGGAACTGCATGGAAGGAAAAACATTTTTTAAGATGAACACACTATGAGACTGCTTCTCCTAGTGCTTTTACTGCAGAGCAGGCAGATCTTCAGGACAAACTTAAAAATCTGGCTTAATGGACACATATGCAAAAAACATTTGAGCGTATACATTTTCTAATTGCAGTATTAGTGGGGAACTGTAGGGTTTTACGTAGCTTTCTTCTGGTAGTGCTATAATGAGAAAAAATTTCTTTTCCAGAGTAGGAGAAGTTTACATACAATTTCAGCAAAATAAGTTGCAATATTTTTTTCCTACAGTAAATAAAATTCACCCACAGCTTCAAGACTTACAATATTGGTAGCTAATGACAGCTTATGCTGAAAATAGTTTTGCTTAAAGCTAAGCGTTTTTTCAGCAAAACCTGTAGTGAACTTGCCAAATTATTTTTTTCTCTACTAAAAATGCAACAATTCAGTCTGGTGTTTGAGGTTTGGTTTTTTTAATGTTCCTGTAGCTCACTGCTTGCTGCCTCTTCTTTATCAGATCCATCTCCCCTTTAAGCAAATTGGGAACAGAGTGGCCACCGTTCTGTGACATATGTTGACAATTCACCGTAACAAGAACGCAGGTATCGGGCACCAAGAGTGGGTTATTACCCTTTCAAATATTTTTCTTGAAAGTGTATGTACAACCTGAATTTGAAGAATTTGAATACAATGCATTGAATGTTCTTATTTTTTCCTTTCTAAATAGAAAGGATCAATTTATCTGACTGTAAAGGTCATAGTGTTTCTCTACGCAACTCATCTTTCAATGGTTGCCTGTTATACAGATATAGTCCTCTCGGGACACCCATATATCTAAGGCTTTCTTTCAAGTTGTGTAAAATACTAATCGGTCATTGTGCAATTAAAAGATAGAGACACCAGCTCTTGTGCAGTTACTACTTGGGCTTACTTAAAAGTTTTTCTGATAGTAAGAATTCCTGATTAGAAACCAAAACCATTCTTTTTCAATATGTCTTGAAGAAAAAAAAATGTGGTCAAGATCTTTCTGAGCCACATACAATATAAAAATTGGTATGGCATCCTCTATCCATTTCCCTTAGCTGTGCATAGGAAAAGGCTCAGCAGTTTCTTTCAGAATATAACACAACAGACTCTTCCTGAAACTAAAACTTGTGTTAAACTAGAAATGCTTTTAAAAATAGTATTTTTATTTTCAAAGTCAGTGAAGGACTTAGAATCTACTTCCCAATAATTTTCATGGAAAATTGGGTGAACAAAGTACCTGAATATGCTGAAATCTACTCAACAGTATTTTAGTTTTTCCCTGAATACTTTGCCTTAAAACTCCAGACACATTTTCTACCTAACATCATTTGGAATAACACTGCATTATTTTATAGAGCTGAAGAATTTTAGACAAATGCACATGAGTGACTACATCAGAAAACCAGACTTTGTGTCCACCCTCTATGTGATTTTTTTTCCCTGTCATTGGGAATAAAGACTCTTTCTTTAAAACTTTGACTCATATAAAATGTATTTTACTACAATGTTTATTTACATTCTTCAATGATTTATCTCTGCATTCATATGCATTTGTCTTTTTAAATTTTAACATGTACAGGCATTCATGCTCAGAAATGTGAAAAGATATTCAGGAAGTTGTTTAATAATAGCTCTTTAGTTAAAGCATATCCTCTGTCTATTAAAAAGCCTATTGCAAGTTTATATAATGGAAAGCCATGAAAAGAAATGAATTGTGATTACAGCAGGTGATTGCATGATTAAATTCCTGGTTTCAACTAAGATACCACTGATAATAGCAAATGCGACAAACGTACCTCTCAACTGCCCAAGGCCTAAATATGGGACAAAGACCCCAAATTTAGGATTGAAGAAAGTAAGAAAGCTAGATGCTTACAATTATGCCCGATCTGTTCATTAGCATATCATTCACTTTAAATGATTTACTGCTTCTGAGGTATAATGTAAGCATGAAACAAAGTTTTGAGGTAAAATAAAGGACATCCTGCATAAAGTATAGATTGTGGATAACAAATGGATTGCGGGGGCGGCAGAAACAAAAACAAATGAGCGAGACACGCTTTGCAGTGTTCTGTTCCCTGAAGGGAACATGAGGGAACAAGTAACCCATAATAGCCACGTGACTGCCCAGCTAAACGAACCACAGGGAGATGCTTCGCATTCAGTGGTGAGGAAACACCTGAATGCTATGACCATGACAGCAGCACAAGAAATGCACGCAAAAATAGGAATTAAAATCCCTTCTTGTGAGCAGAGATGGCACAGATCCATCCCAAGCATTTCTCCGAATTGCCTCCAAAAGATGAGTTCCACAGAACGGAGTCCAATGCTCTTTATACTTTTCTAAGGCAGCCTGTAGGAAGGCAAAGGAGAGTTTTAAGGCAGCCTGTAGGAAGGCAAAGGAGAGTTTTATGGCTAACATGACAAAAAATTCTCCAGTGTTGTTCCTTGTAGCCTGTGAAGTCTATATCTGGAAGCATCAGTGTATGGAGAACAGTGAAAAAGAAGATGAAGACTGAAGTTCGTTAGATGTTTGGGAAAGCAGGGAATTTATTCAAATACCTTGATGGAGCAAAGTGTTATTTCCATCGTGTCATGCAGCAGGAACAGCCTTCAGTATAGCTTAAAACTAGTAATAAAAATAATGCTTTTTTTCTACAGCACCTTCCAGCGGAAAATACTAAACCTCTCTAAAACACCATAAAACTTTGCCTCATCCTGCTTCTGAAGTATACAGTTACTATCTCCATTTTACCCTAAAAAGACAGAAGCAGAGAGAAACTTAAACAGCTTCTCCAAAGTCACACTGAGAACCTATGACAGAGATGGGAACAGAGATTTCTTAAGAACTTCTCTTCAACAACTAACCAAATAAAAGTCTCTGTTTATTATATAAAGCAGTTCAATGGAATTATTTCCACGAAAAGAATGAACATATTGAACCCTATCAAGAATATGGAAAACATACAAGGAAAACCAAATCCTGTACTGTATAACAGCAGCAATTCACAGTAAAATTTCACAGATGTTCTTACAAACAGAGTCTGGTCCCCTGAATAAGTTACTTTTTTTTCTGTACCCTTACTATAAAAAATAACACAATGGAATAATTTATTCAGGACACTGAACTGGGTAACTATCCATTCCATCAAGTTGCAATATTGCTTAAAATATCATCTTTTGTTAGATGAAGGCAGCCTGCTAAAATAAGGATGATCTGGTCTCATTCTTCCTTGCATTCTTCTTACGAATTCTTAAGAACTTAAGAAGTTCTTTAAGTTCTTAAGAACTTAAATCTAACGTGCGATTCCTCTATGCTCTTTCCATTTAATAATACAAATCTTGTATATATCTTATGTAAAAATAGATGATGAGGAAAAATATTTTTTGTAAATGCTACGAAAATGCATGTGATTTCAAACTCTTCTCCTAAGTTCAGTTACATGTCATGCATCTTGCCACAGAGTTCAGGGGAAAAAAAGTGAGGAAAAAAAAAAAAAAAAAAAGGAAACTCAGTTCCCATAAGAACAGCTGTGATGCAAAGCAAGATTGAGAGCTAAACACTACTTAGATGATGAAACTGTTGATTTTCTCTCTGTGATTAAACCAGTTCCTCTCTGAAATAGCAATAATCTAAAAACCACTCAAGAGAACAGATGAACTTAAAAGATCCAAACAGGTATGAAGATCCTTCACGCTTAAGTTTGCAACATGAGTTAAATCAAATTCAGTTACTGTGAGAGAGACAAAAAATAGGCATTTATACTTTCTGGTGACTGAAAATTGGTAACATTTCATCTTTTGGGGGGCAGTCTGAAGCTGTTGGCTGTAGTCCAGCTTTGGGTGGGACATCATAGGGGTTTATAATTCCAGAGGTGTTTAAAATCAGAGCAGTCTGTATGAAAATATTTCACTTAAGGTATGTTGTCTTAATAAAATCTCTCTTTCTAAGCAGAGGTACTGGTAGTTTGAAATAGGAACATCAGATTGAGACAAGAGCAGCCCAGATTTTCTGGTAGTGAAACAGACACTGACTCTGCAGGAGTAATAATAAGTCAGCACCTGGTTAATACAGAGTGCAGTGACGTTCTTTGAAACTTTTTCAGAACTTAGCAATAAAAATACAATCGAATCCTAGATAGCTGCTGTAAGAGCATGAAAGAGAAACAGTATCTTTCCCTTAGAGCAGCATTACTTTGCATCACAGCAAGAATGAAAACACAGTAAACAGGGTAAATAGGATCTACAGTCTTGATCTTATCAGCATCTCATCATTCTCCACTGGAAGAGAGGGATGGCAGGTAAAAGGACAGAAAATTAGTTTGGTATTTTAGTTACTTTGTCCTCACCTCACATCACAGTGCTTCTCTCAGCTATGACTGTAAGCCATGCAGATCATATACAGTAAGAAAGATTCAGAAAAAATAACAATGCTACAGAAAGATGATTTATATCCACAGCTAAAGGCTCCATCATTAGAAAAATCTTTTTGCTATTGGTACAGTAGTTTTACTGCTTATCCTATATTTTACAAAAACAGTTGAAAATCAGGGGTTTCTAACTTTAAATAATGATGAATGGTTGTGCTTGAAAACAGCGTTCTATAATTTTTACACAGCGAGCGGGTCCAACTGCAGCTGTGTATTTATAATTCTGAAACAACTATTGGGATATTTGTCCTGATGTATATAGACAGCTTAGACGAAAGTCTGGCCCAATCTTTTTCTGGCAGAAAGAAAACACACACAAAGATACCATCTCTGGATCAGGAGGTCAGAGAGGCGTAGACTGCTGGAAGAGAGGAGAGCGCACCAGGGAAGTATCAGTGCAAGTTTGTTCTGTTCTTACACTCTTCACAAGAAACCCACTGTCGGTCACTTTTGGACATGAGGTACTGAGTTAAAATTGCCCTTCGGTGTGAACTGCTATTAAGTTCTTAAAAATCTGGAGCAATGTGAATTTCCAATACATTCAGATCTTCCAAGGATTACTGCATGTACCATATTTCATAATTCAAATCCAAGTTGCACCTTCTATTTGTATTAGAGGATAAACATGGATGTCCTTATCTGAGGTACATGGCTGGTTTCAAAGTTTCAAAGGTCTCCTACCCGCACCAGATGAGGGTATATTTCGTAGAAGGTTTTTGTTTGTTTGTTTTAATTTTTGTATCATTGCAGCAACACAAAATAGCCATAAAACTGATAGGCTGAGTTTGCTGCTGCTCCAGGGCACCAGAATCAACTAACCCATTTGACCCAATACAAAAGTTTAAAAAAGAACATTTATTTTAGGGTTTGGAAGACAGCGTAATGAAACACACTAAGTGCTCTCTATATATGTATGCTTGTGTGTATGTATGTATATACACACACACACGTGCGTGTGTGTGTGCGTGTGTAAGCAAAAGGAAAAGGGTTTCTATTGCTTCAATGACTTTTCTACCATCTTAGAAGTATAACCTCCTTATTTGAAAATGTAATGAACAGAATTTTTTTTTTCCCATTTTCTGTAGGATCAGGAATCTGTGGTAATTCTAGAGACTGCACGTGCACAACCCTGACTGGCAAGCAACAGAGCTGCTAAAGGACAGGGCTTTCAAACTGCTCAAGAGAAACACTCCTTTTTAAAAAGCTGCAGTGAGGAATACATTCTAAAGCACTTAAGTGACTTAAGAGGTTAAAGCCTCATTTTTTGAAAATATATATGTGCCCGTTTCCTTTTTCAGGAATTCTATCCAGGTTCAGGACTTAATTACAGAACAGTATCTGAGATGTATGACAAATAATGAAACTGCATCAATTTAATCAATACTTTACATAGCACGATCTTAGACAAGTCAAGTCTAACATTCACTGATGACCACCGGTTCTGGATGTTTCAGCTTCTGAATGTCCCAGTTGGATGTTTCAATTCATATCCTCTAAATAGGGCTGCCCAGCAAAGATACCTTCTTTGGAACGTCTGACTACAAGTAGCAAATTTTGCAATTATTACTCAAATCAAATTCCTACAAATTTCAACAAATGTGCACTAACTGAGAAGGAACTTCAGGATCACTGCTCTTGCTAAGCAAATAATGGTAACAGACTCTTTCTGTTCCTCATCCTTAATGAACTGGGCAGGCAGACAATGCTACGATACTGTGATTGCTGGATTTACCTGTAAGCAATTCTTCTGGGCAATCTGTTTTAAACAATTATAAATCTTTGTTTTAGAAAGGACTGTTTTATTAACATAAGTACACACAGAACAGACTGACCTCAACCTGAAGCCAGGTGACAGCTGTTTCCAAAACTGTCATCTGTTTACTGATGTGAAACAAGAAAAGGTACATGCGAGTGATTGCTACTAATTCCTATGACAGCTTCACGTAACACTTGTAACTTCCCCTAGATTTGTATAGCCAGAACCCAATTAGTTTTATTTCATGTGTAAATGATATTATAAAGCAGGGCAAATATGAATCCACTGAAATGTGCTCTTACAAAGCACAAGGCATACACTTTTAAACTCTCCGGTGTTATCAATAACATGAGTTATCTCATACACTGTGGCAGCTGTGCAGATCAGAAAGACAACTTTGTAAATTTAACTATTCAATCGGTCAGACCTCAGTCAGGAGTCCCTGAATGAATGAAATGATTCCACTGGGCTGTATGCGATTTTAAAATAATGTAAGCACACTCTAACAGCATCAGAGAACAAGTTATCCTATGCACACCAGAAGCGAGGAAAGGTAGCTAGCTCCCTGTGGATTTACTTTTGTCCTCACTTTCTTTCTCTCCCCACGTCCCTCTGTACACTTGTTGGTAACTCCATTTGGTAAGAGACAGTATGTACTTTGGCTTGGTCCAAGAACCATGTATATATACCGACTAGCTACACAATCACAGCTGAGCAGAATATAGGCTATTGCAAGTTCACCTATTTTTCCCCTGAGTGGAGGAACGTGTTGCCATCTTTCTGTTCTAGCTACCAATCAATTCCATAAAACTTACGGAAATTTAATTACACTTAAATTTAAGACCTTCATTCCTCTGACTGAAATTGTATGTTAGGCTTTAGGTGTTATTCAGTACACACACAGATATAGGTGGCGGTAAAAGGAACAATCGTATCAGCTTCAGATTTTACAAACTTGGCTAAATAAGATCATAGTTTGAACTACTACACTTTATACAGGGATCTTTCTATTTTTACAGAGTGTTGCTACATAAAAAATTAAAATAACTATGAGATGCTATTGTTTCATGTGAGTTAGGATATGCTGGGGTACACACAGTAGAACAGATGCTGCAATTCCCACAGCACACAAGGACAGCTCTCTCTGCCAAGAGAGAGGGTGGAATCTCCAGCCAAAGGAAGGATATGATGGGCCAGGAATGGCACAGTTCTTTTAATCAAATCCTAATGTAGTAAGTAATGATGAGTATTGTTTTGAAAAGCAGCAAAAGTATGACTGGTCAGGTGTGTTGGGGGGGGGGGGGGAAACCTGCTCAGTTCTGCAGCCAAGTATTTCCCCTTACTAAAGGGCATCTTAAGAAATGACAGCTTGGGTACTCTCATGCTGGAAAGCAGTACTTGGCATTGTTCTGTCAAATACTTAGCTGTGATCTGGAAATTCTCCAGGGCCTCTCCTCACATGTATGGAGAAAACCGAGTGCTCTTAGGTATTTTAACCTGCTTAAGTTCATAGTTCCCCTTTATTTAGGGATCTTGATATTTGGCTATAAATACTTCATAGATTTATGAAAGGAAAAATATAAATAATTTAACATTAAACTATATAGTCAGTTTAAGGACAAACTGCAAATAGTGATTATCCAAGACAGCCTTATTACAAAGAAGGAATTAAACAACTCTACCACTTTTCCTACTTTAAGGTCATGGCCCCTTAGCTGAAAAGCAGCTGAATGTTTATGTTACATTACTCATCTAAACAACATTCATGTGAGGCAAGACTTAAATAAATAGTTACCGGAAGAAAATCATATATGTATTTAGCACTTATTCTCTAATTGACCAGTGGCCCAACACTTTCTTGAATGGCCAAGTTTTCTTGAAGTAAGTGCAGTGATGATATTATGGGTTCAGACTGTAATGATGAGTTGCTATGCCACATAAACTGCATTCAAAACAAAGGAGAATAAACAGCTACCACCCACTGGTTACCTGTCAGGCTGCCTTCTGCTTGGTCCTTCTTGGACTTGCAAATTGCTGAGAAGACATTTCCTTGTTGTATGCAATCTCTATAGATAGGCCTGTAAAGCTAGTCTGACCACAAGAGATTAATAGCTTTAGCCAAATAATGTGGTAACCATGTGAACAATGAGCTGCTCTAGCATGTTTGTGAGTCTCTCAGCAAGGTTCAACATGCTGCTATCTGCATCTTGTTGCCAGGAGACACAACATCGCCTTGGAATATAAGGAGATCCAGGTTGCAGTGACCATCAGTAAACTCCATGAAGGCTCCTACAGAGTCCAAGTAGTCCACATCTAAAGGTTTAAAAGGTTCTTCTGATGTAAGACATTGTGTAAAAGAAAATTCACTACGACACGCACTTAAACATCTCCTTTAAAACCTTGTTAAGACTAAGTTTTAAGGAATATCAGACTCACTGCTTGAAATTAGAAGCTCAAGCCTAAAAAAAAAAGAGTTTCATTTCTAAGCTCATACTCATACTTATCTAGAAACCTGAAGGTCTTTCAAGGGAAGAAATACATGCAAGAGTTACCAAATTTGCTGATAATTCCACTGTGTATATACATATTTTTTTAAACATAACCATAGAAAGGGCAGAGGATTCTATAAATTCAGAGCAAATATCTAACCTCATATTTGGGCATAATTTTGTAGCACTGATTGATGCAAATACCTTCACAATGTAATCTGAGAGAAGGAAAAGAATATAGGCTGCAGAATCAACAGCTCGATACAGAATTTCAGTTAGAAATTACTAATGTTTAAAATAATTTTTAGTCTCAATAAACTAATCTTGCCTGGAAAAGAGTCAGGCAAACATTCACAGGGTAGCTAGTTCAACTTAACCAGATGAACACTAGTTTTTTTTTATTAAAAGAATCTGTCTCTACTTCAAAAGCACAGTTTCAAACTGACCACAGAACAAGCAGTAGAGTTCTGACCCAGCACTCCCGGATTTTCTGGGATCATACTGCCTCTCTGACTTTATTCATGGTAACAGAATGTAACGAGTCTGACAATAATCCTGATAAGTTTCTTCCCAACCAGTTCAGACAGACAGAAACTCAGTGTACCAAGATGCCAAAATACTCACCAGACTGGAAATCTGCAAAATAAGTGTAAAGGCAGACAGCACTATTCAGCCAGTTCTACAATATGGATAGGACGATTAAGCAGTTATGAAGCATTGTTTCTTTTTAATCACTCTTGACTCCGTAATTTAGAACGGATAGATCATGTGTGTAGCAATGGATTCTGTTATATACGCTTAAAAAAAATAGAAAGAACTGTTCACTCATTTGCACAGTGCTCAAATTTTAATTACTTGCACGGGCTTGTCTTATTCCTTTAAACATTTGCTATTTCTGTTTTCAGAATTTTTTTAAAATACCTGGAAAAAATGGAATTCTCTCTGCTGTAAAATATAGTGGATTTACTCTCCTGTGCAGTCACAGGATTTTTTATTTTTTAGAAACTGGCATATTTTTCCAAGGCGATTCTATAAAATATGATTATTCCCTATATCGCATAAGTTATTTCTTTATTTCCTACTTCATTTTCAGTATAGAGTACCTACATTCTGGTATTATCTTCAGTAAAAATTATGAAGTCCACATGGAAATCTGTAGGTTGGTAAAGTTTGAGTTTTAACATCCAGTTAGGTCAATGTAAAGACACGCACTGACCTTGACTATTAGACTGGGTATTTGATGCCTAAGAGGAAACTTCAGCACAGTAAACGAACTAAAATAATTTTGCCCTAAAACATTAGGGAAGAAGGGATATACTCTTTCAGAAATTGGAAGGAATAAGGGACAATGAAAAAAAAAACCAAAAAGATTCAGACATCAAAGAAAAATGTGAAGCTTTTCCTATACAACTATGGAATTGTTGTTTTGAATTTGACTACTGCTAGAATTAGTTGGCACAAGAGGCTTACAGAATATGGCAGACAGAAAAGATATGAGCAATCTTATTACATACTTCCTCCAGAAAAAGAAAGTAATCAGAACTCAGAAAACAGAGTCTGCAACCCTGCGCTCACAAGAACATGGACTACATAGATCTGATGATCTTGTCAACACTGTCACTCTTCATTACTATTCATAATGGAACTACAAACTACAAAAGTTGAAAAGAGTTTTGGTTTAGATCTCAGTAGGCAGGATCTAGTCCAAAGTGAGCACATGATCAGGGAAACCTAAAAGCTGCTTGTCAACTCATTTTCTGAAACTAAAAACACTACTACACAGAGGAAACGATGACTTCTAATGCACAGTTTAATATTTTTAGGTGAAACTGCTGAAACAGTAAATCAACATTTTTGAAGGTGTTGCTCAAGTTGCTCACAGTTAATTAGCTGGAACATCACCCTAAGTTATCAACTATACAAAAGTGAACAGAACACCTAATTTTAGTTGCTTAGAATATAATTATGAAAATTGTGCTTGCAATGCATACAGTCAGTCCGGATTCACAGTGGCACAAAGCACTGCTGTATCACTCCTGTTTCAATCACTGCAAAGGTTCATTCATCCTGCCACTTTTCAAATATAGAGACAAGACTAATTAGGAATGTCAAGAACAAGTACAGTGTTGCACAACAGTCTCTGATGACTCTCAATCTTACAGAATTGAAGTTTTTTCCTTTCACATGTTCAACTCCTGCAGCTACAAATAACACTTTCCAGATATTTAGCAGCAGTTCTAATAGGTGTGCAAGAGTTTTCTGTCTGTGGCAAACTTGTTATATATTATTCAGGTAACATCACCACAGGTTTTGGAAAATACTTGTATATAACACATCAGAAAAATAAGATTCCTTAACTGCTTCTTTGCTAAGCCCTCTTGGCTTTGCATGTAAGGGAGTAAATTCTGTTACCTACCGATACTTCACTTTGATCCTGTCATTGTCAGGGTTGCAGTAGAGTCTTTCCAGATGTTCCTGGGAATCATTGGTCACACTTTGCCAACTCTGAGTTGTTGTCCTTCTCACTTGCCAGTGATATGGCAACACTGTGTGATGTTTGGGACAATCACTGCCGTAAACACAAGTGCCCTGCAGAAAATCCACACAGATTTCTACCCCCTCCTCCTGATGGGTGTGATATTGCAGTTGGTTCAAGAGTTCAAATACCAGATCAAGAGAAGCTTCTTCACTTTTATCTTGGAATATCCCAGCACTGAATTTATCACTTGGGTTCAAATTATATTGCATTGGACAGTTGTTCTCCTGGAATAAGCCAGACGTGTAGCTTTCTAGAATCTTGTCTGGGAACAATGGACAAGCTGCAGCATCGCTAGAAGGTGTATGCAAAGGATGATCCTGGAATGATTCATTACTAGTATTAGCAGCAGTTCCAGGAGTAGTTTCTGATGAGAAGCCTTGCTCTCCTGACTGGACATCCTGCTCAGCACTGGACGTCCTGCTTGCAGAAGGATGAGCTACGGGCAGTTGACTTTGTACATCTGGAGCTGTTGGCATCAACGCAGTCACATTACTTTCTGGTTGGGGGCAAGAAGAACCAAGTTCCAGAGCCTTTTTCACAGCAGGTTCACATAAATCACTATCACCACCACTTTGGCCTCGTGGCACAAAGACTCTATCCAGGGTTCCAGCTCCCAGCAAACTGGTGAAGATTGGCCGCAAAGCCCGGAGAGTTTCTGTGTCCAATCTTTTCTGCACTTGCTGCTTCTTCTTGAAGCAAGGCTTCACTGGGGGGATTTTTTCAGACAATCTTACCTGAGGAGGAAAGTCCTCTGAAGGAGGGCACTTCATTGCCGGGCAGTGAGCTTGCTGCATGACACACACTGGCTTTGGTTCAGTGTCCATTAGACACAGACTTTGCTCTTTCCAAATCACTTTCAAATGTCCCAGAGCCTCACCAGAATCAGTCTAGGGCAGAAAGGAAAACAAGACAGTTAATCTCTCTAATTGCTCATGGTTGACACGAACAAGATCACCCCTGGAGAGGATTTCAAGCCAGCAACAGCAAACTCCTCCCCTCTCTGTGACTGTGGGTAGCCCCTAGGCACGTAAAGCATGAAACCAGCTAAACTCAAGCTAATTAATCCCAAACACACACTCATTGTCTCCTCACACATGAAGTCTCAGAAACACTCAGGCACGCACAAACAGTCCCTGGAGGGGGCAGGAAGGAGGGGAATGGAACTGATGCCCTCCTCCTGTGATAATGTTTATTATTAAACAGCATTTGGTTCATTATATTCCACAAAAGTGAGCACTGCATCATTTGGTTTTGTCGCTCACCAACAGACCTGAGAACGGAAGCATTAGCAGACATGCAGCCCTGCATGTTCCCACCACACTTCAGAATACTTGTGCTCCATTTCTTCCTCTCACCAGATAAATGGATAGACCTATACATTCTAATTATATTCATATATATCTTCTCTCACATAATCTCATACTTCCCCCAGTAGCATTATTAGAGAACTGCCAGTTCCACATAAATGAGTGGCGAACTTCCTACTGACTTCAACAGGAGCAAGGATTTAATTCTCGGTTTTATAAACACAGTAGTTCAAGTACTTACACCCTGTTCCTCCTGCTACACATTCAACAACTGCAGTCTCATATGTGTCCAGACACTCCTACTTCATACACAGACATTCTCACATGCCCACACACTCTCTCACAGTCTGACTCACATGCATATACGCACTCAGTCACCCTTCTGTGACACACCAAGCTCATTTGCCTCTTGTATATTAAACCGAAGGAATTAAACTGAGCAGTAAAGATCATAAAGTGGCGTTAGTTACTTCAGAATACAGAGAATTCAATAACTAACATGGGGAACAATAAATTACTTACTAAATTAAAATAAAGAATACATCCAGTAGGTCACCAGAAAGCAAGGTGTATACCTTTTAATCAAGAATCTTGCAGTATTTTATTACATTTAATTAAACACTCTTCAGGCTCTTCACCTGTAGCCTCAAAACTTAAAGTGGAGCACATTAAGGATTACTTCCTGCAAATACACATTCCAATCAAATTCTCAGAAAACTGACATAAAAAATTAGCAGTAATTTAATGCTTAAAATTTTGTTCATCAAAATTCCCCATTTAGTCTTTTTTATTTTGGAACATTAATTTATAAGGTTTTGCGTTACCCCGTGAAAGAGCATTATCAGGACCACTAGTAAAAATGTTGTACTCTTTGATTTTGTATTTGTAGCTTAAATTTAAAACAATCAACATATTTGTTTGCCTCCTACAACAAATTCCAAAACTGCTAAAATAAAAAACTCTATTATTTTTCTACAGGCGTATCAGGCAGTTCTCTGTCTAAGCTACTACACGGCACGGTAAAAATTCAAGTAATTCCAAAGGTCTTAAATCCTCAACTGCAAAAGGAATCAGATGCTTCACTTCCATTATGCTTACTTAGGTCTAACAGCGTCTATGATATATAAGAGGATCACCCTGGGTTCAAGGAGTCCCACTGTGCCCAGGAGCCAAGTAAGTGACTTATGGTCATTTTCAGCTATATCTTTAATGCTATTTCAGTATTGTTATTGCTCTTTTCATTACTTTATTGTTCAGATTTTGCTGTTGTTTTTAAAGAATTGCTTTATCACATGGAGTTAATCTTCCAACATCTCTAAAAGATAAATAGAAATCAGCGGGAACAAATACCAGAAATTGTTGGGATTTCTATTTAAGCCTTTTAATATCCCATATCAATTAATATTATTTACAAACAACGCTAACAATCATATAGAACAATACTACGCCTGCATACTACGTTTCAACAGAAAAAGATCTTAGTTTGTGATTTCAGTCCCCAAGTACTAGCCACCTCACATGAACCACACCTCCTTCTGCTTTCCTGAAGAAAGGAAACCTAATGACCCTGCAATCTAATGGACCTACAACTTAGAAACAAGTAACACCTTCCAAAAAACGAAAAAAAAAAAAAAAAAAAAAAAAACAAACAAAAAAAAAAAAACAAACCCGACAACCACAACAAAATATACCAAAAAAATAAACAACAAGCCCTGAAGGACTAATCACCTTGCAACTTTAGGTATCCTTCAAAAAACGCGCAAGCCGGCAGGTTCTCTTGCCCCTCGGTGCCTCCGAGGCACGGCAAACACTGCAATCGGCAATACAAACAGCACAGCTCCCGGCAGCCCCCCACCGCTTTGCCCCGTAACCCAAACCGATTCTGCCCCCCCACCGCACGCACGCACGCACGCCCCGAAACCAACCAGCTGTTACTCACTTCGAGCGAGATTTTTGCATTTTGACTCAGTTTAGAGATACCTTGAAAATAAGATTAACATTCCGGTGGGAAAAATAAACTAAAAACAACAACAAAAGAGACTGCACTGACTGCTACAATCGGACGCTTACAGCCACTCTTAATATTTTCATCTCAAAAACGCCTGAATCTCAGGTTACGTCTCCCAGGTCGCTTCTCAAGTTGCCTTTCGGGTTACCTGAGAAGCCAGCAACCAAAGCGCCGCGCAGGGAGGCAGGGCAGGCCGCCAAGGCTGCTCGCGGGGGCTCAGCCGCGGCGCGGCGCGGCGCCGGGCGCTGCGGGCAGGCGCTGCCTTCCTCTCCTCGCTCTCCGCGGCGAGCAGCGCTCATCGCCTTCCTGCCCGCGGCTCGCTACGTGACAAACCGCCCATTCCGCCTCTGCGGCAGCTCCGACCCCGCCACAGCCCTCTGCTTCTCACATGTTAGCGTGGCTGTTTTAAATATTGCTTCCTGCAAGCGCCTGCCAGGCAGCTGCTCGGCTCTGGGAGGAGCTCGCAGGCGGCGGCGCATCTGCTGCGCGCCGCCCGTGCCGGGAAGGCGGCCCGCCCCCGGCGGGCTGCGGGAGGCCGAGCACGCCCGCGCCGCGCCGGCCCCGGCCCCGGCCCCGGCTCGCCCGCGGCAGAGCGCGCCGCCGCCGCCCGCCGGGGCCCCCGCGCCCGCTCCGGCCCGGCGGAGCCGCGGAAGGACGAGGCCGCTTCACGCGCGCTGAGCGCAAAGGAGCTGCTCTGCACAGCGTTCCCCAGACAACATTTCGGAAATGGGCTGTGGAAGAGAAACGTATTTCAGACTATTCGGTTGCCCTTCTAATGCGGTGCACGAGGAGGTTTTTAAGTATCCATGAAAGCGATTTATGTTCTTTTATGTTTCTGAAGTCTCTGCATGGAACTAACATTTAAAAATCATGAGAGTAACCCAAACCAAAGAATACTGAAAGCTTAGTAACTAGGTATTTTCTAACAGTAAAGGGATGACAGAGTCCTTTGCATTTGATTTGTTACCACTCGTTAAGCATTTGGCCTCAATTCCATAAACCTTACAAGCCCCAACCTCCTATCAACAAGGGGCTGCAAGGAGAACTCTGCAGCCAAAACACAGGTACAGGGCAACTGCACTGTGCTCGAATGCACGTGTGCCTGCACGCGAGGCAGCCAGACACCCCGGCCCATGCAAGTTTAACACTACCTTAGTCCTCTCAGCTTCAGTCACAGAACATGCTGGAATAAAGAGTCCTCCCTAAAGGTAACGTTCACCTTAACTTCCCAAAGTTACTAAATTTCACATTATAAATTACTCAAAGACTACTACTTAATGACTCAGAAATAATTTATACCAGGGCAAAGTGGAAGCCTATCTTGGAACAAATTCAATGCAACTCATTTGCTATATCTACACAGCATGAGCTCAGACCCCTTCTAGCGCAGGGATGACAGATTTTGGCTTACAGCATTAACTAGTTAATGCCTGTGATGCTCTGAAAAGGAAAGCATGAGGTACAGTAACTCTAATGGATTATAGTAAATTACTGTTTATTCACAAAGTAACTCCTAGAGGTGGTTTGTTAAGAACCTATTTAACTTTGCTTTTGTCCAAAAGCCCTTCGCATGCTGTCATCTTTTGGCTACATGTTGTGCATGCATGAGAACACGGTGTGTTAGTTCAGCTGCTAGTGCGATTGCTTGAGATGCTTCTCTGGTGAATCACATGCTTTATATTTCTGTAGCAAATTTCAACAGAATGTGTCCATCAATTCAAACAGGCTGACAACACCAGAATTAAATACATCTGCATCACTACCCCCTTCCCAAGTAAGTAAATTATAAGCAGGTAGATTGCTTCAAAAGCTAAAATTTATGGTGATGAAACACTTGCTATATTGCTATGTGTGTTTTTTTTTAATAAGTCACTGTTTCATTCCATATGTATATAAATGCTCAGCAATTTTATGAAATTAGGTATACAGAGAATATGGGCAGCTGGAACAAAAATGTCATTTTAAGATGATATAACTAGCCTTGCAGTACATTTTGAAAATGCTGTACAGCTGCATTTACAATGCAAAGAAAATATGCCATTCAAGAGAGCTGACTTCATATGGAATGACACAATATAGGCTGAGTAAAGGCAGCACTCATATCTAGAGGAGCTGAAAACAAATGTTCATTATAATGGTCAATAAGTGTTGATGGAACTCTTGAGTGTCTGAAACATCAGACAGGCACAACCGAACGCTCTACCTCGACTCAACAAAACAAGAGATTTACAAAGCACAGTGACTGGCAACTTGTCATATCCTCATTTTGTGAGAAAAAAAAGTATATATACACTTGCATTTATTTTAAAATTGCCAGCATAGAAATGATCTGTTTGTAATGGCTTTTTCATGCATGAGATAAATAAATAAAATATGTTCAGCTACCCAGCAAGATACGCACACCTCCTACTTCAGTGAGGCTGTAAAGATGTAGCTGAGGAAAGAACAAGGCCTAGAATAACCATCTTTCTGAAAACAAATGTATAATTAAAGGAAAAACATCATGACACAGAGCAATTTTTGAGGCTATCGCACACACACATATAAAGAAACTGACCACTCGGAAAGCATGATCTCATTTTTAAATACTTGTTTAAATCTTAAGCAGGAGAAAGAGAACTTTAATTATTTCTTTCAGATGGTAAACTGCATCAGAGTGAATGCAGTAATTTACAATTCTGACTTGCAAATAATGGAATAATTAGTATGTGCACTTCACTTACTCAGTGAGGAAAGAATGGACTTAACTTCAAAAGTGCACATTAGAAAAAAACAAAAAAGAAAGGTGTTGAGGCCCCAACACATTTTTCCTAGTGATAAAAGCAAGACTTCCTTTTGTATCCAAATATTTGCAAAATGAAAACTAATTTCTTAAGACACATCACACTACAGAAAAGTTAGTTTTCCTTTACTGATGTTTTATACCAAAATTAAATCAATAAATGTAGCTGGAACTTGGAAAGATACTGTGAAACAAGGTGCACAAAAGATATGTTGTGTGTTCTCCTTTTCTCTGAAGCTGCTCAATCTGAAGTGTATACTTTGTACATCTTTCTCAACTGCAGTATCTAGTTCAGTTATCTAACCAAAACTCTTAAGGTGTTTAGGTTTTCATTTTCTTAATTATGGGACAAGTAAATTTTGCAATTTCCAAGAAAAAAAGGCTTTGAATTTGAGTGTTATGTGGCAGATACCTTTCTATGGTATCTAAGACAGCCTTTCCAGAAAAAGTGATTCAAGGTCAGTATATAGAATAGTCTGTACATCAGGACTGTAAATAAATTTCTTTTATGCAATGCTAATTTAGTCCTCACAAAAACACATCGATTATTCCAAGAACTTTACTACTTAACACAGAATTTACATGATCAAAATTCATTCTACATAAATCTGTATTTTACAAAGTTAACTAATTTTGAGATTACTTGTATTGCATTTAGGTGGAGTCTTTTATCCATGGATTTCAAAGTATTAAAAATAAATAAATAAATGTCTTGTGAGTAATCTCAGTACTGTTGTTCCTAATGCATTTTAATCATGCAGAATATAGGAAACATACTTCACTTTATACAGCAGATAAAGACGATAATCAAGTTGACTTCCACGGCACCAATGTTTCCTCCACGAAATTCTCTGTCAGTTCTTTAGTTTAATCACTATACAAGATCTTCTTTAAAAAAAAAAAAAAAAAAAAAAAAAGCTTTCCAGCAGTGGATTTTCACTACATACAGGTAAAGAAATCAGTACTTAGTATTACTATAACATACTGAAATGTATGATTTCAGGTCTTTTTCGTTTGTATTATGTAATTGTAATTGTCTGGTGTAAATGTCAATCAAAAGTACAAAGCGAGTCACCTCCAAGGTCAAAAAATAAGTCATTGACGATGGGAAGAGGACACAGATCTCTAAACTTACACTACAGCCCTTGATACACTGGAGCAACCATCTAGCACACACATCAAACTAAAAGAATACATATATACCTCTTCCTTTGTTACGTTGCAGCATGTATAAATGCTGAAAATAACAAAAATGAATGAAAGAATTTTTGTGCTTAGTTGAACTACTCAATCATTACCATTATCTGCAGTAAGAAATATAGACTACAAAGTCCTAATTCCTTTATTTTAGTAAAAATACTAGACTTCTGACATCAATTTTGCAATAAGAACAACTATAATCTGTTAATGTTCTACACTACTGAAAAAAGATGCAAAACTTATTACATGTAAATCAATATGCAACTCAGTAATTCATATGTAGAGCTAATTTTTATTATAATCCTTTACAAATTGATCAGAAAGATGATCCTTTTCCATATCAATGCTTGATGACAATTACTAATATCATCTTCAAAACAAAAACAAACTAAAACCCCATACCTTTGCTCTGACATGAAAATGCGCCAAGTCAGGTTATATAAGTATCAAGGAAAAAGGAATGTCAATGATGGAGGCATTTTAAAAAAAATTAAGAGCTGGAAAAAGAATCTCTGATATTTCAGTTCTACCTGCTTTGAGATGTGCTGACTCTTCTATACTTAATAGATTTTGCAGAAACTGTGTAAATTTACAAAAGGTCATTTTCATCATAATACATAAAATAGGTTGAGTTTGTTGATACATAAAGCTTTCTTTTGTTCCCCTCCTTACAAGCTGTATAAATAAAATACTGATACTTATGACTTTTTAAATATGTTCCTATCCACCCTCTTAATCCTAGGCCTCCTAATCTTTTATTTTTTAGAAATAGAAAGTGCTTAATGTGTTCATATGAAGAGGAAAATTAAAGAAATTTTCAAAAATGGAAATCTACAGAGGGCAATGAAGGTTTATTAAATATATTTTAGTAGCCTATGTTGTAGTGACATCTAGCGGGATAAATCTTTTAATCTGTGTTGAAGGTTGGGAGAGGAGAAATTGCAAGATTGAAACATGATGAGGTGAAATTTTCTAATAATTAAAGTCTTCTCCCACCGGAGATGCTGAAATTTGACCAGACTTTGGCTCTGCCGGCATATATGGCTTTAGGTCAGAAGAAGGACCTCCTGGTAGCGGCGATCGCTTCATGTCGTAGCCTACAAAGCAGGCAGGGACCCTGGGGAGCAGGTATCTGTGTCATGTACCCATGTTTTAAAAATGGCTGACTTCCACACATTGCCACATTGAAGAATTGTTTCTGAAAATGCCATTAGATTAAAAACAGAGTGATCAGTAAGTAAATAAAAATAGTGATTTTTATTCCTTCTTGTCTTCTATTGCTGAGGGATGTAGCCAAAGATATTAGCTAACTAAACAGTATTGCATAACTGACCAGTAGATGTATTTGGCTCTGTGCAGCACAGCAATGATCTATAGCCACAGTGGTTCTGAAAAAATTATAAACCCACATTATTCTTCTAATACTACCCACAAGCTAGTAAAAAAATGAGGAAAAAAACCTCACCTGCTTACCCATGAAAACCTAGTCCTGGTAAATGGAAAGAAAAAGGACTACTTTATTTGCTTTAAGATAAAAGCCTAGGTAAATTATTCTTGCAAATTAAAGGACGCATATTCACTATGTGGTGCTGTTCTTCCTCAGTATAAACTTAGTATTATTCTCTTTTACATAGCTCCAAAAGTATCAAACCCAGAATAATTCCAATTAATATCCATACATGAAATGTTTTTGAATTCAGACCCAAATTCTAAATTCGCAGCTAGGTGATATCAAGTCATAGTCTCCTTTATCTCGTATTCACCTTCCTTTAGTAACTCATGCAAATAATTAAGTTTTTAGAACATCATCATTCTGTGTTTCTATTATTTAAGAAAGCCTTGCAAGTTCAGTGAAACCACCATTTCACAGAAAAGAAAAAAAAATCACGCATTGCATATATGAGTATTAGCACAGTTTGCTGTCATGTAAGATTATCTCTAAGTGACTTATGATTCATGTACTGGGACAGGGAATGCATGATTCAGAAGAAGGCCCTTTTCCTGGAAAATTTGTTATAGTTAATCATTTATACACAGATATCTTAGTATTCTAGGACTGCTGCCTTAGAGTGATGGACCTAGAACTTTGGCCTATACATCCAGCAAAACATTCTAATGCTTTTAGTATATCAGTACAGTAACACTATACAACTTACACTTAAGCTTTATTAACAGTTCCTTACTATATTATGAAACAAGTAATAATTTTATCACCAAAAAGAAACAGAAAAAAATATTATCAGTCATACTCAAGTGAACAATCATTTAAAAACTTACCCTTCTAGATGGAGTTTTCTTCTGCAGTTGTACATTTAGTGTTGCACCAGTTTGAGAGGCAAATTAATGTTTCAAAATAGCAGAATACAAAATAAAAAAATAAATTACATGCATTGAACATTTGCAGACACAATTAAGGAATAAGTTGCAGGTTTAAGTATGCTAAAAAAAAAAAGATTTTAATAGCATTTTGTGATGGGAGTCTAAAGAGAGTCTTTCACAGTGTTAACAGGACTTCTGGAAATACTGCCTTCAGTTCACAGTAGAAATACCCATGACTTCCCTACCCACAGGGTATCATTTATCCATTCACGTATCTGTTTACTGGACTGGACAAATATTCTTGTACATTAAACTGACTGAAGTTGTCTATCCAATTTTTAAGTTGATTTAGATACATGAATTAATAAACTGATAGAAAAACATGAACATTATGGCAACACTCATTTGGTTTTGATAACATTTTGCTGAACTAGTGCACCCTCTTGTGGATATTTCTTAAATTAGTCCAAGCATGCCATGTATCAATTTAGATAAGGCCAAGCTAGCTGTTAAAACACACTTTTAATTTCATAAGCATCTATACAAGTGGATTCACACAACACTCTGGTTTTGACTTTTGAGTTTTTGTGAAGGTTACTCCTGAAATGTTGGTGATTCTGGAACAGATGGGTCCTGCCACAAGGCAAGAACTAACATGTGTGTGGCAGTGCTTTGTCTTTCTCCTTTAGGCTGACTCCTATTTAAACAGGATACGAATGTTCCTTTATAATCCAGTGTTGGCCAAATAACATTAAAACAGGTTTAAAACTAACAGATCTGGTTTCATCTGAAATACCTAGGTACTTTACTGTCTACATGCGAAAAATGGCCATTCTTCAAACATAAATGTGAACAAATTCTAAAGCGACACAGTATCATAGTATTTTGCATCTGACAAAAACAGCTAAAGCCTACTCACTAGGGCAAACCTTCGTTAGAGCTTTGTAGAATCCATGCTTTGCTGGGTAACAGAAGACACGCAACACCCTTGAAAAGATGAAGGGGCATGAAGATCTGTCTGCACACATCCTTTTGAAAGGATCGAGCATTGTAACATAAAGTGGGGAGGTATTAAAAAATCTGACTCCTCCTCCCAAGCTCTGCATGATTCCAAGAGCAAGGAGAAAAACAGTAGCATCCAAATCTTAAATTAAAAATGAAGTAAATGAACAAGAAAGTCATCACTAAATTCAGCAAAACATTTTTCTTCTAAGAGTCAGTACATGAAAAACACAGAAATCTGAACTCGGGATTTATCACTAGCATTCAAACCCCCAGACGTAACTGTGCCTCCTGAAAATGGTAATAATCAATGGAAACTGTTCACAAGCATATCAAACACATCCAGCATGCTAGCTGTAGTTTCATCAGCTGTAGAAGCATGGTGAAGTTTTAACTCTGATAGATAATACAAAAACATCTGGAAGAAAAAGGGATGAGGCCTTCTCTTTCCCTAATCTCCGATCAGGAGTGTACACATTTCTTTGAATTCTTGCATATATTTCCTCAGTACTGCAAGGTATAGACTGTCCCAGCTTTGGGTCCTGAAGCCTCACTGTCATGGATAGTGTGAGCAGCTGAATACAGTCAACAAGTTGCAGAGTGTGCAACACTGTGAGATAATATACAGAAAACAGTAAAAGGATTGCTATATTCAGTAGATGCGGTTTGTCTAAAACAGACTTAAGTCACTATGAGTAGGAGAGATGCTGTGCTGTACATTCTAAATGAGAATACACACTTGAAAGATGTATTTCTTGAGAGAAGAATCTATCGTGTGGGAGTACACCCTAAATGCTTCATTTTCTAGAATTCAGAAACTTGAGTGTTGCTGAATTCAGCATTCCAGAGGGGCACAGGATACTGCCTTGCTATGAATTCTGCTAATGAAGCTTTTTCTGTTATATTTCCTAAGGTCTTTAATTTTTTTTTTTTTTTTAATGTAACTTGAAGTAATTTCCTCTAATATACATCCAGGTTGAATTTAGATATGACAGGCTAGCTAGAAAACACAAAGCTAATCCTCAGTAACCTGTTGACGGGTTAATCTCCAATCTATATGCATATGCTGTGAAATAAATGACCCTGACCCGATTCTGCTCGAAGCTAGCTCAGATCTGCTCTAAGCTCAAAATCACTCCAAGCATGTAGCTATATTGCTGCTAGGATCAGTTCTGTACAACTCTCTTACAAAAGTTTTAAATTATCCTCCCATTACATAAATTTTGTGTTAAGCTCAGCAGATCCAACGTGGAGAATCAGAACACAGCGGACTCCTAACTGGCTCTTTGTTGTTTGCCTGGGTCCTGCTGAACTCCTTAGGTCTAGCTCAGCAGCACACTCCTTGGATCCAAAACAGCTGCTGTAGAGCATATCTGCAGACACTCTATACCTGATTTTCCTTCCCAGTGGCAGGAATCCTACAAGGGCAGGCATTCCGGCAGGCTGGGTAAGCCTTTTGTTCCAGCTGGGAAAGGACACCCATAATACTGCTGCATCTGACTTGCACAGGATCATCCCAATTCCCAGTATTAGCATTAAATTAAAAAAAAAAAAATAGGAAATCTTACTAACTGTACCTCAGGTCAGCTGTTATCTAATGTCCTGTGTTGGCAGGATATGATTCCTACACACTTCTTTTCATTCTGTACAGACTGTTACAGTGAACTAGATATTAATACGAGCATAAGTGTTTGAGAATTGCAAAGGCTAGTAAAAATTATATAAACTGTGTTATATTTAATTACAAATAATCATTCAAAAGATAAAGTAGTCACAAATACCCCTTTTATTTCCTCCTCATCCAAGCATTCTTCACAAAATCCTTTAATTTCTAGTTCATCTTTCTTTCTTCAGACACTAGCATTTTAAGAGCCATCAGCACATGGGTGGCCAGCTTTTCTGACAACACATTATATGCCAAAATTCTCCGGTGGATAAGATTCAAAAGACTTTGGCCAAACTCAAGGGGCTGAAGGAAAGGGAAACACCCAGAGAAGTGGAAGGTGATATCAACTACCATGAGACTGTTAAAGGAAGGAGTGTGGGTGGGTGCCAGTATGACACACATTTCAGATTCAGAAATCCCATCTGGCTGTCTTCCTCCCACTAACAGGAATTCAGACTGTGGAACTCGGCCAGCATAATCCCACTACAGATCACTCAATACATCCCTAATGTGAAGACTACGCTCATAATCTACATGCTATTAAAGAGACAAAAAAAAGACTATTTGACTTAACATGACTGTTTCCAATTGCCTGGCGTTCTCTGCGCATGTGTGTAATCAGAGGTAGCAATTAAATGAATAGTTACAGATTTTGTTATGTAGTCTACAGCAAACCTGGGCCCTATGCCTGTGCTTCACCTATAACCAAACACTGCTTCACTCACACCATTAGCCTGTTCAGCTATCCTACTACCTACAGTCTTCTACATGTAAAACAGAGCTTGTTACATTTACCTGTATTAAAAGCTCATTCACTCTACTTCCTCAATCTCTCCATTAACGATGCAGCTCCCAGATTTACTTTCCCCCCATAATTCTGCATAATGTGTCAGAAAAGGTCAGTCTGATCTAATCTAAGAAAGGTTACAGCAACACCACAAAGCTGTGGGTTTCCCACCTAGCAAATACAGAAGAATCCTTCTGAACAGGTAAAAGTCACACTTACCAATGGCCCCTCCTAGGATCATGTCTGGCTGAAAAACATACATGTGCTATGTCATTCTACACAAACTTCTATATGACCCAGAACAGTGGATTTTGTGTTTGACCAAAATAAAATTGTAAGATATGCAAAGAGATGGAATGAAATACCATAATTTTTTATTTCCTGTTATCAAAAGTTTTCATTTGGATTATCTGCAGGATACGCCCAGGTCCCAAAGCCATATGGGAACCAAACTGTGATGTGAAAGGAATGGATGCCTGAAATCTTGAATATCATATTCATTTTCAACCATACAGGTTAGTTATTTTTCAAATATTGTATTTGATATTGTTTTCCAATGGTGTGGTCAATAGCTGAGATAAATGCTGAGCAAGTAAGCCTCTTGAGAATCTATTTGCAGATGTTATTTCATTCATTTGGTCTACACACTGAAGAACATATCAATCAAAACTTTAAAAATGCTAAAGGAAGAAATTTGAGCAGATGAGACTATTTCAAGAACACCTTTCTCAATTGACATCAAAAGTGGGTCACATATGCTACACTAAGTTCCCTTAAGATACAGGAAGTACCACAGAAATCCAGCTAAGCCAATTTCATTTTCTAGAAATTAGAGCAAAGATGGATGTAGTGATCCATTCATCTGAATACAACGTTCACAGAAGGTAAAAGAGAACAGCACTGTTTGATTTCATCTGCTCTGTTCACCTCACCTAAAATTGTCTGGAAACCACACTAGTTTAAGACAGTACCTTCCCTAACCTCCCCACCGTCTCTCCCTTCAATTGCGATAGGTTCTGCTGTTGATGAGGCTACATTCTAAACCATACTGAGGAACAGATTTGGCTGAAAAAAATAATACAACCAAATTATATCTCTAATTTTAAACCTCAGACCTCTCAGAAAGCTTAAAAAAAATTATTGCATACAGAGATAAAAGTTCAGAAGTTTCTCATTCACCTAGTTAACACTGGGACAGCAAAATCTGTTCAGATTACAAGCTTTATGCATGTTTATACAAAGAAGTTTTCCTCTGGTATTTCAACAGTCCCCAATCAGCTGATTCAAAATTCAATACAACACATTTACATCCTTTACTGCATGACAAATTTCAAAACAATCCAAGTAAACAGGGAAATTTCAGAATATTAGAAGTGCTTAATTTTGAAAAAAAAAGAGTTTTTTCAGTCTTATCTATAGTGAAGTTTTTGATCTGCTATAATTTCATTTCTGGACAAAGTTTAGTCCACTGAAACAGGAATGAATGACACTGACAAAGTTGGTTTGAATTTAGATTTAGATGTAGATATGAAATTTAGCAATTTTCAAGACTTTAGAATTCAGTTCCCAATTAACAGAAGTGTTAGTAGGAGGCAGATAAGAAGCACAGAAAAATTTATCTGCATTTATTTTAGCCAGAATGAGAAAAACACACAATTCTCCCTGGGAACTACAATAAGCAGCTGAAAGACTTAAGTCTTAGTCAAAGACTTTTTAGCCTGTATCAACACTATAAAGAAATGTTCTTAATTTTGGTGAATTAGTTAAGTTAAAACAACAGAGGATACAAAGCTTTGCAGATACATGGCAGCAAATTAAAATTCCATATCCTTGTAGCACTGAAATGGTTTGCTAGAATGATTAATCAAGTGAAAAAGGAAGTGATCATCCACAGATCACTTGACAGTAAAATGGTTATTGAAAGCAAATATGAGATATTGCTTCTTTGCCTGAGAAAATCCCTTTTAAAGAAGCAAACCAAAACAGAATGGCTCATAACTAGGCAATAAAATTCAGGGCTGCAAGATTAGCCAAGTTTATGTTTTAGCTTTGGATACAGGTTCAGAAGCAGTTGTATATGTGGGGGGGAAGCTTTTTTAGTATGAATGAGATCATTCCTCTGGCTCTAGCACAATTTAAACTAAAACACATACTGCGCTAGAACATAGATAAGGAGCTGAAAGCAATGCAAGAGACTGCACGGATGCATCTCCACATTAAAACATCAAATCCAGGGTAAATATTGACCTGAGGCTGAAGACATAGTATGATTTTTAGACTAACTTTAAAGGAAAAAAATATGCACTTTTTCCCTCCCAAAGTGTTACAGAATATATGTCACTGATACTACTGCATAAACATGTGCAAGTGATTGGAGACAACATCAAAGAAATTAGACTATTCTGTTCTAAAAGACAGCTGGACATATTGCTGACTCACAATCTGTAACTGGCAGAAAGAAACACAATTTTTAAATATCAGGTCTCTCTTACATGTATCTCTGAAGATTTACTCTGACAGCTTAATGTTATAAAAGCAAAGAACAGTGAGGATTTATCAAAGTCCATGTTGAGAACATTTGTTATGTTACAGTGATCTTAAAGGTGCGCACTGTAATTCCACGCAGCTTATAATGTTCTACTTTACTCTTACGAACATAAATTGTACAACTTCATGGAAACAGCTATAGCTACCAGTGGAGTGACAGGCATTTAATCACAAATATGATTTTCTGTGGGACTCAGAGAGGAGGTTTGTCAGGCAGTGTTTCTTTCTGATACAACTGCTACTGTTGGAATGTGATAAACCTGAAGACTCATTTTGTCTGTTTTTAAGAATTCTTCTGTTAAACAAGATGTCAGCTACCACAGTAACTAAAGACAGAACAGTTCTCTGAACAATAAGAAATACTGGAACATTCTAATAGTACTGCTAGATGACAGCAAAAGTGGTCCTATTTGGTCTGTTCATACATAATTTATTAAATTTAAGGGAGTTTTCTCGACAGGTTTTACAAGCTAAAAAACACTATCCAAAGCCCCAGAACTTAATTAGAAGAACAGTATAAATTAGCAAGCTGTAAGAGTTTTTAATCTTTTCAAAAGTGCTGTGCCAAGAAAGAACCATGGCTCAAAATGATACAGAATTTTCAATATGCTTGAGAAGTAATATTTACAGCAGTCTGTTACTCACAGAAACAATCTTGATGCATTTCTAAGGGTTTAGGTACACATAGCAGGGCAAACATAATCAGACACTGTCAAAAAGGTCACTTTGTGCAATATGAAGAAACAGAACATACATAGTTTAAAAGAACTGCTATACAAGATTCTGTAATACATGAATTTGATAGAATGCAGACTTATCTCTCTTTGAGTAACAGAAGTTAAGTAATACTTTGAAAATCCTGCTTTCATTTATATTAGACTATTGCTCAGATCTGTGCTGGGTTATCTGTTTTTCTAAAAGTCATTCAGAAAGTTTAAATTCCAAGAGCAGTCACAACAATGAAGAATGTTTGCTATATAAGCACAGCTAAATGATCTCTGATGTACAGTACATGAATGCTCAAATCCCTTTTCTCCACATACATTCCAGACACCAGTTAAATCTTAGGTGTTTATGCACTAGCCTAATGGAGATATGAAACAGAAAAGGAATCTTTATGCGGCCATGGAACAACTGTGTATTACTGTATGGTTATTTGTTACCAGAGTTACAGGGCTATGGTAACTCTTCTGTCCTAGGGCACTGATTTCTAGAGCTGTTAAGGTGATGAAAAAAGTCACAACAATAGCTTTTCGGTTCTGTTCTTGACCCATCTGAGGCTGCACTCTCCCTGTGATGTCTTCCCAGAATTTCCCTCCTGCACACTAGAATATCACTTATTCTACTTCTTTTTAGGATCTCCACACCTATAGGAAGACCAAACAAACAAACAAAAAATATCCCTAATAATAAATTACAGACTCATTGGTGCTGTTGCCTCCATACCTATTTTCTCATGCTACCTAAGCATGCAATACTAGTAGAATCCAGTAAATACTTACTTTAAGACACTCATATTAATGACAAACATTCCGAGACCACGGGATGTGAAGATTCATATTAGCATAGAAGATGACAAATATAACTTCAGTAAAGAGCAGACTTATTTACTGTAAATCATATGCACCAGAGAGTCTATTTTCCAATCCAACATAAATGTGCCTTTGAATTTACATTTTACACAGATAAACAACAACAGAATAGACAAAACAAATTCTGCTAGGAAATGTCATTAAATAATTTCAGATAGGTCCAGCTCGGAGATTTAGAGAAAGAGTCAGAAAACTAAATAAAATCCATGTATTTCCAGAATACTTACTGTTTCCTGTGTTTTATAAGACATGTATTTCACATGAAACATAGCACAAGATGGAAGAATAAGCATACACAATATTTCACTTTAGGAATAATCACAAAAGTACATTACTTTTATACATAATTAAGTGAATTATTTTTAACTTGTGTCTTATAAACAAGATTTTAGTTTCTTCTAGTCAGTGAAGAAGTGCCCAATTCTAAGCCTAATGCTTATGTACAATCAGAAAATGAATAAAAAAACCATTTGGAGAACAATAAGCATCTTAGCAAGTTGCATGTTTCTTACTAGTAGATGTGCTCTGGAGACTAGACTTTTGAAAATATGAGAATCCTCTAAACACTTAATTTTTTGTGCACATAAGTAACACAATGAACTGACTTGCCTTATGTTTCCAATGGCTTCTGAATGAGGATTCCGATGAAATGCAGTCAACACCATGCAGGTTTAGGCACTTAACAAAAACTTTGCTTTGACAGAAATCTGTGTTCCAATTTATTTCCTGTGAAGTAAATATGACATATTTAAAGTGAATATCAAGCTTCAGCGAGTTTCATTGTATGAAATGTTCTGCTTAAAGCTACAATTTGCCATTGCCAAGATTATTAAAAAAGCAAAATGACCATTTGTTTTGTCAAGAAAATTTCTCATAATTTGATGGCTCAAAACAATGCCATACTTCATCTCAACCAGGAGATATACGGTCAACAGGCAGATTTTGTTCTGAAATGATACCATCCTTCCAAGTGAACCCAAACGAAGGATAAAAAGTTAGACTTATTTGCATTCCACCACAACACAAATTAACCTAGATAAGTGAAAGGGAGAAATCTGTCCGTGTAAGAACACAGTCCGTGCTTGTACCAGAAGCTTAAAACAATCTTACACTTCATTTTTCCAGTAGTCTTCAACTACTTTGAGCAATTCAAAAATGGTATTTAATAAGAAAATTCTTATGACTAGTAATATTGATCCAGTACATAAATAGTAACTAAATTACACACTAAATATTTAGTTTTAAGGCATTTCACAAAGAGAACAAGAAATTACATTCATTCTTGCATGAGTAGCATCCTCAATATAAATTTCAGAATGCCATCTAGTGGACAAACACCATTTGCCTGCCAGAGGCATTCAAAACTGCTGCTTAAGCTATTTCAGAACAGTTTACTGTAACTCAGAGGCAGTTCATACGGAAGGGAGGTATTAGAAGGAAGATTTTCAAAGGTATCCAGCTGTTTCACGTAACAGATATTCATCCAAAAGAAATAAATCAGAAGAAGTTAGGCATGTTTAGAAGTGTAGCAAAAATATACACGCACATCTTTGAACGCTTAAAGACCTTGAAATATCAATCCACTAAAACATCTCTGATAACCTCAACACTTTCTGCAGAAAGAAAAGATATCATTCAAAAAGCCTAAGTTCCTATTCTTAACAAATTTCATAAAATTCTATTTGCAGACCACCACAGCGGTATTTAGAAATCACGGATAGAGAAAATATGGCTTGAAAAATGTTTTAATCTGATTAGGTGTGGGCGACATCACGAATGAATGCTGAACAGTTATTAAAAGCATCTACTGATGACAATGGCTAAAATTAACACCTAGACAAATGAAAGCTATAGGCTTTACAAACAGCTGAAGGCTGGTTAAATGCAGGTACATGGAGGAACACCACCACTTGCCAATTATGAATTAGATAGGCCACGTTTACAAACAATGGAATACCTTCTATGTACTCACTTCTGCATAACCTACCCCAGGAGATCCTGACTGCCCGTGCACTGACACAAGCTGAGAGGTAAACGCCCGACTGTAGGCAGGTACCACTAACCACGTGTTGAAGAGAAAGGTTATAGATGAAGGGATAAGGTTAGGTCCCAGGCTGTGGGAAGTATGGAGCTGCACGCATTCCTTCATGGCTGAACAGAGCTGGTAGCAGCCACTACTGCCATCAGTGCTCTTTGCTGTTTCTGCTGGTATTCAGAGCTAAACTAAACGTCACCTTACTGGCTGATATGTCAGCAAATTTAGTTTGGGAAACCCTGATGTAGATATATTCCAAACAAAAAAGCAGTCTCATTAGCAGAAGCAGCACTCCCTCAGTTGCCTGTAGGTAACACAACATTAGCAGTGTTTTTCTGTTGGTGTAAAATAAAAATCCATCCTCAGTTTTGACTTGGATATTTATCAAAAGGTTTCTAAGCAGAGTTCTACTGCACTTAAATGCTTTATAGACTTCTCCTCAATCATAATGAAGGGTGAGTTGTGATTATATAATTTCATTTCCAGCCAGCATCTCCCCATTACAGTGATGCACCCCCTATCTTCTCCTGCACATGAAGAATATTAGTAATTGGAGGAATTAAGCAGGAAGAACTAGTTTAACTATGTTTTTAAACGCTATAGTTTTATTAAATTGTAACTTAAATAAAGCCTCCTCAAGAATGTTATAGATAAAAATAGCAAGGAAAAAGAGCTGTTCTAGTGGACAAGGAGTATCATGGTCCCTCACACAAAGGATACCCCAGATCATAAAGAAAACATCCCTAAAGCTGTCTTACGTAAGTTGTCGCTACAAGCTTTTAACCAAGAGAGTACAATTAATCCCCCAAATTTTTGTGGGCCACCAACACACTGTTTTCACTTAACTATAGACAAGTCATTAAAAAAAATCACTGCAGATAGCCTCCTGGTTTTACAAACTCAAAGGTGTGTGTACGGGGGTGGAGATCAGAACACTCTTGGATGTGGGCAAAAGGCCCCAAGGTTAAAATAGTAAAGAAATGTTTTTAAACAGTATACTAACTAGATCTGAATGTTTTAAAAAAAGAATACAGACATATATACCAACAACTGTAGCAATCCTCTGGGAACTGTAAGCTTTTTCCCCAGCAACAAATATATAACGGGAAATAAACCTATTTCCAACAGTGCTTTTTATTCCTTCCCCAAGCCAAGCCTGGGCAACTGCTTACATGCAAGCACACATTTTAAACATGTTACAGCTCTAGCCATGGGGACCTGGCATTCGTAGGCAGAAGCTCCTCGGGGAGCATGTTCTCTGGCCTCCCTAAATGCGACCCAGAGTACTCACTTGCCTCACAAACCGCGACACCCAGTCCCGCACGCCGGCTGACTCCTGCGCTCTGGGTCACAGCAGACACGGCACAGGAACCAAGCCGGGCGGCGGCGGCCCCCTCCTCCCCAGGCCCTGCCGCCGCCGCCGCCCCACCGCGGGCAGCGGCCGCCACACGCCCGCTGGGGAGCGGGCGAGGCTCCGCGGCGCCACATCGGGGCGGGGAAAGGGCGAGGCCGCGCGAAGGTGTGTGTGTGTGTGTGAGTGTGAGGCGGGGAAGAGCGCAACGGCTCCAACGGTCATAACGGTCGCACCAGCCGCGCGCACGCGCCACAGGCGGCACCTCCCCGCCGCGCGCCCCGCGAGCCGCCGCGCGCGCTCCACGTCGGCCCGCCGCGACCCGGAAGCGCTCCCGTGCCCCCCCCCCCCCGCCGCGCTCCCCGCCGCCGCCGCCGGGCCTCGCGGCGGGCGCCCGACCCCGGAAGCAGTCGCCCCCCCCCTTCCCCCGCGCAGTGCTGACGGGGCCGCGTCTCGCCATGGCTCCCAAGGGCGGCCCCGGCGGGCGGCAGCAGTCCGAGGAGGACTTGCTCCTGCAGGACTTCAGCCGCAACCTCTCGGCCAAGTCCTCCGCCCTCTTCTTCGGCAACGCCTTCATCGTCTCCGCCATCCCCATCTGTGAGCGGCGGGGCCCCGAGGGCGGGCGACAGGCCTTGGGGGGCAGGGAGGAGCCTCCGAGGGGGGTGGTGGCAGCCTGTGAGGGGGACCGGGGGGTGCTTCCCCCCCCAAGACAGGTGGGGAGCCCCTGAGGCGAGCAGCAGCCCCCACAGCCCGGAAACAGGGCGCCTTCCGGCTCCTCGCCCGTTGCCGGTGGTTGGACGCCCCTCCAGGAGCACTGGCGACGTGGCGGACAGCAGCACAGAGGCCTCGACGGCAGCCCGCGGTGTCTGGGCTGCTCTGGGCCTTGCTGGCCTTGAGCTGGAGCCGTGCAGAGTTAGGCTGGCCGTCTCTGTACCGTGTGAGATCCAGCTTTGAAGTTGGCGCTGCTGGGGGTAGGGGATTGGGTGGTGGTTCTGTGATGTGTGAAGACGGATGAGCTGCAGACTAAACACCAATGTGCCAATGTCAAATCTCTGTACAGTCAACTGGCAGGTTTTATGCCATGCTGTTTTGGTGCTTCTGAGTTGAATTTCAGATAATCTCAGAAAACCCACATAAACCAAAAGGATTGCAGATTTTTCTTTCTCAAGGCATTTTGTAATGCAGTTCGGAGTCACTCAGATGACTTTGCAGGAGCTGGCTTTGGTCCAGCAGAGCTGGTGATGATGAATTAGAGCTAATAAGCTAAGCTAATTAGTTAGCTGATTAGAGCTAAGGGTTCCTGTAGAGACATTTTGCTTGAAGAGAGAAATCACTCTTCATGTCTTTTTTTGTCTTTTCTTTTAAGGGCTTTATTGGAGGATATGGCATATGGATCTTGTTCAGTCCGCAGTCCTGTATAGCGTAATGACCCTCATCAGTACCTATCTAGTAGCTTTTGCATATAAGAATGTCAAGTTTGTCCTCAAACACAAGTAAGTTTGCTGACTTTTGAAGTATGACTTAATTATTAAAGAAGCTGATGAAAACAGTATTTACAGAATTTTTTAATGAGTAAAAATAATATAATGAAGAACTACTTTGTCCTGCATTTTGCTGTGTTTTGATATTCCATTGTATTAGTTCCTGAATTGCTTCAACTCAAGACAAAATAATGAAGTGCAAACTTTGAAATTGTAGTGGGAGAGTTACGAGTCAAATGTTAAACAATCAGCTTTGCTTCTTGCGCACGCTTCTCTTGAAAGACCTTCACAACAGTTTAAGAAGCAGCACAATTAAAAATTGAACCTCCTGCTTTTGAAACAGTCTCTCCAGCAAGATAAATGGTTGCTAATACGAAAATGTTTGTGCTCAGCATGGACCGAGCAATTACTGACTTTTCTTAAAACTTGCTTATTGCCTTGAGATTGTTAAATTCAAAGTCAGAGGCCAGGACAGGGGGGAGGGCATTTTGATGAGAAATTGAGAGACTTCTTTGTTTGTTACAGTATCTCTTTTATAGTTGGTTTCTGTCATCTTTCTTGTGGTTACAGAATCAATTAGTCTTCTCAATTAGGAGTACAACAAAATAGCAAAACCACCCATATTTTCTTTGGCTATTGCCAGAAACTACATTTGACTATGTTTTTAGTAATTTGACTATTACTTACTCTCCTCTGGAAAATCTGTTCAATATCTTGGCTGATTTATTCTTCACTATAAATACAACTTGCTATAATCCATATAATTCATTTTTTAACGTTAACATAAGTGGTGCTTCTTACAGAGTAGCACAGAAAAGAGAAGATGCTGTTTCCAAAGAAGTTACTCGCAAGCTTTCTGAGGCAGACAACAGGAAGATGTCTCGTAAGGAGAAGGATGAAAGGTAATCCTCTGTTTCCTTCTTTCTTTCTTTTGCTTGTAATATCGCCAAGTATCTTCAAGCTGTAGATGGGATTCTAGAGACTGTCTGTTCGTCTGTTTTATGTATATATTCCAGTAAGAGGAAGCTGTGCTATCAGCTCTTTGTTCATCTATAAAGCTTTTTTGAGGTGAGTTATCAATGAAATATCACAGACTTTGAAACTTTTATCAGTAAGGGCTCATAAGGCAACCACTCTGTCCTTGAACTGCAAAGCAAAACACCTTTTCATACAGGCCTTTTAATAACTATCTGAAGAGTAGCATCATGGCTGTCATTAGAAATAAGAAAAGTTCCTTTTCTTAAGGACAGGCTAGTTCAGGGGTTTCCAAAGTTTGTAATGTATTTTGTGTAGCAGAGTACAAGTTCCTTCACAAGAGCATTTCCATATACTGCCAGGCTGTATTTGCTAGTCAGTATTTGTCACTCTGAATGGTTGCAACTAGCAAAATTGGATATGCAAAATTCCAATGTAATAGGTCTTATATTAATATATCCAAGTTAGTCCTGATGATATCAGGAAGCACTTACTGTCTAGTAGAGTAAAAAGGGGGCATTTAATCTAATACTAAGAATTGAACCGTTAGCTGTTTGGAAAAAAAGCCCCTTTAAGTGCCAGGCTATCTAACAGATACGAAGTCATAAAAAGAAGTGTTATTTATAGATTGCTAAGTTTGATGTGCATGATGGTAAAACAAACACAAGACAGTTACATATGTAAGTGCATAGTATATATAAGGTTTTATCTTTAACTAATGAGCTATTAGTTCTTACTGTGCCCTGTCTTTTAGAAGTGGACTATTACAAGAGCAGCAATATGTAGTTTATTACAGTTTATCAGGTGTCAGTCTCTTCATAATGCTGTGTGTGTGTGTCAGGCCACATATTTACTTACAAATGTGTGAAATAATGTCTCTACTGGTACACAGAATTCTGTGGAAGAAAAATGAAGTTGCAGATTATGAAGCAACAACTTTTTCCATCTTTTACAACAATACCCTCTTTCTGGTCTTGGTCATCATTGCTTCATTCTTTGTGTTGAAGAACTTCAACCCAACTGTGTATCCTTTATGAGTGCACTTGAAACAACTAGAATCCTATTTCTATTCGTTATCATTTGCAGCTGTGTTTGTAATCTGGGTTGTGAGATTAAGATTACTCTTTAGAGATGTGCGGGTAGCGCCTCCACTTGGAAACACTTGAACATACAAATGGAGAGTACCAAAAAACTCTCTGGCTCACACAAATGATTTGTTATCATCTGACACTAGATGTTTTAAGGGTATCACCTGGACAATCTACAGAAATTCTTGTGGTGCTGCCATTTCAGATGCAATGGTTTGTGCAATAAGGACGCAGTTTACAGTCATACGGAAACGTTGTGTTAGGGTTACTTGACACATGCTGTTACTTTACAGAATTGTTTAGTTTCAGGAAGTTCATAAGTAAAACTATCTTTTACTTAAGTAAATACATACTGCCAATAAGTGCTGCATACGTTAATGAAAGATCTGCTGTATTTAACATTTATAATATCTTTTAAATGAACAAACTAAACTTTATAAGTATTTTAATTTTAAATTTAAGTATACTTGTAAATTCAGCATCTTGCTATAGCTTGAAATACAGCCTAGAATCAAGGCTATGGTGTTGCAATGCCTATTTTAAAACTCCGACAAAGGATAACAGTTTCAATGCCTTTTTTTGTTTAGCAAATATCCTTTGCTAAAAGTTTTGTGCAAAAGAAAGTTGGTTGTGGTACCTTAAAAGTTTATATCCTTAACCTTTTCCCTACAGAAACTATATTCTTTCTATAAGCGCTTCATCGGGACTAATTGCCCTGCTATCTACAGGATCCAAGTAGACAAAAAAAAAAAAAAAAAAAAAAACAGCAGTTAATTTCTGTGGGAGGGTTCAGTTTCCTTACAAAAGTTTAAGGGTGGAAGCGGACTACTTTTTTTATAATGTGACTGCTTGAGGGTTTCAGGGGAGAGCATTTGAAAAGAAAATGAGTGAACTATATTTACTTTTGGTATCTTTACAAGGTATTATTCAATAATTGAATGAATCAGATTTGTTACTTAGCAGAGAAAGAAGGCGGCATGTGAGCAGTTACCAAGCATAACTTGTACGAAGCACTTCATAGGTGTGTTGGTACTGCATATTACGCAGTGGCACGGAACAGCCGTGCTCAGAACTGTTAACAGAATTTGGTGACTGTTACAGGAGCCGAACTCACTGATCATAAAAAGTGACAATCCGCCGTTTATCATTGTAACTTGAAAGGTTTTAATAAAAAGGAGGCTTTTTTGTCAATTAATTCTTTGTATTTCCATTCTGAATTTCTGGAAATGGAGATTTTCTTGGGCAGGCTGCATGTGTTGGTTTGTCACGTCGAAAGAGGGGTATCATCTCAAGTCAGTGTATGTACTATTTTCCTAGGAAGACTCTTCATTCTTAAACAGCTTTGAGCCGTGGACAGAACCAAAGCAGTGTCCTGGGAAAATGGTTTGGAATTGGTTTGAATGTAGTGGTTTTGTTTTTCATTTTGCTTTTTTTCATGCTATCAGTGAAACAGATGATCCACATTGTAAGTGATTAAATTGTACTAGTATTAATGTAGTGTATTATAAAAGTTACTGATATTGCCATTACAGACATAGTATCCTCAACAAGAAAGAGCGAGCCTATAATCAGATTTGAAGTAAGAATTACTGTGCTAATCTGTATACTCTAATAAGATTCATCTTCATGTAAAATGTAGTAAAACAAAGAATCAGCAGGTTGCAGTCTTAAAGTGCCCTGGCTTTAAGTATCTTGCTTGGCTTGGCTTCAAGTATGCTTAGCTTGTAAACTTTCCCATTACAAATTGAAATAATGTTTTACTGTTCTAGGTAGTCAGGTAACTTTTCAGCTTGATTAGTTTCCTAGTCTGACTTGTATCACTGGTGTGTTCTAGGGCTATTACACAAGAGGCACAAATGAGAGCTGGATTCAAATGATTTGTGACCTCAGCAGGAAAGGCAAAGAAATGTATTTCTGATACTTTTTTTGAAGTGTTCCATATCCATGTGAATTTCAAGTGTTCTGTTTCAATAATGCTATTAAAAAAAAATTTTCTTACTAAGCTAATGCTGAGGGCAGAAGAGTAATACTTGAGACATTAAAATATCCATATTTGTCAGCATTTGCAAAAGCCTGATCAAGAATTTTCCACTGTTCTTGATGTTAATCCCAAACTGCAGTCAGCAGCAAGCTAATTCTGACAAATCCAACCACAGCAGTGTCAAAAAATAGCACCTACATTTTCCAGTGCCTGTGGACTATTACATATTTCTCTCTTCAGCATCTTTTTGGAATTGTGATTGAGATTTTTTTTTTCCCTCCAGTCTTCAATTCCACTGTGTAATTTGCTTTAATTTTTTTCCCAGTAAAGATAATACTACTGATTTGTTTGTAGTCGTGAAAATTCCATTGGTTCTGGTACACTTTAGAGCTGTCAGTGAAAATTACTTTTCTATTTAGTCACTTAACACTCTGAATTATCTTGATTATTTTCCCTCAATATAGGTGGATTTTTCTTTATTATTCCTGCTTATTAGCTATTAAAAGGATATTTGCATATTACTGCTGCTTGCCTTGCATAATTGTATTTCCCTTGGCCTATCCCTTATTACACAGGATATTTTATGTGTGTGTATATATATATATATATATATACACACATATATATATACATACATATACATGTATTTTTTTCTTTTAATCAGTTAGGATTTTTAAAGTCCTCAATAAAAAATTCATTACTGCAGAAGTTAGACTGTAGTATATAGGACAGTATGAACTTAAATATGGCACTAAATATAAATATTTAGCATGTATAAAACAATTCTAACATACATTTATAAAATCATAATCAAACATAATGCCAGATTCACCATTCTGTAAGCAACTGGACTTGAAGGTTGCTGTTTTGCTTGTCATTGTTGACTTTTTTTTTCCCTCTCATAACTTCTACCAAAACTATACAGTAATTAATTCAGACACATAATAGACAATGCTGATGTTCTTTTTACTTGTCAGTGTTTGTAGAGATGAAGACTAGCTGCAGGTATTTTTCAGGAAACCTGTCATCTAGAGAAAAGTAAATTGAAGCAGCCCTTTCTTCTGCTATTACTGTCAGTTCACCGAGTCTTTTATTAACAGCTTTTCATCTTTCTTTTTTCTTTTTTTTTTTTTTTTTTTTTTTTTTTTTTTTTATAAGCAGTCCCTGAGGCCTGAAGCATATTATGTGCCAGAATTTTTTGGAGAGAAAATGTTGCAGAATTGGCAGCCTGAGACAAAAGGATTTTTTGTTGTTTGTTTTTAAAACAAAAGGCAAATCTATTCTGTGGACTTCTTCAAAAAAACTGTGATATTTTGTAATACTCACTACCAGATGCACCCAGCTTCATATGTGTGACACTGAAAGTTAGCCTAAAGCTAGGTTAATGCCTGGCATCCCGTTGTCCTCTGATGGAGTCTGAGAACAAGCTGACTTTTAGCTTTTTCAATGAGTAAGAGACAATGCCATCTCCTTTTTAGTAAAAAAAAATAAATAAAATAATAAATAAATAAATAAAAGAAAAAAAGGGGGAGTTTACTATATTTGTAATAATACACTGTTGGATTCCCATTTAGATGAGGAAGAAGAAAAGAGAACACTAAGTTGTATCCCCAGAGGTGAAAAAGGGAACAAGTCTGTTACTGGGAAAATAATTCCCTCAGTAACTGTATGAAGCCAAAGCCCATGTCTTGCTCATAAAGGTGACTTTTTTAAAAAAACACTTAAATAGTAAATTTTCATCCAGAAAATACACAGTAAGTATTGCAGTAAGATATGTGGCCCACAGCAGAGAAAATAATTGATACCTAGGAGGTGACAAGCACTTCAGTGGATGTCTCCAGCTCTGCTCCAGTGACTAACCAGCCCAGGGTCATTTTGGGAGGCGCTGACTGCTGAAGTGTAGTAGGATTTCCATGAATTATAATGGGAATGTCCTCAAGACGTTATTTGCAGGCAAAAGTATTATTTATGATTGGTGTGACTCTTAGTAGTCTAACTTTTAAAGTACCTTCTCCGAGATGTGCAGCACATGGCAAAATCAGCCCTGCAGTCAACAGCTCTGTTCCGTATTTGTGGGCAGACGTCATCTTCCCTTGTCCTAAACGGGTACAGTTAAAGATTAGCGTTTTTGCTGTGGAATGCTATGAGTTCGTTTTCAGCGTAATTCACACTACAATGGCACCGTACTTTTTAACCAGTGCGCTTCCTTTTCATAAACAGTATTACTATTAGTAATATGTCTCTTAAGTATAAAATCAGATGCACAAAATGCTTTTATTGTGTCCAAGCAGAAGTCAAAGTCAGATTGCAGTTCCTGATATACAGCAACTAAGTTCATTTACACATACCATAGCTCATTGAATTAAATACAGGAAAAGAAAAAAACAAATCAAGTATCTGTCTGTGTGGCACCAAAGTGCTGTGCACACTTTGCAGATACCATGAAGTTAAGGGAAATAGAATACAAGGGTCCTACAAATACTGTACATAATCGTACCCTTCAGGAAGTATGATTATTCAATACAAGTGTGATATATGTACTGAAATCATAGGTGCATTTTACAAAGCAAAGTCATGGTAAAAATATAATGTGGTTCTTAAAATGGGCAAATTAATGTTGACCATCAACTCCTTAGAGGGATGAAACGCTCACCAAAAACCTCCTACTCATTTAAAATGTATCTTAAAAATACTACGCATTTACTCACGCCTGATTCCAGAACAAGTTAAAGCGAAATGTAGCCCTCCACCAAAATACATACCTGATTGTTCTGGTATTTTTCAGCAGCTTTATATAATACATGTTTAAAAGTAGCTATATCCTTAAAAGCTCATGAATATTGGAACTTGCAATAATTATGTCTACAAGCAGGCAAAAGTAGAGGCAGACTTCCGTAAATTGCAAAAAACAGTATCTTATGGATTCATTGGTTTAAAATCTGCGTAGAACTAGAATTCTGCAAACAGCAGTTGTTTTCATTAACCTGCTAGGTTCAGGCTCTTACTCTGCTCTTCGGACTTGTACTCAGAAGTACTTCTTAGGAGCACTCCACGTCTGAAATAATCAGTATAGTTAGGAGTTGAGCTATAGGATTTCTAACTAATTTTCTGACTTAAGTCCCTTATTCAATTACAAACTAAATCTAAAGCCTGTATTCAGCATAAAAAAAAAAAAATGGTAAATTTGAACTTGCTCGTTCTATCTGTTAATCTAACTGAAGAAACTATAGTTGGAATTTCCCATATGTGGATTTATTAAAACCTTAAGTTGTATCTGGCTTTATTCATTGAAAAAATATATCTGTACATCCTTCTTAAATTACCAAGTACCTAAAGGTTATAAATTATTTTTTGCTTTACATGTTTTTCACAGCACAAGCATGAGGTGCTAAGAGTAAAGTAAAAACTGATGATTTCAGTTGAAGGTAAGAAAATACGAGATCATTCTCAGTTGTAAGAGAGATCAACTGTGCTTTTAAATTCCACTGCAGATTGGTAGCAACAGCACACATCTCGAAGGATCCAGTAACAGTAGACACCGAGCAGCAAGCTGCTGAATGATTCTCATGACCGGATATTAATTCAGTACTGTACTACGCGTACAGAGCACTATTAAACCATGCAGTCCAGGTAAGTCATGCATTGCATTATGATCTGTAGTCCTTCTTGCTGTAGGGCTTATTTCCCAGAATATTATCTATTTCATTTACAATATGTGATGTCATCTTTGGAAGAACCTAGGAGTAGAAGAAAACCCATGTTTAATTGAGCTTCCATTAAAAATAGTCACCGGATTTTCCAAATTTAAATCTAGATTTATCAAATAATGTCCCCTCTGTTTTCTGTGTGGGGAGATAGGTGTGACAAATATTTGTCTAGTGTCTTTTTCCTCTAAGGGAAAATGATTGTAGTACCTTGTGAAGAATCACTGAACTGCTCCCAAACTCTATATACAATGCCCGAAGTTACTCAACTGCGCTGCGAAGGAAGCCGGGGAAGGAACGTCGGAGGAAACTTACTTGTGAAAAGCGGCAGAGAAAGTTAAAGCCAGTGCACGTGAGATGGGACCTGTGGTTTTTTAGGGACCATGGTTGAAGACATAGCACAGAATATATCGTAAGATGTCCTGGGATCTGGTCATTTGCTTTTTCAAGTCAGCTTTTGATCAGTATTAGAGCAACACGTTAAGCCTGCCACTGCCACCCCCTCGTTGCTGAATATGGGTGCAACTCGCACAGTGGGCCGGCAGTCGTGGAGAAGTGCAGTCGGCTTGCCTAGCTGATGTGACTAACCCGAAGCGTAACAGGCCTGACACGAAATAGATACCAAACCTTTATGAGGAGCGTGAGGGCACTAGTTTCAAGGTATTCTAATGGCACCTTGAAATAACTCCAAAGAGAATAAAGCAGTAGCTAAAATACCAACACTTAAATTTAATTACCAGTGCTTCGATTTGTAGCCTCTGTTGGTACTTGCCTGTATGGCTCCAAGGTTCTCGATCAGCTGCTCCGGGTTGGAAGAGCCCAACAGGACAGAGCTGACCCCCTCGTTTCGCAGGCACCAGGCTGGGGGTAAAGTTACGAGAGGGTCAGGGGCACAGGGCTCCCTACAGCACCCTAGTACAGATGCTTGCCCTGAAAACTGCAAACATTGCAGACTTCAAAACAAGAGGAAAACAACTCCTTTTTGGACACCTTCCAAAGGTTTTGAACCTTTTCATCCGTAGCACCCCCCCACACACACACAAAAAAATTGTGTATAGATGCAGAGAGCCCTGCAGAGTACACGTAATGCTGCTGACAGGGACTTGCTATTTTTCATGTTTTTTCACAGACTCCTTTTATGAGGTCCGAGGACTGGTAGACTGTAGGTTGAAAGCAATTACTACAGAAAAACATGTCTATAAAGGAATTCTTTTTCTAATATTTGTCAAAGTTTCTCTCTCTATTTGAAAATAGCAACACTTTCGGAAGCTGTCAGTTTTCAGGTCACTTGAGTCATTTCTAATCCTATTAAACAGGATAATTATGTGTCATGTTGATACTTCCCTTTTCCATTTTTAAATATGCTCTTTCTTCTAGTTCTCACAGACTGAAAATTAGTAACGCTTGATTCACCGCATCTGCATCATTCACCATTTAATGTCCTTTCCTCCTTGGTCTGCCTCCTCGATCATCTAGCTCAGGGCTGCTCAGTCTGGGGAAGGCATGCCCCTAGTACTCCTCGCCTAAACTCTTTAGGGGTATGGCCTTCCTTTCCGGATGGGATGAGCAGGAAGGAAAGCAATAGTCCTGGTGGGAATGTACCACGGATTTAGTAGGGAAAGCAATTAGTAAAGATACTGGTGCTTAAATGATTCGCCCACCAGCGGAGGAGCTATACCTTTACTAGTGCGAACAAGATTTGGGTTGCGCTGGTCTTTCAGCGACCCAGAAGGCTCAGAGGTGTCGTCTCCATTTCACAGTATTTCCCTTCTCACGGCCAAGGGGCGCTGAACCGCGCGTTGCTGATGGAAGCAGAGAGGCGCAGTGAAAATCGCAACGTCCTCGTGTGACTTACCGACGGCAAGCTGAGGTAGTGTGCACCCGAGCCGCTCCGCAATGGGGCAGAGGTCTTTCAGCTTCACTTGCTGCTTTCTTCCTTCTTCGCTTACGATTTTTTCTTTTAACCACTGGTAGCACTAGAGAGCAATTACCATGCAAGCAACTGTTAGTGATAATCTTCCAAAATGGAAACTCTAGGGCAATTATTACCATCTCTTAAAAAAAACCCAAATAAACAACAAAACAAAAACAAAAAACAACAACAACAAAAAAAAAAACATATCCAACCCAGGAGTTACTTGAGCCTGAGTAACACAATGATTTGCTGCCTGAAGTAATTATGACAGGGAAAAATACGTCGTCTTTAAGATACTCCATCTGTATTTGTTTGGCATATGCACCTGAAGGACTCATACTAAAATCTGAAACTTCACCAGTTTTACTATCAGATCACTGGATCCAATTCCAGAATGGAGGGAAAAAAAAAAGAAATATTAGTTATCTCACTGACTGAAAAAAAAAATTGTTAGAGAACGTCTGATCTGGTTCAAGATTTACAATTACAAATTCAAGATTAGGAAATTGAAAGAAGCCAAAATTCCTGTTCTCCAGCTCCAAACCTGACTCTGATTCATTCTCATCCGTGTAACCTGGAGCCCTCTGAAATGCCACCTTCTTAGCTAGTTTATGGCTGGCTTCTTTTGCAAAAAGGAGGGGGAGAGAAGGAATTCAATACCGCGTTTGCGACCTCTGTGAGAAGCCAGGGCAGCCTGCCTCCTTCCTTGCAGCTGATTTGCTGAGATTTTTAAGTGGGCGTTTTCCTTCGCTAAGATTTAAATCCAGTTATTAAAACGACAAGCGATGCAGAAGGAGCCTAATTTATGCAAGCTGTTAGAAGCAAGCGGGCCTGATCCGGCGCCCGCAAGCGGCACTTGAATCCTGCTCCGCGTCGTCCGCAGGCTCCTCTGCTGCCCGTTAACGCCAACCGCTGCGAGGACGGGCGCGCCGAGGCGCCCGGGCCGGGGACCCTCGCCGCGCAGCGCCGCGCAGCGCCGCGCACCGCCGCCGGCTCAGCCCGCAGCTGCGCCCGCGCGCGTGGCCGGCCCGGCGCTGCCCGGGCGCTGCGAACGCGGCAGCTTCGCGCGGCGGGAGAGACGCGGGCAGCTGCGAGCTCCCGCCGGGACGGGAACGACAAGGCGGGGGGGGGGGGTTTCTCTTTTTCCTGCCACGCACACGGGTGATATTGGAGGCCGGGGCCGGGCGGCAGCCGCGGCGCGCTGCGGGAGAGCCGGACCCTCCCAGCGGGGCTGGGCTCCCCGAGCGCGGGACGCCCTCGCAGCCGCGGCCCGCGCCGGGAGACGGGTGGGTGGAGAAGCCGATGGCTGCGGCGGTATTGCTGCTCCCCGCGGGCGCCTTGGGCCACGCTCGGTGGCCACGGCGCGCTCCCCCGGCGCCGCGGAGCCGGAGCGTCCCGGTGACCCCGGCTCGGCGCCCAGGCACCGGCCTGGCGGCAGGCGCTTCCCGCGGGGGCAGGTACCTTCAGCGCGGCCCGCGAGCTCTCGGGGACCCCGTTCCCGTATTTCCCTGAGATGATGCCGCAGGCGAGCGGAGACCACGTCATCGCGCCGACCCCTGCGGGGAAGCAGAAGAGGCCGCGTGGCAGCCACGCCAGGACTTGGGGCGGGGGCAGCGCTCGCAGCCGCGGGCACCGGCGCCGCTTCCCGGCCCGCGCCTCACCGATCTTGTGATACAGCTCCGGCAGCTGGACCTCGACCTTCTCCCGCTGGAAGAGGTGGTACTCGGCCTGCTCGCACACCGGCGGGATCATGTTGAACTGCCTGGCCACCGAGTACGCTTCCTGCGGGGAGGCGAGCAGGAGGCGCCGCGTTGGCCGGGTCTCCTCCGGCGGCGCTCCTCGAGGGGCCCCACGCGTGGCCCGGCTGCACAGAGCACCCGCTGCACGGAGCGCCCGCTGCACGGAGCCCCGGCTGCTCCCGCTGCACAGAGCCCTGGCTGCACGGAGCACCCGCTGCACGGAGCCCCGGCTGCTCCTGCTGCATGGAGCCATGGCTGCACGGAGCGCCCACCGCACGGAGCCCCGGCTGCTCCTGCTGCACAGAGCCCTGGCTGCACGGAGCACCCGCTGCACGGAGCCCCGGCTGCTCCTGCTGCAAGGAGCCATGGCTGCACGGAGCGCCCACCGCACGGAGCCCTGGCTGCTCCCGCTGCATGGAGCCATGGCTGCACGGAGCGCCCACCGCACGGAGCCCCGGCTGCTCCTGCTGCACAGAGCCCTGGCTGCACGGAGCACCCGCTGCACGGAGCCCCGGCTGCTCCTGCTGCAAGGAGCCATGGCTGCACGGAGCGCCCACCGCACGGAGCCCTGGCTGCTCCCGCTGCATGGAGCCATGGCTGCACGGAGCGCCCACCGCACGGAGCCCCGGCTGCTCCTGCTGCACAGAGCCCTGGCTGCACGGAGCACCCGCTGCACGGAGCCCCGGCTGCTCCTGCTGCAAGGAGCCATGGCTGCACGGAGCGCCCACCGCACGGAGCCCCGGCTGCTCCTGCTGCATGGAGCCATGGCTGCACGGAGCGCCCACCGCACGGAGCCCCGGCTGCTCCTGCTGCACAGAGCCCTGGCTGCACGGAGCACCCGCTGCACGGAGCCCCGGCTGCTCCCGCTGCACGGAGCCATGGCTGCACGGAGCGCCCACCGCACGGAGCCCTGGCTGCTCCCGCTGCATGGAGCCCTGGCTGCACGGAGCACCCGCTGCACGGAGCCCCGGCTGCTCCCGCTGCACGGAGCACCCGCCGCACGGAGCCCTGGCTGCACGCAGCATCCCCCGCACGGAGCCCCGGCTGCTCCCGCTGCACAGAGCCCTGGCTGCACGGAGCACCCGCTGCACGGAGCCCCGGCTGCTCCCGCTGCATGGAGCCCTGGCTGCACGGAGCACCCGCTGCACGGAGCCCCGGCTGCTCCCGCTGCACAGAGCCCTGGCTGCACGGAGCACCCGCTGCACGGAGCCCCGGCTGCTCCCGCTGCATGGAGCCCTGGCTGCACGGAGCACCCGCTGCACGGAGCCCCGGCTGCTCCCGCTGCACGGAGCGCCCGCCGCACGGAGCCCTGGCTGCACGGAGCGCCCGCCGCATGGAGCCCCAGCTGCTCCGGGTGCACAGCGTGCCGTGCTCGCCGGCTGCTCGGCTCACCATGATCTCCATGGCGCTCCAGCGTGACGTCCCCCAGTACATCGCCATGCCCTGGTTTATCACGTGTGTCATTGCGCGCACAATTTCTAAAGAAAAGACAAAAAAAGGAGGACAGAAAAGCCTGAGCACTCCGCCGAGGCCGGTTCTCGGCCCGCACCGGCCGGCCAGTGTGCGGCGAGCCTCTCGCCTTGCGCCCCGCTGCCGCCATGCGGCACGCACGGAGGGGCACCGGGAGCGCCCGGCCTGACCCTGCACTCCTTCGGCCACTGCTCTTCCCACCGCTGGCTCACGAGATTTAAATTTAACATCCAAGGGCAGCACAGATGAAAAATAAAACGAAACTTATGGCATTAAAGAAAAAAAAAAGAAGAAAATAAAAACCAAAAAACAGCCCAGAGGCTGGATTACAGCAGCAATCTTGGCTCCCAGATTTGCTCCGGTGGCAGCGACAAGCGGCTTGCCGGCGCGGCATCCCCGTTCGCGCTCCTCAGGGGACGCCGAGGGAGGCGGCAGCGGCCCTGCGCTGGGCTCCCTCGAGCTCTTCGTAGCCTTTAGGATTAAAAGTTCCATGTCCTGGGAAATGGTGTCCTGGAATTTTGGCCTGGCAACCCCCTCCCCACACCTTCCCCGACGAACAGCGGCCAAATGCTAGAGAACGGACGTCAATGCAGAGTGCACGTGTGCGGGCACGCGCGCCCGCAGGGTTCCGCGCCCGCAGGGTTCCAGGCCTGCAGGGTTCCGCACCCGCAGGGTTCCAGGCGTGCTGGTTCCGTGCCCGCAGGGTTCCGCGCCCGCAGGGTTCCGCGCCCGCAGGGTTCCGCGCCCGCAGGGTTCCAGGCGTGCTGGTTCCGCGCCCGCAGGGTTCCGCGCCCGCAGGGTTCCAGGCCCGCAGGCAGCGTGCGTCTGCCTCGCCCCGCTTGCCCGCTGGCCGGCAGAGCTGAGACAGCCCCGTGAGAAGGGGCTGTGGTCGTTTCTAAAACTAAACCAAGATTTCAGACGCCGGAGACCAGCCTCCGGCAGCACAGGGATAATTTCACGCCGGGATGCCAAAGTGCATCTGCTAATGCGGCTTTTTTTCTTATACCTTCTGGAAAGGCTAAGCCGAGCTGGAGGAACCAAATCTTGATGGGAGGGGAAAAACAAAAAAGTTGCTCTAGGATAGCAGGGAAGGGCTCACGCGGCGCCGGCGCTGCAGAGCAAGGGGGGACGCGCGGAGCGAGTTTCCCTCAAGACGGCCGCGTCCCTTCCGCGGGGCGGCCGGGCGCGCGCGGCGGCGCTCGCCACGCAGCACCGCTCCTCGTCTGGCAGCCGCGCGCGGCCTTCCCCCCGGCGCCACTGACCTTCCATGGGGGTGTTGCTGTCCGGGCGGTTCGCAAAGACCACGTCCACGTACTCCAGCTGCAGCCTCTGCAGGGAGGCCTTCAGCCCTGCGAAGGGCAAAGCGAGAGGAAAACCCGCCGTGGCGCGGTGCAGCACGGCACGGCGCGGTGCAGGACGGTGCAGCGCCCGGCACAGTGTGGTGCAGCACGGCACGGTGCAGCACGGCACGGCGCGGTGCAGGACGGTGCAGCGCCCGGCACGGTGTGGTGCAGCACAGCATGGCGCGGTGCAGCACGGTGCAGCGCCCAGCACGGCGCAGTGCAGGACAGTGCAGCGCCCGGCACAGTGCGGCACGGCACAGCACGGTGCAGCATGGCACGGCGCGGTGCAGCGCCCAGCACAGTGTGGTGCAGCACAGCACGGCGCAGGACGGCACCCGGCACGGCCCCAGCGCAGAGCCAGGGCTGCGCGCGATGCCCCGGCAGCAGCTTTCCCACGAAATCTCCTGGGAACAGAGCGCTCTGCTGAATGCTCACGAAGAACGAGCCAAAACAGAGCAGCTGGAAGATGTTCGCTGAATTTGGGCATGAAAAATGCAGTCGGTTTTGCCAAGTGTTTCTATGGAAATGTTTGGAACGTTTCTGCGGAAAACAGCTAACATCGGCATTTGCATTATTTGCTACATTTTCTATGACGTTATGTCAGCTGCTGCCAGGATTTTTCCTGTAATTTCTGGAAATGCCACGGGGACAGAAGGAACTGGCAAGCGGGTGCTCGCGGAGCCTGGGAAGCGGCCGCGGCGACGCCGACGCCGACGCGGCGCTCGCTCTCGCCGAAGCGCAGCGCAGCGCTGCAGCGGCCGGGGGCTGCGGCGTAGACCGCGGCGGGCGCTAACCGCCTCCGATTTGTACCACGCCGCCAGAACCACCATTCTGCAGCGCTGCGGTTGCGCGAGGAGGGCGTCGCTCCGGCGGGCCGCGCCGGCGCCACGTACCTTCGATGATGTGCTTGCGCGAGAGGCCTCTCTCCGTCTCGGCCCTGCAGGGGAAGGGCGAGGGGCAGCGGCGGCGGCGGCGGGCGCCGCGGGGGCCCGCGCGTCCGCCTGCCCGACCAAAGGGTGTGCCGGCGCCTTATTTATGTTATTTATATATTCTATATATATTAATTATATATTCATATATATTCATATATATTAAATATATATTTATATATTATTTGTGTATATATATATTTATATATATATTCCCAGGCTCTGCTGGAGAAGCGGAAAGCGATGCCGCATCGCTCAGCTTTGAAACTGCATAAATAACTTTGTTCTGGTGCAAAATAATAATAATAAACCCGAAAAGCCGCCCTCGCCCCGACCCCCGGCTGTGGGGACAGGATGGGCGCTGGTTTGGAGGCAAAGCCGGTGAAAGCCGCGCAGAACCGAGCGAGCGGCTCCGGCGGCGGGGGCAGCCGGGAGGGTTTCCCGGCGGGGACCCGCGTGGGCGCCCGGGGCGAGCGGGGACGCGAGCGGGAAACGTACTTTCCGCCCCAGAACAGCTTCGTTGTGATGACCAGGCTGGACCTCCTGCGGAAGGGGAAAGGAGCAGCGTCTGCCTCCGCCCCGGCGGCCCGGCCGGCCCCGCGCCGGCCCGGCTCGGCTCGGCCCGGCCCGGCCCGGCTCGGAGGGCCGCGGCCCCGCGCCGGCCCTACCTCCAGCCCTTCTTCCGGAGGATGTTTCCCAGGATCACCTCCGCCCTGCGCACAAGGAGAGAGGAGGACGGGGAGGGAGCGCCGCGGGGCCCGCCGAGGCGGCCGCTCGCCTCCCGCGCCCGCCTCGCCGCGACGGCCTCGCCGGGCCCCGCACTCACTTGCCGGCCGCGTACACCTCGGCCGTGTCGAAGAGGTTCACGCCGCTCTCGTAGGCGATGGTCACCAGCTGCTCGGCGACCTGCGAGAACCGGGCACGGGAGAGGTGGCGGCTGCCTGGAGGGGCGGCCAGCCCGAACCCGAACCCGAGCCCGAACCTGAACCCGAACCTGAGCCCCAGCCCCAGCCCCAGCCCCAGCCCAAACCCGAGCCCCAGCCCCAGCGGGCTCCGAGCCCCAGCCCCAGCCCCAGCAGGCTCTGAGCCCCAGCCCCAGCCCCAGCCCGAACCCGAGCCCCAGCCCCAGCGGGCTCCGGCCCCCCAGAGCCACCGCTCACTCCTCAGCTCCGACTCTGCCCACCCGCCACCCTCGCGCCGGGCGTGAACAGGGTGCAGAGGCAGTCTCAAATACATTAACTGCTGCCTTAGTCAGTGCACATTCCTTTCCTTTTCTCCCCTGAAAGGACATAAATTATACCCCAGAGGCACCAGGCCAGAAGAGATTCACATCTTATAAAGGTCTGGTTAGAAATGGAAAGCGGCAGGAGCACCCAGAACACCCCCCCCCCCCCCCCCCCCCCCCCATCCCACCCTCCCCCCAGACCTGGGTGGGGTTTTTCCCTTAAATCGTTCGAAGAAGGGCTCACAGCTGCAGAGGAGCCCTCCGCCCCCCGGGGGGGGGAGCAGGCAAAGGCGGGGGCCGGGGGGCCCAGAGCCTGCTGCGAGCCCCGCCGGGGCGGCAGCCCCGCTCACCGGCAGCCCCCCGCTTGCTAACGCGACTTTAACAGTGCTACGGAAACCGCCTGGCAGCGCTGCGCAGAAGGCTATTCCCACGCTGCGATCGAGCGCGCTCTCTTTTTTTTTCCCCCTTTTTGGCCACCTGGGAGGCTTTTCCGTCATCCTGGGGCTGCGTGCGCCGAGGGAGCCCACGGCTGCAGCTGCTCCCGCGCCGGCGCCGGGCGCTTACCTCGTCGGAGATCTGCCCTCCGAAGGTGACCCACGTCCCTGGAGAGAGCGAGACGGGGTGAGGGCGCCGCGGGCTCCCCGCCGCGGGCTCCCCGCCGCGGGCTCCCCGCCACGGGCTCCCCGCGCGCCCGGCCCCCGGCTGCTCCCTCGCGGCTCCCGGAGCTGCCCCGCGGCGCGGCCACTCACCGAGGCCCAGGCACGAAACCCGCAGCCCGGATTTCCCGAGGTTTCTGGAATAAAAGGGAGCAATTAGAAATGAGGCATAAAGCGTGTAAAAAAATAATAATAAAAAAAAACCTGTAAGAATGTAAAAGCAATTTTTTAGAAAATTTGCAGCCGCTCTCGGCAGCATCTGGGCAGCGTCTCGCCTCCGGGGCCTCCCCCGGCCCCGCGCTGCAGCCTCCACCAAAGCACCCGCTCGCGCGGCTGCTCGCCCCCAGCTCGGCCGTGGCGGGAGCGCGAGGCGCCCCGACGCCACCGCCGACGGCCGCCGCCGAGCCGCGGCTGCGCCCGAGCCAGCTCTCGGCCACACGGAGGCCAAACCCGGGGCCGGTCCCTCCAGCTCCCACCGCGGGGCGGTCGCTGCACTTCCTGCCACTCCGAGCTATCTGCAGCAGAAGCGGAAACGACGGAAACCCCCCAAAACGGGACTCAGCAGGACGAAGAAGCCCCCCCGCGGGGCTGGCTCTGCAGCGGCACCCGGGCGGCGCGCGGGGCCGAGCGCTGCAGGCCGACCCGCCGCCGCCGCCTGCCCCCGAGGCTCCGGCACGACGTGCGGAAGCGGCTTTCTGCCCACGCCACAAACCCCTAAAAATAGATTTTCTTTCTTTTTTTTTTTTTTCCCTCCCTTCGGGAGGAAGACGCAGACGGGCCCCGAGGAGCAGGGACAGGGCCCCGAGCCGCCGGCGCTTGCCTCGCGGAGCAACTCCCCCCGCCGAGCCCTTCGCCGGCGCCCGGGGCGGCCTCGGCCTCGGCGGCTTCCAACGGCCAGGGAGCGCCGAAACCCGGGGCAGCGCGAGCCCGCGGCCGAGGCGGCGAGCCGGGCCCCGCGCCGCACCGCGCCGCCGCCTCCGGCGCGGGAGCTCCGGGCGCTCCTGCAAAAAGCCGCTGATCAGGACCCGGCCCCCGCTCCGGAGGCCGTCCGCGGAGCGGCCGCTGCGGCCCGATCGCGCCGAGGCCGCCTTGCAAGCAGGGAAAAGGCTGCTTAAGAAAAGGTTTCGCTCCTGCAGCCAACAGCTCCTTAGTCACCGTCGCAGCCGATTCGCAAGGTGAAGCTGGTGCCTGTGCTCCGCGGGTGGGCGAGATCACTCCCGGGCAGCGTCACTGCAGCAGCGCGGGGTTTCGGCTCGCCCAGGAGCGGCCCCGTGGCGCCGGACCCGGCGCCCCCGTGCCGGCTGCCGCGGGGAATGGGGCTGCGGGCGTGGGAAACGGTGTGGGAAACAGTGCGGGAAACAGCACAGGAAACGGTGTGGGAAACGGCGCTGCTGGCATGGGAAACAGTGCAGGAAACGGTGTGGGAAACGGCGCTGCGGGCGTGGGAAACGGTGCAGGAAACAGTGCAGGAAACGGCACTGCAGGCGTGGGGAACGACACGGGAAACAGCGCGGGAGATGGCGTGGGAAACAGCACTGTGGGTGTGGGAAACGGTGTGGGAAACGGCGCTGCGAGTGTGGGAAATGGCGCAGGAAATGGCACTCTGGGTGTGGGAAACGGTGCAGGAAATTGTGTGGGAAACAGCATGGGAAACAGCACTGCGGGTATGGGAAACAGCGTGGGAAATGGCACGGGAAACAGTGCTGCTGGCATGGGAAACAGCGCTGTGGGTGTGGGAAATGGTGTGGGAAGCAGCACAAGAAACAGTGCTGCCAGCATAGGAAATAACGTGGAAAACGGCACTGCAGGTGTGGGAAACGGCGTGGGAAAGCGCTGCGGGAGTGGGAACTGGTGGTGGGGAGCAGGCGGGCACCAGGTGCGACCGCTGCGCCCCGTGTTTTCTCCTGACCACATGGGAAATCCTAAAAAAAATCACGTTTCTGTTGCTCCGTGGCTCGGGATTCGGGTGCTGCCTGGGACCGCTTCCGTCGCAGGAGCACGTGGACGCAGCCTGGCGGGGGGCGCCGCGGCAGGGCCCCCGGGCGCTGAGCCCCCCGGGCGCTGAGCCCCCCGGGCGCTGGGCCCCCCGGGCGCTGAGCCCCCCGGGCGCTGGGCCCCCCGACGCTGAGCCCCCCGGCGCTGAGCCCCCCGGCCGCTCCGACGGCCCCTCGCCGAGCCCTGTGAGAAGCACCAAGCCAGGGACCGGGTTGCTGCTCCCACCGCAGATCAGTAACTTGCCTGAAATAGCAAAAAATTTCTCAAGACTTGGTTCTCGCCCACCGCAGGAAAATCAGACCAAGTAGGAAAAAACCCCAACACACAGCCAGGAGCCCCGGAACCGCCCGGGCGCCGGGGAGGCCTGTTCGGAGCAGAGCCCGCGAACGCGCCGCCTGCGCCGCCGCGCTGCTCCCCCGCCGCGGCGCCGGCTGCGGCGCGAGGCCGGGCGCGGGGCGACGCCGGGGCGCGGGGGAGGCCGGGGTGAGGCTGGGCTGCAGGGCGAGCCCGGGGCGCGGGGGGAGCCCGGGGCGCGGGGCGAGACTGGAGCAGGGGGCGAGGCCGGGCCGGCCCGGGGAGGACGCTGCGCCGCCGCGGCCCGGCCTCGGCGCTGCTCTGCCCGCCGACGAGCCGGGGACAGAGCCGGCGCTAGCCCGGCGCGGCACCTTGGAAGCTGCGTGTTCGCGCCCGTACGCGTACTTTTCAGCCCCCTCGTCTTGTTTCCTTGTCACCGAGACTCAGCTCCGCGGGCGCGTCGCACGGCTGCTGCCCACCGCCGCGCGGCTCCGGACAGGCCAGAGCCAGGGCGGCCGAGCAGCATTCCCGGGAGAGCTGCACCATTCCCGGGAGAGCCACGCCATTCCCGGGAGAGCTGCACCATTCCTGGGAGCCATGCCATTCCCGGGAGAGCTGTGCCATTCCCGGGAGAGCTGCACCATTCCTGGGAGCCATGCCATTCCCGGGAGAGCCACGCCATTCCCAGGAGCTGTGCCATTCCCAGGAGAGCCACGCCATTCCCGGGAGAGCCACGCCATTCCCAGGAGCTGTGCCATTCCCAGGAGAGCCACGCCATTCCCGGGAGAGCCACGCCATTCCGGGGAGAGGCTGCTGGCGCCTGCAGCACCCTGGAAACCCTCTTCCGCAGGGTGGGATCCTGCGCTTGCCAGGATGATGCCAGAACGGATAAAATTGGTGGCAAAGGTGGGAAGAAGCCGTCCTGCAGCGGGGCAGGAAGCAGCATGCCACCAGCTCCGGCACCGGCACCGCCACCAGCTCCGGCACTGGCACCGGCTCCGGCACCGCCACCAGCTCCGGCACCGCCACCAGCTCTGGCACCGGCACCGCCACCAGCTCCGGCACTGGCACCGGCTCTGGCACCGCCACCGGCTCCGGCACCGCCACCAGCTCCGGCACCGCCACCAGCTCTGGCACCGGCACCGCCACCAGCTCCGGCACTGGCACCGGCTCTGGCACCGCCACCGGCTCCGGCACCGCCACCAGCTCCGGCACCGCCACCGCCACCGGCTCTGGCACTGGCACCGCCACCGGCTCCGGCACTGCCACCAGCTCTGGCTCTGGCACCCGCTCCGGCACCGCCACCAGCTCCGGCTCCGGCTCCGGCCCGGCCGGGGACCGACTTTGGCTGAGGGCGGAGCGGAGCCGAGCGCCCGGCAGCGCCGCGCGCCCCGCACTCCCCCAGGTCCCTTCGGGAAAAGGGACGGAGGGAAGAAAGGAAAAGTCGCCGTTTCTGAAGCTTTCAGGGGGAAACCAGCGTTGCTTAGAAACGCCCCCGTCGCCGCCGAAGCCCGCGGCACTGCGCGCCCATGGGCGCGGGAAGGGGGCAAAGCGGCAGCCTGCCCGGCCCGGCGAGGCCGGCCGGCCCGGCAGCGGGAGCGGAGCGGAGAGCGCGGCCCGCCCGCGCCCCAGGGACGCTCCCTCCGCGATTCCCCGGGCGGAGGGGGAAGCGCGCTCGGGGCCTCGCCGGCTCGGGCAGACCGCGGCGAGGGCGCAGCCGCCCGGGGAGCGGCGGCAGCGGAGCGGCGAGCGCTTCTGCGAAGCTCAGACCACGAGCCCGGGAATCCGGCCCGCTTCGGAGAGCCGCCGAAACGACGTGCTCGGAAACGTGCCCAGAGGCACCGCTCTTCCTCCTCCTCCTCCTCCTCCTCCTCCCGCTCCTCTTCCTCCTCCTCCTTCCCCTGCTCTTCCTCCCCCTCCTCCTCCTCCTCCTCCTCCAGCCCGCCGGCGCTCGGGGGCTGGAAAGCGTTGGGTTAACGCTGCCGCTCAGCGCCTTACGCTTGCTGCACCCACGAATTATGTTCGCTCGCGGCTATCTGCTTCGGAAGCCGAGCGGGGGGCGCAGCCGGCCGGAGCCCTGCCGGGGCGCCGGAGCCCGCGGGAAGCCCTGCCGCCGGCTGCCCGGCCCCGGGAGCAGCGCGCTCCCCTTCCCCGAGCGAGGCCCCCAGCTCCGCGAGACGCGCCGGCCTCTTGGCAAGCAGCGCAGGAATTCGGCCCGGCTTCACCCGAACCGGGGTCCGAGCCCCATCCGGGCCGGGCACTCGGGCGCAGCGCCGGCGCCTGCACGACCCGCTGCCCCGCTGCCGGTGCCTTCTGCCCAGCGCCGCTCGCGCGCGTTACGCCCGGCGCCGCTGCAAACCCACCTACCACCCCCACCGCCCCGGCTTAGAGCCTGTGCAGGCAAACGCCTCTCGCGTGAAACATGCACGCCTGCAAAAACCCTAATGCCGGGTGCCGTTCGGCTACGCGCAGCTCTAAGCATCTGCTAAAAACCCGCAAGGATCTTTGCCCGTAAAACGGGAGCCACGCGGAAGGGCGGCTGCCCGGGCGCGCGGGGCTCGGCGGGGCTGCCGCGACCCTACCTGTACTTCATGCCAGTCTGCTTCGCGGTGGACTCCTTGAGGGAGATGTGGTGCTGCGGGGTGAAGGTGCCCAGGCTGCGGGCGATGATGGCCACGGTCCGGAACTTGGCGCGGGCGGCGCTCACCGCGCCGGCGCCGGCGGCGGGCTGCTTGCCGGCGAGCCGCTCATCCCCATTGCGACCCTTCAGGCTGTGCTCCGTGCAGGCGATGGACACTTGCATCGCGGCCGGCTAGCGCCCCGAGCGCGCCCCGAGCCCGCCGAGGGCGGCCCGCCGCCCAGGCGCCGGCCCTGTGCCGTCAGCGGCGCGCCGGCATGGTTAACGGCGAGCTTGCTTCTGCCCCGCTGCCCTGCTCGAGCGGCGCGGGCACGCTGCGCCCCGCGACCCCGGCACCGGCACGTGGGGCGGCCGATGCACGGCGAGCAAGTGGACGATGCACGGCGAGCGAGCAGATGATGCACGGCGAGCGAACGGCTGATGCACAGCAGGCAAGCGGCTGATGCACGGCAAGTGGCGGGGCGGGCTGCACGCTCAGCGTGGGGCGGGCTGCGTGCTCAGCAGTGGGGCGGGCTGCACGCTCGGCGTGGGGCGGGCTGCACGCTCGGCACAGGGTGGGCTGCACGCTCGGCAGCGGGGCGGGCTGCACACTCAGCACAGGATGGGCTGCGCCGTCAGCAGTGGGGCGGGCTGCACGCTCGGCGTGGGGCGGGCTGCACTGTCGGCAGTGGGGCGGGCTGCACGCTCAGCACAGGGTGGGCTGCACGCTCGGCGTGGGGCGGGCTGCACGCTCAGCACAGGGTGGGCTGTGTGCTTGGCAGTGGGGGGGCTGCGCCGTCGGCAGTGGGGCGGGCTGGCGGCCGGCGCCCGCCGCCGCAGCGGCTCCGCTTTGTGCTCGGCGGGGCCGGGCGCTTGGGCAGCTGCCGCGTGCAGAAGCAGCCGCCGGCGCCGCGCGGCACCCGGCGCTGCGCTCCCAGTGAGCTGCCGCTGCCCTGGGCCGACTCCGATAAAAGGGGACTAAGGCGGGGAAGGGGGCGGCGGAGGGCGGCGGGCTGCGGCGGCGCCGGGGTAACCGCCCGGCGGGGCCGGGAAGGCAGGCGCAGCCGCGCGTGTGCGCGCACGCATCTGCGCATCGCTCTACACGCGGGTGTGCACGGGTGCAGACCGGCACGCGCGCTCCCACCGCGCTGCGCTCCCACCGCGTTGCACACACACCACATTGCACTCACACCGCGCTGCACTCACACCACGCTGCACACACACCGTGTTGCACACACACCACGTTGCACTCACACCGCGCTGCACACACACCGCGCTGCGCTCCCACCGCGCTGCACACACACCGCGCTGCGCTCACACCGCGCTGCGCTCACACCGCGTTGCACACACACCGCGTTGCACTCACACCGCGCTGCACTCCCACCACGCTGCGCTCACACCGCGCTGCACACACACCGCGCTGCGCTCCCGCCGTGCTGCACTCACACCGTGTTGCACACACACCACGCTGCACTCCCGCCGCGCTGCACTCACACCGTGTTGCACACACACCACGTTGCACTCCCGCCGCGCTGCACTCACACCGCGTTGCACTCACACCGCGTTGCACTCCCGCCACGTTGCACTCACACCGCGCTGCACTCACACCGCATTGCACTCACACCGCGCTGCACTCACACCGCGCTGCGCTCCCACCGTGCTGCACTCACACCGTGTTGCACACACACCGCGCTGCACTCCCGCCGCGCTGCACTCACACCACGTTGCACTCCCGCCACGTTGCACTCACACCGCGCTGCACTCACACCGCGTTGCACTCCCGCCACGTTGCACTCCCGCCGCGCTGCACTCACACCGCGCTGCACTCACACCGCGTTGCACTCACACCGCGTTGCACTCCCGCCACGTTGCACTCACACCGCGCTGCACTCACACCGCATTGCACTCACACCACGCTGCACTCACACCGCGCTGCGCTCCCACCGTGCTGCACTCACACCGTGTTGCACACACACCGCGCTGCACTCCCGCCACGTTGCACTCACACCGCGCTGCACTCACACCGCGTTGCACTCCCGCCACGTTGCACTCCCGCCGCGCTGCACTCACACCGCGTTGCACTCACACCGCGCTGCACTCACACCGCATTGCACTCACACCACGCTGCACTCACACCGCGCTGCGCTCCCACCGTGCTGCACTCACACCGTGTTGCACACACACCGCGCTGCACTCCCGCCACGTTGCACTCACACCGCGCTGCACTCACACCGCGTTGCACTCCCGCCACGTTGCACTCACACCGCGCTGCACTCACACCGCGTTGCACTCCCGCCACGTTGCACTCCCGCCGCGCTGCACTCACACCGCGTTGCACTCACACCGCGTTGCACTCACACCGCGCTGCACTCACACCGCGTTGCACTCCCGCCACGTTGCACTCACACCGCGCTGCACTCACACCGCGCTGCACTCCCACCGCGTTGCACTCCCACCGCGCTGCGCTCCCGCCACGCTCCCCCAGCCCGGCCGGGTACTCGGGCTGTTCAGGCGCTCTGGGGCTCCGAGCGGAAAAGACCCCAGCACGCGGGGGGGGGGAGGGGGATCGTGCCGAGTTTTCCCTCCCGGCTCGGCAGCTGCACGCCCGGCCCCGCGCCCCGCCGCGGCCGGCGGCGTTTGGGCTCGGCGGAGACCGCGCCGCGCGCCGCGTGCGGCTATTTTAACGCTGCGGAGCACTGAAGCGACCCTGCCCAGGGCAAACCCCGGGGCGCGAGGGCAGAGGCTGCGGCGGCCGCGAGGCGCGGCGGCACCGGCTGCCCCCTCCGCCAGCGGCGTCCGTCGCGCTTGGGCGACGCTCAGAATAGCTTTTTCCAGGCAAAAAAGGGGATCGGTTCGCAGAGAGCAAGTCCTCGCGGCCCGTGGCTTTACCGCGGAGGCCGGTTCCGGCGGCTCGCTGTTGTAAGGGCTCGGCCCATTTCCCAGCCCTCCTTCCCGTGCCGGGCACAGCTGCAGACGCCGGTTAAATAATCAAGTGATGGATGTATCGCGACCCCGGCTAATCCCTAAACCTTCCAAAGCAGATAAACGGAGACTGAGCTCGGGAAGGGAACATATTTAAAAAGATTATAATGCAATGTCGCGGGGGGGATTTTGGCGTGGGAATGCGGATTCCCGATTCCGCTCCCGCGGCGGGAGCCGGCCCTGCGCCGGGGGGGCTCCGCCGGCTGCCGCGAGCGCCCGCTGGGTCCCCCGTTTATTTGGGGGAGAAAAACCAATTACTGAGCCCCCCGCTCCACCCTTCGCTCGGCGTCGTTAGACGTCTTTGCACTTAGCGGCGGCTTCCCCCGCCGCCCCCCGTTTCGCCCCCCGGCAGCCGGGGCCGCCGCTCGCCCCGGGCTCCTTCCCCGCGCGGCGCCTCCCGTTTCCGCCCACGTCCCGTTTTATTCCCGAGGAGCCAGGCCGGACTGCCAAGGTTTGGCCGTTAGGAGCGACTGGATTAGAGGAAATCCGGCGGCGGGGCGATCCCGCCCGCGGAGCGGCTGCTTCCCAAGCCGACGGGCGCCCGCTGCGGGCCAGGCCTGGGCAGCGAGAGGGGCGGCGGCGGCGGGCGCAACCCGGGCGCAGCGGCCGCGTCTTCCCAACCGGGGGAAAAAGAAAAAGGAACGGGAAGGAACAGGTGAAACTGCAGCCACGCCGCCCGGGCAGCTCGTGCGGGAGCCGCCCGAGCAGCCGCGCCAGCCGCGAGGCGCTCGCTCCCGCAGCCGGCGGCCGCCGGGAACGCCGAACGGGGCCGGGGAGCCCCGAGAGCCTTCGCGCGGCGCTTCCCCCAGAGCCCTCCAGGACTGCGACTCCTGTCGCTGCTGCTGCCGGTCGCGTAGCTGCTGCTGCTGCTACTGCCCTTGCTATTGCTCTTCTTGCCCTCGCTACTACCGCTCTTCTCTCGCCGTCGCTCCTGCCGCTGCCGTGCCTACCTGTGGGGCATGCCGGTGGCGTGGGCGACGGTGTGCCGGGGCGCCAGCTCGCACAGCTCCAGGTACCAGTTCATCTCCAGCTCGCGCAGCAGGGCCAGGCGGCGGGCGCGCTGCGGCGGCGGGGCGGCGCGGGGCGCCGGGGCGGCGCGGGCGGCCTCCCGCGGGCCCCGCTCCCGGCCGCCCAGCGACAGCACCGACGGCTTCCGCAGCTTCGGCGCCTCCTCGGCGGCTTTGCCGCCCACCGTGCCGGTGCGCGCCGCCAGCATGCCGCCGGGGCCGCGCCGCCGCCCTCGCAGCCTGCAAACTGATTTTCCCCGCGCGCTCCCCTCCCTCTATAACCTCCCGCCGGCTGCAAAGCCGTAATCAGATCCCTGCCGCAGGGCTTAAGCGGGAGAGGAGCTGCCACCTGGCCGGGGCGCCGCCGCGGCAAGCGGCACCGCGCCGGGGCCGCGCTGGGCGAGGGGGGCCGAGCACGGCGCCCGCCTCGTCCCGTCCCGTCCCGCCGCGCTGGGAGCGGGGCCGGAGCGCTGCAAAACGGGCTCCAGCCTCTGCGTTTCTCCCGCAAACCTCGCCGCGGGCCCCGCCGCAGCCCTCTCGCCGGCCGGCGAGGGCAGAGTGCAGCCCCCCGGGCCCCGCGCGGCTCCCCGCTCCCCACGTGCAGCAGGAGCCGCTGCTCAAGCGGCGGGCGCCGAGCGCGGGCAGGGCGCCAGGCGCTGCGGTGCGGGGTCGCCGCGCAGGGACACCCTAGCTCGCCTCATGAAAAATGCAGAGAGACGGCAGGGCCCGGCGCGGAGTTACCCGGGCGGCCCGAAACGCCGACGGCGGCTCTGCACGGCCGCGCTGGAAGGGGCAGCGGCCCCGCGCGCCCCTGGGCCTTGCCCGAGGGTTTGGAAGATCCGCCGCGCCCCTCGGGCAAGCACCGGCAAAGCAGCCGGATGCTGCGGAGAGCCACGGCGGCAGGTCTGAGCCCACGGAGAGCGGCACGCGTCCCGGCACGCATCCCGGCACAGGGCACACGTCCTGGCCCATATCCCAGCCCGAAGCACGCATCCCGACATGCATCCCAGCACATATCCCAGCAGGTATCCCAGCCCAGAGCACGCGTCCCGACATGCATCCCTGCATGGGGCTCGCATCCCGACATGCATCCCAGCACGTATCCCAGCAGGTATCCCAGCCCAGAGCACGCGTCCCGACATGCATCCCTGCATGGGGCTCGCATCCCGACATGCATCCCAGCACGTATCCCAGCACGTATCCCAGCCCAGAGCACGCATCCCGACATGCATCCCTGCGTGGGACACACATCCCGACATGCATCCCAGCCCGTATCCCAGCCTAGAGCACACATCCCGACATGCATCCCTGCGCAGGGCATGCATCCTGACATGCATCCCAGCCTGTATCCCAGCAGGTATCCCAGCCCAGAGCATGCATCCCAACATGCATCCCAGCCCGTATCCCAGCGCAACGCCGGGGCGGCACGGCAGGGCTCCCCGGGGGAAGAGAGGAGCTCTTGGGGCACGCAGCGTTCCCGAGGCGGCAGGACGCCCTGCAACGGCGGCGGGGGCCCTGCGGGGATTCGCCCACGTGCCACGGCAGCTGGGTCGAGCGCGATGCTCCGGAGTGAAAAAGGCGCGGAAAAGCCCTGTCGCACTGACATCCCGAAAGCTGCTGAGGACAAGCTCCTTCCTGGCCCCCTGGGGAGCCAAAGCACGGGCTCCTCGGCCTTAGGCCGCTCCGCACCCCTCGCCGGGGTTGGTCCGGCTCCGTCGGCTCACGCGCAAGAACCGCTGCCCCCCAGCAGCCCCTTCGGGAGAAAACGGGACAGGCAGCGCCTCTCCTCCAGCGCCAGCCCTTCATTCAGGCTCTCGGCTGAGCCGGAAAGGCCCCCGGGATGCTTTCCCATGGTTTATTTCATCCTAAATGACTGGAAAAAAAAGGGAAGAAATCCTAGAAATAGCTTCACGTTGGTCTTTGCACCCTGCAGCGCCGTGGGGGAGCCGGGAAAGGCCCTGCCCCCCCCCCCGCCTCTGCAGCTCCCCCTTTTCCCAGCTTTCTGGCCCCGGGACAAAGCACTCACGGTGCAGGAGACGCGTGGCAAGAAGGAGCCCGTGGAAAGAGCCACACGCGGCCCCGGCTCTGCCGCTCCCTGTGCTGGAAGGGAAAGGCCTGTACGCAGGAGTGGTACCGGGAAGGTCACCCGCGCTAACGTGGGCCAGAACCGGGTCTGGGGCATCAGAGAGGCCGAAGAGTTGGAAAAAATCCAGCTTCAGTAGCTGCTGCCAAAAGACAAGGAGAAAAAGCAATGCAGCCTTAAGCGTTTGTTTTTGACATCAATATTGAATGCAAATTTTCATTCAAAGGGATCCTGCAACAGTTACAGTTGACATTTTCCAAATGTTTTTTGCTTTGAAATGCCTTAAAAAAAAAAAAAAAAGAAAGAAAGAAAGAAAGAAAGAAAGAAAAGAAAAAGACAGACAGACTTTAAGAAAGCTCTTCTCTTTAAAACTTAAAAGCACTAACTCTGCAAACGAAGCGCTTCCGCAGAAGGCAGCTCTGCCTGACGTGCAATGGTCCCTCCGCGACGCACTTCAGCTCCCGCGCGGAGCAGCCTCGCCGGGCGGGATCCACAGCCGGGCCGCTGCTCCGAGTGCCGCTGCGGCCGCCGAGGCCACCTGAAACCGAATGTTAAAAATCTCTTTTGGAGCTGTGCTCGCAATAAAGCACGGATGTACATTCACATTGTAAGATAAAAACCTTTTTGTGCTTTTTGTCCCGCGCGATCAGACCGAGGACCGGGCCGGCCGAAACCCGCCTCGCGCCAGCACCGCCGGCGGCGGTCTGACAGAGGTTTGCTCAGGCTAAATATCATCAAACAAACAACTTCAGACAGGACTCCAGCGCAGAGCGCCACGAGCAAGAAATCCGGGAGCTGGCGCGCGGCAGCCGGCCCCGGCAGGGACGCGGCCCGCACCGAGAAGGCGGTTTAACCCCAAACAGGCAGCCCATTTATAAAGCAGTTCCTGTAGGGAAACCCTGAAAAATAAAAATCACACAAGCGTTCAAACATAATATTTTTATTTGTGGATAAAAATTAAGGCTCACAGTACTTTATCATTTCACAAGCAGAAAAATGTTAAAAATTGAGAATGACGGGGAATACCCCCGATACAAATTCCTCTAACCGCTGACATGTTTTACTGAAGACTTGAGGTGAACAATTGTACAGGGCAGCTACAGTTATTAGTTTGTAAACTATGTGCTAAATATGCTTTTGAAGAAATGCGAACAGTCTTAATCCGCTCTCCGCTTCCCGCTGTTCTACACACACGGATCCCACAAAAACCGCCCGAGGACTGCTGGGGCGACGCCGACCTTCCTAAGGATAACCGAACACGTCTAGCATGCCTGGCACAGCTGCTAAATCGGGGGAAAGATATTTAAAGACCACCAATTTTATTTCCGTAAGACATATTTTGTTTATAGTGCAATCGTTTATGACTAGATGTTTCAATATTTACCTTTCTGACTTAAAAGGAACAAAACCAAGGCGTACATTCCTAAAAAGCACAGGTCTTGTTATCAAGCTCCATTTCACTAAAAACATGAAAGCAACCAACATGATTAAAGATGTTAAAAGCGTATGTCAAACTTCAGCATACACACTACATACAGGTATACATTATACCTGTAGTTAAGACACAACTCAAAGTAGGACTTCCAAGTACACAACACACAGCAAATATTAGCCCTCCCCGTCCAGGTGCCTCTTCAGCTTGCAGTCAAGAGGTAACGTTAGCACGGGCCCCAAACGCTACGGGCGTGACGTTACGCGAGCTTTCTTGCCAGTCCGAACCATGAGACTATATACTGCATACTCACTCACACAGAGGCCAGCTAAGAGTGTCTCATTAGAGTTAAAGTTTTGGGTTTAAGAGGTGCCCCAAATTCTTTACCAAAAAAAAAAAAAAAAAAAAGTAATTCCTCCTTCCACTTTGCCTACTCATCCTCAAGGTACCAGACAAACTGATGGCAGCGGCAGCAATAGCAAGCCTATTTACAATAAGCAGTAACTGCTACAATATTAAAAAGCTGCAGTTTTTCTGCATCACACCAAGAAGATTTATTCCTTGTGGTTGCACCATTTACATACAAGATATCAACACAGTCAGGAAAAAAGAAAAAGAAAAAACAAAAAAACACTATCCTCAGCTTTTTCTGATGGAAAAAAAAAAGTATCATAAAGCCATAATTTACTTAGGGAGCTTTCTTTTGAACTAAAATACATTTGAAAACAAATCTGTTTTCAATAGAATCCATGCTGTAATAGATTCTGCCCCAGCAAACAACAGTTTGTAGGGTTTTTGACTGACAGCTTCTAATAGATCACAGTCCAGTAATAAAATAACATTTATATAAATAATACTTCACTTACGTAGCAAAGAGCTCACCCAAAGAGCTCAAAGAGGCTATAATGGATGTGTTAGAATTACTACCCTCATTTCATAAATGAGACAAGTGAGATACACATAGATTAAAGTTAATCTACCCAAGATACTGTATCTGCTAGGAGCAGAGCTAAGACCAGAAGGCATTTTTTTTCCTAATTCCACATTACGTGCTCCAGCCACTTGTCCGCTGCCCTCCTGTACATCTATGCTGTCAAGAGTATTTTCAAAAAAGCAGCAGAGGGCTACAATATGCCATCTCCTTCCCCAAACGAAAGACAACTTCCTAGTGACATAAGCAAAGATATAAATTTAAACAAGTTAGCCATATCCTATAAACAGAAATGAAACTAAATTTCTGTAATATAAGTGTAAATAGTAAATGTAAAAACAATAAAAAAGTGTGCAATCAAAAGAATATAAACATTTCCAACCATTATTCCAGTTCACAAATCTATTTAAGTGGAAATATAGGTAGCTACAGCCATTAAACACACCATGTTATTGAACAGTTAAAAACAAGCATCTCACTCCCATGAAACAATTTGGCAGCTGAATGAAATGCAGCTGTTCAGAAAGTGGCTAAAACAATAAACCTGGGTATATAACTAAGGTTATAACAGCCACAGGTAGCCTGTATGTACCCAGCAAGCTGCTCAGGTCCAAATCTAAAATGTTACAGAAATTATACTTTGAAAGACTGCAACTGTAGGACATTCTCAACATTCTTAGGTGCATGGAAATAGCTGGCCTTTGCCTGAAGATATCAGGAAAAGAACAAGTGTCCAAAGTAACCACATCTCACCTCTTAAATTATTGCTCACTTAACCAAACAGCGAAATAGAAAGGGCTGAAGGAATCCATGTTGATGGGTTAAGTCCGCTCTGATATCATGATTCCACACTAAATGACTATAACGTTTAAAAGCTAAGTATAATACACAGAAAAGGTGTTCCTGTAAAAGCCATGTGCAGAAAATAAACTGCTTTTCCAATATCACTCCCATTTTAACTCTTCCATCAGAATCCTCAAAAGCACACACGGACATTTCATCGTCTGCAACTTGACCTACGTATACATGCAGTAAGTGTATACTGAAGATCAGTAAGTGTATACACGTTTGTTACCAACAAACACCTATCAAGTGATGCAAGAGGGAGTGAGTACAGAAAGAAGGCAGAAGGTCATTTCATAACACTCTACATTGCTCTGTTGGAAACTCAGTGTCATTGCCATGGGCTAACACATCAAATAATAATAGAACAGGCTTAACAGTACACAATAGATACACATTAGTTCCACAACTCAACAGTACCCACCACTCCATTTGGCAAAATATTTATTTATAAGAAATCTGTCCAAAAGCAGTTGGTCACATAAAGTATTCATTATACATTTTTAGGCTGTAACAATGATTTTGGTAGAAGTAAATAAACTGTCTCTTTTACATGGTGTACAAAAACAAAGAGACATTGAAATGACAGTTAACAATAAAACACATGAAAACAGGAAGAATCAGTAAGACAAAGGCAAAAGCAATAGGAATCTGTCTGCGCACAGGCAATGCTGCCATGATTATTTACCCGTACAAATCCTCAGCCCCACTTAGTTATCCCCAACACAGCTCTTAACTGCAGATTTATGCTCCAGGAGAGGAATCAGATGTGATGTAGCAGCTCCAGTCACTCTTTTCACAGTACTGCATGTCAACACTGGGAATGGTTTCTGATATGATTTAAACTGCACACAGTACTTCAATAGAAAAAAAGTTAATTACTCCCACTCAGTAGTTCCTGGTGGTTTTGATGTCAAGTCATACATCACCCGAGAAATGCCAGGAATCTTCTTGATCTCTGCCACCATTTTTAGCACAACCTATTGTGCAAAAAAAAAAAAACACAGACTTCATGAAAGTTATCCTAGAAAAGAATAAATATATACACTTATTCATACTAATATTGTTTTCATGTGGCAGACAAAAAGCCTATAGTTATTAGCACATAGCTACCAATTAATGAATAAAAACATTTTAAAACATCTAGCTTCATGATCTCTTAAGTTATATTTGAGACTTGCTGATTTTTGGCACTGATAATAAAATACATTTCTCTCAAGGCAGCAGCTCTTCAGCTTCAAAACTTTTTTATAGAAGTTCAGCAGGAATAATAGCGCTGGCATGCTTTATTATCAATCATTTTCACAGATATTTCTCAGGCCATCATCTCCAGTTAACCCACAGTCAAACACAAAAAAATAGCCCAAGTGAAATAGTGAACTGTTAAAATGAAAAAAGGAGCTCTAAAGGTTAAGAAAAGTAAATCACAGAAAGAAAAACGTCCAAGGCAAGGACTTTCCATTGACAGTTCTCCAGAGTTCACTTCAACTAATTTTAGCAGGAGTACTTCTAGACGAGATTGGGAATTACACAGTACTTTCTTGATCATTAATAATAGTAAGTTCAGCTTCCTTGAAAATTTCACAACTCGTAGTTGTGGAACTGCAGGTTCCACACATACTTACACTATAAAACAGTGTGTCAGGTTAGACAATACACTGTTCTCCATTAGGAAAAACATTTTTTAATGATTTTTTTAAATGAAGTATGACTATTTTTCCCCTTAATACAGGTTTTCCACAGCCTCTATTCTATTATCACAGTATTGTCTACTCTTAAAATTAATATTTTACCTCTTGAATGGGTTTTGTGCAAGCTTCCAGAGTAAATGAATCCTTATTTTATATAATGGAATAGTTTACATGGTAACATAACCTTAAACCATCTCTTCTTTAAAGGCTGCTTTAAAGTAGAAGGCTTGACAGTTACACACAACTACAAAACAACGTCGATACGATCTTCAAGTATGTAGAAAAATAGAGCCAATTCTGTTGTGTTCACCTACTGCATTTCAATAGATCTAAAGTACTCAGAATTGTGCGAGTTTCGAGAAAAGATGCCTAAACTTGAACTCTCAAGTCCTTCTAGGCACTTTAACTGAAAATAGCAGGCTTTGAGATGTTAAGGAGCAGCAAGTTCCAGTAAAGTCAAAAGTGGGTATCAGCAGCAATTCTGAAAGTCAGGACATCCAATTACCTATGCAAATAAATAGCTTTAAAACCTCAGAAATGTTTGTGGTTTGGGGTGTTTGTTTTGCTTTGTCTTAATCAGTGGTATTTCAGATTAACTCTACGGGAAAGAATTTTTTTTTCTCCCCTCAAGATTGTCATACCCATCAGAAAACACTGCCAGCTTCTCATTTTATTACATATTTTCCCCAAAAAACAGTATGTTCCTTCTAACCAATACTGTAATTTTTGTCTCTTTTTCATTGTAAGATCAAATTCAAGACACAAGTAAGCAAGAACCAAAGAGGGAATAAAACCGTAACACGCCTTCCACAATGACAGATTATGTTAGAAAGAACAAATACAAAAATTCTTATTACCTCTTCTGGAACCTCATTACCAGGAGTTGCTGCAATACCAGTCATGAAATCGCTAGTAATAAAAGTTCGAATAACCACAGATCTTTGACATGAAGGTTGCTTCTGTAGGGGGTCTCGATCAAAATGTAACGGTGTCAGAATTATTGGCATCTGGCTAATTTTTCCGGCATAACCTTCAGAAAAGCAGCAATGCAAGTATTTTTGGTTTTAAACATAAACATGACAAAGATTTATGGAGTTTCTCACCTATACTTGTTATGTGATTCCTGGCCTATGCAGTTAAACCACTCAAATTGCCACTTGCAATCATCATCATCATTTATGGGCATGCAGAACAAAACCAGATAATCTCAATTCCTGTAATTCACTGATTGCAATTTAAGATCTACTTTCCTTCCCACACAATACAATCACCGGATTTCATCTATCCTCATATCAAAAATAGTCAATCACATGAACACACATCTTTGAGACACTTCTAGTCTTCATAAGAGAAATCAAGATGACAATGAATCTCTTGGTAGGGCAATTTAACTGTTAATTATTCTCACTGTTACTTCCAGAGAAAGTATCTCGGTCTCTTTGACATATTTAATCTGAATTCGACATCTGAATTGCTGGGCGTTGTTTCGGCAACTCCAGACCATTATCTCAAGTGGTCTCATGTGGCTTTTTTTCCTAATATGTCCTTCTGAAAACCAATACACAGAACCTCAAATTTCACTGTTTAAATTATTTAGAAGTTTGAGACTCAGGTATGGCAAACTGCAGAACCACTCTACCACTGACTAGTCTCATCCCTCCGCTTCCTCTAGCCCAAGCTTTTGGTGCAAGGTGAACAGTAAGAGTACAGGGAGTCACTTCATTAAATGATAACTCAAGGCTTATTTTGGGGAATGAATCATTCAATCAAACGGTAAGTGTCACCAAAACTCAGCAAGATCAAAACCTAAAATTTAACAATGACAGTGTTATCCTAAGCATTCTGAGGCTATTTTTCTACAAACTATGGTAATACAGCCTTGCAAACAGAATTTGTAATTTTCAGAGAGAAGTTTCTCAGAAATTTTCAGATCTATACTTCATAACTTTATTTATACAAAATATAAGCAAATCTGATGAACCATTTCCATGCACATCCCACCTTCAAATGTGATTAAGTAAAAAAACCTGCACCTCATAACTACTATATTCCCAGACTCACTCTTTGTAATTTATCACACAGAATTGAGTATTCCCTGGATGTCAAGGGATTAAAATATTACTGTGTGCTAGCTCGAAGGGGTTCAGTTTACAAATACAGCTTTCACTTTAAATTCAAAAATATGAAAGCACTTTGGTCACAGATAATGAGCATTATCACCATTAGAAACTTTGTATATGGGTTTCTTTACACCCTCCAACACACCCTTTGAAAGTGCATCAAATTTCTATATATAATTTATTAACTTCAAGTACATACTGATGACTCACAGCATCATGGAAGAAAAATAATTTTGCTGACTTTCAGCTGGCTAACATTAATTCTGGTTCACTCTTGCACTGCAGTGCTACATCTTACCTCAGAGCTGCGCAAAGGGTCATAAGTAAACCTTAATCCCTACCAGACGAAGGTGTTATCTAAAAGTGGAAGGTACTACAGGAGAAGCTTTTAGTTAATTATGAAGAGGCTTTATCCTGTTGTGAGAAAGATGTTATTTTCAGTTACTTTGTGAAGAACTACAAACTTAAAACCTAAAATCAATTCTGCTAGCAGAAAGTCTAGCAACTCCTGTCTTTCAGCTATCAGACTCAGGAACTTTAAGAAAAAGGCTCTTGCCTGTCATCTCACTGAAGTAATAAATTTCTGGAGATATCCAAGAGCCACGTTACAGATTCTGATTTGACTACTATAAACTATATCCAGTTAGGCTTGCAGGAATCTTGGAACATGAATCTAGTCTATGGGATAAGGCTAAATACCTACCAGACTCCCTGAGAATATTGTGAGCCTCAAAATCAGCTTGTCGTAAAGTGCTGAGGACTCCTGTTGTTAGGAAAGTGGGTGTGACATCTGTAGGAGGTTCTTTGACTGGTGGACCGAACACATACACAACTCTGGAAAACAAACCAGATAGTAGAAAAACATATTTTATGTATGTGTAGTAAAGCAGATTGCCTAAAGACTGTATCTTCAGTGCTGCAATGAAGATAATGGAACCAGGGGAAAAAAAAAACAAAAACCCAAAAAACGTAATATTGGATTTTGCTACTTATTCAATAACTAGAACTTTATATAATTTAATGCATATATTCTGTAAACATAACATGCTTGTATCAGCTTTGAAAGTCAAATGTATTAATTTATCTTGGTTTCCTAGAGACTAGCAATAGCCTCAACGTTACTTATTCAAAAGAATAATCCTTTAAAAAACAGAAATGACAACTCAGTCGTATCACAGAGGGTGTTTTTTAAAAATTTTACTTTGATGTCAGTTAAAGTTAAGATTATTTTAAGAAAACTACTTAATAAATGCTTACAATTTCTATCTCCTCTCCTGTGGAGATACCAAAAAAATATCACTAAACAAAATACTCCTCCTTATTTAGAAATAGCTGTACTTTCATCACAGGCCATTAACACTGATTTATACATTTATAACATCCATACTAAACTTCCAAATTCAAATTAGTCACATGAGCTTTATCTTTTTAATCTCCTTCACTGTGTTTTATATGTTGCAGTAAAAAGAGCAAAGTATAATATGGTCCGACTAGCCTCACAAAAAGACTTTTATTTAATATGACAAATTCATACGAGTTACTTAAAAGTCTGTAAATACAAACCAATAATACTTGTCTAAAATACAAAGCAGGAAAATACGCAAGCTTTATATTCCAGATTTTTGTTTGTAATATAAAGTCTGCAGGCATAGTTCGGAAGAAGATCAACTATTTCACTGCACAACTCAAACTGCCAGCTTCCTAAACTCCCTTCAATATCCCTATAAATATCAATGAAAAATCTGAAAAACATATCCCAGTACTGTCAAACTCCTAGAGAGGTGATATAAACAGGATAGTAGTATTAAATCTACAAATAGGTTAAAGAATACAGCAATGCTGTAAATTAAACACATACTTTCAAAATTGCGCAAGCAACTCTGATTGCAGGCCTCTTGTTCCATTTTACACAGTTTGCTGATGATGCCAAGCTGGGAGGAGTGGCTGAAACACCTGAGGGCTGTGCTGCCATTCAGAGAGACCTGGCCAGGCTGGAGAGCTGGGCAGAGAGGAACCTCCTGAGGTTCAACAAGGGCAAGTGCAGAGTCCTGCACCTAGGGAAAAATAACCCCAGGCACCAGTACAGTCTGGGGACTGACCTTCTGGAGAGCAGCTCTGCAGAGAAGGACCTGGGAGTGCTGGTGGATGACAGGTTGAGCATGACCCAGCAATGTGCCCTTGTGGCCAAGAAGGCCAATGGTCTCCTGGGGTGCACTGGGAAGAGTGTTGCCAGCAGGTGGAGGGAGGTGATCCTGCCCCTCTCCTCAGCCCTGGGGAGGCCTCCTCTCGAGTCCTATGTCCAGTTCTGGGCTCCCCAGTATCAGAGAGACATGGAGCTGCTGGAGAGAGTCCAGTGTAGGGCTACAAAGATGATCAGAGGGCTGGAGCATCTGCCCTACGAGGAACGGCTGCGAGAGCTGGGCCTCTTCAGCCTGGGGAAGAGCAGACTGAGGTGGGGTCTGATCAGTGTGTACAAGTACCTGAAGGGAGGGTGTCAAGGGGACGGGGCCAAACTCTTTTCAGTTGTCCCGTGAGACAGGACAAGAGGCAGTGGGCAGAAATTGAAGCACAGGAAGCTCCGCCTGACCGTGATGGGGAATTTCTTCCCTGTGCGAGTGACAGAGCACTGGACCAGGTTGCCCAGAGAGGTTGTGGAGTCTCTTTCTCTGGAGATCTTCAAGGCCCGCCTGGATGCAACCCTGTCTACCATGCTCTAGGTGACCCTGCTGAGCAGGGAGGTTGGACTAGATGATTTCCAGAGGTCCCTGCCAACCTTACTGATTCTATGGTCCTTAAAGGAATATCTTGCAATATAAGATTTCACATTAAGAACACTACCTGTTTCAATAGGTGTCGCTTATGCTGTAGAAGTAACTTCGCTTTAAAGAATTACAAACAGTTTTGTCTTAGAAAGTTCACAGTCAGGCAAGGAGGATATCCATTCTCCAGAATGGCATCCAAATTCCCACAGCTTCCAGCAACTCTCTCAACCTCTAAACTAACTTTCAGCAGTATAAAACCTTGTTTTCATCTCAAAGAAACTTCAGCTGCTGGAAAAATTATGCAACCAGATAACCAGAAGATGCACTCTATTCACAAGAGAGCTTAGTTAAGGTTGCACTGCCTCGATTTGGAACTTTTCTTTGTGCCATTAGAGCTAACAGTTCCCTGTAATCTTTTTTTTGGACACACACAAAAACTCTCCACACTGCATGACATTACAGTTCAGTAATAGGTTTATACAACCTGACAAGTAACACTCTGCTTAAGTTGCACTGGCTTTTATCTGATCAAAATGAGGAGATAGGCCATCCAATTATTTTTCAAGTTAGCAACTCCAGAAATAAATCTAAATGTTGGTGTGTTGTGTGTTTGTAACCTCTTTATAATACATCTGTCCAAAATACAAAAAAGTTATACCGTGGATTAAATACAAGAAGCCTAGAATGCACAAGTATTACATTCCATACATCAAATAGATCATTAGAAATAAAGATATTCAATACTGAACAGAGAATACTTACCTGTTTATATTGTGGCACATGCGTGGTATGAGTCTGGCAAGAAACATAAGAGACTCCCAGTGTGGAGCATCTTTACTAGAGATCCCACAAACATAGCTATATGAACGACAGTCGCCCTAGGAAAAAAAAAGTTTAACTTGAAATTTGCTGCCAAAATAATTTACAATACTTTCTTGTTCATCTTGTAAGCTGTAAGCTACAGACACCATACTTTGTGTCAATATTTAATAGACACTAATCTGTTGAAGTCTGTATACTTAGCAATATCAACCGAAGAAGGAAAAAAAAAAAATCACAACAGAAAACAGAATCAGAAGTAAGACCTCCCTTGAGCTAACAAAAGTGTATAAAAGAATAAGAAAGCTTTCAGAATGGATATGCATAAGGTTTCCAGAGGATAGAGCTCAATCCTGCCCTCAAATTATCAATAAATAATCTGAAGAGGGTAAGTGACGAAGTGTCTTCTTGACTACTCAAGGGATCATTAAGTTATCATATGTAGCACCATGAAAATGCCAGCTCAATGTTTAGTGAATACAAATGAAAAATATGAAATTCAAAGGACAACCCACAGAAATTCCCATAGCATTAGAAAAGGACTAAAAGGAAAAAAAAAACAATATGCCACTGTGAAGATTCAAATGTTCCCATATCCTGAATTATTTCTATTTCTCTGGTTCCTTTCCTCTCAAGGATAAGGATATAGTACAAAGTACAGGAAAAGGCAACAGGTATGATTCACGTGTAGAAAGTAGCTTTTCTGACTGACTTAGACTCAGATTCTTCATTCTTGAAAGGGCCAAGGAGATTACAGCAAAGGCCTACCAGATCAAAGTTTTGAAGAAACTGCCTGTGATAGAAGTGACCAGCATTCTTCAGCGTGTATTATTTCAGGTGACCTGATGTCCTCAAACATGATACCTGGCATGATACCTACATTTACTCAAGTTTGCTTTCAGATGCCTCGAGACTTTTGCACTACCCGAAGTGACAAATTAAAGTAACATGGTTAGCACAGTCTTTTGAAGTTCATTTTCTCAAGGCAAGCCCCTTATTTTCACTCTTACAGTACTGATTCTATGTTTAATTACAGCCTGCCAAACTGCTAGGAATAAATTTAACATCCCTAGTATTAATCCGTTTACCTGCACTCCCACAGTTTTGATTGGTAATAAGAAGGCATTCAGTGAATGTAGGCTTGTAATCTGCATCAGTTTCTCCTGGTCTTCTTCAGTTGTACATGCTTTGACCCTTTGCAACAAAGTATGTGGCTGTAAAACGATGCAGAAAAATAACTTTTAATTAAAATAAAGCCCCCCAACCACTGAAACAAAACTTATAAAATGCAAAAAAAAAAACCCAAAAAATAAAAACAAAAAACAAACAAAAAAGCCATCACTTAAACTGCTGGTTGCTTAAATTTAGACCACATTTACACCTTTAAACTATTTATAAAATACCTTTTAGTAAACAACTAAATTTGAGTAAAATCAGTTTTTATTTGGTTAGGCTGCAAGTATTTGAAGCTGAAGCTCTCCAAGGTAAGAGGTGAGGCTCTTCTATGTTCATTCTCTTTCACACAGCCGTATCTTAACACTGTTTCAGATACAGAATAAATCAATATCCTGCTGCGATACACTACAATTTAATATGCTTTAAAGGAAACTTCTGCAAATACTCCCTTTCATAGCCTGATGATGATCAGGAACACCATACACTTCAGTGTTTCTTTGAAAAGTTTTGAAAGTTGTTTTGAACTTCTGACCCAGCAGGTCTCTGCTAAGGATTTTTCAGCCCCCTTCAGCTAAGCCTAAGTGAGCTCAAGGTAATCATGATGGTCGTAACAGCTAGGAGTTAAACACTAGTGATCAAGTACTCCAGATTTTTGTTTAGGACACTTAGCAAGGAAGGAATTCTCACTTTTGCTCTTTCATCTAGGCACTCAGTGATTGCTAGCACATGCAATCCTAGAAAGTTACAATTATTTCAGGAAGCAACAATCTTTTGTTGATACTACCTGATTTGAGTATCTCCATAAAACCTCATCTGTACAAAACTTCCATTTCCTATAAGTCAGCCAACACTCACAACTGAATATGGCTCCAAAAATTCTACTGTATTGTGTAGAATGGCTTCAAGTGAACTGTACTGGAATTCATTACTCCTTAAAGACCACACAAATAATTTTAAACATTTAGCAGTTTAAACCTCATTGCAGACCAATACAGAACATTCATACTACTTTCATGCTTATTAGAATCTAATAATGTTATTACCTTTTTAACACTTGCAGAAAAGTCTGCAACTATTTTCAAAATGTTGTTTGTTTCAGGGAAGTCTTTGCACACATAAGGTTCTTCAGCACATATCACTCTGATTGCCAGACCAGGACCTGCAATGTCAAGTTAAGAAAGCATTATATTATATAACATGAAAGCAGACATTCATTAAAACAAACAAACAAACAAACAAACAAAAAGTAACAGCATCTGGAACTCCACGTTCATCACTAAATATGGTTTGTTTTGCCGTTATATCTATATTTAAATTCCCTTAGCACTTCACAAGACAAAAAGATACAAGCAAATTATTCTGAAGCAGTATTTCTGATCAGTAGATTTAATTATCTATATCTTAAGTTGGCTGGTTGTTTAAAGCAGCAGTTAGCAATAATGAAATCCTGCCATCCTTCTTGCCTTTACTAGGCAATGTAGATGAAAGTTATATCATCAAATCTTCACTGTTTTCAAAGACCCCTGAAGGCTGTTTAACTTTTTAGCTACTTAAGACAGAATTACATGCAACTTGCTGGAAATGTCTCAAGACACCAGTTTGTTTCGTTTTATGTGATGCTTGTGCATTAATAGACTAGCCTATGCATTCTGCCAGTGACTACTGCACACCCTGCAGGTCAATTTTTTAAAACATCTACAGAAAAACATGTCCTTCTTAAAAGGATTTGGACTTTGTTGTATTATATAACTTGCTGTTTTCTGGTCAAGAATTCTTGCTGTTATTTTCCATGCAATTATTCTGAAACCAGCAAATGCCCCCATAGAATGACAGGCTAGTATTTGAAGTAAAATACATTTAACTGCTGAGACAATATTTAGCTGCACTTCACTGTTAAAATCTTGTTTTGGCTTATACAACTAAAGAAATACAAGTAGAAGAAAATTCAATTATAAAACTTTTCTTTTAATCACTAAGTAATACAGCTGTTCTCCAGTCTCTTTTCCTGGAAAAAAAAATGCTTAAGCAAAACTACTGATTTTGCTCCATGTTTTACACACAAGGTTTTTATGATCCAAAATACATGTATTTTGAAGGTTAAATAAATGTGCATGGTTAATAACAGTATTAATGTCATCTATAATCTCTCACTAAATAGCATACACTGCCCTCCCATACCTGGGAAGGGATGTCTTGAAACCAGCTCTTCAGGAAGACCAAGTTCTCTCCCTAGCACTCGTACTTCATCTTTGTGGAAGTCTTTCAGTGGTTCTATTACTTTACCCTTAAAAAAAAAAAAAAAAAAAAAAAAAAAAAAAAAAAAAAAAAAAAAAAAAAAAGCAATTAGCAAGTTTACCCTCTAGCCTATGTGTTCAAATAATTTTCTAGTAAAGCCTCAAACGTTTAGGTTATGGCAGTCAAATTGGCCTGCTTTTTATAGCATCAGCTGCCAACACTTGCATAAACACTAGAAAGAAAAGGACATGTGAATATATGCTTGTATAACAGTTAGAGGACAGTGGACAAGACAAGGAAATTGAAGTTTGTGCCAGAAGTACAAATGGCTCAATCAGTGTGAGTATAGCTGTAAATAAGGCTAGCTGTGAATATCTTCAGAAATTCAGCCGTTTCTTTTCACTAGACAAAGTGATCTAAAAACCTTGAAAATATTTTGTACAATAATGAATATTATAAGTGTGCATCTTTAACAATTACTTTTTGTCCTATGGTTTATTGCTTATGTAGCACTCACTAGTAACTGAACACCTTCCAACAGGGCATTATATAACATTTGTTGGTTCCTTCTTAAGAATATTTCAAAATATAGATAAAGAACTTATTATTTTAATATTGGCCAATTTTGCCTCTTCTAATCACTTACATCACATGCTAATACTTAAGAACTTGCCATGTTTGTATCATCTTCAATCTGCTAGTCTTCATCTACAGATGTCCATGTTGGGCCATTTCAGAAAGACACGCGAGTTTGTAAAATGACAACTTCAAGCAGATTGTGTGCCATCAGTGTATACTGGCTTTTGTAATCTGATCAATTATCAGTAATGGTTAACTAGTAACTTCATACAGAGACTGCATAAGATCTCTGTGGGTACCTGAAGGAACTGTCCCTACATTTCAACCTATTTAAATGCATTGTTCTCATTCTATCTCAAGAGAGAGTAGAATACTATGATCATAATGCTGAACACTACTGGTTCAGGCAAGAGCAGTGACAGTGCTTTAGTGAAATGATAATCAGCTCCTGTTTAGAGAGATGACTGAAGCTATCCTTCTGTTATAGTAATGTGCGAGATCTGACCATCAGTACCATCGGAAAAGGTTACCCCTTATCTAGTCTTCATGACAAGATATAACAGAAGGAATAAAAGTGATCTATTACATAGTGAATTCAAACTGAACCAGACTAAATATGTTTGAAAAGTCTTAAACTAGTCTTCTACTCAAGTCATTTGGTATTGTTTTGGCTTCCTTATTAAAATAGGTGAATCTTTTCTATCCCTAAAAAAAAAAAAAAAAAGAAAAAGAAAAAAAATGTGAGGAAACAGTTTTCAGTTTAGACTACTGGTGTTCACCCCAAATGAAACTAGACTCAATCTGTTGACACTTTTACCTAATAATCAATGCTGGCCAATACTCAAATCATTTTAACAACTCTTTGAACCTAGCAACTAAGAAGTGTAATACATTAAAACATACATTACAACAGAATCTAAAGGGCCTCATTAGAATAGGGTCCCATCAAGATGGGATAGTTATTTGTGAAAACTGAGTAACTTCTGTTTCACTATCAGCTTCACATTTGTGACAAACAGAAGGATACACTCAGTATCCTCATTTTCAGTTACCTCTTCTCGTAGCTTTCTGATTAGTTCTGTGTCATTATGATGAGTTTTGATGACTTCAGCTTTGCCACTTGCAACAAGGGAAGCACTTTCAATTAGATCAGGTCTGAGGGTACCCTGAGCAAGAAAAACCTCTTCAGGTTTCAGATTCATTTCCCCAATAACTTCATTGGCAATCTGTAAGATGGAAAGAAAACAGAAAAGTGTTCTGATTTACTTTTTTAGTTACAAAAATTCTGAGGGGAGGTAACAAATTGCACCAAGAATGCAACTGAACTGCATTAAAAGCATGAGCAATAAACAAGGAAGACTCATCATTAACAGTAGCCTATTCCTGAAGGATGCCTAAAATCCCATATTTTGCTAAATATGTAAACAGTATCTTCAGAATACAGGAATATCGCTAGTCCTAGAAAGGTACAGTCTCTTTGCTTGACCATATTGATAGCTGACAAAAGAAAAATTGTGCATCTTCAGCAAAGGAACAGAAACATGTCAAAATTCACAGCACCTATCAATTTGGTAAAAGAACGTTACTTGAAAGGTTATGCAACTGAACCGAATCACCAATTACTGTATTGTATCTAAAAATGAAAATGTATCTAGTAAAATGTTGGTAACATTATTCCATCGGTTGACTTCCAAAAGTTTTAAGCTTCTTTCAGATAAGGTATCAACAGTTTGTTATGTCATCCACAATGTGTATGACCCATGTAAAGCTCTATGTGCTCAGCGATGTCAGAATGAAACAGGCCAAGACAGGAAATTTATTTAGAAGTTGTTATCACTTAAAAAAGCAAAGAATTTTAAGCATTACCTTAACAAAGGTGTCACCGATAATTTTTCTCTTTTCTTCAGGACTTGTAGTCATATTCAAGGTCTTGCTAATCCTTTTACGTGGAGTTCTATCCTCATCAGAGATTGGCAGAGTTGTTGTACCATTATAGAATGAATGGGCTGCATTTACCACTGCACGAGATTACAGGAATTTGTTGACAAAGCCAATAGAAATTAAGTAAGATTGCAAAAAAATAAGTTTTACTCTACTGTTTCAAAATTAATTCAAGTCAGTTAACTATTAACTGCATTTGATTAGTCTATTCAATAACTCACGAATTATTTGCAATGAAAGTACTTTATTTCTCTTATTAACCTATTCTACAGGGCAATTATTTTTCATGTTATAAAGCTAGGTAACAGAATAGAAGTTCAGTTCTTGTTTCCCTTCATAGATTATAAAATTTACTTGCTTTATTTATACAGTTAGTTTAGAGGATGCTATTTCCCCAAGTCCCTTCTGCAACCAAAAATGAAATAATGTATTATTTACTTATGGTACTTTATGCTTCTTAATTTAGACACTCTCAATACAGAGATCAGCTAGAAGGCTCTTTGGCATCTTTTTACCAGCACTGAAATCCAGGACATACTGGATGAGCTCTTCCAGTGAATGGATTTCCTTAGTTTGTTACTCTGGCAACCTGCCATAGTCCAGCTATATTAGTCTACAAAATGCAAGAATAAGGCACAGCTTTTTCATTAAAAAAAAAAAATCAATCAGTATGTACAGAACAAAGCCTAGATTTATTGCATCAGGATTTTGTAGTCAAATCTGCAAGATGCTAACACCAAAGCTCTCCGCACTGTTTCATACAGGCAGGCTAATGGATTGCATTGCTCATCTAATACCATGCTTCCTGACCAAAACAAAAAACAGTAGGAAAAACCCCCACAACACTAGACAACAGTATTCACACACAGCCTTACAAAAAAAATATATATATATATATATATATATATATATATATTCAGCAGCTGTATAATAAAGGTCCCATTGTCTGCACAACTCAAACATATATAGTTTGCCTTCTCTGACCTACTCAGGCATCAAAAACCCCTAATCCTTATCAGTGAAGATAAGGCACCTTCTGCACTCTCAAAATGTACTGCTTGAAATCATAAGACTGCTTTCCATCAAGTTATCCAAAAACACAACTAAAATACCCTCATAAAATACATGAAGCCAGGAGAGCAGAAAAGCCTCAGAAAGGGAATTTTGGTTATAATACTATTCAAGCACCCAAGTGAGCTCACAGTTTAAAAAGAGAAACGACAAGCAGAAAAGCCCTAGTCATCAGATGAGTTCTGGAGCAGCTGAAAGGAGTTACTTATCCATCAGCAGAAGAAAAGGCACCAATGAGCCGAAAGAGCTGCTTCATGGTGCCTTAACAACAGTGATCTGATCTCAGCAACTGAAGAGATAGGTCAGTTCATGATACACTCCAATCATCATACAAGTTAAGCTAAGTATTTTAGTCTTAAAATTTTGCGAACAAATCTAGATCATTGCAAATTGGCAACTATGCTTTGGTATGCAAATCTGAACTGTAAAGTTGATTCAAATCAATGAAATGATGTTAGACGTGCATTTTAGGAGACTAGCCACACCATTTTTACTGGTATCAAACATACATAAAAATTACAGTACCTTTAACTTGAATTCCTAGTTTTTTTAGTGCTTCTTCCACAGACTGACTTTCTCTTTTACGCATAAATCCATTATCTATGTGTACAGCTATGACCTGATCTCGGTCTAAAGCACGATTCAGGAGAGCAGTACACACTGTTGAGTCCACACCTCCACTGAGTAAAACCTAAGTAGGAGGGGAAAAAAAGGGAGAAATCCTAAATCTGTTCAGCCCTTTGGTGGGAGGGGGAAAAGAGTGTTAACTGTAATTCAGATGCAATAATGAGGACCAAAACAGGCTATTGACTTATAATCAACGATTTGGAAGAAAATGAGAAGTCAAATAGTATGTCAACCCAACTGTGCAATGAACACAAATTTTCTAAAACCACCCGTTTACTGTATTACCCAAAACATGATAATTCTGCAGTTTTCAGATGAACCAGAGTAACTGCAAGTGTCAGCCTTCCCGTCAGCCTGTTGCAACTAACCTTTCAACTTCCATTCAAGCTACTTACCAGAACTTTTGATGAACCCACTTTCTCTTTAATATCTTGAATACACTGAAGTTCTCTATTTTCCACTGTAAAGGTACCACTGCATCCAGCAATGTCATAAAGAAAATTCTTCAAGATCATTTTTCCATTCACTGTAAGGCTAACTTCAGGATGGAACTGTGCTCCATAAAGCTTTTTAGATTCATTTGCTATACCTTCATAGATGCAAGGAAATGAGCATTACAAAAAATTGGAAGTGAAATATATATCCGATAAACCCAAGCACATACTTTTTCTCTTGTATACTCAGTATTGAGTTGGCAGATTAATTCAAAATACAAGTTTTAAAAAACAGATCCAAAATTATCCTTCAATAGCCTAATAACATTCTGGATATATTCAAGATCCTTAGAGACATCTAAGATAATCCTTTTACTCAGTTAAGATATTTACACTTAAATTCAGCATGTATTACAAATTGAGGGCACGTTTACAAAATTATGCAATTCTACCATGTTTTTGAAAAGTGACAAAAATGTTCCTCATCTCCTTTCCCGTGAAGGGGTGGAAGAAAAAACCCAAGTTACCCATTTTAGACTGCTATCTAATTGAAGTTAGAGAAAAAACTGGCAAGCAAAATCCTCTCAAAGAAGCAGCACCTGAACAATTGGTGACTTCATCTACCTCGCTTGGTTCTCTGAAGGGAGCAGCGAAGAGCATTTCCAGAGGTGGCAGCTGCCTGGGGCAAGCAGCAGCAAGCGCAGACAGCCATGCCCTGCCCTCAGCTAGACGGAGCCCAGCAGCCCCGAGCACAGGGCAAACGCAGCCCGCCGCGGCCGCTTGGCAGGCTGCTCCCCACCACTTCTCCGGTGCTGGCTGCCTTAGCCCAGGCAGCTCACGGGAAGAGGCAACGCAGGTGGTTATTGCCTCTGGTCCAGAGCACTGCCTGCCTCCTAATTCACGCAGCAAGAACTTGCCGCCTTCGGCCATCAGACCTGCGTCTTCCAGCTATCCACTCGACCTGGCTTCACGTGCGGCGCCATGCAGAATGAGAGCCTACGCCGCGCGAATGGAGGAAGTGCTGCACGAAGCGTGGACTCAGTACCACAGCCACATTTACACATGGCTGTACTGCAAGGCTCTTCAATGTCCGTATTCAGGACGGCTTCCCAATAGTTACATAGCAGGCAAAACAGCAATTCATTCTGGCCCTAAGCACAGCCACTGCTCATACTTAGTTCATAACTGACATACTCCAACTACTTGTTCGTTTAAGATTGAGTGGTTATTTAAAAAAAAAAAAATCTTTTCCTGATGCTTTTTTTCTTTGCAAGTACTAAATCATCACTGGTGCATAATATACTCCTTTTGCGTAAGGAGAGCGATTGATTGGGGGGGGGCAACATTCAGCCACAATCAGTTTAAGAATTTCACTCCCATTTAGCCATTAATTAGCACTTTCATGAAATAGAAAGATTTTAAGAACAAATTAGCAGAGCTACTGAGAGATCAAAAAAAAAAAAAAAAAAAAAAAAAAAAAGATACTGCATTTATCTTATCATCCAACTGTCACTCTAATGCTCCTTGTCTCTGAAGTTTTTTGGAGATTTTTAATAGAAAACATTAAAGTTGCCCTTTTAATACAATTAATCTGAAAAATGAGTTTACATTTTACACAGTTTTTCTGCAGCTTTTTCAATACAACCATGATGTGACAGCAAAGTGAACTTTTTTGCACAATTTGTTCTGATGCATTTTTGGCACAGATCATTAACAAAAATTGAAGATATTGGTTTAAATAATGAAACAGTAACCTCATTCCTATCTAGGACATAAGAACTCTTGAGAACCAAGAAGAACACTCTGACATCCTAGGAAAACATTTTAAAAACAAAAAAGGAGTGATTATAGTCATTCTTTCCTCACCGCATCATACCTCATATAACCCTGCAGCCAGGTTAACACCTAATGTTGTACCACAATCAATACTTTGGTAAAATGCATACCATTCAAAATAAATAGCAGACAATTACCTATTAAAAAGCTCATTTTGTACACAAACTAGCCACACAGCATCCATATTAAAAGGGTTGCACTGGTTTAGCATACCAACTATGTAACTACAGGAATAAATTTATGTTTAAATACTACCTCTCCCATTTCTAATGGTCTCTGATCTCACACTAAAGCATCAGACTGTGGTTAAAAAAAGATAGTAGGAACACTGTCTAATACCACTGACCCATGTTAGACTCCCAGCACACTGCCTCACTATTTGCACTACTGAAAGTTTGGCTTTCACTCTACTAGCAGTCCATCAGTTAAAGGCACAGGGATCCACAGGCTTCTGTAAGAGCCAAAGGATATGACATAGCAAAATGCTAGATAGGAAAGGTACAATTTACTTCTAATACCTACACAAGATAGAGGTAAAGATATAAAAGGTTTGGTGAGGCTTTCCTACTTGGTACAATTTTTACTTAGCAAAACAATTTATAGAATGACCTGAATAGGAATGAGGTTTAGATCCCTTTGAAGACAAGCCAGAATATAGAAAATGCTCTGTTTAATCTTAACAACACTTTGAAAATAATCTTTCCATAACAATAAAGGTACCTTTAAATATTTTCAAAAGCAAGTTTTTTACTCAAATTAGTTACATGTCTGGTTTAAGAGCAGTCTGCAAAATACGGGTGCTGGTCTTAGGCTTTTTTCAAAAGATTTAAAATAAACCAGATGAGTAGCCTAAGATCTTAAAAAGTGGCTCAGTCAACTTAAGGCTTTTCTACCTCTCCTACCTCCTAGGAGAGGCCAGATGACTCGAAGACCCTGTTGGAGTTCAATAATTTGAGTAGCTTTCAAAAACTAAATTCTAGGGTCCTATATTACTTTCTTCTGTGACAATGTGTAATGTTTGAAACATTACTTTCAGTACTACAGTTATTTTTGATCAGTTGAACATTTATTCATTAGTTGTAAGCACACACAGAATATTTTATTCCTAAGAGAAATGATATGCATATACTTCAGAATGGTAGAAAAAGCATAAAAATCAAGCTAAGTTTTTCTTAAGCAACTAATTTAAAATAAAACTATTCCTTTTCATGTAATTTTATTCTTTCCCCTATTAGCATGACAGCATAACACAAAGAACACAGCGTTGTTTAAAACAGTTCTATTTATTTTGCAGGTAAATAATTGAAATATTTGTTTCCTATTTGGTTTTAATTAAGCACCGTGTGCCATATTTCTTTCCTTTAACAAATACTATCAAGGGAGTCTCAGTATAAAATAAATACCTGCTATAATGTTTCCAGATTGCGCAACAACTTTGAATCCATCAGCTACTTTATCCACACTATCTCCATGAGTGAGGAGGACAAGCTCTTCCTTCTGAAGGCCCCTACACAAAATTAAAAACTAGAATCAATTAAGAAAAACAAACAAACAAAGATCTAACTACCTATGGTCAGGTTTAAATAGGTAATACTGTATTGTGCACTATAAAAGTGACAAACTATACTGAAATTTTCCCAGCACTCCTCAACTTCTGCGATTCTGACTGAATATGTATTGATTTAGACTGATTGTTGTTCTAGATGTTCATTCCCAATTGGACAGGTGCCTTTGTGTGTGTGAGAGAGAGAGAGAGAGAGATGTGCCATTTTAAGTAGAACACAGCCCAACCTAGTAAGTTCTGTTTCCTTTTTTAGGCCAGTTTCCATTGCAACAGTGCCAACAGCCTGGAGAGGGAGACACATAGTGACAATGACAGCAATAAGGTCCAGCTACAGAAAGGGTTGTGAAGTACTATTCTGAGAAACAGGTTTGTCAAGCCATGATAAAAAAAACAGGCACTCTGGGATATGAATATCTTCAGGTAAAGGAATTTTAATAGTTTAAGAATAGACGATTAGATGGTCTCCTACCGTAAATCGATACATGACAATTTACAAAGCAGTATCAGAAAAAAAATCCATCTACTTCCAGTATCAAATACCTCCCCTAGTGCTAAAGCATATATTTTTTTGTGAAGGTACGTTCCAGAACTCAGGTAACCGTCTCAAAGATTTCCAATAGATGTCCCAGGGTTCCCAATAAAAGAGCATTTCAAACCGTCAAGCCCATTTTAAAAACATGCAAGATTTCCTTCCTAGGAGGAGTTCTCTCTTCAACTCAGACTTCTTCACTGGAAGGTGCATAAGTTCTTCTACAAAAGATCTGTCATGCAAAATGCATAATTTATCTGAATTCAGAATGTTCTTCTGACACCTCAGCATTAAAAAAATGCCCTTTTTGAAATTTAGAATGAAGGGAAAGAAGAATAGTACCCTACACTTTTCTTTCAAAGAGGTGAAGCTTTCTTAAGCAAATGTTTTCAGGACAAGTCAGGGTACTTTACAGTTGGGTATAAAGTTCTACAATGGCTCCACTGGAAAAGGTCATTTAAACTGGAACTCCAGGGACAAGTAAACTCTTAGGATTATAGCAAGGACCTTAAGAGGCAATGACAAATTAAAAAATAAATAAATAAATAAAAATAAAATAAAATAAATAAATAAAAATAAAAAAAGGCTTTATAGAGCATCACAAAGCAATACTAAAGGTAGGCAATACGTTTCTCAATGGTTTCAGATTTTCTATTACCTTTCAAAGATCTGGACAGTCATCAGTCAACTCACTGCAGAGCAGAATGATTCAAGAACTTCCTTAACACAGAAATTCATGCATTGCAAAACATTTAATGGTGTCTCACTAAACACTTCTTATTTTGAAATACAGGATTTATGCTATATTCCAAACAAATATATCTGTGTTTCTTGTCAACTGAGCAGATATGCCCAAGTACTTGTCTAAATACATAACTTGCCTATTCATGAACACAGCTGTAAAGGTTTTATTAGAAGTTATCAGATGATTGTGGGTGCAATCTCACTGTTTTCTTTAAAATAAGCTTTTGCTCATGCAGCCATCAATTCCAGAATGGTATTTCCAATATTATTTTGGTTATTTAAAATATCCATATACCTGAACAGTGAACATGTATTATCCAGAGTAATGCTGAACACTCCATCTTCTCTAACACTTTTTTTGTGCACAGTACCTCCAAATACCTTATTCATCATCTGTCAAAACAACAAACAAACAAAAAAAAAGCATGAAAAAAGCACCACACAATTTAGTATCACTTTAATCTTTATATCTCTCTCTCCCTATTTCTTCAACCTGACAGCTATGACAACAGATCTTGCCTGCCAATACATATCAAGTTAGTTTTTTCGTGATTACACTCATTTAGTACAACATTTTGCAAAACGGTAAGAGTTCTCTTCAAAATTAATTGTTGTTCTGCATTATTAAGCTCATTCTCTTCTGCTGGTCTTCTGTCAGCATAGCTGAGAACCACCGCTGCAGACAATGAATAACAAATAGAGATTACAAATAGAGGCAACTGGTAGAGTTTTGCCAAATTACGCATATTCAATTATGTACATATACTTGCACTTACAAACGACACTCTGCAAATCAGCTGAGTATCTAGGGCCAGCTGTCATAATAATAGGAAAGTTGCTGAGCAAACAAAAAGTGCCCTCACATCAGATAAACTCAAATTCTGGCTACTTACCTCTGGAGACAAAGTTGAAAACATTAGTCTGTTTCCTTAGCATTATTTCCATGCCCACGGAGACTCTTATTTAACCCTTGCTTAATCAGAATAGAGCAATTCTCATCCAGGTTATTTCTTTCTAAAGCCCAACTCCAAACCACAAAGTGAAGTATCTGAATTTTAGATTTCAAAAGTCGCAAGGAATTTTTCCTTACAAATATAACCGATAACTTAAACATTTTTAGAGTTTCTCCTTCCTACTGCTTTAAGTTTCAGAGATTTAAGAACTACTGCCAAACTAGATCTGAAATACTTACTGTGCTTGACAGATTTGAATCTTTTATAGCGAAGCAGAAGTCTGTTAATGCACATATTTGATTCACTTTTGTAAAGCCAGGCTTGAGGAGCTATCCTGCTTTAGGGTGCTATTTGATTTGCGGGACAATTTAGGAGAGTTCCCTTTTTAATACAGCACACGTTTCCCTTTAGAAGGATCAGCGCCAACATCGTTTCCACTATTATCAGCCTTGCTAAAGAAGTTTTTCCATCATTATTCAGCACTCTGAGGGCTTATAAAATTGCTAAACCTGGGGAAAAAAGACCCAGCCAAACAAAAAACAAAAAAAGCACAAGCAGAAGTCATGTATCTAATCTGTCCTTTGTTCCTCTGAAAGGGTTTTTTCACTCAGTTTGGATCTACTATATTGCTACAAAGTCACCAGCCAATTTTAAGTGAAATCTAAAGTTTTTTTTTTTTTTTTTTTAAGAGCTGTTAAGAACTATGTTAGAAAAATTTTACATTTGAAAAACAAAGGGACAAACTATTTCATTTGTTTACATGAAGGGAACATTTTCCAATACCAAGTAGACAGAATTAGTGAACGAGTGCCACAGTACATTTAGCATGACAAAAAAAAGGCAGTGTTACTCAAAATTAGCAGCAGTTAAACAGAGAAAAACATTTTTATGTTCTTTATATGGCAGAACCAAGAATACATAGTATGCTCTGTTTACCAATTAGCACTTAAAAATACCCTTACATATTTGGCATACTGCATATATCTGAAAAGCTAGTCCTTCAACAGTTTAACTTCAGTTAATATAAGAAATAAGACTTAAAAGACTCCCTCAGGTAAACATATCTCTAAACAGCACCTGCATGCCATAGCAAATTCCAAGGACTGGTTTTCCTATCGTAAATATTGCTGGGTCAAACCATGGTGCATCTTCTGCATATACAGAGTTTGGTCCTCCAGATATGATGATAGCTCTGCAGACAAAAGATTATTTAAATAAAGTGAATTCAAACATGTTTCATACCTTTAAAACTATTTTTAAACATTGACATCGAGTCTTGTAACACTTAGAATTTCATTTCAATTTCTACTAAAAATGTTTTAACTTTGCTATGCTACAACTAGTTACAAAACAACAACTTGCCAGAGAAGTATTTCATCAGTCTAATCAAATATAAGCCACCTTGAAATGCAATCGCAATTTAAACTCCTAGCCAGGTGTTGGCTATGTGAGAAGTGAGATGGCTAGTACAGAATGCAGACTATTAGCTGTATACGTGCGTGCAGGTGCGCACACATGTACACACACACACCTCTCATGAGCTTTGTACCATCTGGAAGAGAGATGCTTTTAAAAGCAGGTTCCTGAATTTCTAGAGCTGTTGAAAAAATGGCCCCTAATTTGTGTTGATTACAAAGCAAGATGGCACTGGCCACAGCTTGTGACCCGAAAGCCCAACTTATGAAAGCACGTAAGGTTTGAAATTAATACTTTATGCTATAACAAAAGATTGCATCTCTTCAAAGAGGAAGAGACAGCACTTGCAAACCATAATGATTTGCAAGATACTGAACTGCAAAAGTATTGGTTAGTTTAGCAATGTTTTTTGGCCTAGGCCCAGCATTGAACATTAGTGTACCAGACCTTGGACTAGCGTACTGTTTATTTCACAGAGAACAGTAAATCTGTTATTCAAAGTGAGAAATGCAAAATGGGGGGAGGGAGAATGGGACTAAATGGATCTAATAAAACTTTCTAGCATTATGAAAGTGCCTGTCATGCAAGTACTGGCAAAAGATTTCTTTTTATTATTATTTTTAACCAACAGAAATGGGTCAGGCACTTACATCTGTTACTACATGATTACATTTTGCCAGTGTTAACAAGCCTACATACACAAAATCATCTCTTAACTGCAGTCAGGGAAGGCACCTGCACTAACTGGCATACAGTTAGATCTCATTTTTTGCCATGACCATGCAAGGCTGCTCGTCTCCATCTCCCAGCTCATCCTCCCATACCTGCCACAAGGGGATGGGACTGCTGCTGCAGCCCCACACAAGGAGTAGCTGCCACTGCTAAGAGGGGCTGCTCCTTCCAACCTTTAGCAGCAGCAGCTGCCGCCACCACCACCAGCGGTGCTGGTTCGGGTTGTGGTAGGCAAAGGAAAAAGCCTGGCTGTTAGGGCTGCATTTGGTGCTCAATGCAACCATCCTCCATTTCAACCCAGGGGAAAAAGCTGCATTCCTCAGCTACTCTACCAGAGTACAGTGGTTTACAGTTTTAGAAAGATAGCATTTATTTCTTCACACTTGAATCTACAGATGAACTTTGCAATAAATAAGCCATTGACATACGTGTCTTTTTACATCCAACCTTTACCATAACAACTAAACCTGTTATACACATAGGGTCAATTCTGTTAAAAGCCTTAGACACACATGATGAATTTCCTAAACTCAGAAGCTGCTAGAAAGAGTCTGTAAAATCTTAAGGCCTGTAGTTATTATTGCTTCTAATAGGCAAATGCTTCTCTATATGGTATTAAGTGCCATATGTACAGCACACTATTTAAAGTTAAATAAAGGAAATGAAGCCACATCTTATAAGTCTTTCAGGTTGCAGAAGTCAAAATAATTAAACACTGTCCTATAAAAGATGACTGATTTAAACTTGCTTTTTCCATACCAATTAAGATTCCACGGACTACACAAAGGTTATCCAATCTCCCTGAGTACTGCAGAGAAGATACTGGGTGGAGGGAGGGGGAAGGGGCAGGGAAAGAACTGCCTAAGCTGTAACATGCATCCTCTTAACTGTCCACATCAGAAATTTGAGTAGTATGGGATGCAGACTCTGAAAGCTTTATTGAAACACCATATAGCTTCTTGTATGCATTCTTGCTTTGATACAAATACATTTTTTTTCTGGTTTAGCTTAAACCACTTCCAAAACTACCTAAACTAACTTTGGAAAGCTTATTTATAATAGCTTAAGTGAACATCAGGAACCACATCAAAACACCTACAGTAAAATACATTCATTGATATACAAACCAACTTCAGGATTCATGTCAGAATTCAGAATTGTGTCAATTCTTAGACCACCACCTGAACCCACAACTAAAGAATCTTCTCTGCTCAAAATCAGGCAACTTGGGTTAATGGCTAACACTTGCATCAAATTTAGATGAGACTTGTCACTAGAGATTGTTCTGTATCTGTAGAAATTGAGATTTTTTTTTTAATACAACAATTAAATACAACTTTGCAAAAGTTTCAATTTTCATGAGTATCTTCGACCTTCACACAGACCACGGCACACCTTCTAAGCCTATTAGATTTTAATTCTAGATGTGAAGACTTGCAACATGCAAACCAGACTACTCTGATGATATGTGGTGCACACAAGATGTTGCAGTAGAACCATTAACTCATTTTTACAAAAGTCATTAAATGAAGGCACCAGATGTCTGGTTTCCATATTTGTTGATCTTTCCTGGATGCAACTGACTGATTGAGACTGTGGTTACAAAGCTTATTGACTGATCTGGATAAGCTGCACTCATTATCTTAGCCTTGAAAAATGACCTTTTGAATGGAACTGTTTTGCCACATTTGAGAGAGCAATTATTTGAATGACAAGTCCAACAGTTTTTATTGAGAACTTCTGAAGAAATCTTCAACTGTAAATAGAAAGAGATAAAATCTTCCCACTACAAACCAATATTGATACAGTGCATGTCTGAGACTCTGTCATTAGCACTACACTACATATGAAAAAATAACAAACAGTAGATGCAGCAATTCTTACGCAGGAATACACCCATCTTTTAAATACTTGATTGTGGGAGAACTATAAACAAGTCCTAACACAAGCAAGCTATTTTTCAGAAGTGTTCTGAAAGAGAAATTATTCATACATCAGCCACCTAAGATTCAGGAGTTCCTGGGTTTTCTATGTTATCTACACTTTCAGAAGAGTTCAGTAAGTTGCTGTTTGACTCATTCAAATATGCCATTTCCTGGTTTACTAGTAATCAGTGATTACAAAAACACAATTCCACAAAAAGCATTGTACCAGCTGTTGTCTGACACAGAAGCAATGAGCACACATGCAGTGTATTACTAGTTTTACTGAACTGACAACTAAGTCATGATGCTTTGCAGACTTCAGGGCATTTATTTTCCTCACGTACAGAGGCATACCTTGGTAAGCCTAATAAAACAAGGGAATAAAAATACAAAGCATTAAATAACTGGAAGATCTTTTCTTGCTGCAAACAATGCACAGCAGTTTTTGCTTTTTCTTCTCTCCTTTTTGTTTTTAAGTTTGCTTCCCAGAAACAAGTCAGAACAATAGATCACAATGTCTCTAGCAAGCAAATTAATAAGTTTACTTAATTAATTAATTTACCTGTAGATAAATTTAAAAAAGCACCCCTTTTAACTCACAAAATTTGTTTTTCAAGTGAACTATCTTATGGTGTAACAGCTAAAGCAGGGTGATCATCTGAATTTTTGTAGATATGTATTTCAAAAGCAACCTCTTAAAATTAAATTTGCAAAAGAAAACGATTAAAGTGACATCAAAGCAAGAAGAAAATATCCAAAATAAATTTTGTTGCCAATAGTTTCCCCAGCAACACTCAAGTCTTATTTCTGTGAACACGCTAAAGATACAAATATTAGCACAGTTACTGGTATTCACAGATACTGTTACGCTGAAATAAGGGAAAAACTTCAAAACACACAGATACACACACAATTACCTACCGGAACCCCTGCTCTCTGATTGCAAAGGCTGGTGTTTCCAAAGGGAAGATCTCGGACTGAACAAAGAGCTCACGCACTCGACGATCTATGACTTTTCCATACTGTGCTCCAGCGTCGAGTATTACTACAGCTCCCTCGTAGTGATGCTGGCCATCCTTGAGCTCTCCTCCAGCGTTCTCCAGCTGTGAACATTACTTACATAAGCATCTTATGGTAACACACTGCAGAATGAGGAGTTTAAGGCAAGTCCCTTTAAATTACTAATAATTGCAAAGCTTGTTAAGAGTACACACACATTTATTTATAATTAAAATGAAAAAGTCACAGAGAAACTTTAAAACAGAGAAATCTTCAAGCTTATAAAGCTCAGCATAAGCACTGGCGCCTATGCATTAATGCAGCACATCCCTCCCAAGCAGCCACACAAACATGACTCCCTCCAAAACTACAAACCTGGTCAAAATTAGGCCAACCAAAAGAACAGTCAGTAAAGGCAGAGCTTCCCACTAACAAGAAGCAATATGCTCTGTTCACCAATACAACCATACCTGCTTTTTACGTTTTGTAGTTTCATATAAAGCCTAACATACAATATGATAAAGAAAAACACGTGCCTTTATCTCAAGCAAAGGACAATCCAAAGTCAGTAGAAATACGTGTTTTTTCCCCTATCACATTGCCGCATACTCTGAGCTTTCACTGGAAATTATCATCTGGAGAGGGCAAAAAGGAAAAACTCAGAACAAATGCAGCTGCTAAAATAATTTTAAAAGGTCTTTTGAATACAGTACTCTAACAAATTGCACATCAATTTTGTTTGAGGTTACTTCAACCAGATTCCCTTCAACCAAAGTCCAAGTGATTGTGCTCTTTGATCCCCATCATTTTTGAATTGGTTGGCCAACTTCTTCTAAACAAATAGGGCTAGAAGAAGACATGAACAAGTTTCTGGTTTCTTAAAAAGAAACTGTGAGAACAGGTGGCTACTCCGAGATAGTGCCCTTACTGAGGAATCTTCATGGAAGAATGTGAACTCAGCCACACTGTAAAACACCAGAGAATGAGTGCCAGGGAAAAAATAAATAAATAAATAAAAGAAAAAGAAAAGGAAATAAAAGTACTGCTAATGAAATTACTGTGGAGGCTATTTTTCTTGACCTACAACTTGCACTGTTTCTTTGCCAATTTAGATTTGAAGAAAGAAAAACTGGAAAGGGTTTTACTTTGGCAACACTACCTCAAAAAACATTTTTATGCTTATAACCATTTAACGTTTTAAATGTGGCATATTAGACTTGCTTTACAATCTGATGCAACAGAGAAGTCATATTTGTAGCAGGCAACACTGTCCTCAGCACATGGCACAAAGGGAAGAGGCTGCCACTGCCGCTGCTCAGGTTACCAAAGAAAGTTGACACTGCCTGCAGCAAACCTCAGCATATTGATAGAGTCAGATAGTTACATAAAAATCAAGCACAGGTCATTCTGGACAGAAAGCATCACCACTGCCATGCTGGGGCAGATTTTTCCCAACGAACACACAGCAAAGGCTGTCTTTGAATTTTTCTGCCTCAGTTACTGTGACACAATAGGTCTCAAAGACAACTGTCTTTGAAAACTTCTACATTCTATAATTAATGTAAGCTTTAGAATATAAGGTTTTTCTACTTCCCATGGGGAACACCTGTGGTTCTGGTGTCTCAAGCGGCTTGTCCTCTCTGAGGCAATATATCAATAAGGACCAGCCTTAGAGCAGAACAGACTTCTAAACAGAACACTAAAGGAACTCCCCTTCAAATGCCCAAAATATTTTTCCTGTCCAGTGGAAGGAGAAGTTCACTTTTACAGCAATTCTGCACATTTTCATCTAACAATTTCTAAATTATCCTAAGCTCTTGCAATAAAAACCAACATTCGTGTTCTCTCCTGATCCTGCCTTGTGGTGAACACTATTCCCTGTAGTGCTGTTTTGTCTTAAAAGCCTTAAATCAGATTGCTGCAGTGCTCTGTGGCTCCTGATATGTAGGGACAAAGCCCTACAGTCCTCTCAGTTTAGCATCTATTATTGTCTACTTCTACTTGTGTCAACTGGTAAGACACCAGTTGGATGCAGCCAATCTCCTTCAGATACACTGGGTGAGAGGTGATACTCACACACCGTAACCTAGCATTTCCCAGGCTGCAGACCACCTTTAAGAACCTGTATGAGAACACATACACATGAATAAAAAGGAGCTCAAAGTTGTTTGGTCTGAGTTTGAGAAACACTGCATAAGAAAGTACAAGTAGGTCTGCACCTTGAAATTGCACGTTTGGCAGTTCTGCTCAGGGAGAACAGTACATTAACATACACCCCTTTATCATGGGAATGAACCTGACAAACCTCTGCATCACAGTTTAAATCCAAACATCAGCACTCAACTCCAGCAAAGCCGGCTGGCAGCTTCCACAGAGTGGCATCTCTGTCCTTTTGTTGCACTTTTATTGTTTCTTCACTTTTATATAAAGTATAGAATCATTTCGCATGATGATTTGAGAAACTCTTTTACAGATAGCTGTACCAATATTAGGAGAATTACTTTTCAAGCAATTGCATGTATCTGGAAGATGGCTGTTTAAGGCTTCAAGTAATAGATCACAGCCAGTGTTTTGCTGGGAGTTCATTTTCACCTCCCAAAATACAGAAGCCAGAGTCTAACCATAGTTCATTTTTTTCATCAGATGATGCTAAGGGCATTTGGGCTAAAATCCAGTAAAAGCACTGCATTGCTTGAGCAATGCAGATCTACTTACAGGGAATGTCTCTTACCAGAAAAAATCCCCCTCACAAGTAGCGGCCTAATAACTTGCTGCTCCCTTTCCCAGGGTCCCTCAGGGGCAGGCCTGGAGCAAACTACAGGCTGTAACCATTTGCTCCTGCTACTGCACAGGATACCACTTACTGTCCCAGAGATGGCCTTGCAAGACATGCCCAACGTATGTCCAAACAAGCACGCATCCCATGATTTAACGCACGCAGGTTGTCCTACCACAGAAGGGACTCATGTGCGGTCCCAAGGCATGCCTCTCCACATCGGGCCACACATGTGCCTTAGCGCTACGAGAGGCGAGGGATGCCATGTGCAGTCTTCCTGCAACTAGCAAAAAGCTGTGGTTTTCATACTTCAGTTCTGAGTTAAACTGTAATGAAGTTCAACACTGAATAGAGTCCAATAGAAATGTTACCATAAATCACATAGAAGAGGAGGAAGGAAAAAGGCAGTAAGTCAAGACAGGATCTGGCTTTATTTATTTAAAGGCACAGGTCCAAAACTAGAAATTTCAAATACAAAGTTAATAAGGCAACTTTATTTAATAAAAGACAGAAACAGATGCTGTTAACATGCAGCCATCATGGCAGTTTAATATATGCATTTGTGTATCTTGTGCAGGGCAGGAGAAAGGCGAAGAGGACACGAGATGACGAGCAGTTCCAACAGGAATAGAATTTATGTAGACCAGAGAATCCTCCCTAAGAAGAGGTGTTGGAAACTGATTTCTAACAAAAGCTCATTTTCCCTCAATAGGGGTATAACTAGGGTCCCTTGTCATCTCCACAGCTGTCTATTTTCACACACAAAAAAAATGTAGAAATTACCACTTTTGAGAACTGTCAAACCTGGTTTGAAAACTGACCAAGGTGACTCAAACATTAGGACACAGTAGACAAACACAGTATACGTTCCGATCTCCTGAGAAAACAAAGACTAAGGAATACAGAGTGGGACTTAAATATCCTAAGAAAGAAGGGGAAGAAAGTCTATATTCAGCTAATTTATATCATATGAAAAACACCAAAAACCACCATATGTGAAAGACTTCCATTTTATCTATGACTGATGAACTAAATAAACCAATTACACTAACAAAATAATGTCATCTCCTGACTTTCATTTGCCTGGCATTTCTCAGACCATACAAACATTGAATGCTGAGATCTGAAGTTCAGAATCAGATCATATTTAAACGATATTACCACTTGTAAACATCTTTCATTCAAGTATTACTACTTAGTAACATTAGGGAAAAAAAAGTTTCTGTTGCCACTGTTGATTTTAGTGTCATTAAAAAATATATATATATATCTCAGTTCTGTAATTAACTGTGCTATGAGACCTGCCATCAGACTTGAATTACCAGTTAAGGACATAGCATATCTTATTTCTTGGTGTACCTTGGTAGTACTTTAAACTAAGTTTTGCAAGATTGTTAGCAGTCCATTTTTGCAGAATCAGTGAATTTTTCAACATTTTATACACTACCAAGGTCACGGGTTTGATCCCCGTATGGGCCACTCGTTTGAGGGTTGGACTAGATGATCTCCAGAGGTCCCCTCCAACCTTACTGATTCTATGATTCTATGAAGGTAAGCCTCAACAGGAAGTTCTGATCGGACATTTTCAAACCTGCATAGGTTTTATGAGAGTTTAATTGTTTTCCTGTGGTATTAAAATTAAGCAGGTATAAGAACACTTACTCGTATTTTTACAGAGTGTAACTGTTTCAGATTCAGGACATCCCTGAGATAGCTATAAAAAAAAAAAAAAAAAAAAAAAAAAAAAAAAGAAAGAAAAATCAAACCAACTCATCTCTTATCTCAAATCAACTTTAATATATATACATCGCATGCAGATTTCCAATGGCTAATGAGACTGTAGCAGTTATCTGATGCTGCTGGATTAGTAGGATCTGGCCCTGTATATTAACCACTCATTACACACAAACTATTTTCTCACAGGAAAAGGCAGACCAACTCCATGTCATAACACTCAGAGTCAATTAGCTTTTACAATCCTAGAGAAGTAGAAACCCTCAAGAAAATCACATTCACAAAAGAATTTCTCTATGCCAGGAAAAGGTATGTTAGAAAACCTTAATTCTGACCAACTAAGCACCTAAAAAAGAGTCAAAATCATGTTATATTTTAAGCTGGATAACAAGTCTAGAACAACAGCTTTGTATCGAAAGTATAGAAACAGCCTGAGAGAACTTACAGAACTTCTGTTCAGAATTTACACTTCTTCAGTTAAGACAAAACTTCTACTTCAGAAACATATACAAGTTCTTTTGCCACTCTAGCGCAAAAAGCTGACTTTAGCACACTGATGTAAATCTCTTTTGCCACTGTTACTAAAAACTGGATAAGCAGAGAAGCAGAGCAAGCAATGTGATCTCTGAGGGTCATGAGGAAAAAAATATAGTGCATCTCTTGTGTGGATTCAGCTAGTCAGGAAAGGCTTATTCCAGTTCCAGCCAATCTCTCATGTGGAAACGTGTTGCCTTCTGTAGCAATTAAGTAAACCAACTTTGCTTTAAAGTTGGCTGAATGACTTACAGTTCATATTACAATGTAATGCCAAAACACCACGGTTAACTATTAGGAAAGGTATTGCTCTTACCCCCCTACATCCCAAGGGGACCATATTTCAGCTGTTATGTTGAAAATACACAGGACACACAGGCAAAAAAACCCTGAACAGATCACTGCCTGTGTAGACTCAATGACACGATGAGCCAACATTTTTTTAAACGCTACGAAATTCAATATTGTGAAAATAAAGAAATTTACTTAGAGCGATTGTGATTTTTAATTGTGCTTTTACTAACAAGAAAACAAAGCTACAACAAGCAAACCCGGAGGTACTCAGTAACTCTTAAGAGCATAAAGCTCGGCGGGAGAAGGGGAAGAGACAGACGAGCACTCGGAAAGGCACGGGAGCTCTTACCGGAAGACTGCGGCGCTGCCATGCAGAGCCCCTTACCCCTCGCTCCCCGGGCAGGCGCCGAGCAGGGACGCCCGGCGCTCCCCGAGCGCAGGGGGCAGCGCTGCCGCCCGCACAGGCCCCGCTCGGCGACACCTGCCCGCGGCCCCACGGCGCCGCGGCCCCCGGGCGCCGCCCCGGCGAGCGGCCCCGCGAGGCGGCGCGGATGCCGCGGGGGCGCCCGGCCCAGCCCGGCCGCGCCGCGGCAGGCGCAGGCCAGGCCGGCGCCATGTGCGCGGGGAGCGGGGCCGCGCCGGTGGCGGGGCCGCCCCAGAAACACAAAGCGCCGGGCAGCGCGGCGGGCCGGGCCGGGCCGGGCCGGCGGCGTCCCGCCGCGGCGGCGCGGCGCCCCGCGGCACTGACCTTGGCGTCTCCGTTGCACAGAGCCATGGAGGCTGCTGGGGAGCGGCGCGGCCGAGCGGAGGGCAGCTCTGAGGCGGCGGCGGGGAAGAAAAGGCTGCGAGGCGCCGCGGCCGCCGCCGCGATGAGCTAATGCTGCCCGTGTGCGCCCCCGCTGCTGGGAGGAGCGGCGCCGCCCCGCGCCCGCCTCCCGCCGCTGCGGACGGCCCGGGCGCGCCGTGGCCGCCGGCGAGGCGGGCGGAAGGGGCGGAGCGCGCCGAGCGCCGGGGCCGCCGCACCGCGCCGCGCCGCGCTCCGGGGAGCGGGCGGGAGGCGAGTCCTGCGCCGCGGCGCTCCGGCCCGCTACTCCTCGCTCTGCGGCGCGCAGGGACGCGCAACCACCGTCTCTTCCGGCCAGAGTCGCCTCCTCCGCCCGCGCAGCTAACGGCAGGGGAAGGCGAGGGACGGCGAGCCCCGCGCCCCGGCAAGGCAAGGCCGCGCCGCGGGCGCCCGGTCCTCTGCTGTGGGCAGAGAAGCGACCCCGCTCGCAGACATCCGGGAAGTAGGGTGTGGTACTATCATGGAATTCGGGAAAATGCATAGAATCCCAGAGGATCGATTTTGCCTGTTCACGCTGAAAAAGTACTTCGACATTTATTGGTAACTTACTTGTGAAAGTAAGTTCTTATTTTTCAACATGGTCTATCCCCATTTTTTAATAGGAACTTCCTCTTCCTTAGGTATCAACCCCCCAATTCAACAAATGCTTATGCGTGTACTTAAGCTTGCATCTGTCATTAGCATCTCAGAATGTAAAGGAGATAATTAATGGTAGCAAAGAGAAAAAAGGATGTGACTGTTTCTGGCAGGATTTGCACTCAAGATCACAGGCTTTAAAATTTCACCATTAAGCCCTGATCTTTTAAATGCCCTTAAATTAATACAGTATGTAAGTACTTGCAGAATTCAGCCCTTATTATGTATACAGAAAACAAACCTAAGCTGTTTTAGTATTAAGGTTTCTAGATGTTTACTTTTTCCTTGTACTGTGGCAGCACGTAGGAGCCGTGGCAACGGAATGATGTTATGCTGTGCAAGACAGGATGAGCACATATCTGCAATACATTTCAGAATACATGAAGTATAAAAGCTGATTCTCAGTTGGGCTGACCTTTATAATTCCTCCTTGACTTTACTTCTTGTGAGTAATATAGCTCTCCCAAGCTTTTACAGCATAACATCTTTATTCTCCCTTCTGTATTCCTTACTTAAATTCAATGTCTCTCCTGTAACTACAAGAAGACACTTCAAAAAGGAAGCTTCTGCTAACTGAAAAAAAAATCAATCCGCAAAAATTATAATAATGAGTGCTTTATATACTTCAACATTTTTGTTGACCACGTGCTATAGTATACAAGATCAAGGCTAGTGGGAACCAAGGCAGGAATGCTGCTGTTTGTGCTTCCAGAAAGTTTATTGACACTATTGTCACATAACATACAAAATCGTATCCCCAAATTAGTGCACTAAGTAGCTGTGTTGAGCCAAAATGTTTTTTATACCTGGGATTTTAATATAGCATCTGAACTCTATTAGTGAAATTGTCCTTACTGTACATGCTTGAGCTATGTTGTTTCTTATTTTAAAACAGTAGTAACCCACTGGTAATAGTATTTGCAGTGTATTAGTAAATGAGTGTTATGGTAAAAATACTATTAATTTCAGAGCTTAGCACAATATATTTTTTTATATATACATTATATAAATGCTTCAAATTATCTAAATATTGCTATTGATTTGTACACACTTAGAATTACCTAAATACTGTTTATGGAATTGATATTTGAGAAGGAAACACCTTTGTGTCTTTGTGCATTTCAGTGAACCCAGTATATGCATCAACATTACTCACCATTTTCCAAAAAAATCATACGGCACCTCCTTGCAAAATCAGACATGTAGGTATGTTCTAGCAAATGCATTTATCACCTCTAGCATATGCCATGCTTTTAAAGTCAGAATCTGAATTCAGTTTTTGTGTACGCCCTAGCAATTGTACAACATTGGAATAAATAAAGGTACAACAGTTTCACTTCCATTTTGGTTTCCCTCTTCAGATCTCAAGTCAGCAGATTTGTACATGTTTAACACCAAGGACATTTGTCTAGCTCTTAAGAGTTTATGGCCAGTTCCTAGGAGCTTAAAATAAATGTTTCACATATCCTAGTGCACATCACATCAAGCTAACACAGTATCTGTGTCCATTAATCAGTTTATGACATTTCAGCTCCAGGTTTAATTTGAGTCCATTTTAAAGCTAAAAATGAAGAAAGGCAGAAACTGGCACTTGAAAAATCAACAAGCATTTTTCTGCATGTCAGTCTTCATGATGTAGAGTGTGCCTTCTATTCAGGTGAAACTTTTTAAAAGACACAGAGGAAGGCAACTAAATCTTATTATTGTAATGATTCCAAATATTTTTTAAACCCCTATTGGAAATTTTAAAATTATTATTCATATCATTTAAAGAGATGACAGTAGAGAAAGGTATAAGATTTAAGGTAATATGAAATCACAAACTAGTATCTAGTAGCATTGTCAGATTATAATTTCTATCCTAAGGACAATATTGCTGCACTTTTTTTCCTGAATATTATAACCATATTATGGCTATGTCTTTCAAGAATTTATAAAAAACTGAGGAACAGTAAGAATACTTCAAGCATTGCAAACAGCCAAAAGAAGAGTGAAAAACACAAGATGGCATGTGTTTCTTAGAGTCTAATTATTATGGAGCTATATAAATACTGGATAAAATAGAGAAAAGGATAACTTTTAATTACTGTAGCTTTACTCTTTCTGTTTTTCCTGTTAATACAGGACACCAAGCCAGCTAAAAATTTGGCTTTTCTTATTCATCTCTCCAGAGTTATGTTAACATAATTGCTTACCAGGCTATAACACAGTGAGTGCACACTCGCTGAAGGACGGCTAAAAGCATCCACAGGGAATTTTGTGTATGTTTATCAGAGCCCTGATACAACACATGCTCAACAGCAGCAGCTTTTTTAACCCCCTTCGGCTCAGACCCGCACCAGAGGAAGGCAGGAGTTCCGTTTTTCATGCAAACCGGGTAGTTTTCCCTTTCACCTCTAGAGGTAGCTGTGCCTTAGTCTCAGCACGATTATTATTTCATGGAATGGCAAAAAAAAAAAAAAAAAAAAAAAAAAAAAGGGGAATTTACTGAGTTTACGAGCGTTTGGGGCCTCCTTCCCTATCAGCATGCTACATCAAGCGCTTGTAGGGCTTAGGGAGAACACCCGTGGTTCTGGCGTCTCAACTGGCTTGTCCTCTCTGCGGCAAACGACGTGCGTGACAGCTATCCCCCGGCATGAGGTGGGCGTACCGCAGGTGACGCGGCCCTTATTCGTGGATTAACAACAAAGCTGCATTCCGGATTGCTTCCAAATCCCCCCCACCCCCCTCCAGGCGTGGCTGCGGCTACACACTGCACTTACTTTTCCTGGAGGCCTTTAGGCACCGGCGACAGCCCCGCCGCCGCCGCTGCCTCTCGCGCCGCCCGCCTAACGGCCGCCCAACGGCCACCCCGCCTGACGTCACCCGCCCGCGGGCCAATGAGGCGGAGCCACGCGCGGCGCGCGGGCGGAAGGGGCGGCGCCGCGCTGTGGCGGCGGCGGCCCTGCGGCGGCCGGAGGGTGCGCGGCTCCGGCCCGGTCGGGTCCGGTCCGGTCCGGTCCGCGGGGCCCGGGCACAGCGCGCCCCGCCGCCCGCCATGTCCCCCGCCGTCACGGCCAAGGAGGGCGGGCGGCAGCGGCGGGCCGGCGGCGGCCACGAGTACCTGGACGTGAGGAGCGAGGCGCCGCCCGCGCTGCGGCTCTGCGGTGACGGGGCGCCGCGCGGGCAGCCCGAGGCTGAGGCGCTGCTGCTGCCGCCGCCGGGGCCGGGCGGGCCGCGGGGCTGCCGCGCCGAGCTGGGCAGCATCCTGCTGCTGCTGGTGCTGTACGTGCTGCAGGGCATCCCGCTGGGGCTGGCGGGCAGCGTGCCGCTCATCCTGCAGAGCAAGAGCGCCAGCTACACCGACCAGGCCTTCTTCAGCTTCGTCTTCTGGCCCTTCAGCCTCAAGCTGCTCTGGGCACCCTTGGTGGACGCCGTCTACCTGCGGCGCTTCGGGCGCCGCAAGTCCTGGCTGGTGCCCACGCAGTACGTCCTGGGGCTCTTCATGCTCTACCTGTCCACGCGGGTGGACCTGCTGCTGGGCGACGGGGAGGGCCGCGGCCCCGACGTGGTGGCCCTCACCGTGGCTTTCTTCCTCTTCGAGTTCCTGGCGGCCACGCAGGACATAGCGGTGGACGGCTGGGCCCTGACCATGCTGTCGCGGGAGAACGTGGGCTACGCCTCCACCTGCAACTCCGTGGGGCAGACGGCCGGCTACTTCCTGGGCAATGTCCTCTTCCTCGCCCTCGAGTCGGCCTCCTTCTGCAACAAGTACCTGCGCTTCCAGCCCCAGCCCCGAGGAATCGTCACCCTCGCAGGTGCTGTGCTGCCGGATTCCCAGCTTCGAGCCTGTGGTGCCCCTGCCCCGGGGAGGCCCCGGAGCCCCCGGCAGCCCACATGCCCCAGCCTCCGGGGAGCGGGCAGTTGGCCCTGTCCTCCTCTCGGCTGACCCTTAGGAGAGGCTTGAGCTTTTCTTTTAATTGCCACAGGATAGATTATTGGTTTTAAAAAAAGCGTAACAGCTTTGTTGCCTTTTAAGGAGGCCTGTTAAGAGCATCTTCTTCTGGGAGAAAGGGGAAATCAACAAAACTGAATCTTCTAAGCCAGTATTCTTCTCAGAAATAGAAGTGTCAAGAGTTCAGAGTTAGTTGTGCTGCCAGTTTCCAAAGGAAGGCCCTTTCCCCTTAAACTAAGGGGCTGGGGAGTGTGGGGGTGGGATAGAGGAGAGGAGTCTTTTTTTTTTTTTTTTTCATTTATGGACTAAATGTAGTCTGATCAGATCCTAACTAAGTTTTAGTTCAGGGCCGGTTTTGAAGTTTTTCTCCTTTAGAAAGGTTATTTGTCATTACTGATACTCGAGATATTGCCTCGAAGATCCTTAAAATGTGCAAGTTTGGATGTGGCCAGATAAACTTTTAGGAGGATTGAAAAACTGGCAGTGGACTGAAAACCATTTCTGGTTTTCAACTGGCCATAGTTAATAGTGAAAAAAAATATTATTTTTTTTTAGTTTCTTTTTTCCCCATCCATACTTGAATCCCTCTGCCTGTATTGCTAAAGGGAAAGGGCATACCAAAATTGAGTTGAATTGAGATATAAAATCTAGCCTGCTCTTGCCTGTGCCTATTTTTTTGATAAGTGAGGACTTGACTTTCCAAGACTGTTGTGTTTATTTCATCTATGCAACTGCTACAGTTACTAACAACTAGCCCTTCTCTTTTCTTCCTGTTAATAATCCTGTGTCTTCTCTGTATGTTGGGAAGCGTGGAGCAGTCCTCAAGTTAACCCCAGTGGCTTATTGCTTTGTTTCTTAAGTTTTCCCCTAACGTGTAGTTCATCAGTGTTGGCTTGTCTCTCCTGTCTTGCTGCAGTGGCAGGCTGATGTCTCTCACTGCTGCAATTTGCAGCTCACTGGTGTATTTAAGAACTTGGTCTTGCTTCACTTAGGAGCAACCCGAACAGTGGAACTTTTTAATTTGTTTTATTCAGTACTATTAGTAAAAACGCATCTGTTATTACCATACCTTAAAAAAAATAACAAAAACAAACAAACAAAAAAAAAAAAACACCACCGATGCAACATGTTTAACTTCTCCTAGAGTACTAACCTGTGTGGAGTAAGAAAAGCAAATAACTCTGGCACTACACTTGCAGGATATGTTTTTATTTTTTTGGGAAGCCAAGTCAGTTTTGGAAATTTGTTACCCTCTCCACTTGGTCCTGTGCCACAGTTCACTGTGCCCATGTTTGCCCTGAATCAGCTGTGGAGCAGTATTGTAAACCATCTCACTGAAATGGCAATGTCTTGTCCTAGTGCTGGTTATCGTCAGAATTCATGGAGAGCTGGTTCAGGCAGTTAAAGCAGCAGTAAATGCAGTGTGAAAAGATGAGCAGTTTTCTGTCAGCGTAGCTCTCTGAGCCCTTTCGTCATGGGCTGAGTGCCAGTGCTAGAGAAGAGTAAGTTAAAACCTCATGATCCCAAGTCAGCTTAAAGTTGTCGAGAGGCAGCAACATTAGTTTTTCTCTGTTAAACTTGGAGAGGTAATATGAACAAATGTAAAACTATTATTCAAAACAAATTCTGTGTTACATTATTTCAAGGTAAAGTTCTAGTGGGGAAAAAAATGAGAAGTTTCATTGGGCTTACAGTTTGTGTGAGTGTGTATGAGGCATTCTCATTTTGCTGTGCAAAGGAGGGGCTTTCTAATTTTTTATTTTCAAGTTGTTGGCTGGGTTGGTTGGTTCCTATCCAGTTTGTCATGCTGTTGCATGAATACAAGTTCTGGTATGAAGGAAGCTGAGGAGTAAAGTGTGAGTGCTGGCAGAAGATGCTGGCCCCTTTCAAGGCAGCCTCAGCTTACCTGCGTTAGTGGCTGTGGCGCATCCTTCTCTCCTTGGAGATGTGTGGCTGTAGTGTTACTAAAGCTGAAGTGCTGAAATAACCCGCACATAAACCTCTTCCCTGGTTATTTTCCAGCCCAGTCATATTTCTGATCTAACCCAAAGGCATATTGGTCTGTGCAGCTGGCAGTACCATAGCAGCGGAGATGATACGGGGATAGGGGAATGGGCAGTAATGGTGGCACCAGAAACTGTTCGTGCTAGAAATTCCTTGTGTAAACTATCACAAAAGAAGTTTGAAGTTAGTAGACTGTTACTGGACCCTTGTTCTGTTTTTGAATGGAAGAATGTGTTATTTGTACATAAATTGTCTAAAACTTTTTAAAAATCTTGGATTTTTTTTTATTGGACTCTTTTTGTGTGTGGTCTTTCTTAGCTAATCCAGCCATTACTGTGTTGCAGGCTGACAGGGCTGAGCTGATTAGAAATATTCATGTGATGATGTTCAAAGCTATTTCTGTTGCAATTGTAGCACTGTTGGTTTATCACTGCGATGGTCATGTTTAGTGCTATTATTACAGTGCGGCTCCTGCCTATGTTGTGTAATTTTGATCAGTATGACTCTGAAAATGATGCCTTATTTCTGAAAGATAGGTTCAAGGTATCTATTTCTTTTCCTAAAAAGAGAGCAATCTAATAGCATTGGTTGTGTGATCTTCTCACCTTTAAAATACTTGGAAAAGAGAAAAGTGATTTGGAAGCAACAAAAATCTGAAATGCCATTTCTTTCACACTGAGAATGCTAAAGTAATCTTTCATTGCTTTCTTCCATGTTGTATTTGTCCTGTTCCTGTGAATAAGAAGCTAATAATTGGCTAAACTGTTATCTTTGCCCTTTCATCAGCTTTTGCTGCTTACTTTCAATTGTCTTGAGGCGTCTGGAGTTGCTCCTAATAAAGAAGATAAAAGACTATTTCTGTCTTACCCTCTCCCTGTTAGTGAGTTTTTTTTTCTTCCATCTTTCTTAGATGTAGGGGTTAGGATTATCTTAATCTAACTCGAACACTAATTCAGAAAGTACTTACCATGGAATACTGGTGTAGATATTGCTACTGCTGGCTTAAAACCTAATGTTTAGCAAATATTATGTCTACTTAAAATACAGCAGTTAGCGAATATAAATCCACTTAACACAGAAGTACTTGAGTGACTCTGTACTTGACAGCTCTGTAGGAAACCTGATCAGAATGTCTTTACACTCGTGAATGTAAATCTTTGTTGCCTTTGTATAGTAGATAAGTACTGTTTTGCGAGTATGGAATTGAGGCACAAAACAGCTATGTGACTACTTAGTAAATTAGTTGGAGAGTATGTGAATGCCTTCTTTCTTCAAAGTTCTTCCCATCCTGTCTTTTAACTGCTAAACTTTTTTTTTTCCTTTATTGGCTTTTAGTGGACGTTATTTCTCAAAGCTTTCATTTTCCTTCCTGCTTCCTTCTCTGTGCTCATTGTAGTAATGTGCAAAACATTAGGGAACTAGCTAAGTCTGCCATTTTTCTTCTGTGTAAGATCTTGAGCAAACACATGGGACTGAGAGAGGCTGTGTCAGTTATTGTATGTAGCTCTGTGTGTGTTTTGGTTTTGTTATGTTTTTAGGAAGGTCAATGAGCAATTCAGTTGCTAGGCCATGGACTTATATTGTTGTAAAATAAGTGCATTTTTGATAATCAGTAAACTGTTAATAAAATCTTTATAGTAGTGGTTAATTTTTTTTCTTTTCCTTCAGATTTCCTTTTTTTCTGGGGAGCTGTCTTTTTAATTACCACTACACTGGTTGCCCTTTTGAAAAAGGAGAACAAAGAATTAACACCAACAAAAGAAGAGACAAAAGGTATCACTGATACATACAAGCTGCTCTTCTCAATAATCAAGATGCCAGCAGTTCTCACTTTCTGCCTCTTGATTCTCACAGCAAAAGTAAGTAAATACACTTATGAATTGTGAGCTGGTGATGGCAGGAGAGTCTGAAAGGGAGTCCTTGTGATGTGACTTTTTGCCTTTGTCAGCGGTGGTCATCAGACTTCCAAATTTTCATGTGAGGCTTGAGCGTAGTTGCTCATACTGTTGCGCTAAGTAGGGTTGTACAGTAGACAATACTTGTTTGAGCCATTTTATGTTAAGCATATTAAAGAGAAGTTTGAATGCAGTCTGGTATTCAAATTATGTAAAACATGCATCTCTACATCCAGGCTGTTGGTGTAATCTGCAGTTAAAAGGATACAAACTGCTGCTTTTCATTTAAATCTTATTCCCAGTGTCTGTAGCTCTGTGCAGACTAAGTTTCCATGGTTTCAAGATGGCAGTCACAGATACCAATGGGTGTTTAAGGCATGGATGTGGTTGTTATTGTTATGTTTAATGTTCTTGGTGTAGTTCTGGCACTAATGGTAAAAATACTGTATGAGTGCAGAACATGCTGCAGGACTGATATGGAAATGTTTCAATTGTGTTTCTCCATGTATTTAATATCAAGTAAGCTGAACTGCTAGCCAAACTGTCACTGCTTTCCCCAGTTTATTTTGTTTAACTTATATTGCAGGTTGGATTTTCAGCAGCAGATGCTGTAACAGGACTCAAATTGGTGGAAGAGGGAGTACCTAAAGAGCACTTGGCTCTGCTAGCAGTTCCAATGGTTCCTTTACAGATAATACTGCCTCTGATTATCAGCAAATATACAGCAGGCCCCCAACCACTGAACACATTTTACAAAGCTATGCCTTTTAGGTAAAAAAACAACAAAGTGTTTTACAGAAATAAAATATTTTGTTTGTTCAGATTATGTATAGGATTTCTTCTGTAGTCTCCTTAACTTCCATGCAGAAGAAAGAACATGTTTGAATTCTCATGATAAGTTTTATCTTTGTTCCTTGTGGCTTGAGGATGATTCATGTGGGAATGCATGTAAAAGCAGAATGTGCAGTGTTCTCTGATAGGTAGATGACAGCATTAGGGCCATGCTCTGCTGCTCTTACTTAGTGGTGTTAGTACCTTATTCGTAAACTGTTCTAACTAGAACTGGGACTGTATCTGTAAAGTTTAATGTGTTTCCTAATGTAAGAATGGCAGAACATGTTGACAAGTCAAATCAAAAAAAGGGGGGGGGAACAATTATTCAGATACTTGAGGGCAGAAGAAGCTGAATTAGGGCAATGCAGACAAGGAGACATTTCATTTTCTGGTGTTAATTGTTTTATATAGGAGTTTGGCAATATAAGAATTTGCCTATGAAATTCCATAGGAGTGTAAAACTAACTAATCCAGAAAATTACCTAAGACATAGATTTGCTGAAAAATAGCATTATCTATAAAACTTAGCTATTTACTGTGTTCTTCTACAATTACCTACATTTTTCTAACAAAGTTAAGTAGATCTTGTTCCAGATGTATTCTGTTGGTATCTTGTTTGCTGCTTTTTACTTAAAGAGGACTTCAAAAGTTCAGGGTTAAGGGGCAAGGGAAGAGGCTAGTATAGGAGACCTGGCAGTGAATTTTGTTGGTATGGAAGACAACTGTTTTGGTATAAAGTGTGTGTGTGGTGTTGGTTTTTTCTCTTCTTCTTCTTTTCTTTTTTTTTTCTTTTTTTTGGTGTGTGTGTGCTTGTCGGATATCCAACTGTTTTAAGATATAATCTATTTCTAAACTAATTTAATGTGTTGTCTGTGCACAAATGCTTAATAGCTGCTTTATGTCAAAGTACAGAAACACATGGGCAAAATTACAAATCGTTATCTTTGTTATTCCTGCAGGTTACTGCTTGGACTGGAATTTGCTTTTTTGGTGTGGTGGACTCCTAAAGTAAAACATGAAGGAGGATTTCCTATGTACTACTATGCTGTAGTATTGTTGAGCTATGCTTTACATCAGGTAATGTATACTGCATGTGAGAAGGGGAGAGGGACAGGAGGGTATTTCGTATCAGCTAACTGGAGGACAATAAATGCTGTTAAATGCTTTTGTTAGTTAAAGTTAAGACTGATTTGCTGTGCTGTATGAGTTTCCTCATTTAGTTTCGATTTTTTTTAAGTTAGTTATTTAGAACATCATAGTGGACCTTATCCAAAGGCCTGGAGAACAAAAGCCCAATCCAAACAAGGCTTTAGATCAGAATAAAAATTTATAAAATGTCTTAAAAGTTGTATTTGCATATGTGTGTATATATATGTGTGTGTGTGTGTATATATTTATATATATATGTATATATATTTTTTTTTAATGCAAAAGTGTTGCATAGGCTACTTCACCTTATTGCAATTTAATTTGATAACTAAAGTGATTTCTTAGAACCTGAGGCTGGGTCCATTTTGGTATGAGCTGAAACAAACAGCAAGGCTTCTTGGTATTATATAGAGACAGACTATAAAAGTAATGTCCTTATTGTGCAATTTTAAACTGTTGAGACTATTTTTTTTCAGTTAACTTTACAAGTGATCTCTTTTAAGAGTTTTTGTGTTAGGGCTTTTAGTTTTAGTTGCTCGTAACTGAGATCTTACTTTCTTGTGGCTTTGTTACCCCTTCCATAGATAACACTGTATAGCATGTACGTTGCAATAATGGCTTTCAATGCCAAAGTTAGTGATCCACTGATCGGAGGAACCTACATGACGCTCCTAAATACTGTGTCGAATCTGGGAGGGAACTGGCCTTCCACTGTTGCACTCTGGCTTGTGGATCCACTCACAGTGAAAGAATGTGTAGGGGCCCAGGAACAGACCTGTGGAACTACAGTTGCTGCAGAAGTAAGTTGGGAGGCTGTTATGGTCTCAGTTCAATTACTGCTAAATACAATGCCTTCTAGTATTTTCACCTTTGAAAACCCTCAAAGTGCATAGTTCATGCTTAAAAATTCCTACTAATTGAGTTAATTCTTCTGTCCAATAAAACTAAGTCTGTATTCTGCATACTTTTAAATACCTAACATTCACCAAAGATCTGTAGTTGCAGAGTAATTATGCTGTGTGGTGTGTGTGCTCCCTTCCTCCCCTCTTTTTTTTTTTTTTTTCTTTCCCTTCCTCTTAGCTGAGATGGTGGTAGAAGCACTGCACTGCTGCCACATTTTCTGTAGTACCTGGAGGCTGTAGTTATATTTCTGAGTAAACTTTCCTCTGTTTGGAGTTGTGTGATTAGGTGCTCTATTCTTGGCAGGCTCTCTGTGCCCAAAGTCCCTGAAGTTTTGTGGTGGTGGTTTTGTTTTCTCTTGATGGTTTGGGTTTTTGTTTGCTTGTACTCTTTCTGTCCCTTTCTGAAGGCTTCCTATCCTGATACCTTGCACTTTTCATTGTGACAGTACTTTGCTTTCTTTGTCTTTGGTGTTCACTGTCGGTATGAAATTGAACGGTGAGACTGGCTGCGCTCCCAGTTCTGGGGAGCCCTGTGGAAGAGAACAGAGAACATACTGTGCTACTATACACAGCTCAAACAACAGGACACAGCTACATGGAAAGCAAGGTTTCAAATTCACCTCTTTGTGAGAAATTTTAACATGACTGTCTTGAAGGGTGGAAATATTTATTCCTTGCTCATGATTGAGACTTTGCTCTTGAGTGCTCTTATGTGTTTACAGGACTCTTTGGGATGTGGAGGTCCTCTAAATACACAAAGTGTTCTAGGAGTCAAATGTGACTTGTTTGAACTGGCACTACAGTTTAGTACTTGCAGAAGGAAAACTGCTTCCACCTAATGTGCTTTTTCTGCGTATTTCATGCTGGCTTGTCGCTTACCAGGTTCCCAGTGCCTTGGCTTCTGTTCAGCTTCAGTTCATCCTTCCTTCAGTTCACTCCCCTGATTTTTTTTCACATCCTCACAGTTGGTAGTGTTAGGCACACACATACCCCTCCTTATTCTTGATCTGACCTGACATGTTTGAGTAATGAAAATGCTGGCAGAGCCTCAGTTCCAAGGTTTACCTTTATCTTGAGAGTATACCAGAATTGATTGAAAGCTAAACAATAGTAGAAAGAATTGCGTGATATACTCATTCCTGTAAATGCCCATGTTGGGTAATAAAAGATACCTCGGGCATGTAGTCTGATGCCTACTGTGGGCAGCTAGGCTTGTACTGTAGTATCCATTTGCAGATTCAGTGTGGTGAGATGCAGGGGTGTAATTTCCACAGAAATGATTGGATAGCTAAAACACAAATCTTCATGGGTTTAATGGTGATTGCAGCACCTCTCCAACATAGGACAGCTGGGAGTTTGTATTTATTAGTATTAGTCCCTTGGGCCAATGTGCTTCTGCTTCCAAACCATGTCCTAGAGCATTTTACTTTCCATACTAATAGTAAGCTTGAAATCCTCTCCTACTAACTGTATAAGAAACAAGGAAGACTAACCAGATATATTTAGTTGTAACTCATAAAAATCAAGTTAAAAACAATGAATAGTCTAATGCATATTCCTAGAAAGTATGTGTTTCTGCATCTCCCAGGAAATAGTTAATGTATCAACTCTACAACAAATATCCTGCTTCTTTGTTTCAGCTCTGCACAAAAGCTGGTGGTTCCTGTGTTACTACCTTGGATGGTTACTACGTGGAATCTGTGGTTTGTGTCATTCTGGGTTTTGGCTGGTGGTTCCTACTTGGGCCAAAATTTAAAAAGCTGCAGGATGAAGGACAGTCTTCATGGAAGTGCAAGAGGACCAACTGATGCAATTTAAATACTGGATGGACTAGCAAGGTCATTTTAGTTTTTATTACAAAGACATATCCCATAATCAGTAAACAGGAATATAGGTATTTTTAAATGCCAAATTGCTGAAAAATGGGTGGCCAAGACAGTGGTATATGTACCACTTGCCTTCTCAATATGAAAACATATGTTCAGAAGGTAACCATGAAAAGAATGGCACCTATATACTACGTAATGTCTGTGCTCTAGCTTCAGAGTCATGGTTGCTGATGCAACTGACATCAGAATTTCCATATAGTAACTATGGAGGAGTGCTGTGTGTATCTAAACAGCAACATTGTCAGCTAATTTCCAGCTCTTAATTTTTCAAAGAGAAGTGATCTAGCACAGTGAGTTGACCTGGGGAAGGATGTCAGAGGCATTTTGACTTACAGGTTAAGCATGTTATACTGGATGAATTGTGGGAAGATAAAATATATGTAGCTTTTTTCTTCTCACTTTATGGACTGTAAACACTTCAAAGGATGAAATAATGTTTCAAGATTCTTTTAAATGTATTTTCTGGCTTTTATAAGCTTTAAAGATTTATAAGAAAATATTTTTATAAACAAAATTACACTTAATTTATTTCCTCTGCTTCAAAACATTTTGATTTACATTCAGGATAAACTTTGAAGAAAAACCAGTGTAGGGTAGGACTTAAATTAAGAGTAACGCACAATACTCTAAGGCTTAAATCCTGAAGAGGCAAACTGGGTAGTGTAGCAGCTAGCATAGAAAACACTGACTTCAGAAAGAGTGGGCATGCAGTTGTCCTGGAAGCATTTGTTATTTTGAGGGTGTGAAGTGGTACTGTTTGTTCCTGTATGTCATTAACATTGAACATCCAAATTAAGTGAATGGAAAAAAATATGTATATTCCAGCTAGGGGTAAGAAGAGATGATCAGTGCCTTTGGAAGTAATTTGGTGATGACAAACTTGCCAAACTCCCAGTGAGTCGGTATACAGCTTACTGCTACGTGAAGCAAACAAGCTACATCCTATGGGAGAGCTGCTATAGAAATTCATTCCTGATGCTGTATGGTAGAAACTTTCCTGTTGCATTTATCAAAAATGACTTCCCTCCTGAGTGCCTTAGTGATGTACAGCATACTGTAGGCCTAGAGAAGGGGCACTTGTATATTCTGTTGGATGGTATGGCACATCATTATCTAAAAATTGAAAGTACCTAGGAAAGGTAGAAATAAGGTTCACTTTATTTCTTTTCTTGATGACATTGAAAGTATTGCATCCTGAGCTTTGTGTTCCAAGCTGTAAGGGGAATTTGTTTTAGAAAAAAGTAAACAACTAACTTGTGACTAGCTGGAAGAGATACATGGGTGTATAAAGAGTCTATATGACTTAAGGAGTAAAGTGTCCCGAAAAGAGCAGTATGACAGAGTACTTGTTTGAGTACCAAAGACTGTTCCTCTTTCCCTCTGTCATGCCCCGAAAGCAAAACTGAGCTGCAGATTTTCCCCAGCTGTGATCTGTGGTTGCAGCGTACCAACAATATTTTGGCATTTTTTGTTTTGTTTTGAACAGAAATTTAAAAAAGCTAGCTAAAAGCACAGTTTTCATTAAGCATTTTTGTTTCCCAAACTGAGTCATCTTCCAATTAAGTTATTTCTATCCTCTGGATAAGCACAGAAATAATACATCAGACTTGTAGTCAAACATAAATATTTATTTTCAGTCATGGCCAGATCATCACCACTGGATTAAGTATGTATCTTACATTTAAAGTCTGAATTTATTGTAACCACCTGCCACTTATTTTAATAGTTGTCCATGCTTGGAATTTTTTTGATTTTGCTAACTTCAAGGGAAAAACTTAGACTGTGGAATATGAGAAATTAAATTCATAGATGTTTTACAGTTGGCTTTTTATGTTGTAATTTTGTTTTACTGTTCCTGAATGTGCCAACATGACCTGTTATTAATTTAAAAAAAAAGCTGCATTTGGAATTGCTTGATAAATTAATTTGGCAATATCAAAATTAAATCCAAAATCATAAATTGTACAATTGTTTGATTCCTCTTTCAAGCCGGAGAAACTTAGTTTAAAACTATCGGTATTGCTATTTTATAACACAAGTCAGAAATGCTACAACTCTACCAGCAGCTTGCTGAAATGAGCCAGTAATCTTTTGTCTTCCCCCTGACACAGATTTACCTTATTTTTTAAAGTGAAATGATTTCCCCTTTTGAAGGGTTAGGATTATTGTAGACTTGAATAATTTTTAATGTCAGAACTTAACCTCTAGTTGGACAATCTGTTATAAAGTAGGAACTGGAGAAAATAGATTGCACTAGTTAGTGTTACAGATTGCTTAATTGCTACAGGGACTTTGTGGCCATGCATGAACATAGGCTTCTCCCCGATACATTCAGAGAATGGGGGACTTCAGGAGTGCGTAGTGCCTGAGTGCTCGCGTGGCCAAGTTCCTCTCCTGGTGCTGGTTCAGCGTCGGGGTGCAGCGTGGTGCTCCAGCGCTGGTGGTGCACTGGCTAACCACCGCCGAACACATGGTCCTGCTGCCCTCTGCTCCCTGGCCGCATCTTCTGCCAGTTTAACTTCCTGAGGCGGCCCACCGCGCCTGCTGCGGGTCGTGCTGGAAGGAGGGGAATGGTGGAAATGACCTTTTTTTTTTTTCTTTCTTTCTTTCTTTCTTTCTTTTGGAAGGGGTTTTCCCTGGTCTAATTTTCTGAGCAGGATCAGTGTGGAGTGAGACCAAACGCAGGGCAAGGGTGGGACTGCGGGGCAGTGGGGCAGGAGACGGCTCCGTTACTTGGCCGCAGCCTCGTGCACGGGAGTCGTCACCTCCTGCCCTCTCGAATGCGACTTCCTGATGTTTCCCAAGACTTGCTTCAGAGGCAGGTCCTGTTTCTCCAGCACTCAATCCTGTGACGACAGTGCCCCGAAAGGGCGCGTGTGAGGCGAAGGGTGCGAGGTCTGGCGGGTTACGTCCAGTGCGGTTACGCTGCTGCTCCCTCCTCCTGCGTCACCGCGAGGGAGCAGCCGAGGACGGCCCAGCCCTCGGGGAACCTGCTTCTGCTGCAGCGTACAAACACTGCTGCTGTCGGTCTGATACCCATCACAACATCCTAAAATTCTTACTTTAAAATACTATCTGTATGTTTTCTCTCTGTTAGAGACATTGGAATATTTATCAGTGCTTGTCGTCAACTCTTACAGGTTTTCCATAAGGCTGTTATGTCTCATTGTCCTCTAGGGTTTTTTCAATGTAATTTTACATGATTATAAACGCTATATTAAACTGACTGATCGGAGATGGTGTTCGGATGGTCTTTGCTCTGATAAAATAGGAAGGAGTAGAGTTCTGTCACTGGACGGATAGCTGGGAGCCCCGGGAGGCTGCAGAGCACCTTCCCGAGCAGGGAACGAGCGCCTGAGGCCGTGGGAATCCCGACGTCCGCCAGAGCAGACAGCGCTTTCGCTTAGCGGAATCAACGGGATGCTTCGAAACTGAGTGCTGCTTGGATGCAAGTTCTCTTTTTGCTTAAAAAAAACAAGGTTCTGCACTCTTTAGTTATTACTTGAGATAATCTAACGCCGTGTTGCGGCCCCCCGCGGGCGGTGGCGCCATCTCGCCGCCACGCGAGGGGGCGGGCGCGCGCGCGCATGCGCTGAAGGGCGGGGCGGGGGGCGGGGCCGCGCAAGGGCTGAGGGGCGGGGCGGAGGGCGGGGTGGGGACGCGCATGCGCTGAGGGGAGGGGTGGGGCCCCACAAGGGCTAAGGGGCGGGGCGGAGGGCGGGGCGGGGACGCGCATGCGCTGAGGGGCGGGGTGGGGCCGCACAAGCGCTAAGGGGCGAGGCGGAGGGCGGGGCGGGGCCGAGCATACGCTGAGGGGCGGGGCGGAGGGCGGGGCGGGGCTGAGCATGCGCTAAGGGGCGGGGCGGCGCGCGGGGCGGCGGCCATGTCGGAGCGGCGGGGCGCGGCGGGCGAGGCCCTGTCGCGGCTCTCCGAGTGGGCGGACGCGCACCTGGGGCTCGTGCGGGTAACGGCGGCGGCGCGGGGCGGGGCGGGGGAGGCGGCGGCGCGCGCGGCGCTGACGGCGCTGCCCTCTCTCTGCCCGCAGAGCCTCAGCACCGGGCTGGCCGTGGCCGGGCTGCTCGTGCTGGCGAGGAGCGTCCGCCTGGTGAGTGCGCGCCGCGCCGCGCCGCGGAGGCGTTAGGAGGCAGCCCGCGGCCTGGATCGCGGCGGCCCCCGCGCCGCGGAGGCGTTAGGAGGCAGCCCGCGGCCTGGATCGCGGCGGCCCCCGCGCCGCGCCCGCCTCCCGTCCGTAGCCGCAGCGGCGCGGGCACCCCGCGTGCTTGCTCCGCTCTCCTGGGGGCCGCGTGTTCCGATTGCGGTTAAAATAGCCGCGGCTTCTCTGCCTCCCTTCTCCGCAAGTCCGTTTGTTCAAGCGTTTTTAAACGTGGCCCTAAATCTTCCTTCGCTCTTAAAAATAGCGATCAATTCGATACACGTAATGAAGTTACGGTGCTAGCGCCACGGCGAGCAGCCCCTTGCCTGCAGGGCGCCACCCCTGCCCGTCTGTGGGAGGGCGGCGGTGCTCTGATCTTCCTTCCTTCCCACTCCAGGGACACTTTGCTATGAGAAATCATATGTGTAAAGCTGATAACTTAAAATTTACCAGAAAGCCCGAACTATGAATAATGCTTTCTTCATTAACTTAGATACTTAAATATTTACACAGTGCTAACGGTGGTTTTTTGTTTCTTCAAAACCAAGGACTTGTGGATATATTGACCAGGCTCTTGGATTTTCCAGTGCAAATTAGATTGGATTTGAGCTGCTTCTGTTTGTCAAGCCTCCAATTGCCACCTAATTTTTGATATTCTTAGTGGTAGACTTTGCAGACCACAATAGAAAAGTTTATTGAATAAATAGCGTACAGAAAAAACCCTACAATTATACTTTAAGATCTTTTTAAAGAACTGATACACCATTGACTTCTGTGTGCGCGGTATCTGTTCTTTTATATTTACGTATAAACAGATTGGTATTCTACAAAAGGCTTCTTGCAGTGGGGGCTCTAAAATATAACGTGTTAAAATGTAAGGTTCATGCTATCTAGTGCCTATCCTTCTCCCTCCATCCCCTAAATCAAGTATCATCTTCTTCATTACTATAGTGCTACTGTTGAGCAAGTCTTTAATCTTAATAGTAGTGTTTTTTCCTGCATGTTTTCAGTATGTCTGTTCTTTTCTAGTGTGTTTGAAAACTTCTTGGCTTTCTTTCATCCGTATCCTGTCAACAGTCAGTCTGCTTTTAAAGCACTCATTCTTTCTGTGGTGAATCAGGTGAACTTGAATATGCATTGCTCATAAAATGTCGGTTTCTGTTCTTTTTCCAAAATTTCCTTTCATGGTAATCCCTAATGTTGCGAACACTGTAAAGCAGGGACCATTGCTAAGTGTCTGGAAATACTGACATAACAGGTCTTACAGCTGATGAGTGGTTTTTTTTTTTTTTTTTTTTTTTTTTTTTTTGTTAAAAAAAAAAAACTTGTGCAACAGCAAATCTGTAATTTGACAAATTATTTTTAAAAGAAGGTGGATTATTTAATGTGATCGTAACTGCCTTACATTTTGAAGGCTTTGTCTTGCTCTTCCTTCCATCAATAGACAACAAAGTTTACAAGTGTGTTGGATATACCTGTGGAATTTATAGAGAAGAATGTGAAATTGCGGGGAAAAATACATCAAGTAACTGAGAAAGGTCTAGAAGTTGAGCACATTCCCATTAGCATTCCTTTTATTACATCAATACAGAGAAAATGTAAGTAAACTTACATGGAGAACAATAATAATAATGAAAAGTTGTTCTTAATACACTATCATCTACTAGGCTAGCAAAAATACTGCTGAAACACTAAAATTGTTATTAAAGTTTAAGTTTAGCATTTTTAAGTAAATGAAACTCTTGGAAATAGATGAGCAGAAATCATTAGGAAACAAAGTATTCTGTGTACACACAAAATAGTGCTAAGCTTGAGAGAGGGTTAAGTTGCAGTTCTGGTTCTGTCTTTTGTTTTTTTTCCTGCTTTATAGATGGGAAACTGAGAATAGGAAAGACTGAGAAATATCTGTATAAAAGAACTTGCCAATATAATAGTTTCATTAATAGCATCATTATCATGATGATTTCTTGGCAGCAAAAGCTCAAGCCTATAGACAGTTCATAGAATGGAACGAAAATCATTTGTTTGCCTAACTAGTCTCATTCCTGGCAAAGTAATCTATTGATATTATATTTTTATTTACATATGAAGATCTGACAGTACACATGGAAACCTACTTTTAAGAGACAAGTCTTCAGTGACTTTTCAGACATTGCCTATCAAGTCTGAGTGTAGTAGTGTAGTCATGTTCACTTTGCAAAAACCTGCAGTTGTTTAAGGTGCTAATGCTTCTTGGCTATTTCATCTGTCTATTCAGATAAAATAATGGTGACTGCTCATGAAAACAGACCTTTCTATTTGTACACAAAATAAAACTATTTACACAGTCTTGAATTACAACAATTTTTCCTGAAGGAGACAAAAGGCTGAATTCTCAGTTGCAATTGAATAGTACTTTGGGGAACTAAAGCTGAAATGTGGTGTGAATCCATGGGAGTAAACTTATTAACAACAGCTGACAGTCCGTGCAGAGCATGAACTTTCTTCTTACTGCTATGTGCAGTATAAAAAGATATCTCTTTATACAATCAGGGCAGTCAAACAGTCTTTTGCTGATAAGACTGGCTGGAGTGGATTTGACTCCGAGTGGCATGGTCTGGTTACAGGAAGAGTTGAAACCCTCGCAAATGATATGGTTCCAACTTCTTGGAAGACAGGAATTGGCACTTGAGTGCCTTGTTTTAGTAAATAAGGTAAATACAGTAACAAAAATGTTTTTTCTTTAAATCTACAGTTTTAAGTCTGTGATTGTGCTAAGTTATCTTGGCACATACAAAGAATATTGCTACTATTTATTTAAAATTGCAAATACAATGTAATGTTTTTAAAACAAGTTTCAAGATGTGTATGTTTGTGGGTTGATTCCTGAAACAAATATATTTCTCTAACAGCTAGTGCTAAGCTATATTGTGTAGTTTGGGTCAGCTTAATATTTAGTCCATCAAATGTTTTCTCATAAATGTCTTCCATTGGTAGTATATTTTAAACATGAACTAGATACTTCTGACTAAATCTACACTCTAGCAGAAAGAGATAACAAGTTGTGAAGAAATGTCATATTTACTGTGCCTTCTTATAGGGTCGATTTCTCAGTATGTGCTTAAATGAAGAGATCTTGAGACAAGGGCTTGGCAGAACAGCACGTATTGAAGGACTACATCATGATTCTCATCTGTACTGGAAACTTCACAGAAGACTGCTTCGAGCAGAGTTAAAGGCCTTGAAGAAAAACAAAGGAATATGGAAAGAAGAAAGCTCCTTTGAAAAAATAAGAGATCATATAAGCAACAATAAATTTGTGCAGACTCTGAAACAATTTGCAAACTGGTTAAGAAGCTATATTTAAAGGTAGAATGGGCAACTTGTTTGGAAAAGTGCCATTTTTTTATGTTATATGCTTTGTATAAGGTGTTTATGGAAAAAAAAAAAAACAGTCCTGTAATTCTGGGAGTCCTGTCTTAAAGAGAAAAGCCTTAAAGTCACCTGAAGGCGTATTATAACTGTATAGCCTTGAAGTTGAGAAGCATTCAGTATACAAATTAAAATGTTCTTAAGCTAAGCTTTTCCACAGCAATTTCCTAAATTAGTCCACTTTTCCAGCTGCTGAATAACTGCACAGCTGTGTTAACTGTGGTGACAGCAGCTGACAGTTGAGTTTTTAAAAGATGGGAAATCTTAGTTCACAATGTTCTACATCTGTTACATGTCATAATTTAACAGGCATTGGTTTGAAAATTGAAATTATTAATTAGCTTTTTTCAGAGTTTGGGGATTTATTTGCATATCAGTATATTGTTTGAAATTTCTTCTTATCCCATTTCTGAGTATAATTTATGTTTTAAAAAACTTTCATCTTAAATTATGAGTTGCATTGTTAACAAGAGAAAAGATAATTTGTTACAGCTGATCAGCTGATAAGTTTGTAGCAACAGAAGTTTTTTGGAAAAAATCTGCTTGAAGTATATTAAATAGAAATGAATGTCAGTAGTTCCAATTTGTAGAACATAATCTTAACTTTGAGTTGCAGAATCTTATACTTACATCTGGGGAGAAATTTAAGCTTTTTTTTTTTCCCTTGTGGTTCTATAAACATTAAAATCAGACTGAAAGAAAACTTTAAGATGAAATTTGAGAAGGTGGACCATACTGTGCTAAAAAGGTGTCTTCATTCTTGTTTGTTTTTTTCTGAAATGAGTGTCAAGCATATAAGTTTATTATTATTTATTTTGTAAATATTCTCAGAATAAATATTGAATTTATGTCCATTGTCACATTTTGTATACCAAACACTTGGTCTTTGTTTAATCTTTCACAGTCCATATGATTATCTAAAGTGAACTGTTTTACAGAATTCTTTTTTTTCCTCTATATTACCTTAGCAGCCAAATATCAGGGAGAAGATTGCAATATAAAAACCTAACTTAATAACTGGACACTATTTGTCTGACATTAGTTGCTATGCATATTTTTTCTGCTGGTAACAATGGCAGAATTGTGAATCCTGCCATCCTGAAGCTTTTCCTTGGGTGTGAGCAGACATCAGCATTTATTACTTTTGTTCACTGGCCCTCTTGGGGATGTGACTCTTTCGCAAAGCACAGGGAAATTAGCTGGAAGTACCTGCTGCATAGATCTCATTTGGGCAAGATGCAATGGGGAGAGGGGAAGCCGCTCTACAGACAGAAGCGGGCTTTGATGGAGGTTGTCAGCCAGGTATTTGTTCATGTTTAAAGAAAAAGTCTTGAACATCTAGCTTTATGCATTGTACATTAAAGGACTTTGCCAATCATTGCTATCTTATTTGGACATAAAAGTCATACAGATGGTAAAGGATCGAGGAATATGTTGTAGCCTCCTCTTAAGCCAAACCCTGTAGCAAAGTTCACTTTTAACTCCACACTACATGTTCAGTACCAGCAACAATCCCACTTCTTCATGGTTGCTTATACATGTCCGTGTTTCTTCATCTGGCAAGTGAAAAGAGATTTTTTCAAACTAAGCAAAATTGTCCAGTTAGATATAGCCTTTTCTATGTAACTTCTTGCTGTAATCATCAAATATTTTATAAGATATCTCTACTTGGACCTTGCACTTTTGTTTTATAGATGTATCATATGAGATTATCACAAAAATACACCTTAAAGCTGAAAGAAGAAAATAAGGAAATTACATGCTACATTTTTAGCAGGCAGAGGTGAGGTATGGGTTAATGTGAACTAAGTCTGGTCAGTCACAGTCTTGCCTCTTAGTCCTTTTTAACCCTTCATGTAGTTTAACAAATCCCTAGAGATTTTTCTTTCCAGTAAATTGCAGTATTCATTCTTTTAGGCTATGGCTTATGAAGGGTTTTTTAAAGGTGGCAATACATTTGTTTCATCTTTTCTGCAGAGAAAGCCTTCCCTTAGTTTGAAGTAAATTTTGAAGGTCCCTGCCCCTGTATTCATGGCATTGAGGAAGCTTAACAGAAATACTTTTAAAAGGGCCTATGGGAAGGAATCTAATTCTTTAAATTCAGACCTTTCATCTATTTTCATGTTTGTTTATAATGTAAACTTTTATAACATAAACTTTAGATAGTGTGCCTTTAATATAGTTCCATAATTAAAATCCATGAAATTAGCTCAATCTAAGTGATCAGTGCTGTAATGGACAACAATAGCCTTAAAAAGTGTAACTGAATGCTGAGGGATTTGGGATCCTGTTGACAAGTCCACTTATAAAGCTCAACTCCTGTAGCTGTTTGTTAATGCTACTTTTCTTATTATCATTCAGGGCTTATCTGTTTAAAACAAAACTCAGTTTAGAAAAAAAAACTGATCTGCATCTGTGCAAATCTTGAAAGGTTGCATATTTTTTCTCTGTGGGAAGCCTGTCTATTCAGAAACCAGTAACAAAAGTAGAAGCAAATAGCTTTACAGATCCAAGTGATGGAACTGACTGGGAGGTCAAGGAAGAAAAAACACTGTTCTTCATTATATAATTGTGCCCTATTCTGCCTTTAAGGAGCGCTATCTGATTCCTTCAGCTGCCATAGCAGCAATGCATGTAAGGATATTTCCAGGCAGAGGATGCAATTCTTGTGTGATTGGAAATTAGAGTAAGAACAAGAAAAACTATTTAGCTCTTGCGCCCTGGCCCTTGCAACTCTGAATACACTGTGAGCAAGCCAACTTGTTAAAAAGATTAGAGTGAAAGGAGATGCCTCCAAATGGCCCACTAAGAAAAATATCTTACGGGTTGCACAGGCTTTTTATTGCCACCGCGGCGTTTAAGGCAAATGGTTGCCATAAACATTACCAGCTTTTCCAGAAGCCTACCAGAAATCTCTGCCCCTTTAATGTCCTTTCCTGAGAGACGAAACACCGAAGCTCGGCCGAGGCCCAGGGCGTGGGGGCCCTCGCTGTGCACTGTGGTAAACGTCTCCGGCCCAAGGTGCTGCCACTGCAGAAGGTCCCTCTATGGAGGGCTCCCAGCTGGAAGGGAAGAGGCAGCAAAAGGTCACCTCTCTCCGACCAGAGCTCTCGTTTATCCCTGTATTTTTCCTCTTTTCCCCATATCAGTTTGTTGATTCCGAGGTAAGACTTCTCAGTCACCAACTACATCATTAAACATTAAATAAATTATGTTTCTGAAAACAGAGTTTTTTAGAATTAGCCACCTTCATCAGAAAGGTAGCGTTCCCCCATGTCAGAAGGAAACCAAAAGCTTTTAAGTGGTCATTGATATATTGTATTTCAGGAAAGTCTGACAAGCAGCAGTTATCAGTGCTACTGCGTTTATGTTCCATTAGCTAACGTAGATGATGGTTGTTAAAGTTCACCATAGATTTTTTTTTCTAAAGGGAAATAAAATCAGTAAAACCCAATCTTTTCCTTCTCGCCAGACCACCGCCAAGACCTCCGCCCGCTCGGAGAGAAGGCGGCCACACAACCGCTTGCCTCGGCCCTTGTCGCAGCATCTCCGGCAGCCCGGAGGGAACCCCCTGAAAGACAAACAACAGGCAGAGCACTTCTAGAAACGGTGAAATTCCGTGGTGTTGCACGATTTGCTCGGTAACCGAGGGGCGCGGGCGGTTCCCTCGGGTTCCCTCAGGGGCGGCGCCGCCCGCCCCGCCCCGCCCCGCCCCGCGGCAGGTGCGCGACCGTTGCTGCCCCTGGCGCCTCCGCGTCTCCACGGCGCCCGCCGGCGGCACAGAGGCAGGTGAAAGCCCGGAGGCCGCCCCGCACCTGGCGCAGGCCCCGCCGGCGCGCCAGGGCCGAGGCGCGGCCCCGCCGCGGAGCCGCCAGCCGCGCCGCGCCGCGGGCGAGCGGCGCACAATGGAGCAGGTTGCCCGGAGCGGGGCGAGGGCCGCCGCAAAACCCGGCGCTGGATCCGCAGCCCCTTCCCGCCGCCGCGGCCGGCGAGGGGCTCCGCTCCCGGCGGGTCGCCGCTCCGGGTTTCCCGTGCGGCCGGCGGCGGAGGGCGGGGCGGGGCAGGCGAGGCAGCGCCGAGCGTTTGAACGGGAGCGCAGGTTGCGGCGGCGGCTGAGGCGCGAGACCCGCGCAGGCTCCGCTCAGCTCCGCGGTGAGTGCGCGGGGGGCCGCGCCGCGCCGCGCCGCCGCGCTCTCTGCCGGCGCGCAGGCGCTCGGCGCTGCACGAGCGGCCGCGGCGAGGGCCGCGGGGCGGCCGCGGCGGGGGCCGGCCCCGGGCGGGGGGCGCGGAGCGGCGCGGAGCCGCGGGGCCGCACAAAGGCGGCGCCATCTCGTGCCGCCGGGGCAGCCGGGCGCCGGGGGAGGCGGGCTGGTGACTCGCGCCGCCGCTTCGGCTCGCCTTAAACTTCTCCTGTGACTTTGTTAAACAGTTTTTCTCTTTTCCCCTCTTTTATTTTTATTTTTATTTTTTTTTTATTTTTTAATGCCATCTTTTAAAGCGCGAACTGAGCGTTCGCAAGGCGAAACTTGCGTGCTGGCTGGGTTTATTTCGTTGGCCGTATAGCGAGTGAGGAAATACCGATTTTCGGTGGTTTTCCCCGTCTGCGGTGGGGAGAAGGCTGCTTTTGTCCCGCCTCCCGAGGAGACTCGGAGCAGGTACCGCGCCCGGCGCGGCCGAGGGCCCGGGGGAACCGAGGGTGCCCACTGCTCTGTGGGGGGGTCTCTCTCTCTCTCTCTCTCTCTCCTTTTTTTTTTTTTTTTTTTTTCCCAGATTTTGGTCAGAAGTTGTGTTAAATGACATTTATCACGAAATCCTGGCCCTGCTGAGGTGAGTGGAAGACATCGCCTGAAGTGCGGTGTGACACTTGCAGAGAGCACCCTGGTCCCAGCCCTGTTAGAAACTGTAATCGGTGGGGTTTGAGAATGGACGGGTTCTTGCTGGATTGTCCATAAAACACCTTGTTTTATGGGAAAAATTCTACTCGATGAGTGGTTTTTTTTTTTTTTGCTTGTCTCTAAGGAAAAAAGTACGATCAGCTGAAGACTTACATTTCGCCTATGTTTTGTTACCATTAAAGCTCCTAGAATCATCCAGTTGCTTAATTTTAGCTGACTAAAAAGTGTTTTCAGAAGTGTTATTAAATTCCACGGAGAAAGATATAAGCCTTATCTGATGAACTAGTCATAGGCTCTTTGTTTAAAGTGTGCTTTAGCTCCAGAGTTGTAAGGTACAATGTTTGCCTGTTTTCTATGGGCTCTCCTGGTTTACTTGTCCTTGGGACTTCTGGCCAGTATGTTGTAAAGCTCGGAGAAAATGATTCAGGAGCGTGTTGTTCTGAAATGAGAAAGAATATCTGCAAACAACATCGACTGAGAAGATAAAGGATCTAAGCCTGCAACAACATACCTAAATTAAGGAATAAAGATATCGTGGTATATTTAAACAAACAAACAAACAAAAAAAGCAGACTTTTCAGGAGTGAGGGACAACAGAGTGCACACTGTTAAATATTTTCCTGTTTCTTTAAACAGTAACTCCCTGAAATAAGGGAGTATTTTCTTTTCCCCCCTCAAACCTCAAACTCTGAAAGATGCAGTTTCTTGGGCTGTTTGTTTTAAGTATGCTGTTAGAGCAAAATGCTTTATCAGTTGAATATACATGATTCATTAAAAGTGGGGCTGATTACAGAACATTTTCTGGTTTTATGCTATTGTCTATTAAAATGGGGATCAGCTGGTGGTTTTGGATCAAGTGGTGCACAGCTCATTATTTTAACAATACTGGCTCAGCTTGGGAGGTTGCCTAGGGAATTGATTTACTGCTTCTGTCCTTTCACCCTTTAAGGTGGGTGTCCCACAATGACTTTGATCAATATCACCAGTGTTCCCAAAAGGAAATAAAATTTTCACTCTATAGAAGCAATGGAGAGGCCACCCGCTATGAACAGATCCCAGTTTTGCCAGAGTCAATTTGCATTTAAAACACTGTCAAATACCCATAGCAGTAAAACAGTTTCACGATGAGCAGCAAAATACAGGACAAAATTTGTTTTATGTGTAGTAGTATTCACCTCCAAATGTAGTCCTCTATTCAATATTTTGTTTTCCCCAATTTCCAAGAAAGGCTTTACACAGAAGCTGAGTATTTTTGTTGCACCTACGAAGTGATCTTTCTATTAATAAAAAGCTTTTCCTTTAATGAAATCTGAATAAGCATTTCTCTGGGGAGAAGGAGTGATTTATTTTTTTGAGAAGCCCCCAAGAGCTGATGCAGTTTAACTGATAACTTAGATGGCAAAGCAGTGCCACAACTTTACAATTCTTCCTTAAATTTAAGGAAGTCCAGCAGTTAAGAAAAAAAAATAACTAAATTTAAATTCTGAAGGCAGCAGTCTGTTTGCAGGTCTTCTAGAAACCTCCTGTGTTACCTTGGATAGGACAGATTTTACTGCTAGAGTCTTCAATGGGAGTAAGACCATAAGGCATAATTGTCTTGCGGGGCTTTGCAGAAGCTTCACTCATTAGTACTTCAAATTCACTTGAATGCGTTGGAATGAGTGAAGGTGTTACGGTGTTTTCTCTTGGTATAGTAGGATGCAGAGCATATTCTAGGCAACTATCTTGGCTATTGTACTATGGAGTAGTAGTAGAGCCATCAGAAAAGTGCGTTTCCCTCAGGCCATAGAGCAGGGCTGAGCAATGCTGTGAGATGAATTGCTCCGAACCCCTGCGGTTTGAGCTGTGCTAAGGATACATCTGTCTTTCCTTCCAAGTCCAGAAGCAGAAGGCGCTCCCTGTGGAGCGCTGCTGGGGCTCACCAACATTTGTGCAGACTGATCAAATTGTCAGGAGGGTGGTTTTTGTCCAGATGCTCCAGAGGTCTGGGCTTGCCCTCTGTTTTCCTGATTTAAGAAGTCTTTTCCTGGTTGGTTGGTGTTATGTAGCACTGTTTAGTTCTACCTGAGTAGCTGTAGTATTGTGTACATTTGGGATGCTGAAAGGCAGTTTGGGAGATCCAGAAGATGATAAAAAATAACTGCCACTAAGCAGAGGCACTTTCTGAGACTCCCACAAAGGCTGTGGGAGTAAGTGTAATAGTGTGTATGCAAGAAAGGTGGGCAGAGCTGCTGAGAGTATTTTGGAAGAAGGCACTTGTTGCAGTAATAGAAAAAGCCAGGCGTGCAATGCTGGGAGGGCCACGTGTGTGCCCCTCTTGTGGCCCAGGTCCACTGCTGAGCGTTGTAAACCTGCTTCAAATGAGTTTGGTCATATGCACTAAAGCAGTGCATCATTTTCAGCAAGGTGTCTGTGCGAGTCTCTTCAACTTGAAATAATGCAAGGTTACTTGCAAGAAATTTCAAGTGAAGACAAGCTGTTATGTGAAGTAGTCCACACTCAGTTACAGACTTGATTTACTGGGAATGACAGAAAGTTCATTTACCCGTGTGCACCAAGCATGACCAAATGTGTGGCTGAGATGGAGTACTACTGGCTGTGTCAGCTGTAACTGCTCAGATCCAAAATGGGCATTGCTGAGCCTGAACAAGACCATGGTGCCTGTAGTCTTTATTCTTTGCTTGAGCTCAGTTCCATCTGTAGGTGACTGGCAGACTGATTCACAGCAAACTTGACAGTGGCCCTCCCAAGAGAAAAATGAATAATAATGTTGGTGAGTATCAGCTGTATCAGTTGATGACAAATGCAAAAGGTCTTGTTGTGGTGTGAAGAATCTATTCCCTGGGGGACTGCACCTCAGTCAGTAAGTAGCTAAACGTCACACAACATGTACATGGCGATGTTGGCATAACCCCCTTCAGGCACCTTATTTTTATCTTTATATTTTATCAAACTGAGTTGTGCCGTGCTGCAGCAGAGCAATAGCCATAGTTTCATAAATTATAGTAACAATTTTAAGTACAGAAATAACTGAAGCAGTGTTCTCCATTTTAAATAGTAGGGTCTCATCATATTAACAGTGTGTCTGAGAATTACTAACATGTCCAAATTACCAAATGTTTATTCCTCCTGGTTAGAGATGAATGCTCTCAAGCAAGGTCTTGGGTACAGTTTACTACCTGTCTTCTATAGGGTGCGTTTCTGCTGGCCTGTTGAGGAAGTCAGGTTCTTTTTAAAGCTGCAAAAGCACTTACAGGATAGAAATATTTATCTTAATTTCTGCAAACAGAGGATGATTCCAAAATAATGATCAGTAAGAACAAAGTAAGCTTATACCTCCTGTTAGTTTCCATGATATCCTTGCTTTGGTGCACCATTTAGCTGCTGAGAAAAGATCTGAAAGTTTGTGCCAGGTATTTTCAGATGCCCTTGATGATGTTTTTAACAACGATTCTCTAAAATGCTTGTGAGAGAGATTCGCTTGCCTTTCCTATTTTACACTATAGAGAGATGTGCAGGGCAAAGCAATGTTAAGCAGCGTTTCAGCTAAACGCAGTGTTGGATGTGTTCTTGAATGACCAGAGGTCTCCTTCTGCTGGTACTTTTGATAGTTTGCCCTTGGTTTCCTGCTCAATATCTGCACTGCCATATTTAGCAGTGTGGAGTTGGCAGATTTTTTTGTTGGTGGTGGTTTTTTTCTAATTTTTCTGATGTTGAAAGTGGAAAGATTTCATATAGCTTTAGTCAGATTTTCTGAGTTTGGAAAAATCTGAGAAGAGCAGTAATTGGCAGTTTGTATGGGATGGTGATCTGTCATTGCATGTAATATGTTTCTGACCTGTTGGGGGACTAGAATTCTTCTACCCTGATGGGGCATTAGAGGCTCTAACGGGCTTCAGTGATACCGGTTAAAATGCATTGGTAGCTTTAGAAAGCCACCGTACCTTCAGAGAATGTGGTTTCCACTGCAGTTATGGTATCTAGTTACCACATGAAAAACTGTCAAGTTTTGTGGTACTGAAATAATTTAGCAGAAGGGATTTTCTGCCCTCCTGTGACCTCTCAAGAACCAAAAACTTAGAGGAATAGCGTTTGACCTATGGCATCATGGAGGGAGGGAGGAAGCATGCTATACCTAAGTACAGGCCTGTGTATCCCTTGCCAGGGCTCTTTTGAAATGTTTTTATGACTGAATCAGTTCTAGTTATGTGCAAGCTCTTGAAGATACCTTGAACCTAGGAAGAATTCCAGAAAGGGATGTAAGAAGGCAGGCTAGCTGCCTGGCCCCCTGGTGCATGAACTTCACTGGGAGTTAGCATCCAGATTTAATTTTAAAAATAAACAAACAAAAAACCAGTCCCCCCAAACCCCACACTTGTCTATTGCTTCTCTTTAGCAGAATCTCTCCTTGCAATATTGGAAACCGAAGAGAAACTACTAAGTGACTGAGCAATATCAGTTTTCCTTCCAGGAGGATGGGTTCACTGTGCTTTTGTGTCTAGGGAATCTCTTGCGTTATTGCCTGTTCAAAGAAAAGGGGCCAGAACGTGGTGTCAGGTGCAATATAGAAGCACAAACTATTGTCATGGATGACCCTTAACGGTGACAGTTATGGGCTTGCTTTGCACCCCTTGCACCCTTACTCTGAAGGGAGTAGTGGTGTTTGTCCCATGGAACAAAGTGGACAAAATATACAAGGCTACAGAATCTGAAGATGCACTGTAGATGAGCAAAAATAATAACATTACCAGTTGAGATAAAGTGATTTCTCTCTATATAAAAATCGTCAGTGTAGAAAGACTATTGCATTGAACATCTCTGGAGTTCGAAAACTTCTGAGCCTCAAAATCAACAAAAGATCTGAATTATCTGGTAAGTTTGTGTACAGAGAGCTAGCAAAAGCAACTGAAAGGTATGTAGAAGACTGGAACACTTTGTAAGGAAAATTTCTGTGCACATTTACTCCTGCTATCAATTTAATATCTACTGGGACAACTGTTCTGCTGAAAGCAGAGTGTGTGAGGCAAGTGTCCTCTGAGGCAATGCCTGCTAAGTGATAGAGGCAGCAACATGCTGCCGTCCTGGAAATAATAAAACCTCTTCTTGAGGAATGGGTAGCAAATGCTAATTCCCTTTCAGGGTTTGTTGCCATGGGGAGTCGGTTCAAATCCTTTCTAATGCCTTCCTCAGCAGCTACTTGTGCTGACACACGCTTTTCATGACTTCCCAGAAGGAGCAGAGAAATGACTTGAAACAAAAGTTCCATCAGCATTAGCAGCCATGGGAAGACTGAGCTTTGCTGTTTGTTAGCTGTGGATAGGACAGATTGGAAAGATGTCCATTATATTGGCCAGTACAACTTGACTGGCCTCCTGCCTGCATTGGGTGGGCTAAATGAGGGGGAGGAGTGGGAACTGGGTAACTGTGAGCTGAACGCTGCGAGTAATGTGGCATAGCGGAGCTGACCCTTCTGAAACCTGAAAGGGCAATTTATGGGGCAGGTTGGACTTGAGTCCTCTAGCTTGGTCCAGATTAGATGCTATTAGGGTTAGACCGACTCTCATATCAGCACGTGCAATATCTGGGAGACGTGCACCTTGAGGTACATGGGAGCAGCCGCAGCCAGCTGCTCTTTGCATCCGTGGCACTGGCTCTGTGCAGTCAGGTGCTATTTCCTGAGTACCCCTGAGAGAGTGCTGGGACTGAGACAAGGCATCCAGCTAGTAAGGGATGATGAAGAGCTGTGATCTGACATGGTAATACCGATGGCAGAAGGCAACAAGTGGTGATGATGATATTTTTGGTTTGCTAATTGCTGTAAAATTTACAAAGATTTGGATACAACTCTTGGAAGCACTAATAGAAACACTTAAAAAAAAAAAAAAAAAAAAAAAAAAGCAAACTGTCGTCAGAGTCTGTCTTCATCTTGCAAAGATGTGTTTAATGCTTTGACAGAGAAATAACCAAAATACTAGTGTGCAGTATCAGGTAACTTGACATGCCTAAACTAGCATGCAATTCTATGTTAGATCTATATCCTAAACCTATACTCTCTTGTGATCTTTTTGCCTTGGATAGACAACCTTGACTTTCAACAATTTCTGATTGGTCCCAGTGAAATCCATAGGAAATTTCTTTTCTACTGAGCTGGTTTAAGCAACCTGGTCACCTTTACTGCCAGCATTGTTGTGCCAGCACAGCTGTTTTGGTAGCCTCATAGCAAATTAGATTAGGGAACTGATCTGGCAGAAAAATAACCAAAACAAATTTGTTTTTTATTTACCCAACTAATTCCTAGAGGAATAAGAGAAGGATCAGATACTAGGTGTTTTTACCTTCTGTTACCTATAAATATCACTAGCAGAAAAAAAGTATTGATATTTGGTAAGTACTTGCTGTTGAAAAATGTGTGCAGTTTTGTTGTTATCTTTTCCTTTTTTTTTGTTTGTATCACAAGATAGCTTTAAATCCTAGGAAGTATGCATATATTTGTAAAATAACTTGCTTTATATCTATATTTTTTTAATTACAAGAGCAATGCCAATTTGTGGGTGAAATTCTTTTCATATCAACACTATGAATCTCTTATCTGATATGGCTAATGGATATTTTGCCTGTTACGCACTTGTTCTATAGATGTAACTTTAGCAATGCTTATCGAAGAATGTTTATATTTGATTAATGTAGATATTTAATGTTGATTAAAGTGGAGGTTTGCACATATGATATGTGGGACCCTTAAAGTCTAGGTTTGCATGGCATTTAAGTCTAAATCTGTATGAATTTAGACCAGATTAAAAGCTTAGCAATATTGTGGTGACTGTTACTGCCTTAGTGAAATAAAAAAGAAGCCCAAGCTTGCAGATGCAGTAACTGTGTCTCATGAAAAATTGTCATGTTAAGAATTGTTTTTTCTGTTTTGGAGTTTGTTTTTCTGATCTAACTGTGGCTAACCTTTTCATTTGATAGTTGCTTTGTTTTGTGGATACTGTTCAAAGTGTGTGTGTATATATATGTGTGTATATGTATATATAAAAACATACATATACATATATATATATAGAGAGAGAGAGAGAGAGAGAGAGAGCCTTTGGCATGCAGCCATTGGTCTCTGAAAATTTGAAGGTTATTCCACCAGAGGATTGGTCGATACTTTTACTTACAAAAAACTGGACTGAAAATGTTTTTTTTTTGTATGTGTATGTTTCACTGTGAAGACATTCCTGTCTATGGCTGCTGATAAATTAAAGTGAGAGGAGTCCTCCAGCATATCGTAGCATGCTGCAGGGAAAGAAACTTGGTGGGAGCATAAACTTTTCTGGTTGCATGTTGTAGCATAGACAGAAGTGCAAATGACTTTGCTCCCTCTTTTCAGCATCTGTCATTTCATAAAATGATTGTAACAAAGGGCTGAATTGTTGGACTGTTGCTCTAATAATATATATAATAGATATGTTGTGAAGCTGAATTGCTTGGTTTTTGAATATTACTTTGAAATTCTCCAATAAAAGTGCAAAGTATTATTCCTACTCTGTTTGGTGGCTCTCCTGACCTGTTTGCGATAACTGCAACCTAACTGGATGCATGCAGTGGTGGATGGCAGAGATTCTGGGTGTCCCTGCCACAATTGTAGCTGCCAGATTAAAGAGCAGTGCTTCTCTCTGGACAAAATATTCCTGCTGCTTATTGCCAGGCAGATGGTCTTTCCATATCCGATACAGATGTCTGTAATGCTGGTAAGAGTCCTCTCTGGCCATATCTGGAATTAAGACAGTATTATTTCCAATCGCACACTTAGCGCATCTTTTGCTTGACCCTGCATAGCTCTTTGCATCTCTAACCTATTTTTCTCCATCTCTTTCCTCCCCCCTCCCCACCATTATACCTTCTGTCTTTATTTATACTAGAAGCTTGTGGCTTCTCGTATATCTTTGAACTATTTTTCTTTTGTAAAATTTGTCAGTAACAGATATTTAAAACGGCTGCAAGCTTCCGAAAATCTGGTTTCCTCTGAATATTCAGCATTTCCTCGTTTTCGTTGTCTCAGGAGAAAGGAATTGCCAGTCATATGAAGCTTTCTAACTTTGGCAGAACTTCCTACAGATTTTTTTTAACCATATAGCATTTTGCACTAAGGAGAGCAATACATTTTTTTTGTAAATTGTATTTTCAAAGCATGTTCACTGGTTAGGTAGTGGGATGATGAGCTTTGGAACTGGAGCTGTGGTTTTAGCAGAGGGTGGTAGCAGTGAACTACAGTATCTATGCTGATAGCAGGAGCCATTTGTACTATCTGATCGACTTCACAGTGGTATCTGTAGAAGTGCTTCAGAAACAAGAAGGGGAGAGGGCAACTCAGGAAAGATGAGATTAGCAGTCTCTCCATTCTGCCTTCTGCTCACTTAACTGCTAGTTAATCTAAGCATTCTCCAGAGAGCTAGGCAGCTAGGCGCAGGCTTTGAACAGAGTTTCCTTCTAGTGCTAAATAGACGTGTGCTTAATACCCTCTTCACATTAGGGACCTGAACTGTGTCCAGGTTCAATATTGCAGCTAAATATTTAGATTATGCCACTGCTTTCCGAAATGGTTTGTGCTAACCGTAACAGTCAGCCTGGGGTTGAGCAAATGTTTTGCTCCAGTGCTCTGCTCTCCCTCCGACTGCTGGTTTAATAGTGCAATGAATTCCTGCTTCTCTGCACCACTTGCTAAAATGTGTTTCTCTGTGTGAGAGGGGAAATTGCAGAATACTGTGGAACCAGGGAAGAGCTGGGTCTTACGTTCTTGATGTTAAGCCTAATAAGAAGCATCTATCACAACCTAGACAGAGTATGTGCATCTTCTGTTAAACTCAGAAGTGTGTGTGTGTATGTATCTATTTAGCTTTACAATTTTTGAAATCAACTAACTTCATAAAACATGTATATAGCAAAATTCTCCCTGTGAAAAATTTACCTACTTTGTTGGCAAAAAAAAATGATTTTCTCATTCACATATGTATTTGCATACACGTGCATATATGCGTATATGCATAACAATAACTCTTTTTATAGATGTGACAAGTCCCACTGAACTTTGAGCAAAATCAGTTTACTTCCAACAATAACACTTTCGTAAAGTACAGTTTAGCACTAATCGTAGCTAATGCTGTCCTCTTTGGAAGGACTTCTCTTATGGAGCACAGTATTGAAAATGCTAGCCTAACCCGGCTGACATATTTAATGGAAATCAATCAGCTAAAATAGAAGCAACTCTTCGGAGCTCGATTTTTCTATAGGCCATGTAATACTGTGTTAGTTAACGTACATGCTAATAGGTTGTGTGTAAATCAAACGTAGATGGATTCTTGCCATGCTGGAGTAGCATCTCCACAGTGATGTGGTGAGGTGACGATTGCTTTACCTCTTGGACTGAATGGCTTTAGGCTGGGCTCAGACCCGAACCTGTAGGAATTTTGCTTGCCAGGGGAGGGTGGCACCTCCTTAGCTGAACACTGCACAGCAGATGAATTAGCATTGCTTTCAACCCTGCTTCTGAGGGTTGCCTCATCAAGTAACCACACAAACAGTTTTGAACTTACATCTGTTAGAATTTAGGTGTGTTTTGCCAAACTGGTGATACGATCCTTTTCTATTTGAATGTAATTACTTACTGGCTTTTTCTACTCATATAAAAAAAAGATACAAGAATACTTGTATCTGTTCTGATCTATGGCATCAACCAGGGAGAAGTTGTACTTTTTTCTGCTGTATCATCAGTATTGAAATGGTACATGTTTGTGTACAGTTAAGCTATTAAGTGTTTGTTCTTTCAAAATGGTTTTGGTCCCAATATGTTCTTTGTGCAATATTGTAGGGCCTGATCCTGACTGGGCTGTCTCAAAGCTCAGAAGTAAATAACTCTGAGGATCATCTAAATAACTGCTGGTGTTTCTCGTGGAGGCTTTCTTGCAGAATATTTGTCAGCTGATGTAGCCACTTTAGGATTCTGCCTTCATCTCTGAAGTGCCAGGGAGAACCTTTGTTCTAAGAGCAGCCACGAGTGTGGGAGAATCCTTTGCGCTAAGAACAAAAGCGTATTGTATCAACAGGGGCAGTGAAAGGAGGTGGGGGTGAAGGCTTTCTTTCAGAGGAACTACTTATACCAGTAGCAATATTTTCCCCATGAATCCCCCCTACGACATGAATTCTGTGTGGGAGCTGGGCAGGACATAAGAAACTTTTTCTTCTATATAATTTCTTAGATGAATATTTGATACAATTTTATTAATGAAAGCATAGTGTTTTTTATTTTTTAATTATTTTTTAAACCTAATGTGATAAGACTAGTAGTAGGTTAGACCAAGGTGCTAGAATTATTCCAAAACTTTGAAAATACCAAACAGCTTGTTTCTTTCTAATTAATGCCAGAAAAGCGGTCTTTGTTCTGGCAAGCAATAATAAAAAGCTCATGGCTAGCAAGGGCAAAAGTCCAAGTAATGTAGAAGATGAAATCTGGCAGAAATAATGGGTAATTACTGTTTAGTGTCCCAAATGTTAGTAAAATATGCCTTTATTATAAACAATACGTGTGCTGTACCCAAAGCACCTACTGCAGTGGAGCTTGTGATGGCTTTAAGATGGAGCAAAACAAAGAAACTTTATCAGTTCATGCCTATAACAGATCATTCAGACCATCTCTTCCCTATAGAAGCAACAGGAGAGAAATCTCACACTTGCAATAGAACAACCTTCTCACAAAATCTGTAACAGAAACGCTTTAGAAATCAGATTAACACTTGTTTATCAGTCCTCTAATTGTTGCACTGATAATCTAGAAACTTTGCGCTCATTCACCTGGTTGTTGGCTGCAGCCACATTCTGGTTTGCTGCTCCTTCAGGAGAAAACACTGTCGCGTGCTGCCTGAAATGCTGCCTGGCTGAGATGTGTCTGCATAGCTGAGCTGGTCCAGGTCACAGGGTATGATCCCTTCAATGCTGATGCTCTTGGGCCTTCTCTGAGCTAATTCAGCTTGTCAGCCCTTCAGAAATGGCCTGCTTTTTCCGAGATTAGTGCATTGAATGAGCTGAGAGGAGCATGGTGACTGACAGAGGTGGGGGAGAAAGTCTGGCCATCGTGTGGAATGACCTCCCAGGTAGAGGTGGGGCTGGGGTCATTCCCCAAGAGACCAGAAACAGCTTGTAATTTTGAGCTCGTCAAGATCGGCCATGTCATCTCCAACACTGACGGAGACACTGCATTCATCACACTGAATAGGAATGAGCTTGCATGGGTAGCTCTAACAGACAAAAAGGCATTTTCCTGTCAAGGGAAAAATCTGGATTCTTCTCTTTCCTTATAGCTTAGTATGGTGGTTGGGTGCAAGGAAAAGATTGCAGTTTAACTAAAAGAAAGCTTGGAGGGTGCTAGAGTCTTGAAGGAAAAGGGTGAAGATGTGTGGGCCTACCATTATAGGTCTGCTACTGAGGAGTCATAGAATCATAGAATCAGTAAGGTTGGAAGGGACCTCTGGAGATCATCTAGTCCAACCCCCTAGCTCAGCAGGGTCACCTAGAGCATGTTAGACAGGGTTGCATCCAGGCGGGCCTTGAAGATCTCCAGAGAAGGAGACTCCACAACCTCTCTGGGCAACCTGTGCCAGTGCTCTGTCACTCTCACAGGGAAGAAATTCCCCCTCATGGTCAGGCAGAGCTTCCTGTGCTTCAATTTCTGCCCACTGCCTCTTGTCCTGTCTCACGGGACAACTGAAAAGAGTTTGTCCCCATCCCCTTGACACCCTCCCTTCAGGCACTTGTACACGTTGATCAGATCCCCCCTCAGTCTGCTCTTCCCCAGGCTGAAGAGGCCCAGCTCTCGCAGCCGTTCCTCGTAGGGCAGATGCTCCAGCCCTCTGATCATCTTTGTAGCCCTACACTGGACTGTCTCCAGCAGCTCCATGTCTCTCTTGTCCTAGGGAGCCCAGAACTGGACACAGGACTCGAGATGAGGCCTCCCCAGGGCTGAGGAGAGGGGCAGGATCACCTCCCTCCACCTGCTGGCAACACTCTTCCCAATACACACTCCAAGATACCATTGGCCTTCCTGGCCACAAGAGCACATTGCTGGCTCGTGGTCAAGTTGTCATCCACCAGCACTCCCAGGTCCTTCTCTGCAGAGCTGCTCTCCAGAAGGTCAGTCCCCAACCTGTACTGGTGCCTAGGGCTATTTTTCCCTAGGTGCAGGACCCTGCACTTGCCCTTGTTGAACCTCAGGAGGTTCCTCTCTGCCCAGCCCTCCAGCCTGGCCAGGTCTCTCTGAATGGCAGCACAGCCCTCAGGTGTCTCAGCCACTCCTCCCAGCTTGGTATCATCAGCAAACTTGCTGAGGAGGCACTCCATCCCCTCATCCAGGTCATTGATGAAGAAGTTGAACAGGATGGGACCCAGTCCTGAGCCCTGGGGGACACCACTAGCCACAGGCCTCCAACTAGACTCCATGCCACCGATGACCACCCTCTGAGCTCTGCCTTTCAGCCAGTTCTCAATCCACCTCACTGTCCACCCGTCTAACCCACACTTCCAGAGCTTCTCTAGGAGGATGTTACGGGAGACAGTGTCAAAAGCCTTGCTGAAGTCAAGGTACACAACATCCACTGTTCTCCCCTCATCTACCCAGCCAGTCATTCCATCATAGAAGGCTACCAGATTGATTAAGCAGGAGTTCCCCTTGGTGAATCCATGCTGGCTACTCCTGATCACCTTCTTTTCCTCCATAGGTCTGGAGATGACATCCAGAATGAGCTGTTCCATTACCTTTCCAGGGATGGAGGTGAGGCTGACCGGCCTATAGTTCCCTGGGTCCTCCTTCTTGAAGCCTGGAGTGACATTGGCTTTCTGCCAGCGCTCAGGCACCTCTCCAGTTCTCCAGGACCTTTCAAAGATGATGGAGAGCGGCCAGGCATCAACATCTGCCAGGTCCCTCAGTGCCCATGGGTGCATCCCATCTGGGCCCATGGACTTGTGGATGTCTAGCCTGCCCAGAAGGTATCTAACCCTATCCTCCTCAACCAAAGGAAAGTCTTCCCTTCTCCAGAGTTTCTGCCTCACGTCCAGGCTCCGGGATTCATGGGGGCTGCCCTTAGCAGTGCAGACTGAAGCAAAGAAGGCGTTCAGTAATTCTGCCTTTTTTGTATCCCTTATCACCAGGGCGCCTGCCCTATTCAGTAGCGGCCCACATTTTCCCTAGTCCTCCTCTTGCTGCTGATGTATTTGAAGAAGTCTCTCCTTAAAGAAGATAAATGGTGTACTTAGAGCATGCACTGCATCCCGAGGGAATTTGGCTTCATGTGTGTGATACAAAAGAAAGTTGTGGGCTACTGTTTCCATCCCATGTTAAGAGATGATATCCTAACTGCATCTGACCACAAGTCAATGTGGTGGAGGCAGCCTTGAATTCAGAGTAAGAGGGGCTTGGCTCTAGATTATAAAACTCTTCTGACAGAAAGAAACAAATTGAAGTTTCGAACCTGAGAGGCACTTCAGAGAATAAATTTAAATAGCATTAAAAAAAAATGCACAGCCTAGGAAGATTGCTTAATGAAGAGATAGAGAAGTATGTTCCTTCATGCACAATCTGCTATTATCTGCTGCTTTTTTCTCCTTCTCCAAGATCCTGTGTAGTTTTCTTCCTTTTATCCCTGTGAAGTTCTTCAGGAGTAGTTCTAGTAATGCATGAACACCTTTCCATCTTGTCTCCGGAATGAAACCTTGCCAGAATGCTTAGCACTTTCCACATAGGAAAAAAAAATGCATATCCAGACTCTTTGTCACTTGCTGAGTTTGTAGCTATGGAGAAGCTCCTTGCTTGCTCTGGCTGTTTGTACCCCTTTACTTGGGGGGACTGCTCAGAGGTGTTCCTAAATAGCTGAGAACCCTTCAAGTGACCACAGAAAGTGGGATTTCCTGTCTTCTGCCAAGGCTGTTTGGTTTCACCCACTGCCTTTTCTGTTACAGATGTACACCTGTGTATGGGAAGTGGGAGGAGACCCTGACATTTTGACTGTGTTCTTCTGCGGCTTTACCCAGCCTCATCAATGTGATGGCTTCAAAGGTGCATAGTAGATTAAAAAAAAAAAAAAAAAAAAAAAACAAAAACCCAGACTTCACAGGTGGCTCATGGAATCACAAGACTCCCCTTCAAATAAGGGAAGATGACGATTTCTCATTTCTGGACTCCTCACCAAAAAGCTGTCTTTCAGCTGAGTGGAAGGTGTTTGAGGTTGTGGTGTTACATTGTAATGCCTGCCTGGAGGTATAAAATGCATTTTTTTTTTAATCACTCAAGCGAAAGGTCTGCTTATTTCAGCAGACCTACAGTCTTGGCATTTAAAGCATGCTGTGCTGTTCTGTTTGGGGGCTTCTGCCACAGGGACCCTGGCAGCAGGTTGAAGAGATTTGAACAGGAACTAGGCAGTTCCTTACAGCCGGCCTGTGTCCTCCTTTGATGAAGACAGCAAGCAAGAAAGAGGGAGCTGTTTGTGGGAAGTGTGGGCAAGAAGGCAGCTGGGTTGTGATCAGAGTGAAGGCGAGAGGGGGAAACAGTGGGAGACCAAAGTGGACTTGCAATGGGAAGGGGTATCTTGAATGTTAAAATAAGCTTAAACTTCATAAAACAGTAAAGGAAAAAGGAGGAGACAGTGAAAGGATTTGTGTCAGAACACTAGACCGAGGGGTTCACGGATTTTTTGGTTTGTATTTCCAACAGCTAATATCAAAGAAGTATGAAATGCTGGTTTGCTTAGCCTTAGCCTGCATGGGGTGGGATGCTTTTTTGGAAGGTCCAACTTGCAAAACAAAAGGCTGAAATTCTTTGAATGGGAATTCAATGAAATGGCTCAAACAAATACAGCCTTGTCTTGAGATATAGCCACTAGCTTATTAATGAGGTAACTTACACTGTTTAGATCTCTGAAAAATAATTGTTCCGATTGTTTCCATCGTCCTGGGTTGCGGCAGTGGAACAGTGGGTAACTCACGGTGGAAATGCTCGCGAGCGCTGAAGGAGGGATTGTTTCATAACTGGCTTCAGCTGCTCGCGTTCCCCTCCTTCGGCTGGTCTTTGTTTTACATTGGCTTGCTGTGCTTTTACGTTTTGACGGGTTCATAAATATATTTGTCCCGATCCAAGAAAAACTGGTGGTCAGTTTGCCCTAACAGAGCTCTGGGGCCTGTGTCCAAAAAGACTGCTCTCTGTTCTGAGCACTTACTGATGGTGGCATCTGTGGCAAATTACCCATTAAAATTTTTTGGGGCATACTTCTGATGCTAATAGCATTGGAGGCAAAAATCATGCTGTGATGGTACTGGGAGCCTCAGACCTGCCTGGGCTGTTGATCTCCTGTTGAACCTTGCACAGCTTGCCCAAGATCAAGAGAAAGCCTGAACAAGGATCATGCCTGGGAGCAGCAATGGGGACTTCTGTGGGCACCTGAGAAACACACTTGGTTCAGAAGGCAATCGAGGGGGAGTGTTCAGGCTCCCCGTTGCTCTCGTGGCACTGTTGGTGTGCTGTTCAGGGGCTTCTGCCACCAGAAGTTAGGGTACCCCCACTTGTGCTGGGGTGCCCTCAGCTAACTGAATTTACTAATAAGGGCATTGCTCACATTCTTTCTATTTGGCCCTTTTAGAGATTAGCTGTGCTGTCCCTTGGCACTTGTTTTGCACAGACTTAGACCTCCTGGTGTCCCTGAGCAGAGAGGTCTCACAGGCTATCTCATTTTTTGACATGTTTACTTCTTCCTTAGTGAGCTGGATGATGGATCTTACCTGTTTTCTGGCAGCATCTGAAGCGTTCATCCACTCTGTGCCTGTGCCACTAAGTTCTTCTCAGTGCTGCTGCAGATGCTTTTATCCTTGCAGCTTTGTTTCTTGGGTTAGTTTCTGGGGAGGGAGGGTCTCTCTGATCTGGCAGGCTGCTGGAGGTGGTGGATGGAATGAGTAACCCGTAGATGGCAAACCTCATGGTTTTTGAGCACAAAGAAGCAGTGCAACATTTTGATAGAGCTTCAAAACTTGTATTAAAAAAACATGCACAGTAAATGTTGGGGGGATGTAACGGGGTAAGAAAAGATGGTGAAGCAATTTGACAGCTTATCCCGTGCTTTAGCACGGTGTAGAATTGGTGAGTGGAGCTCTGAGACGGGAATGCTTCTTCCCTGTGTGCAGTTGGGATCCTGGGGGATGAAGGACGAGAACTTCACGTGGCTGCTGCAGCCAGCCTCCCCAAAGGTGCTGCTCGTAGACAGTCTGTGCCGGTGAGAGCTCATCTCTAGCTGCAGTGAGTGGAGTCTGCGAGGGGCAGGCGTGCGCTGGCGGTGCGGGAGGAGGTGGGGTAGCGCTGAGGGCAGCGCGCGCACGTGGCACTGTCCTGCGGTCTTGAAATCGGGAGGTAACTGCCCTTGATTCAGCAGGAGCGTGCGTGCTTGTGGTTGGCTGGTTTCTTAAACGGGGAGAATTTACATTGTTTTTGTATTGTTGTGTGGCGTTTGTGTTTGCAGTTTATTTTTATGCTGGCCTATATTTAATAAATAAATAGATTAAACTGATCATCTCTCCATGGTCTCACAGTTGCCAGTGGGGCTGTGGATGTTGATTACGCTACCAGTTCTCCTGTCTGGTGCAGGGCCCATAGACTACCCAGAGCTCACCCAAGCGCCTTTAACCTCGCTAGTTTAAAGCGATGCTGACGGTCTCAGTGGAGCTCGTTGCAAGTGGTCTACCTGCACGCTTAGCTGCCCGTGTCCTTGGAGATGGCTGGGTGCAGGGAGGGGAAGGCCACATTTGTTGCAGTATTTTGTATGGAGTAATGCATTGTTTTGCATGAAGGACTCGAATACTCGTTTGCAACAGTGTCTGCAGCAGCTGTGTTTATTGCAAATTCAGTAATCTTTTATCCACACTTTTCATTTTGCAGGGTAGTTTGATGTTGAGCACGAAGTCTTCCTACAATGAGTTACTGGAGTCTGGACAAGAAAAGCTGCCTGCAGTACTGCCGGCACTTTTTAGCGGACAACGGCGTGTTTCACGGTAAGCTGCGCGTTGCCCCCCGCGGTGCCCGGCGTGCGGGGGTCGGCACCAGCCTCGCGGCTCTCGGGTCAGCCGGGGCGCCGGAGCGGGGCGCCAGGGGGCGCTGCGGCACCGCGCTCCGCGGCGGCGGTTGGGCGCGCGCGGGCGGCGGTTGGGCGGGAAGCGCCCCCCCCCCCCGCCCTCCCGCCCCGAGGTGGCCCCGGTCGTGAGGGGGACGAAGGCGGCCGTTGGGGCAAACAAGTATCACAGCGGACCCTGCCTGCCACGCCGCTCCCGCCCGCGCCGATGACACAGCTCAGGCCTTTGTGGTCGAAGGATTCTCCCCGCAGTGAAGCCGGGAGAACACACCAAAGGCATTTTGATGTAAAGTACTTTATTTTTCAGGACCTCTCTTTTATATTCTTAAACTCGCTGTATCTGTTGACAGGCGAGTGTACCTTACCCGCACGTGTTTCTCTTTGCAGGTGGCTTTAGGCCCCTCAGTGTTGGCGAAGGCTGCTGGGGTCAGGGAGTCTCAGGTCTAGCCTTGTGCCTGGCAGAGCGCCTGCAGGTGGTAATGTGCAGGAATAGCTGTCCTACTCCCAGAGTGGTTTTTCTAAGGCCCAGACCTATAAGGAGGAGTATAAACTCCTTATTCCCTTTAAAGTCAGTGATGAGAAACTCTCACATTAGGACAGAGTTGTGGTGCTATTACCAACAGCAGGATAGGATGCCTATAAACGAAAGATTGAAACACACATTTGTTTCAAAAGCAGTGCTTTTTAGGAAGCCAGAGAAGTCTGCAACTCACAGAACCATTGTAAACCAAGTGTATCCGTGTTTTAATCACTATGGTTATGTCATCACTGATGAAGCTAAAGGTTTAGTGAGAGGATAAATCATTTGTCAACTTGTGCATCTTCCTAACAAAACTCTATCCAGAGATGACCTGTTTCACATGTTGTGTTTTCTGTTGTGGCTTCCTCTTTCCCTAGAAAAGGGAAAGAAGAATACCAATAGCTTTCCAGTCTGCCTGACAACTGTGTCGTCATGTTCCTTCACCTGTATGTTACACCTGTGGCAGGCATTACTGGGAAGGTTTGCTCACTTTTTATGAAGGTATTTCCTGGAATAATCACAACAGAGCTAGGAATGTGTAACTTTGATGTGTGAGCCTGACTTTACCTTGATTAATGAATCAGCACTATGATGCAGTTGTGAAGAGCCCTAATAATAAAATAACTGGACTGTGGAGGCGTCAGACATACTTGTTTATGTTTTACCTTAATTTTTATGTGAAGAATCTAGTCAATTGTGTATCTCATGCTATTACTTATCTTAGATTTACTTACATTGTATTAAAATATCCATCAGTGGATTTCAGTTAGTGTATGTGATTGTTTTCTGAAGAGTACACTGTAGGTAGTAATACCAGATGCTGTGTTGAATAGTAAGGGTGAGTTTACTGCTGCAAAAATTTAGTGAAGGATGCAATCCCCACTGCATGAAGACTTGCAATTTAAGCAGCAAATATAACTGGAATATAGAAGGTAAAACTTAGCTCTGACTGAACACAGGAATTACAGGGTTTCAGTGAAAAAGTGGCTGAACTTGGATGAATTTTACAAATCTGTCTCCAAACAACTGTTCTGTTTCTCAAGTGAAATAGCAGCTAGTTCTTTCTCCCCAGCAATTGATGCAATACAGCTGGAGTGCTGTATGGGTGAAAGACTACTTCTCTTACAGAATTGGAGGAGTGGGAGAAGGGTGATATAAAGCAGTCCATCAGCAGTGGTTGCATCCACTCTGTTCCAGGTCAGTCGAGGCTGATTTCTTTGCTGCTGTTGAAATGCTCACCAGTACTATAGATAGAAAACCAAAAAACAGAGGTTTGCTGCCCTATGGCCAAGAAGAACTCCACCTATGAACAGAGGCAAACTGAGGAAAAATGTATTTACTACTATGATTTTTCAGGTCACTGATTTCAGTGAGATCACTTTCTTTCTGAATTACCTCTGACTTGTGGAAGGAGAGAGTTGTCTCCGAGGTGTTTTTATGCAGGTGAACTCACACTTCACTGAGTCTGAACACTTGCAGTGTTTTGATAAATGTCTGTCTATTGCAGTTCTATCCAGGCAATGATCAGCAGTTAGCTCCCTAACATGAGTGTTTAACTGGAGCAGTTATATTTTGGATGTTTATTTGCAGTCTTGCTGTTCTAGATCAAGGGAGAGAAAGGTCTGGTCCATCCTCTGTGCCTTGAAGGTGATATTTTGTAGTACAGCAGGAAAATATCTTTGTTTCTAATAGAGAGAACAATAGATCACAGTCCATTAGCATGAAGCCAGTAATGCATGAACTTAAAAGATTGGTCTGCAAAGTGATAATCCATTAAAGTACAAAACATAATTAGCAGGAATCCTAAACTTGAAAGATTTTGTGGCCTAATTTGTTTTTCATTCGTGACCAGAGAGGATTAATCTCTTTGTGCCTGTTCCCTCCCATCCTCCCCCCCCCCCCCCCCCCCGGCCAAATCCTCTGGTGTTCTGTCTCCTCAGCCTAAGCAAGACACTGCAGTTAGTTAATTCCTCTCTGTTTCTTTACAGAGAGGGAGCTAAAGTTCCTTTTGGGCAGTAACAAAGACAGGTGGCAGTTCCCATTGCCAGGATATGAAAAGATGTGTATGTTGCCAAGAGTTAGCATGCTGCTCCTGAAACTTCTGAAAGAAATTGTCTTACCATGGGACTGAGCTGATATGGATAAAAGGGAAGGCAGAGCTTTTTAGGGGTTGCCTTTTTGTTGGTATAGCTTTGGAACCTTTTTTTCCTATAGCTCCAGACAAGTGGCAGTGGTGATGCACAGGTGGGATAAATGGGAATGAGTGGTTTGGGCATTTGTTCCCTTTTGGCCTGTTCTCCCCTCCTCTGTTCAGAGACCACATGGGACTGAACTTTGGGCTTTACATGGCTAAATGAATACTGAACAACCGAACAGGGACCTACCTGAGGCCCTACTTGCCCTGGCAGGAGTAAGGAAACTCTACTTGTTTAAAATCCCCCCAAAATGCTTCTGATTCTCTTTATTAGACCTCTTGACTTGGCTTCTAGACAAGTAATCCTAACTATGCCACTGGGAAACTAGGAAAGAAAATCTAAAGTGAACTATTCTTGGGAAAGGGCTTGCTAGCAGGTAGGGTACTGTGATCTAACCCTATGTAATTTGCTGACGTTTCAGCATTTGGGTTGTATGTACCCAGCTCTACTATCTATTCTAGTTTAAACAGTGCTTTGGTGACTTTTTAAGTTATTACTGTTAATTTCATATGCTGACATTGAGAGCTTGGCTGTTCAGGGAGAAAGCTCAAAGAACTGCTGATCAGCTTATTTATGCGTATTTATGAATGCTAATATTCTGTTAACACTTAAAGAAAACAAAACGTATTTAACAAATAGCTGATTTTGTCTCGGCGGTTCTGAAAGTCTGTTTTCATGCTTATCATATTAGGATTGGTTACTTCCGAAAGAAGTCCAGAGAGGAACATAATTGGCATAAATATCAACCTTCACAGAATCAGTAAGGTTGGAAGGGACCTCTGGAGATCATCTAGTCCAATCTCCCAAAGATTTCCTGGTGCTGGTTCCACTGGGGCTTGAACCCAGGAGCTTCAGCACGTAAAGCAAATATGATAACCACTACAGTCTAGCTACATTTCCAAAATTGTTTAATTCTCTGTCAGTTTCCAATTTTACCTTTTGGCGTCTATTCCTCTAAAAAGAAAGGCTTCAGTGTCAAAAGTGCTATTGGTAGGATGTCACTCTAATTCAGTCTTGTTCATATTCTCTACACTTCATTCAGAGTGGTGGATTAACTCAGTTGTTTAGGGCATGTCTGGAATTTTCTCATTATAATACTATTTTTATTTCCTGTAATCTGGAAGAACTGTTGCACCTCAGATGCAAACTGGCCAGGTAAAAATATCCCACTGAATCCCACTATTTAAAAAGCATAGAATTATCTCTCTCCCTAGAGACATCAGGACTAGAAATTCAGGGCTGCAGAGACATAAAATACAGCATTTGCTGCTTACCTGTGTTCTTCTTTAAGCAATGCAAAAAGCCCTTCATATCTTTGTAAGACTTGCATTGCTTTAAGAACTTGAATATGTGGCATTTACTCACTTCTAGCTGAGATATTTAAACATAGGAAGCTTGTTCAGACTTTATAAATGAGGATGCTGAAACTGTTTATTGGGAGCAATTTAGACATCTAATTTTATTAGAAACCTGAAAAACATCCAAATGAGATGCCAGCACTGCATGTATGAACTGTCACAGTGTGTGGTGCCTGCATGTATATGAATGTCAAAGAACCTCATTTGGAAGACTGGCAGGGAAGACTTCTGCTCCAGTGTGGAGGCTATCAGCTGAAAGCAAGGAAAAGGTGAAAGACAAAGTACATAAGATGTGGTGACAGGAGGACAGTGCCTTGCTTGGATGATACAATAGTTGGAGGCAAATGCCATCTTTGAGTGTTGTGTAGTATGAGGAAGGTGTTTGTACTATTACGTAGAATCCAATCTGATGCAGTTCTGGTCAGCTGTATTCAAGGAAGGGGAACTCAGAAACATGCAGAGAAAGACTACAAAAGTGACAAGGAGGCTAGAGTATCGTGTAAGAGGAGACCAGATGACTCTTAAGAGGGATATGACTGCTGCTTAAAATGCCATTGTAAAGGGAGGGAAAAGGCTTATTGCAACTGATATGGAAGACTGGCACGAGAGTAAATAGATAGAATATGCGCAGAAGTACATAAATAGGCAGAAAAAAACTAACTGTTTTGAGGTGGAGGTCAGTAAGTTTTGAGACACTGTTGAAGTGTCCCATCTGTGCTCTTGCTCTAAAGTTGCAGATGTAATTAGTAGCAAGTAATACGCTGAGAAATGTGAACATGAGGCTAGAAGAAAACCTAGGCTGTCCCAACTCAATTCATATACAGTAAACAGCAAATACAAACAGCCGAATATTTCTGTTTCATTCTCCAAAATGCTGCTGAATTCATTCAGATCAGACTGCTTTCTGCCATATTTTACTGGTGCTTCGAGATGTATATGTTGCTGAGCAAGAACAAGTATTGGCACACAACTATTTGCCTTTCCACAGGGGTGTAGCAGGCTATGTTTAAATAATGACTGAACATTCATACATGTTATGCTCAAGTACTATGCACATCAAAATTGTCTAAGGATTTCTCATTATTTTCTAATTTTACTAGGAAAAGCTGCTAAGAGCTGCATTTGCAGGATATTAAAATTCTTATCTGCTTATGTCTGAAATTTCTCGTCACAGAAGTGGAGGTTGCTCCTGTGTTTTGTACTCTAGGGAGTCTTCTGCCTAGAAGCAAATATGTCAGTTTTCTTCAATAACAGCGAGATACAGTACTGTGTGCACACAGAGAAGAACAAATTGAAGACAGATCTGGGTTTAAGCTATTTTACAGTTTCTCTAGAGTAGATGAGCAATTATAATGTTCAGAATAGCCCTCGGGACTTGATGAACCTACTTTTTTTTTCTTCCTGCTACAGACAGTGCCAAAATACAAAGTACGTCATACCTCTAGGCTTGAAGGAAGATTTATTTACTTTTTTCAGGCTTTTCATATTATAAAAGTGAATTCTATTTTGTTTGTTTGCTGGCAGTAGCAATGTAGGAATGGCTATGTTATCAGACCAAACATCTGTCTACTTTGCAGACAGTGAGTTTAAAAAAAAATGAAAACATGGATAGAAACTGGCAGTATCTGGGGAAAACAAAGGATTTTTCTGAACTTGATGGTTGCAAGGGAGGTAGATAAGATGGATGATGTAGGCCATCTAATTGCCACCCCTAGTGATGTTATTGGGCAGGGCATGAAAGGAATTTAGGCAGAACCACTTGCTCTTATGCTGGAATGGGAACAGAGCTGTACCTGCAACTCATCTTTTATTTGCTAACTACCAATAAACTGCCAATTCATAGTGTAATCTGATTAAAGCAAACTCGTTCCATTGGAAATGGGTAATTACAGTGTATTGACATCTAGAATGAGAACTATAGAAGGGAAAATCATTTCGTAGGAACTTATCACATTCAAACTATAATAAATGGAAGAGGTTTGACTGCTTGATTACCTCACCTTTGAAAGAGTATGACTAGACGTACTGAACCAAAGGCCAAGTTTGTAAGTAGAAAGGTATTAAGACCATGTTATGCACATCAGTGGCTTTAAATGTCTGCCTTTTAGTGTCTTACTGAAGTAATGAATGGAGAATATTGTGTTGATAATGCTTTCTTCTTCCCCTGGGAAAATGAATGCAGCAAGGACAGGACCTTCATTCTGAAATTCAGCTTTGCCTCAGTGCTGCCCTAAATATAGATACTTCCGTTAGATCCAGGCCTTCGAATTGAATGCTCTTTGAGATAGGCCACTCAGTCATCCAGCTCATGCTAGAACTGAACAAAGAATAATTTTCAATTATTATTTTGCTATCTGATACTTTAGTGAGTTGTCTGTACCAGCCACAAGTAAACCTGCAGGGGAAACTGCTGAATGCTGGCCTGGATGATGTGTGGTTCTTGCCAGTGCTCTTAGTCTTTTGTCTCAGGAATATCCAGCTCATACTTCAAAAAGTTCTTCCAAATTATGTACTTAAATACATCAGGAGTTGAGGGAGGGGGAGAGATTTTTAGTCCAAAGCAATTGCTTATTTTGAGAAATAATCTCAAAGATTTTCCAAATGTAATGGATGCAGTTCTGTACCACACTTACCAATTGTGCACCTAGCACTTACTGCTGTTACACAACCAGTCTTCAACAGCTTCATGAGAAATTGCTTATGACATGTTTTATTAATGCTTTTTTTTCATTCTTTCCAGTTTGAGAAGCTGAGCTTTAGTGCAAGTTCTTGTAGGATTTTCTGCTTCAGTGGTCTTGAACTTGTGTTCAATGAATGGGACTAGAAAATGCATTACAGGCTGTATTTATAGAAATGCTCATTATGTTTCTTATCCAGTAAAATGGCCTGATTTAGTTATTAGAGTACAAGAGTTTGGGGGGAACAATATTAAGTCCTTACAGAATTGCACATATATGTTAGGTTTTGTTTGTTTAGTTCTTTTTTCCCCTGATGAGCAGTACTTTATAATTGGTCTGCAGAACATCCATACAAGCCCTGTGCTTAAGGCTAAGGTGCCAAAGTTGCTGGATATAGGCTACAGAATACAGTTGTCTCTCAATGCTCAACTGCAACTTTAGACACAAAGATGTGTGGCAGAGCAGGAAAAGTTAATCAAAATATAAAACAAAATACCAATTACTGCCTTATTATGTAGAGAGATACCTAGAGGTCATTCATTCTTTCTCTGAGATACCAAACGTAACTAAAAAGATATAAGGAAAAAAGGCATTAAGGAAATTATTTTAAATTACATAGATAATCAGTGTGACTAAAATGTATTAAAAAACTTTCTCTGTGCTTCATCAAATATGTAACTGCCTTTTAGAAGTCTTTATATCACTAACTGAATTTTCAGGTGGAAGAAGGAAACTTCATGCATGGGATATGTCTTAAGTAACTGTATCAGACTTTACTCAGTCTACTACTCTAATACTAGTCTAATACTGAGTATTTTTCCCCTTCCATCTTTTGAGTATTTGTTCACTGCCAGTAAACTTTTAATAAGGAGATTGTGTTACAGTTTAGATTAAAGAAAGTTACAGTCTAAGATTAAATTTAGATGATAGATATGAAGTTATTTTATTACCTTGTATTATTTTATTATGTGTTTACTGTCAGAGGTAAGAGTTCTCTAATCATTTTTTTCTCTCTCTCTCTCTGTTTTTTTTTTTTTTTTTCTCTTTAGGAGCACTAGTCTTTTCCAATTTTCAAGTACTTTGACAATGAAAAACTGTTCAGTCAGAAAATTAAAATTCTTCTGATGTTGTAGCTTCAAAACAGTAATAAGCCAGTTTTTTTGTTTGTAAATTAATATTTTGGTACAGAATTTGCACTGTCATTTTTTTTTTCACTAGGGCATCCTAAGGTACAATTTTTAGTGTTTACAAATTGGACTTCCATTTCTGATGTCTTGGCAAAGGCTAACACTTATGGCAATAAAAGTAAGTGTTCTTCTGTCATGAATATGAGTCTGGCAACTGCCCCAAAGTGTGGGCAGATTCAGATGCTGCAGAGCTGTGAGGTGGGAAGGAAATCTCCTGGAGGATTCAGAGCGTGGGCAGGGCTTCCTGGTTCTCTGGTGGAGACTGGCTACTCTGCCCTCTGGAATGAGCAACTGTTCAGCTGGTGGCTCTGGTAATATGTCTCTTTGTAAGCAGATGGGGATGGAATCACATTGCACATATAGCCCTCTCTGAGGTCTCTGCATCCTGACCAGTGTATAACAAGAAGTACGAGGCAGGATTTTTACCTTGGAATTACTACTTTGATTTATAAAGGCAGAACTTGCTACAGTGTGTATGATGGCATACGGGCATTTGCCTTTCTTTTCAAAGTAGTTTTCAGCTGTCTCTGTAGTCTAACAGACTTTAGCTGTCTAGAGCACTGGAGAAGCCTAAGTATAGTGATTCCTGTTGCTATCTTGTTCTGTTCTGTTAGTCATCCATTTTGCTGCAGTAATATCTGCTGGCTGTCTTTCTGTGGGCTTGACCCAGGTCCTTCTCCTTTGCAAGGATGAGCTGGGAGTGCTTACGTAGAACACCGCTTCCAGTGTTGAGTCCCTTCATTTCAGCTGTCTAGTGTAAAAGTTCTGAAGAGCAAGATGAACTTTAGTTATATTGAGACAAGCCATTCTGGCCCTATGGCATGATTTTCTGCACAGTACAGTCCGCAGCAGTTGCAATGTTACCTATATCTCAGCTAAAGACTCTGAGCTGAACTACAGCGTATTTTAAAGAGAAACATTGGTAACTGTCTGTAGAAGAGAAGCATCGAGAGTTTGCAGATATTACAAGAAAGCTTTAAATCCCATTCTTTTTAATGAAATGCCAGATACGTTACTCAGGCACTATCTGCTTTGTACTTTGATTTACTTACTGCCTTCTCTCTCAAAATAATTTTGGTGGTTTAATATTGGAAATCTTTTGAACAACAAAGGAAGAAAATTTCAGAATGACATTAGTCTAGGGAGATGGATTTTGAATGAATGATGCTTTTGTAGCTGGAATTGTCAAAAGCTATGAGTGAGATGAGACTTGGAGGAGGGTTAATATCATTTAGGAGATCAGCTGAAAAAAGTTGAAAGAGCAAACCTTTGGGCATGCAAGCCGTTGAAGGTCATGCAAGGAAGGGCTTATGTGGCAAAAAGTGTAGTTAGGAAAAAGAGGCATACCAGTGAGTTTAATAAGATGTTACCTTTCCTGCCAAGTCTTATCATGCATGACTGATGCATACAAAGCAGTGTTGGCTGTTGAGAATATGGACAGCTGTCTCAAAATGATCATTGATGTTTATCAAATATGTTCTGAAAATGTGCTTTTTGCCATCAGATTTATGCGATTTTGGTAGATCTTTACGTGCTCTGGCTCTGTGGAATATTCCTAGCAATAGTATTTGATTCTGTTAGAACAGTGGATGTGTACGTGGAAACAAAGCAGACTGGAAAGCCTGTACTTAAAATAAGATATAACTATGGTGTCAGATGGTATAAAGTGAGCTAGCTGCTTTTGACTTTTCCTTTTCCAGAAAGCTCTAATCAAGCTTTAATCTAATGAGTCTTCAAGGACACACCAGTTTCAGGTTTTATTGTGACTGATGGATGTAAAACCTGGCTTGTCAGGGAAGAACTGTCATGGTAACTTTTTTGAAGTTGAGTAAACCTACAAGTATTTTTCATACTGTTTGGCATATTTCTCCTGAATTATTTAGAAGTCTTCATTTATTTGCTATAATGTTCTGGCTAACACATACAGCATTTTCTAGTTTTTAAAGCAGTACAGCTTTTAAGTATTTTTGTTTTAAAAATTAGTGGGAACAATTTTAAAATTGTTTTGGTTTTTTTGACAAAGTATTGAGTAATGTATCAATTCATGATTGCACACGCATTCTTCCAGAGCATGTTAGAATATGCTTGTGTGTAGCTCCTATCATGAATAATGGAATGATAGGTAAGGAACACAGTTAGAATTTAATAACGTGTTAACCCAGTGCAGTCTGATATATCGAGGATAAACTATAGAATGCTGATAGTTTGTTTCATTTTTCTTTTACTTGCAAATATAACATACTCATTTGAATGTAAATATGTTCAAGTTACATTTGATAGCTTCAGAGTGATGTCTCCATCCAGTATAAGTAATCTTGTGAACTGAGGTATGATTTTGTTTGTTCGTGGTGTGCATCATAAAACTGCCCTGAAACTCTCCCAGAAAACTGCATGCTATGAGGCTTTTACTATTATTTTGAGGAGGAAAATAAATGGGCAATTCAATTTTTATTTTTTTTTCTTTGGTGTGTGTTCTTTGTTTTGTTTTTTATCAGAGAAGTTGAGTTTTAAAAGCAGGCTAGGACTTTTCCTCCATTCTTCTGGCTATCTGGTGAAAAATCTCCAGTATTTCCCCTGGCAGCTTCTGGAAGCTGTTGAACAATATCAAGTAATAGGTTTTTATATGTCCTCTTCCGAACTTTTGTGAGGCCACCATTTTAAGCTCAAGAAAGTATTATTTATGGAGGACTTGTAGTGTGGGTGCATATTTATTGTGCAAAAGGAGAATTGTCTCATGGTTACCACAGTGGACAGGGAGCCAAGAGCTCCAAATTGATACTGATGGTGAGATAGTCATGTAGCTATTCCCTTTCCCTCATTAAAACTGCAAATGAATGACACCTCTTTGTAGAGCATGACTTCTAAGGAATGCTGGCATCCTCAGCTGAAAGTGGTGTTAGAAGCCACTGAGAACAAAATCTGAGTTCACCTAGGAATGATCCTACAGTGGGTTTGTTCATTTTTATAGCTTGATTTTTGTGGTTGCTGGATATTGTCAGTGTATATCTTCCACTGTGCAGCAGTCTAGCATGACATGTTGACCGCAGAAAACCTTTCTATTTGTGTTAGCAATAGCTAAGAAATAATGATTCCTCAAAATGACTAAAATATATGTTAAATCCACTTGTATTTTGTCTCCCATCTAAGTTCTACAAGCATGTAAAACTGTGCTTTTTCTCCAGCCGCACTGTTTATCGTGTGGCTTTACATGCTAGCATGCACTGGGCAAGTTCTGCCCTTTGTTATGATGCTGTGACAGTGTTGCAGAGAGATGAGAATACAACTGGGAATTCCTCTGGTGCACTGATGTACAAGCTGTTGTATAAAAGCCAGTTGAGTAGTGAAACAATTTGAAAATGCAGTAAATCAAAGATGTGAAGCATTAGAGATGGAGGCTGCTTCATTCTTGCAGTGCTTGCCAGCACTGTGTCCCCTTGGGCTTCATCGTAAGTAGTGCAATTTATGTAAGTGAGTATTTCTGCCCATCGTGCCATGCTGACTGATTTCAGTAGCATTGAGTTGGCTTAAATAAGCACAGAATTTAGCCAGTAGCATAGTAGTTTTTTTATACCTACCAGGAGAGTCAGTGCTCAGTATCTCACAGGATACTGCTTGTTCTTGCAAAATTAAATGTTTGGTGATGCACAGACTAAACCCTTTGCATGTGTTGCGCTCTAACTAGCCTGATTCTGCAGAATGTGAAAACTTGGTTTTCCAGCTCAAGTTAGTGAAAGAGACAGGAGGAGATGATGGGACAGGCAAGTTTGACTCACAGAAATACTACAGCCTTTCAGTGATGCATTACTTTGAATGTATGAGAAGTGAATTCAACTTTTAAAATGTTCAGCTAAACACAAAACCAGAGGGAAAAAATGAGCGCAGTCCACAGAGGCGCTCTCCTTCCACTTCACAGAATCCTGTAGCTGCAGATGCTGGGAGTTATCCTGGAGTGAGGGTGTTTTCTTTGTCTCTTCTGCATTCAGCCTGCGTCACTCACCCTTTCTTTAACTGAAGTATGGTAATCAGTTTCTGACTAACCGCCCTAGGTGTGAGAGACATTTCCTTGTGCTTGCCTAAAGAGCTGTTCTTCACAGGCATTAGGCACACTTACTGCCTGGAGAGTTTTAATTGCTTCAGTATGCATGTATGTCTCATACCCAAAGTAGTCGCTGCTTCTGCATTCCTAGAACAGCAGCGGCACAGAGCAGATGCTTCCAGCTTTTCACTTTTGAAGAAAGTTGTCTAGTGTTATCTCTGGATTTGTATTTTCCTGTCTTGCATTTTATGGATAACAAAGATCTAATCCTTCCTCGTAAAGAACACCTTTGGCGATGTTCTCCTGCACTTTTAAGGATTGCTTTCCAAGTGTTTTATCTCTGGAGACATGAAGATTAAATTAAGACTTACCTGCATAGAGGATTTCCATTATTCTTGCTAATAATGCTTAATAGTCACGAATTTAATGGCAGACCTTGAAGTATATAAAAATTTAAGTCCAGAAAAAGGTAAGGATGTTTGGGTTTGGATTTACTATAGGAAGAGCTCATACATTTCTGGAAGTGTTTATATAAAAACATGTATGCTTCATATTTCATGATTGGCAAGCTACATATCATATTTGAGTATTATTAATATGAAAAATTATGTATACTAATGAAAGCTTCATAGGAAAACTTATTTTTGTACTGATGTAAAAGTACATTTCTCCATGGAAAACATGTGGGTTTGTAGGAGTTATTGCTACTATGACATGGGGAAACGGTACTTATGTCATTTTAAATTTATTACAAGTATTTGATTTTAAAAGTAGTCCTGATTTCTTCACTTGCACATCATTTTCCCATGCATACAGTTTTCCATGGAAAAGAGTTTCTGGTTTTCCAGTAGCACTTAAATAATGTAACATATATGCAAATTATGTGTAAAGTTTGGATCAAACAGCACTGAATGAGAAAGATAGTGTTATCAAATAGAAGGATACAAAGAAGGAAGACATCTTGAATAACTTTGTTTATAATATCTGATTTTGTTCAATTAGTCATTGATGGATGGAAAATAGTAATTAGTTTAAGCCTGTAAGTGGGCATAGAGTAAATACTACAGGGAGAGGGATGTTAAATTATTTCTGTATTATGCTTGTCATCAGTAATAATGCTAGCTTATGTGCTTTTAAAGAAAAACTTAAAAAGACAAGCCAGCTCTTTGCTAAATATCTAAATTGGATCATTCAGATGACATCTTCTAGCAATATTATTCTTACTATAATTTTCAGAAAGAAAAGTGAATTAACCTAATCTAAAATAAAGCCACCAAAAATCATAGGGATCATACTTTGAAGTATCTATTTGCCCTCTCTACTGTACTTGTATTTTGGAGGTTTCTGTTACATGCAACTTATATTACATTTTGATGCATATGGTTACGTAAAGGAGACTAGTTGTTACTCCATCTGTTTTCTGAGAAAGGGAAGGTAATAGATATGTTCCCATTTAATAATTTACAAGAGCTAGCTTTTTAGAAGGGATTTTTTCAGTAGTCCTAGCAGAAAAGCATCAAGTTTTAGTGGTTTACTCTTTTATAGCCCTTGTAACTGTATGTGTATGTATAGATATTTCATACTGAAGTATTCAGTAGATGGTGAATTTCTGTTTGAGATAGCTTTTTGGTTACTTTTCCATAGCCAAATACAATAGCAACTGGGCAACATGCATTTGTTTTAATTGTTTTTTTTGGTTTTTAATGCTCTCATTTCTCTGGGTGAAGGCAGTTAAAGGGTATAGAAGAAATGAATACAATGCAGTGTTCCTTGTATCAGATGTGCTGCATGGTGCTACTTTGTAGGGCACAGCCTCCACTGGGCTGCAGATTCATAGCTTCCCTTGCTCCAGTGACGTTGTAGTGGTGCTTGTAAGAACACTGCTGGGCTTCAGGAGTGTTGTTGTGCGCACACAAACATGGTGACAGCACTGTGTAGTCAGTCCTTCCAGAGACCCTCATGGAGGAGGTCAGTTAGGTTTTTAAATATACATGGTAGATGAGTTTGAAAAGAAAACAGCTTGCCTCTATTTAGCAGCTTAGTGTTCATCCAGAGTTGGTTCTGATTTGAGAGACAGAGGTATCTGGTTTGTATGGGATGAACAGTGGAAGTAGGAGGGAGCATTGGGCCTTTTTCCATCTTTGTCACCATAAGGGCTGAAAACATTTGTAGTTAATAAAAGAGGCTTCTCCCATACTTTCACCATGTTTATGGTGACACAAAGGGAGGCAATGAAGAATAGAGGTCACAGTTGTGTGGTACAAATGATTTATCATCATTGTTTTCCCTCTTGGATACTTTGAATGTCATGTTTTGTAAGGATTGGAGGTTTTATAGATGAGTATGTTCACAGGCTTGAATGGTGGAATAATGCTGAGAGCCTGATATTCCCCTTAACCATGCTGGTGATTACTTCAGCCTGCCAGTGTTAGTACTGATAATAACAGGATCATAGCCCTAGTACAGCTGATCCATATAAGAGTGCTTGTATACTAGCACTTGGGTAAAGTGGTAACTTTACAAGCAGGTGCTGTGCGTACATCATTAGCTTGTGGTCTGTTGCTGGTGCTTAGCAATGAGTGCTGGCAGGAAGAAGCTCACTGCCTCCCAGCAGTTTGGCTCTGAGTTCCTATGTGACTGCTGACCGCTGTGAATGGGAAGCATGTTTGTGTTTAAAGATAGCATGCCAACTTTTTCCTGCTATTGTATGGGAGAAGCTATATAGGTTTTCCCTTTGTAAATGGGTCTAGGTCTTTAGATGGCTGACCAGATGGTATTTCTTGCTGGTTATTTTCTTCTTCGCAGAACTCTAGAGTTACAATACAGTTAAGTAGAGAAAAAGCACTTAATTACATTATATTTCACTTACTGGGACCATCTCTGCCTTTAAGGCTGTAATTAGTACTTTTTGGGGGAGTCTGGAATCTTTAAATCGATCCAAACACTTATAAAATAAGAATTAAATATAAACTCTTGCATAGTAAACAGTAGATACTGGAATTAACTTCAGAAGATAAGGAACGTGCTGTACTAGGTGGATATTGAAAACATCTACCTCCCACAAAGAATGCAGGCTTCCAGAAGTTTGGTTGTAATAAATTCAAGCAAGTATTGCACCATTATGCGGGCTTGCAATAAGTTAGTATGTGCATACAGCAACTTTGAAACTTTAAAGACTCTGGATTTGTTTGATATGTTCCAAGAACCTTACTCTGAGGAAAAGAGAACTCTCAACCTGCTGGTCTAAAATGAGGGAATTGTGCCTTGTAGCTGCAGTGTAGCATTATGGAGTGATGAGTCCTTTTTCCATGATACCAGTGAGACTTCAAGGGATGTTAGAGCTAGATGTTAAACGCTGCTCATGTTCATGTTCTGCTTTTGTAGGGTAAAGGATTTGGTAAATCAGCTAGAAATTAACTTATGTTTTACTACTTAGTATTCAATTTTTAAACTTATTTAATATACTATTGTTTGAATAAATTTGTAGGACACTGTCGTAGTGTGCAATAGAAAACATGCTTGCAGTTCATTGCAAAGAACTACTTCTTTTTGAACTGATGTTGCCAAAGAAGTGTAGTGTTTTCTTACTAATCTCTGCTACTCTATTTTCTCAGTGAGTAGAACGTCCTACCAGGTGGACTATGCCCTGGTCTGTAGTTCCTAGGTAGAGAACAGAGCTTGGTAAAGTGAGCTTGTGGTGAGAAAAGTGTTGTGGTTTGGTGGTGATCATGGTGTTTGTTTGTTTTTCTCCCAGTGCTGATCTTACCTGCAAGGGGAAAATACGTGTTATTTTTCCATCTTACATTTTGAAGTAGTCATGTAAGAAGTTTGTGTCTTAGAGGACAGCCTCTTAGTATGTAGGCATTTGTTTGTACTGGTTAGTCTGCTTAGTTAACAGAACTTAAAATTTTGTGGAACTGTTTTTTAAATCTAAGTGACAGAAAACCCAGTCATAGACTCAACATTAGTTCAATGTTCAAGAAATAAACTGGCACTTCCCATTTAGGGACTTTGTTACATGTCACCAATAGAAATATCTACATTTGAGAAAACTCAAATGCATTTAAAAATGAGTATTTTATTTTCATTAATACAATTACTTTAGTGTTTTGAGATTGTTCGTTCATTGTTAGTCAACAAATGACTCACTGTCAGTGACTTGTACAATTTGGACAACTTGTGAACAGAGTAGATAAACGTGTTTCTTCAGCAAAGTGACTGTTCCTGAGGAGTGTGAATACACTGGTTCATATGAGGAATTAGTTGAACAATAGACTTCATTAATTACTTTTAAAGGTTAATTAACTCTGCCTTCAGTTCAGCTGTTTTTTCCTGTCCAATTATCTAATTGAGCCCCAGATGTGGATTTATTTGGCAGCCTACAGGGGAATCAGTGCCCTTCCACCTCAGCAGTTGCCATAACCCAGTATGACAAGTGCTTTCTAGGCCCTTTGAAGTAGATTACTCTTTCCCTCAGTTTATCTAGCAGCTACAGCTGCTCTTATGCCCTGTGGCTTATTCCTCTCACCAGTGTATGATGCTGTATAAGTGCCAAGATTGTCCTAATACATTGCCATTTTCTGAGGAATTTGTAGACAACAGAATTCCACTGTTTGTGTTGAAGCGAGATCACTTTCTTCATCTGCATGTGTCCAGTACTGGGATAGGCACAAACTCTATGAAGTGCATTCTGGTGTCATCTTCTGTTTTTGTTTTCTTTGAGAAGTTGATGGGTAAGGTTTGAGTGGCATATTTGAAAAGTTAGATAAGACCCAACACAGTATGTTGCTAGTAGAGTTGTACTTCAGTGAAATACAGAATTGTATATAAAGGATCAAGGAGACGAGATGATATTTAATGCTTTACTACAGGGAGAGAGGCTTAAACATGCTTGGTTCTCAGACTTGTGATCCTCCTTCGTGTATTTATTTTTAGAGGACAGACATGGGGTTTTGGAGGAGGAAGAATGCTTGTGGTCACCACCCTTCCTCCCCCACTGTGACATCTCTATCCAGAAACAGAACTCTTGGGATGTCTTCTAGTTTGTGAGGCTTCAAAGGAGGAGCTTCTGGCTTACCACTGCTGTGCACAGGTGACTAAACGGATCTCCTTAAAGTGTGATATTTCTGTTACTTGAGTAAAAGTGTGCCCAGCTAAGGAGAAAACCCAGAGTTTCCCTTGGAGACATGGCCAGAGACCCTCAGAGTGTTGCACTCCTTGCCTAACTTTAAGGCAGTATGAGGGTGCTGCCCAAAAAAACCAAATGCCTCTGCCCTTTTCTTGTCCTGAAACCACTGGCACTGTCACAATAGCATTTACAGAGCTGTTCATTCATCCTTGTTGGTAGGTGTAGTGGAAACTATTCTTCCTGTTCCGTTTGCTATAAGATATTGTAAACAATTGTTCTGCCCTCCCTGTAAAGGGATCCCGGGCAGTAATGAGGATTAGGATGTGGAAAGTTAAACAGTCCTTACTTAAATCTACATTTCCTTGCTCACTGTAATGGTGTGACCATCTGTTCTGACAATTGGTTGTCTATGTAGTTAAATGTTTGTGCCTTTCACTGTGGATAAAGGGCTAACTCTGTAGTCTTGATGGAAAATCTACTAGTCCTCAGTCATATCCTGGGCTGCAATGGCACCAGAGTTCTCAAAATAAGCAGTTATGATGCCATCTTCCTGAAGGAAGGAGAGAGACTAGCTATATTTCAGGGAGCAATAGCAATAATTTTTTCCAGCAAACTATTACACTGTCAGTCTCTTGTCTCTGTATTGGCAGGCAATGACTAGTTGAAAGTGTTTCTGGAAGAGACTTAAAGCTGGGGTCTAAAAGTCCTGTGACCATTCAGGACCTCAGGATGCTTCTGCAATGTAAGCTTCCAGAAGGACTGCTGAGAGGCTGAGCCTGCTGAAAGAGTTGTTTATCAGTTGTTCTGCAAAGAGCTGCTCAAATGAAAACCTGGGCTAATTTCTTGAAGATAAAAATTGTCTGAGCTAGGCTAGGCATCCTTGAGCAGAGATGGAAAACATACACTATTCATTGAATGTGGGGGCTGTGCTCTCACGTTTCAGTTGCTATACTGAAGTTAAGGTCTCAAAAGGGATCATAGCTCTGTAAATGAGGCACTGTCTTACTAAGTCATTTTCTACATTGTATAATGCTCTCTAGGAGGTAATCCCACTGTAATAATGAGACTTATGAATAAGGATCATTAATACTCTTCTAGAATTTAATTATGGTGCCAGATTTGTCCTATTTTGATCCTTCTGGTCTCTTTGCAAGGTGCCAAAATGGGGGAGCCTCAGGCTGGGGAAGGACTCTGGGTGCTACCACAGTAAGAACGATAAAGGTAACTACTAAGTACTGTCAAAGTCAATGTTAGAGAAAGTATATAGCAAAAACTTTCCACTTATGTCAAAAAAAAAAAAAAAAAAAACAAAAAACAAAAAACTTGATCTGTGTTCCTGTAGTGTAATGTCAGTGATCTCAGTATGGTAGACTGAAAGAACAGCTGCTATGAAATGTATTACACATAAACATAGCTTCTGGGGACAAGAACTAGAAGAAAGCCAATGTCACTCCAGTCTTCAAGAAGGGCAAGAAGCAGGACCCAGGGAACTATAGGCCGGTCAGCCTCACCTCCATCCCTGGAAAGGTGATGGAACAGCTCATTCTGGATGTCATCTCCAGACCTATGGAGGAAAAGAAGGTGATCAGGAGTAGCCAGCATGGATTCACCAAGGGGAACTCCTGCTTAATCAATCTGATAGCCTTCTATGATGGAATGACTGGCTGGGTAGAGGAGAGGAGAACAGTGGATGTTGTGTACCTTGACTTCAGCAAGGCTTTTGACACTGTCTCCCGTAACATCCTCCTAGAGAAGCTCTGGAAGTGTGGGTTAGACGGGTGGACAGTGAGGTGGATTGAGAACTGGCTGAAAGGCAGAGCTCAGAGGGTGGTCATCAGTGGCATGGAGTCTAGTTGGAGGCCTGTGGCTAGTGGTGTCCCCCAGGGCTCAGGACTGGGTCCCATCCTGTTCAACTTCTTCATCAATGACCTGGATGAGGGGATGGAGTGCCTCCTCAGCAAGTTTGCTGATGGTACCAAGCTGGGAGGAGTGGCTGAGACACCTGAGGGCTGTGCTGCCATTCAGAGAGACCTGGCCAGGCTGGAGGGCTGGGCAAAGAGGAACGTCCTGAGGTTCAACAAGGGCAAGTGCAGAGTCCTGCACCTAGGGAGGAATAACCCTAGGCACCAGTACAGTCTGGGGACTGACCTTCTGGAGAGCAGCTCTGCAGAGAAGAACCTGGGAGTGCTGGTGGATGACAAGTTGACCATGAGCCAGCAATGTGCCCTTGTGGCCAGGAAGGCCAATGGTATCTTGGGGTGCATTGGGAAGAGTGTTGCCAGCAGGTGGAGGGAGGTGATCCTGCCCCTCTCCTCAGCCCTGGGGAGGCCTCATCTCGAGTCCTCTATCCAGTTCTGGGCTCCCCAGTACCAGAGAGACATGGAGCTACTGGGGAGAGTCCGGTGTAGGGCTACGAGGATGATCAGAGGGCTGGAGCATCTGCCCTACGAGGAAAGGCTGTGAGAGCTGGGCCTCTTCAGTCTAGGGAAGACTGAGGGGGGATCTTATCAGTGTGTACAAGTACCTGAAGGGAGGGTGTCAAGGGGATGGGGACAAACTCTTTTCGGTTGTCCCATGTGACAAGACAAGAGGCAGTGGGCAGAAATTGAAGCACAGGAAGCTCCGCCTGACTGTGAGGGGGAATTTCTTCCCTGTGAGAGTGACAGAGCACTGGACCAGGTTGCCCAGGGAGGTTGTGGAGTCTCCTTCTCTGGAGATCTTCAAGGCCCGCCTGGATGCAACCCTGTCTAACATGCTCTAGGTGATCCTGCTGAGCTAGGGGGTTGGACTAAATGATCTCCAGAGGTCCCTTCCAACCTTATGATTCTAAGAAGTTACCACTCTCAAGCAACTTCTTTTTAGGAGGACCGCATCAGACAGTTCTTAACCTTGATAAGAATTAAAATTAGGCTGATAGGTATATATTTTTTTCCTGGCCTGAAAGCCAGATCAGATTCTCAAACTTTGTCTTTTTTTGTTGTTTGCATAGTATTTAGTGAATTCTCAAATTTACGTTATTTCTCAGATTTGATTATTTTCATTGACTGTAAGCTGTTTGCAACAACTGTTTTGAGCAGTCAGTCTGTGTTTTGTGATTTCTCTGCTTGTTTTATGACTTCTCTACTCTCCTGAGGGCTGAAATGAAATACTTGCACTGTTTTCAGGTGGCCTTTCCAAGGACTGGCAACACCAACATTTGGAATACTTGCTAATATGTCCAACTTTCTTGAAGGTTTATTGAGATTTGTGAAAGTGTAATAGATTGTCCATCTCGTTCACAGACTTTTTGCAGTGGATTTAATCAAAACAAAAGTCATCAAAACTTAAAGTAATTGTGTGAAAGGTTGAAAGAATTTCTGCAGAGCAAATACAAATCTGGCAGAATATATGAAATCTAGTTATTAGAAGCAGGCCTAATTCAGGACAGTTGATTCCCTCAGAACTCCCCCTGAGGTCTTTGTTATCCTGGGTTTGTTTGCTTGTTATGTAACAAAACAACAATCAACAATTTGATATTAGTGGTAAGCTGCATGGTATTATAGCTATTAATGCCATTTTATGGGATTTAGGTAAAACATGCTCACTGGTTGCAGGGAGAGGGAAGTAAATGGCTTTTAATGGCATTAGTGTAAAGGCAAAGTTGCAGCATATTCATGGTGAAGCAATGACTGCAAAATAGGACGATGAGAGTTCAGAAAATCTAGAGAACAGTTTTGTGGTTGCATCCAAAGCACCTTTGCTATTTAAAATACAGTAGTTTAACTGCATACTGTTCTGTAGTTTGGGGGAGGAAAAACCTTTTTTTCTTGTTTGTTTGAATATTTTTGATGATTTTTTTCTGATACAGATAGGCGTTCCCAGAAAACAGACTCCAACTTGAGATCCAGAGACCTGCTCCCAATGATGGGAGCATGTTAAGAGTTGTTCCCCTACAAAGCATCTGTGTTCCTTGGATAACAGGCTGATTTGGAGTTTGGTTTTTGGAAGATTAGAGTTTTCTAATCTGAAACTTAGTGTGGCCACTCTGACATTTAGTATTTGAAAAAAGTGAAATAAGTCACACTTACACTATTGAAAGAGCAGTTAACCCAAGGTGGTATGTAAGATGCTGTTCTGCTTGGGATACTGCAGCACAAAGTCTCATAGACGAAGTCTGTAAAAGTCCTAGCAATGCATGTGGGTGAAAAGAGCATGTGTGTGTGCAGGAGGAAGCTTTGCACACTACTCTTATCTATGGGTAATCTTCATGCTTAGATCTAATGATGAATCACCAATTCACAGAGAAGGGATTCCTGGAAACAAACACTCCTTTGAATTGTTTAATTATTACTAAATTCAAATGATTTTTCTCTTTCTCTTTTCCCTGCCTGTTAAGAGAGAAATAAACAATGTACCTGGAAAAATACACAGCCAAACCAAAATGCTCAATTCACTTGTGCAGCCAGGTAATATGAAAATATACAGGGGAGAAGAAATGATGTTAACTGTGTTAATTTCTGTGTGTTATGGTTTGTTATCTCCTAAAGCTTAATGTTGGCTTCATGCAGCTTGCTGCATATAATTCAGAAATACAGTTTACAGCCTCTCTCATAATTATACTTCTCATTGTTTGGTAGTGCTCTTTATATCTTTTGTTCTGTCAGAGAGTTGTAACGTTAAGTCCATAAAAGCATGACATGAGAATAGATTTTTCTCTTAATTGCAGTTTTAAATATTAATTAGCTAAAATATAATAGTATAATGGGGAAAATAAGGAAGAGCTAGTTTTGTGGGCAATAGATCTTTGATTTTAATACAGTGACAATCTGTTTTGCGACTTCAGTAGTGTAATCTTAATATCGTTTATAGGGGACTGTGTTCCTAAAGCTGTTAAATATATTTGCATCCTACTGTATATAATTTATTATGATTTTGCTGTCAACATTTGATCTGTTTATATATATTGCAGTTGCACAAATGGATCTTTGCAAACAAACTGGTTTTACAACTAGTCCTGAAATTGAATTCAGAACTTGGTATTTAAGGACATATGTACACTGTCTAATGGATTTCTTGAGCTATCTCACAGGACTGTAGAGGACAACTTAGGTGAAAGCAGATTCTGTTCAGTGTTTGTTGCAAAACTGGTGTAACTACAGGCCATCACTAGCAAATGTGGACGAGCATATAAGTTGAAATTTTACATATATGTACAACTATCTGCACAGGACTCACAGTGTAAAAGTATTAGGTACTTTGACTTTTTTCATTGAAATTAAGTAACACTGATAGGTATACTAATACGTATAGGTATATATGTATAGATAGCATATATGTGCACGTATGCTATGTGTATATGTATATATACCTGTATAGATGTATAGGGTAGGTATACCAATAGGTAACATGCTTCCATTTACCTGGAGTTACCTCCATATAAGTAATGAATCTTCGAAGGCAATGGAAAAAATATTTAAGTGAGATTTCCCTTTCTTAACCAATTTCAGTGGAATAAAACCCCTTTCATCTAGGACACGTGTTTCGTCAAGATTTTGCTGCAGGCTCTTGGCAATAGAGTTTTGCCACTAATGGTTAAGTAATAGCTATTATCTTGAATTTTTTTTAAAAAAGAAAATGCAGCAGTGAAAAATCCCAAAGCTGCTACTTCCCTTGCTTATTTCTAGGATTGCAGTGACTGAAATGGAATGTTGGGGAAGCTGTTCAGAAAAGGATTGCACTTGGAAAATGAAGACATAGCAAGAGTGAGCATTTAGGTGTTGGGGATAACCCTTAAAAGCCTAGATGGTGTGGTAGCTGTGGCACGCCAGAGGCGGGTATACCTATGAAACACAGCCAATGCTTGTGCTGACTAATGCAGCTGGCATTGGTCTGGTGCTGCTGAGGGAAGGTGCTTCTCTTGGCTCTGATTGTAAAGAGACCAGTGTGTTTTGTTTCGAATGAATGTGTTCTGTGGGAAGTGGAGGTTTCTCTTGTGGTTGTAATGTGCCCTGTACATCAAGGAGTGTTGCTATTTCACTTAAAATACGGATGAGCAGTGGAGGAGTTCAAATTCCATAAATATTTTTCCTCTACTATCAAGTACAGATTCTGCATGTCTTAAAGGCTTTTGTGGTAAAGCAGCCAGATGTGCGTGTTATGACTGTCACTGTTGAGAACTAAGCCAAATGAATTGCAGACTACTGAAAACCAGGGCTCTTATAGGAAATGGCTGTTGAACCTGTAAACAGAGCAGTAACTTTTTGCAGGAGACTTGCAGGGCACAGTACTAAGCTATTCCTTGGTTGTTAAAAACCTGATTGCACATGGGGATATATTAGAGCAGAGCTGGATGGAAGGTGGTGTTGGCTGATTTGTGGCGGATTAGAGTGCTTTTTGAATGTAAGGCTGTGCGTATGGTTAGTGGTCAGAGTTCCAGCTTATTGTTCCCAGGCGGCAGCTTGATTTATTCAGCTGTGAGAAGCAGTGCTTGTCAAGTAGAATAAACAGCATCTGCCAAATATGCAATATTTCAAGTAACATCTGGACTTACCTTGGGCTTGGATGGCTTTCCTTCTGGCATCAGAGATCTACCATGTAGTGGGGAGTGTGGCCACTTCCGAAAAACTGCAACCGGCACAAATGGGTTTGTATCTGGGTTAACATTTGATAAATAAGCAGTTTCTTCTGAAAAGGAGATGTGTATACTTCTAAGAATGATTATTGGAGCTTGAACTAAAAATGAAAAAATGCTATCTGAATTCAGATCTGTTCTGCTTTTAATGATTGAGGGGGAAGGAACAGACTTGTATCCTGGTAACATTAAGACACACTATAGTATGTCTGTTAAGGTGTATTCGTGCTGTCTAGGTAATAGACTGTCAAAAATAAATTAATGTAACTGAAAATATAAGTGATTTTGTAATTTCCAATGCTTCTAACTTGAAGTTAAAGCTTTAAATTTACAAACACGAACAAAAGTACTTTCTGAATTTCTAGATTAAATAACTCTTACTTTGCTCTTGTCTTGCTCTCTCTCAGCATGTTATAAGCTACATTAAGTTATAAACTAGAACCAATTTTCAGACATTGGAAAAAATGTACAGTTAGTCTTTACATTGGAAAATTATCCAATAATAGAAGCAGTGTCTTGATTTCTCAAATGCTAATATAGCTCTCAGCTGAAGAGATGCTTCACTTTCCCAATATATCTGGTTTATCTAGAGCATTAATTGCTTTTCTAGAACCAATCTTCGTATTCCAGGTTAATTTCTTTGCTAAAAGAAAGCATTCTTGAATTTCATGCTCTTCTGGAGCTTTATTCTGAATTGCCTCTGTTCAATGGCTTTATCATATTCAGATGCTAATGTGTTGTGTCCGTCTTTTGTGAATGTCTGGCTAGAGATTGAAATTAGCATGTTAGAAATAGATTTGAAAAAGATTGTTTCTTTGTGTCCTTATATTTTATGAATAATTTAAAGAAAAGGATCAAGCATTTTGTAAATGGTTGATAGAATTGAAAGCCGATGGGCCTTTGAATAGTGTCATTCCTGTAACAGTGGTCTGTTCTTTAACGTGGATTCTTTCTCTACTATTAGTAGTACAATAAGGATGATGCAATTAATTTTCTTACGCATATTCTTGTATTCTTATTTAAATAGTTGCATTCTGATGGTGTTTTCATAGACCTGGAAAAATACAGGCAGTAAAGACGGTGCTTATTTAAGTACTAGACTTATTGCAGATGGCATTTGATAAATGGAGAAAATTGAGCTACATGGCAGGAATTGAATTTCTTCTGCTTTGTTTGTGTGAAGTATTTTAATCTGTTGCATATAACTCTGCTTTGGAAGTCTGCCTGAAAAGTAAATGTGTCTCTACTAATTACAGAAGTCATATAGAAATGTTTAGGCAGTGGATACCTTGAAGAGGAACTATAAATCAAAACCAAAATGTCTTCTCTGCCCCAGCACATATTTTTGGTGCATTTAATATCTGAGTGTGGCCCATTTTCTGCTTTTCTTGCATTAAAAAAAATTGTCCTCTTCTCACTGCATTTTACTAGTGATCCTCAACAACATTTTAGTGATACAACAGTTCTTTCTCTCATGTCTGAGCTAATGAAAATTAAAGGACTTGAGTTATTTATTTTTGTAAGACTTTATTAATAACTGATATGGTTAGGCTCAGAAAAAATATATAGATTTTCTATTTCTGCAGTGAGTAGCTTGTTCCTAAACTTCTTCCTGAGCTAAATCCTGAGTGATTGCAATAAATCACTTTAATAGTGAAATAAAAACTTTAATACAGTTTGTACACCAGGTTAACTAAGCAGTTCAAATTTATGTATCCTGTTACATTCGTATAACCTTTTTCTATAGAGGGTTGTGCTGAAAAACTAGACAGTGTCTGGTTTATTAGGTGTGAACCCAAGGCATACTTGAGCTAAACTCAGTACCAAAGTGAAAGCCTTGGATCTTTTATTTGACATAAGTTTTAGGAGTTTATTTTTTTGCCTCACTTAATCTTTCTACTTTAAAGTTCTGACTTTTCCATGTTTTGCCTTGTAAAGGCTTGTCTTCCTGGTAGTTTGTGCAGTTCAATAGGATATAAGTTAAAACTGCTACAGTTAACAAGTGAATACTCTAAGTTATAATAGCATCTTTTTCTGTTACTTTTCTGGCTCAATGTAAAGCACTTCTAGATCCACCCATTCTTTTGGAATAAGTGATAAGTCAGGGGAAGGTCAGATAATTTTAAAGATGAAGTTATTGGGCTTGTGCATGTTGTGTATACATCTGTTGTGTGTTCAGAGGAGTATTATTTTTGTTTGGTCCTTTCCTTCCTCCAGATAAGAAAACAAATTGGCAAAAATGTGCTGTGTCTGATATAGCTTTTTGACGTGGCATTTGGCTTGCATACAAAAGTGGCTTTGTATGAGGGAGCTGCAGGGAAGTTGTCCAGTGATGATGGCTGCTCATCACCATGTTTGAGGAAAGCTTGGGAAGCTGCACTGGCTGAATCCAAGCAATTGCCCCTTTGGAAGGAGCAGCAGACATGTTCTTTATTTGGGATTGTGGTTGTGTTGGTCTATGCTGGAAGAAGTGCACTGGCTGTGTTTCTATCATGAAGATTCACTAAGCAGTGCCAGCACAATGCACGCTGGCATGCGGGAGCACTTGGAGTATCTTATGATGCTGTAACTGGCACTATCTGCTACTGCTTTTCCAGCCCTTCTTGAAGGGAAGGATGTGTCAGATGCTAGAGAAATGAAGCTCTCAGAGGGAAGAGTGGGAGAGTGCGTTGCTTTGTCGTTATTTTGAGAGGAGTACTGAAGAGAGGTGGTGGAAAGAAGAAAGGCAAAATAAGAAAAGACCCAGATAGTATTTGGGAGGCAGCCAGAGCGTACACAAATTATCTGGGAGGTGAATACGGAGTGATATGAAGTGAGGAGAAGCTCAGAAAGCATGATAATAATGGGAAGTAGTTTAGGAATGTAGATTATAGTCAAACTAAGAGGAAGCGTTATTGTGATCTTAGTGTTTGGGGAAAAAATGTAGGAGGGAAGATGTGAGATGAAATGGGAAAAAATGAATATATATTTTAATCAAAACAAAAAAAGTCATCTTGTCCCAGACTGGATGGATGGATGTGCTGAAAATTTGATAGTAGGATAGAGGGGATGCAAATATTTGGGGGAGGGAAGATTTGTGATTTCATTAACAGTTCTAGCAGTGTCAAAAATGCAAGATACAAACTAAAGAATTACTGAGCCCACAAGAATGGAATTCAAATCATAGTCTTCAAAATGTGAAAAGTGCTGAGTTTTAAAATTACAATAGCATGTATAATAATGCAAATATAAAAATATATTTAAGAAAGTAAGTGTGAAACAGCTGTAAACTAAAATATTTGCCTTCATTACTTTTTTGATATAAGTAGGATTTTTTTTCTCTAGGATTGTGAAGGGTTTTTCACAGATGAATTTTATTCTTTTGTGTGGAGAAGCTAGCTGAAAAGAAGAAATTCTGATTCCTCATTGCCTCTGAATGACCTTTCTTTCTTTTTCTCTCTCACCGTTATCACTTCTATCAGATGATTCTCATTGACAAGTCCAGGCACTCACATAGGTCATTAGAACTAAATAAACAACAAAAACAGCTTTCCCCTCCCCCCTTTAAGGAGAGCTGAAAAATTCAGGACTTGTAACAATGCTTTGAAAACTGGCAGGAGCACCGGACAACCTCTTCCTGTTCTTGAGAAAACTGTTCTTATTTTGCTAAATAATGAACTAAAATAAATTTTCATTTACAGGCTGCAGAAGGCTCAGTGCTTATTATGCTTCAGAGAATGGGTAAGGTTGGAAGGGACCTCTGGAGATCATCAAGTCCAACCCCCCTGCTCAAGCAGAGAAACTCTGTTAATTGAGTTTTTTCCCCCATAAACGGCGTTAGAAAGCTTTGCATTGTGTAGCTGATAGGTTGATCACTTTTAAGGGAAGAACTTGCATCTAACAGAATGGACTCTATTATAGTTTTAATGGACACTTTTCTGTACCTAAAAGTAAAAATTACAGATGTTCAGCAAAAATAGTTGGCAAGATAATTATTAATTTACATGCCACTGAATAGAAACCCTGAATGAATTCTTCCCTTACCAAAGTCTATGTACTACTTTATGTGAAGCTATTAAAAATTGATTAGATTAATCTGATGTAGTGCTGTATCCACCTCAACGCTGTATTACCCTTATTGCTGTTAGATTTGAGCACTAGCTGATGTAGATGGACCATTCTATGTAATTTATTTCTGTAAACTAGTTGACTAGCAACTCCCACTGTACAGACATGGAAAAGAGCTTAGGTGACTGGCTTAAATCTCACATCTTCAAAGGAGCTTTTCCTGACATGGAAGAGCATTTCAGAAAATAATTCCGTCCTGTTAATGTTTGTTTGTGGATGCAGAGGTAAAAAGAATGTGTCTGGAATTTACTGTCTTGCAACAGAAAGAACAATATTAGTGATTTGTTCAAGATTCTTTCAGATGATATTTTACACTAGCAACATTTAAAATTTCACTTGATGCCACTTGTGACTTCCTGTGTTACTATACTATGTATATATATAGAGAGAGAGAGAGAGAGAGAGAGTGTGTATATGTATATATTATATATATAAAGATTTGATGAATGAACATCTACAGCTCAATGAATGGCATTAGCAAGCAAACATAGTTTCTGCAGTGCCTGATAAACTAATTTGGGGTCACTATAATCTGTGGGTTCTGATGAACCAGTTGGTATCAGAGCTGTGAACGTTTTCAAAGGAAAACGTGGAAAGGATGATGAGAACATAGAAATGATCTGAGACCTAATTCTTGTTTCCTAGAATGGTGCGATTGCTACTCTAGTGAGGGTGTAAACTGAGGTGAGATCAAAACCAGGTCTTAGCAGAACGTTTGATACATCAAGTAATTGGAGTAATATCCCAGACTTCTGTAGCCAAATGCAAAATATTTGATTGAAAAATAGTGTAGGGGAAAATTAATTTTAGCATACTTGTATATTTGCACCTTTCTCTTTAAAATATTTTGGTTTGTAGTATGGTGCACATATAACCACAATGCAAACTGTTCCTCAGTTCTATGAAGTGTTAGAGCTTGCCTTTGGAGAAAAACTCAATATAGATTAATCCAGCCTTTCTGCTGTGATTTCTTCAAAAAAGAAAAAGGGAGAGAAAAATATCTGCTGTTGGAAGAAGACGTTATGAAGTACTTCAGTGCACTATCATTATCATATTGTTTTAAATCGTTATTTTTGTATATTTGCATCTCGTCTCTATGAAACTTATAAGTGAAAGCAAGAGGAAGTCTTTGTCACTCTTTGCTGAATTTGACAAGCTCTACTTTATTTTAGGATTTATTGTGATGGAAATAAGCTCCCAAGTGCTTAATGAAGCTGAACGTTATACTTGCAATGAATAGGAATGTCTTGTAAAGCCAAGTGTTATCCAAATACAGTAAAGATGTATACTTATGAAATGATAAGTTCAATTCTTTTGGTTTATTTTTTTTATTGGGTTTTACCAAATGTTCTAAAAATAACTTTATTTGCAACATCTCTTGCACAGTAATGACTAGATCCTGTCATTTAAGGTGCAAGTCGAAATTTTCATGTGGTAGGTACATGTTTAAAGGCTAGTAAATCATATTTTTTTAGCAGAATTAAAATAAATTTATTCTTTTCTGCTTTGCAGTTGAAAGATGCATGAGTGTTATGCAGTCTGGGACTCAGATGGTTAAACTGAAGAGTGGAACCAAAGGGCTAGTTCGTCTCTTCTACCTGGATGAACATAGGACCTGCATCCGATGGAGACCATCCAGAAAAAGTGAAAAGGCAAAAAGTAAATTTTTAATATTTCTTTGAATTCCTTGGGCAGTTCAGTTTAGAATGTGAGTTAGAGGGAAAATTGAACAATATTTTTGGATAAATTAAATCTTTTCAGTGCTTATTTAAAGTGTGATGTGACACTTAAAGCTTTTCATATGTGCAAGTAGAGTTTAACTACATAGTAGAAGTTTGGCATTGTGAAAGGAATGGAAATGTATTTCAGTCTGGTGTCAACATTTTGCCATGGGTTTATGTAAAGTATGAACAAACTCAAGGATGGCTTTATAACGAACTGTGCTGACCTCTTAAATGCACACAGAGTTTTAAATATAGAATCTAGAAAGGTTTTGATAAATTTCTTAAATTTAGTAAATGCAATAAATTTCTATAAATATTATTGTATGTTTAAGTTACTATATGGCATTATTTCTGTTTCTAACTGGAAATAATAGTTCTGTTCATTCAAATCAATGTTTTATTCAATAAAGCAAGGGCTAGAAATCATAGTATTGTCAGGTTAGTTAGTGACATTAGGTGTTTTTGGTCAAGTGAGTGGTAGCTAAAGGCTACTATGTTAAAAGAGCATAGCTCTTTGGAGTCACATTACCTTAACACAGCAAAAATATCCCTCTTTATACTGTGGAAAGGATGGCTGCTATGAGTGTGGTCCCTCTGGAACACTGTAATGTTACTGATAGAATGCAGTTGGCACCCAGCTACTCATGTTCCTCTTTGAATACTTTACAGTCTACTGGCTTAGCAGAGAGCGCACAGAGCTTTGCTGTAACCTTTTTGTCTCTGTAATAGTTCTGCCTTTGAGGGCAGGTTTACTGTGCACACAGTATGGCCAAAGCAAGGATAAACTTTCAAACCTCAAAGTCTCTTCTGATATGAAGATCTAATATTAAAAATACTTACTTTTTACTGTGAATAATTTGGAATCGTTCAAAAGTAGTAAGAAATTGAGTGCATATCCAAGCCATATCAGTTCTTAATTTCCCTTTTCCCTCCACAGTTGTCATTGATTCCATTTACAAAGTTGCTGAAGGACGCCAGTCTGAAATTTTCCACCGTCATGCTGAGGGGAACTTTGACCCAAGCTGTTGCTTTACTATTTATCATGGTAACCACATGGAGTCACTGGATCTGATTACCTCTAACCCAGAGGAGGCTCGCACCTGGATCACAGGACTGAAATATTTGATGGCTGGAATAAGTGATGAGGACTCCCTTGCTAAACGACAGAGAACTCACGATCAGTATCCTTTTATAAGCCTGAACTCCAGCTCCCATTTCAATATTTCTGGTTTGTGTTTTAGTAGCTTTGGTATAGGATGTCTTTTCACTTCTTGTTCAGAGACTGAAAATTTTGCTATTGATTGCGATGGAATTGTGTTACAGATTTGACATGACATTTATCTGTACAATAAAACATCAGCTGTGACTTAGACTGGATTAAACTCCTTAGAAGTCTGTGAGCATGGTCTTCTATTTTGTTAGTGAAATTTGTGTCAAAAGGTCAAAGCATTTATTTCTGGTAATCTAAATAAAAGCTAACCCCAGCATGCAGTTAGCAGGTGGTAGTTTGATCAGGCCCTACAGCACAGTGCAGTAATAGTGTCATTCTTACATAGTTGTTCCTTTCTGTGCTTTTCTTAAAAGGAAAGCCTTTGTGTGTGAGCCTGTGTGGTCTGGCTGGTTGTGTAGTTACCTTTCTATTAACAACCTGTGAAAGACTTCAGTGTCCTGACTTATTTAGGATTTTTGTCATCATCTATTTGTCCAATTGTACACTTACTCTGCTGTGAGTTGCAAAGTCCATTAGAAGACACTGTGATGTTACTGGTTGGAAATTCCAGCTTGTTAGTCTTTGTGCTGATGAAACCCTAAACTTTGAGTGTTTTTCAGTAAACTGACCAGTGATTCTTGGACATCTTCATTTCTCTTGGTCAGTATGTATCAGGTATCTATGTCTGCTTCTTAGCCTCCACTGATTTTTGAGGAGCACAAATCTTTAAAACTCAAAAGTATTGTAGTCTAGTAACAAAAGTAAACTTCTTGAAGACCATAGCTACTGAATGTTTTCCTGATATGCTTTCTTTCAATACAGTGCTATCTAGAATGTTAAACACAAAAAACTGTCTCCCTGCTAAACAAGAAAAGATTATCTTGATTATAATTGTAACCAGTCTGCTGCTACAAGGAAAGCTACAATGGTTGTTCGCAAATAATTCTCCTGGAGAATATATATACTTCAGACATTTTTAACTTCTATTTTCAGTGTTTAGTTCTGACACAAGACGGGCACAGATCTGTTTGAGGGGTATATTGCATGCTCTGTGAAAACATATGTAACTTTCTGTATTTATCTATGATTCTTCAGAGTTGCACATATCTGCTGTATGTTCCCTGCTGGTGAAGAGTCACTTCAAGTCTTGTTTGTTACCAAATGTGGCAGCTAGAAGACTGCAGACAAAATGACCTTATAACAGTTGCAGCTGGAGTCAGAATTTAGCAAAAGCCACAAAGGGATATATGTGTAAAAAGAAGGTAAAAGTTACCGGTTAGGAGATGGGGAGGTCCAAGCAGATGAAGGAGATGCAGGAAACGATATCAGAACAAACCTAGCAGTATTTAAAAACTTAGAATACATTCTAAGAGAAGAGAAGAAGCTAAAATCAGAAATGAGAGAACCAGGGGTTATTACTGTGAACCCAGGTGTAAATAATTGTCAGAAACTGGTGCCAGTTTCAAACATTTAAATGAAACTTCTGTGTTTAATGTTTCTTTCCTTTGCATTTGTTCAGTGTCACCTTGAACCCATGCAAACTTGTAGAATATCCTGTGATAGGTTGTTGTAGACATGAATGGTGTGCTATGTGAAGTTAAAAAAAAAAAAAAAAAAAAAAAAAGCAATTCTTAACAGTTGCTAGCTTGCTAGCTTTATTTGATGTCCTTTCATTCTTGTACAGGGAGAAAAAGTAAAATCCCTATCCATTTTCTCTGTGTAACTTATGATATTTATTGATGTGTTGCTGCCCTGCAGAAGGTATGGTGTAAAAGGTGAGGGCAGAGATATCGGAGAAAGTGGTGATCAGAGGAGAAGTTGTTGAGAAATAGAAGGCTTAAATACAAATGAAAATTGTAGCATAGTCCTTGAGAAATCAGAGAGATGAAAATGGTTGGGTGGTTTTTTTTGCTTGTTTGTTTGGTTTTTTGAGGCTGTTAATGGAAACCACGGGGTGGTAATGTACATGGACTGGTTTCATTGAGTCTCATTCATTCCATCCTCTTGCACTAGATTAATGACATCTCTTATACAGATGCCTGTTGAGCCTAAGTCCTGAGAGTCGTAAGTCCAGCAGCACTCAGACATAACTCCACTGAAATTGGTGGATTTAATTACACCTGATGATTCTACAGAAGAGATACACTAGCAAAAATGATTTAGTTCAGCACCAGCATGGAGAAACCATATAGATATCATCTGATCTCTGTCAACAATGAACTTATTTCACTGTATGCCCTAGTAGTTCCAGTGGAGGCGGAGAAGTCTTCATTCAAACATTTTGCCTGGGGGCACTGACTTGAAAAAGATATGTTAGTGAAGGTTATCTTGAATATTGCTCAGTTCTTCTCCAGAGCAGATGTTAAGGTGCTCTGCTAAGGAGTACATCACTACTGCCCAGCGGAGCTGGGCCCTGGATCTCCTCTTGAGTTCTAGTCTACCTTATCTGCCAAATGCTCTGCCTTCCTGCTCCCTGAAGAAATCACTCTGTTGTACCTTTCCTTTAACCTGTTTGCAGCTGGGTGAAACAGACTTTTGAGGAAGCTGACAAGAATGGAGATGGTCTGCTGAATATTGAAGAGATCCACCAGCTGATGCATAAACTAAATGTTAACTTGCCCCGCCGGAAGGTCCGACAAATGTTTCAGGTCAGTGGCCCCTAATATGTGAGATTATGGTTAGGTAGTGCCAGAGACGGTCTATTTCTGGGCAGAGCTAGAAGGAGGATCTGCGAATTGGGACTTCAAACTCTGTCCTTTCCAGCACCCCACAAGTTTTCTCCCAGTCAATGTTAAGATTACTTTTTCAGATACATTGTTTTCATGTTTGTGAATTGTGTTATCCTGTGCTGTGGTATATTAATGCACAACGAAGTTACTGTTAATTAAAATACATTTTTTTTTTACATTTACTTCATGGAAAAGTATTTAATAGACAGACTTTATTAAAGGAATTGGCTTTTTTAACCTCTTTTAGTTAGTTAAAATGAAATGTTTTATTTTTGTTGTCTGAAAATAGTTACCATTTTCAACTTGCCTTAATATTTATGGCATAGGAAGGGAAAGATAAACCAAAGACATAATCAGAAGCAAAATTACATTCTTTTAACTTTTCAAAAGTAGTGCTAGCCAAAATCTGATTTATTCCTTAAAAAAAAGAAAAAAAAAAAAGAAGAAGTAAAGAAAAAAGATGGGGGAAAGGGGCAGAGCTGGAGAACCTTGTAGGGTGAAAAGTTGTTTTGCCTGTCTGGCACAGAATCATCCTCAGAGGTATACCTCGTGGAGTATACATTACTCCCCAAGGTTCTGAAAAGTGTGGGGGCTTGCGCAGTTGTGATACAGGGGTGATTTCCTCATTTCCTCGAATTATAATTTTCACTTAGAATATGTGAAAATATATCATAAAATGATGAGATAAAATTCTGTTTGATACCAGATAGCTGGGAATTACTTTCTTCTCAGCTTACTTCCTGAGATCTGAGCTTATAGCTCGAATGACAGTAGCACTAACAAGATGTAATGAAATGCAGCTACTACAGATCCTCAGGTGTTGCTGATATTGCTGACGACGGCTGGAGAGGCAGAGAATTATGAAGCCATATACTGACAGATTTTTTTAAAAAAAACACTTCACTCTAGCTTTAAAGAAATGTCTAGGGATGAAGGAGGGAACTCAATAGCAGGCAACAGCCTTTGCATACCCAGAGGCAGCTCTTATTTTGATCTGGCAAAAAATATGTTGGTCCTGGGTTCTTTGTGTTTGGTTTACACTCAGTCTACTCACGTCATACTGCTTGGGTGACTTAGTGTCACAGCTTATCTGGGCATGCACAAATGCCCCAGGGCCTGGAGGAGCATATAATGCTCCATGTAGTAGCCAGGTTTATGAGACAGCCCAAGTCCATGTTTTGCTTCTGGAAATGGACTATGGGGCTGTTACTTCAGTTATTTGTACATACGTTTTGATGTAAAGAGCAGTTCTTGTCCTAAGACATGCTTCAAAGTTAAAGGGAATAGTTTGTGAATGAAAAGTAAAACTGGCTCCTTGGAAAGTGAAGCAGGACAGATTCATTCATTGTTTTCTATTTGATGAGCACCTCTGCTCTAGAGAAAGTGAGATTGGGCACATACTGGAGGAAGGAAGAAGTGAAAGTTAGATGAAGACTGTCCTTCTGGAGAGGAATTTTTATTTGGTGAACCAGTGAAGAGGCAAGCTAACAGACTCAAAGCCAAATCATTGCTTTTTAAAAAAAAAAAACAAAAAAACAAACAAAAAAAAAACCAAAAACCAAAACCTCCACATACAAAGCATTTTGATATGAATACAAGAATGCACCATTTTTATATTACTTTTTTCCATTGTCTGCTTAGCAAGAGTTACAGTTTTCCTGTAGTTTGGTTATGTGGAGACCTATGCAGTTTGAAAGCAGTTCTTCAGAATATATTCTCTATTTTGTAAATCTAAAGTAATCTTCTTAGGCAGATGTTCACAGTAAAAAGCCTGTATTAACATATGTTAAGTACTGTTTTCTTCTCTTCCTACCTATGACAATAAACAAAAATTGCAGTCAGAACTGGGGTTATTGGGAATACATTTGGTGTGGAACTTAACTGCTGCTGCTAAATTGTCTTCCCTACAGAGTGCTGCTGGTGGTTGGATGAGTGTTACGGTTTGACTTGACATAAATTTAAGACTATAATATTATTCTAAATATTTTTAAGTGTCTACTTCTGCTCTTGGAGGAATGTAAGAAGTAGAGTTATTGCTTCTTGCTATATTGTAATCCAGGATAACTGCAAGATATGCAAAAGTGACCGAGATTAGAATAAAGCCCAGGGCAAGCCTCTTTATGTTGGAAATAAATTCAAAGATAGATGGAGTTGAGATCTTCATGGGGAACTTGTATCTTTAGCACAGTAACGCTAAAAAATCCAGTAGATGTGATTATTCTCTTGCAGTTGTTTTAGACAGTGCCTACTAGGATTTCTGACACTGAACAGGATCTTGTAGATTATAATTTTTTAAATTTCTTTTTTTGTACGTAAGTCCTATTTTACTTTGTTCCTTGATTTCATGCATCTAGCACACTTACTTCAATGTCTTTATCTCTTAGGAAGCTGACACAGATGAGAATCAGGGAACCCTAAATTTTGAAGAGTTTTCAGTGTTTTACAAGATGATGTCCTTACGACGAGATCTCTACTTATTGCTCTTGAGCTACAGTGACAAGAAAGATCACCTTACTGTTGAAGAACTTGCACAATTCCTGAGGGTGGAACAAAAGGTATGGGAATACCACACAGTCACATATGTGTGCATGCATATAAATGAATGCTAGCAGAGGAGAAGAATTCTGTGGAAAATGTTTTGTTCCAGGGGAAAACAAGAGAATAGATGCTGGAACAAAAAAAAAAAAAAAAAAAAAAAAAAAGCCCAAAAACTTTAAATGCTTTTAAATGCTTCTAGAAAATGTTGGTGAATTTTTCGGAATCTTACTGTAGAAGAAAGGCAGAAAGGCAGCACAGGGCAGTATGGTTAATGTTTGGTAGTTTATAATGGCATTCAGGTAACACCTACACTTCTCAGTTGTATACAACTTAGGTGTGTTAGCACAGTTTAACATTGTTTTTTGGTGATGTGAGGGATGGAGGGGCGTGTGCGCAGAGCTTGTGTCTTCAGGAAAGACCTTTTCATGATTAACAGTCTTGGCAGGTACACTCTTAAAATGAATTAAGAGTAATATGTGATAAACTTTAAAGCTGTAAATATGTGCCAAAATATGAGGAGCAAATTAAACCAATTTGTGACTATCTGCAGGTGGTTTACCTGTCTGGCTTAGTTCAGTAACCTGTGCCAAAATGAATTTTTGTGATTGCATATCTGTTCATGTAAGCAAAATTGAATTCTATGATACTATTATGTATCTTATGAGTTCCCAAGTATCAATGGTAATAGTAGCAGTAATAAAAGCAACAGCTTAAATATTGACAAATATACAAAAACAGTGATATGAAAACATAGGGAGAATATGTAATACTATTTGGCTTCATATTCTTGTTTGCTATATTCTTAGTATGTTCTACTGATTCCTGTCATGGAGATGATGAGCTATATATATATATGTATATATATATGTATATATATATGTGAGCTCAGCTATAATTTTCATGCATTGATCTTGATTTGAGTATGAGGAAATAAGATTAAGCGATGTCCATTGAAATTGCTAAATTTTGTTATAAAGCAGAAGAACCTCATTTAAATGTGGCCTAAATTTCAATTAGATATTTAAGGGAAGATTACATTTGTGACGTAACACAGATGGTTATCCATTAGAAAATGAATTATTTTTAAATTCGGAATTGTTTTCTTGCTCATAGCAACTCTACTTGCAATTAAAGACACTCATGCTGCTTTTACTTACTGGCTGTGCTTGGTGTTAGGTTCCTACATTATGCCTTTTGTATTAGGAAAAAAATGTATTGTAAGGAGCTGGCATCCAGCAATTGTGGGCTACAGCATATGGGCAGAAAACCAAGCTACATGAACAGAAGTTCTTATGGATCCACACAGAAAGCAGTTGTGAGATCACAAAAGGTGGAGTTGGTATCAGTTCAGTAATACCACTTCTGCAAGCTATGAAGTTCTAAGCTGTTATGTGGCTCATCTAACTTTACCTCCATGAGCTGTTGCAGAGGTATTGCACCCATCTGGCCATGGCAATGTGTCCAGAGTTCTCAAAATTCTTCCTCTCCCACCTCTCCCCTCCCCCACTTTTTTCCCCTCTTCTACCTTCTTCCCAAATTTTATTTATGAAAGTCTATGCAACTTATACAAAGAAAACTTAACACCTATAATTTGCACTTTGGTGTGCAACCTCAGAAGCAAGCAAGAGAGATCAGATTCCGAGAACGACGCAAGCAGAGACAGTGATGAGGAATTTTAAAGTGTAAACAGCTGAAGAAACAAAATTGACTGAAAGTCAGAGATTTCCCCTGATGTACTTATGAAAACTAGCTGAACAGAAAAATCTCAAGCCATTCTGAAGTATGTTGCTTCAGCAGAAAATTTCCTGACCATCTTCCTGTCCTGTAGGGGATAACCTGCTACCAAAACTGTGCATGGGGATACTCCTCAGGAATCCCTGAATTCTAGGACTCATGTTTTTTCTGGCAATTGGTCCTTCATTGTTTGCCCAACCCACACATCCTTGCAGAGAATATTGTTGCAAAACAACCTGTAGAAAATAAACTAGCTCCCTGACCTACTTGAGCTTCCTGAGTACAAATGCTTGTTTTGTCTGCCGTCATAGGATAGTCTTGTGGTGTTCTGGGATTCTGCAGTGACTGCCCTTTCTGAGTTATCCCTAGCAAGAGGTATCAACAGGCTGTATTTTGTTACTGAATTTTCCCCCTTCTGGCCATTGTGGCAGTTCCCTGACTTGGCTGACTCCCCAGTTCTTCCCCCCTCCTCCCTTGAAACATGGAACTAATTGTTGCTAGTAACACTGTGATAATCTCAACACACAGGTTTCTCTACAGGCAATTCTGGCAATTCTACTGGTTGCAACTTTAAAGCACAAAACATTTGTGTTTTTCCCTTTCTGCTATTGCCCTAACTCAGAATTCTGAGTTGGCTACTTTTTATTTTGTTTTCTTTTTGATCAGTGCCTTCTATCTAGGTGCCCTTCAGTGGAGCACTCTTGACAGCAGCAGGAAGGTTGACACTGATGAGGAAGTGAAAGAAATCCTCTAGGGAGGATGTGTTCATGGAGATGCCGAAGTTCCCAGACACAACTGAAGAGCAGTGATATGAGAGGGCACTCTGGGAACTGTAGCAGAAAGAAAAACATGTTAAAGAGGCAGGTGTCTCTGGGCACACAGGGACACAATGAAACTACTGATGCAGCAGAAAAAATAAGTTGACTGTCCAGCCTACCTTACTCTACCTGTTCTGTCTACACCATTCCATATCCTGAATGCAGACAGTACTCTCTGCTCTAAATAGGCTGCTCAACATTGTTCAAATAAGTAAATAAATAAAAATATGACCTTCTGTAAATGAACCTCTTGGCAGCGTGTGAAGAAGCACCTTGCACTTTGCCTTGTCCCTCTTATCCTTCTCATCTCACTTTCCAATATTATCAGTGTTATAGCAGACTTACTCTTTTGCATTTTCAAAACACAGACGTGAGTGATAACAATGTCCTCAGGCAAAGTAAGACTGCTTTCAAAAGCTGATAATAGTTCAAATTGTAATGCAAGTCTAAAATGCCTTTAACCAAACATCATTTAATTTTTGCTCTCATCTAGACTGCTTGGAAGTTTGTGGACAGTCCATCAAACTCCATCTGCTATTATTCTGGCAAGGCTTTTAAATATTCTGCAGCCTGAGGGCGGAAGACTAAGGTGCTTTTTTGTGTTCTTTGGGTGTTTGTTGGTTTTGTTTTAACTTGCCGGGCTTGCTTCTTTTAAGAAGACTTTCCAATTGCCTTCACCCAAGAGCTTGTGAAACAGATTATTTCCACTTAGGTGCAGTTAAACTCACTTCATCACTACTGAAATTGTAATTATATGGCTTCAGAATAAGGGAGCAGAAAATAAGCTGCTTTACTGGAATGACTGCTGATGCTTCAGTCCTTTTAGCCACACGTGATTGTGCAAGAGGAACATCCCTGGGAGGTCTAGTCAGGTCTACATGCCTGAGAGTTGTCCCTTCATCAGTGCTGCTTCCTAATGAACCAGTATCAAAGTCTGAATTAGTCCTGCCCAGAAACCGATCCCCTGTAAAATGACAGATAGCTTCCACAGCAGGATCTCCAGCCTCTTTTTACTGACAGAGCTTGTCTCATACTTGTCTTTGGGTGACAAGCAAAATTTCAGCATTTGGCTCTATAAACATTGTTCGTGTTAGAGAGCATCTCTGCAGTTGCTGGCCACTCTGGACATGTATTATAGAGCGAATGGCCTCATTCTGTACCAGTCCCTGGAGCCCCAGAGCTGTCCTGTTTAGGGGGTTGGCCAGCTGGCAGTTGTTCCTGTTCTTCCTTTCATGTCTCTGCTGTATTCATGTCACATAAGTGCTTCTATTTCACAGTCATCTCAGAGGCCTCTGACACTTGTGCCAGTAGTTTTGTGTGGCTGCAAGACTTTGTGTTGGTGTTACAAACCTGGAATGTTTAATCTTGGTTTTCTGAGAAGAGAGGTTTTCTGTGTGCCTGTTTTGCCACCTGCTGCTTCACCATGGATCAGTTGCTCTGCAGTACGGTTCTCGTCTGTCCTGAGAAAAAGGAGCTCTTGCCTTCATCCACAGTCTGTATATGCTGCACGCTCCAGGAAAGTGCTCTGCATTGTGTAACGTGCCCTGTTGTGCTCCAGTGACAGGCACCATATGGAAATGTTAACCCCGTGCCATTTTAGTGGTACCAAACTGATGTATTCTGTGGTAGAGAGGCACTGCTGTATGCAGCCTGGGCCTCACGGTGACAGTAGGAATGCTAGCGTCACACTGAGTGGGTTACGTCTGAATCTTCGAAAATGTTCTACTGTACACTTAATTTGGTTTTTTGGAGAGGTAATCCTTCACCTTATTGACCTGTGTCTGATGTCCTTTGTAATTTCAAATGAACTGGAGTTGCATAGCCACACAGGAATAGAAGGGGCTCATATGGCAGCACTGTGTCCTGGCAGCTTTTCTCATCAGCATGGCGTGAACACGTGACTTGAAATACCTTACTAATATCAACTGGTAGAACTAGTTGTCCCTGGTCACTTTAACTGGATTGAAGAGGAAGTAATTTTACAATTACACCCTGGCAACATGTACATATTATCATATAAAGCTTTGCATTAGTTATTCAGTATGGGTTAGCAGATTTTGAGTTATAAGTCTGCTTGAGAGAATAAATTTATCCTTATTCTTTGGCCTACACTAATTATATGGTGTCACTGGAATAATTAGTATTGCAGTAAATACTGTTTTTTGTCACACCTGCGTTAGGAAATGAGCGTTAAATACACTTCTAGAAAATAAATGTTTTGAAACCACTATACCTGCTCTCTAGGATTTGGTTTTAAGGATATGTAATGAGTTGGTATATGTTATGGAAGTAAATGGCTTTTTGTATTTGATGATCTTATCTTAATTAATCTTCAACTTAGTATTAGATGAGGTCTTAGAGTGACAATGGAGGATGTGATTTGATATGGAGCATAAACTGAAAGATAGCAGGAACCAGTATCCTGAAAGGAGTAAGAAATTATGAGAATATTGATGCTGGTACATGGACCTTGAAAAGAAAGAAAGACTATGATGCATGTTAATCTCACACAAGGAAGATAAAACCAGATGATGATGCCTGGTCAATCCTTGCTGTTTTGTGCAGGAACTCTTGTTACAGCAACATAGATTCTCAATAGAAAAGCAAGCTGATTTCTTTTCGCTTTCACTCACACTTAGAAACAAAGAAGATCAGTGTAACTGGTCTATGTGATGACTTTGTATGTTACGACGTTTTTGCTTCGACAGCTTACGTTGAAGTTGGAAGAATATCCTTGCTTTGTTTGACTATTTCTGTGTTGATTTTGTCATAAGATAATTAACTGTGAGCAATTAAAGCCTAAACCATCTGTAATCTGTTCACAGAATCACAGAATAGTCGAGGTTGGAAGGGATCTCTGAAGATGTAGTCCAAGTCCCCTGTCCGAGTAGGGTCCCCTAGCACATCGCCGAGGATTGCGTCCAGATGGTTTCTGAGCATCTCTCCAAAGATGGAGACTCCAGAACCTCTCTGGGCAATTTGTTCCAATACTCAGTTATTCTCAGAGGAAAGAAGTTTTTTTTTTTTCTCACGTTCAGACAGAACTTCCTGTATTTCACTGTTGAAACTATTTGTGGGTTGCAATCCTGTACTGGAACACTTTCTCTTGGAATTGCACTTCTCTAATTTCTCTTCCCTTTTATGTCTCAACTTTTCTATTTTATATTCTTATTTCCCTTCCCATTCTTAGCTCATAGATTGCTATAGAAGAGGGCTCTCCCATTACCTTAAACTGCAGTGATCTGCAGATTCTGATGACATTGGGATTTTGGAAATTGTCTGCCCTGCTTGCAAGATTTGTGAAAATGAAAGTGACTTTTCTCTTCCCTTTCTCCTACTTCTACACTGCAGATCAAGGATAATGCTATTTCTTGCAGAAATTTGAAGGATGTTATTTTTAGAAAAATAAATTAATCCATTTAAAGACCCAACATCTTATTGGACATTCAAAGGCTGATATTCTTTAAAAGAACATATCTGCATCAAAATTAAACCTTTTAATCAGAAATATTAAAAAAGAAAAAAGTAATTCTATATCCAAGAGATTTCAGAAGCATAACTACTGACCATCTTCAATAATCTGTACATCTAAATATTTGGTCATTAGTGAAAATTATTTTTTGATATTACTTCTAACAGAAGACTAAAATTTAATAAAAACAAATTAGGAGCTGAAATAATGATCTCTCTAAAGCTAAAGTTGAAAAGCACAGATCAGTGGAATTTTCCTTAACAGATGCAGCTTTGGAGAAGATTAGATGACTTTGTTCCTAAAGCACACAAGTACCCTGTCACTCAGATATCAAGGAACCACGTGGAATAAGGAAAAAGTTAATTTTAATTTGCTTGTGCTGAAGAAGAGGCTGTTACAAATAGTGTTTGTAATCAAACAGCAACATATACTTGAGCTGGGATAATCAGTTGTTTTCCCTACTGAACTGTTCTTGTTCCCATTATCCTGTGTAATTCTAGCAGGCGTCTCATCATATCAGCTTAACTAGCAAATATAAATAAAATGTTCAGGAAAGAAAACAAGCTGAGCTATCCTTCTGTGCAAGAAATGCAGATAGAAGGGAAGAAAGATGTGAATGAAAAGACGCTCAAGGTTATGCTGTAGAACTACTTCAGGATCTCAGTATTGTCTGGTATATGGATGCTTATTAGACATGTTTTATAATAAAGTAATTTTGAATGAATTCCAAATTACTTTAAACAGATAAACTCTAAGGTAGAGTGATGCTATCTTGGATATGAAGTGGTTCTGAAATTGTGTGGCTAATGAAATACAGCCAGAGGTGGATGATTATTTAAAGCTTATGGACCTGTCAATATTTTTTTAAAAAAGAAAAAAGATACGTTTTTTCTTGTACTAGGAAAATATCTCTTTATTAAGACAAATAAAATCTATCAATGCTTTACTAGATTTTTTTTTAATATGCCTGATCTGTCAACCCTGACTTTTCAAATATACAAAGTATAGTATATATTTCTCTGTAGTATATAATCCTATTTTGTATTACCAAATAAATCTGTGTGGGGAAACTGATTTTGAAAAATCTATTGAAAGAGATCCAAATAAAATATTACATAGTTTGAATTAGCAAAATTTGTTTGGATAATTAACTAATATTTTAAGGAAACCTTTTTTGATGATGGTTAAATATTGCAGATTTTTTGTTTGATATGTAGCCTGCCCACACAGTTTGCATACATACTACAGGAGATGATTTTCACTGAGAAGTGAAGGATGAAAATGACTTGTTATGGTACTCACAGTAGCAAGGTGCTCTCCTAGTCAGATACTGAGATGCTCTTATAACAACAAATAATGTCCATGTTTAGAAAAATAAGCCCCTTCAGGATGGCACTAATGGCATGAGTTTAACTCCCAGTGCAGTCAGTGGAATCCAAACAAACATTAAATTTTCCTATTGTGGAGACTAAGCTAATGACAGGTAACCTTTTCCTGTCCAGGAGTTTCTAATCAATGATGAGACATAACAGTTCTCTGAAGCTTTTGTTCCCAGTGGTATAGTTGTGAAAACTGAGTATTCTAAAACCAGAGATTTTTCATCCATCTGCCAAAAGACTTTAAGAAAATCAGTTTATTTGTGAGTATAGAAGCTTCTGAGAGATTTTAAGTAACTAGATAAGACAACTGCTCCAATTGCTTATCCCAGAATTTTCTTGCTGGGATGAGAAGGTGAGGTTATGTCTTTGAAATTATGTCAAACACTTTCAGTTTTATTGGTCCATTGGTTGTGTGTGTTTTTTTTTTTTTTTTTTTTCTTAACAGAGATTCCATTTTGTCTCACTTTCTCCCTCCCATAGTCTTAGCTATGGTATAGCTTCTGGTATGAACTAATAATTAAGTTCTGATAAGAAGTCTTTATACTTAGGTGTAATGGAAAAAATCTATCTTAATCTACAACTTTTTTTGTGGGGGAGCACAGACTTGTAATACAAATGTTTATTTCAAACTGTGAAGCAAAGACTTGTAAATAATGATGTCTCACTGTCTACCTACCTTTGCAAACCAGCATTCCGGAAGGCAAAGCTCCAGATAAATAAACGCAAGCAGATACAGGAATTGAAAGCACCGCTCTGGAAGTGCCATCAAAATTCCAGCATTCATAGTTTCAAGTGCATGCTATAACTATAGTTAGAAGAGGATGAATGTGTGTGTAGAACATTTGGTAATGAGGAATGGTAAGCCAACAATCTTATTCTGTCTGGACTTGAATTGTTGGAGTAACTTGACAGGACCATGGGAATTTCCCCTGTGCAAATTTGATATAATTAATAGCAGATACATTGTGATCAATAGTCAATGCTTAGAAATATTCCTGCTTAAGACTTTAGTCCTGCCATGATTCATTCAGAGGAAGTTGATGCACTGTGATTAATTCCTTTGCCTGTCATTCCCTGTTTTCAAGTCAAATGTGTGGATTTGTTCTCCAGAATCGAGGGCGACTGTATGTAGAAGCCACTTAGGTCATTCATGAAATAAGCAGTGACCCCCTATCTGACCTCTTCTGGATGGAATATTAACCTCTTTAAACCAATTTTGACTCTAATTCAGATCCTTACCTAACTTAAAATTAGGTTAGCCTTTCTTATTTGCTGCTTAGCCAATTAGTGTCATCACTGATGGAACTGTCTCTTCCTGTTAGCAGACTGGAATATATATCTTATTTTAATACTTTTCCCCCCACCAACTAGAGTCGCCATATAAGTGGAACTACTCACTTTGCATCTGATACTATACATCTAACAGTTTATGCATCTAGGTTTTTTCTCCTTTGGTTATTTTTCATATTTAAGCTGTAGTATCTCAGTTGTTATGAGATGTGGTAGTCATGGCATCCCAGATCTCTCGGGAAGAGTTCTGCTCTTGACTGAATCAGGCCTTTAAAACAGATTGACTCTCTCAATCTACTTTTTAAAAAAAGATTTCTATACAGTTGAATGCTGATGCTGAAAATGCTAAACTACAGGAAATGATGGAAAGAGTGAATTAAAGATGAGACTTTTTCTTCCCCTCAAACAGTAGATATTACATAATCTGCAGCATGATTAACCTCGCTCCTGCCTTTGCCTGAAGCAGTCATGTTAACAGGGCTGACACACTTTTAAGAAAAGGAACCGCATGTACCTTTGCTTCCAGACTGCTTCAAGTGTCAGTTCAAAGAAGGTGTTTGAGCTGACTTTGGCAAAGAACGCTGAGTGCAAACAGTAAAGATGGTAATACTACAAATAAACTGCCGAAGTTGTTAAGTGTCATCATCACTGTCCTGTAATATTAGTAGAGGAGGGAAATATGCACAATCTTATGTTTTTGTTTTGGTTCTCTACAGCTTAATAGGAGGAGGGGGAGAGGAGAGAAGAAAGATGAGATGAGTGAAAAGTTGGTTCTTTAATCTTAGAGGAAATATCTATATGACATTCTGGCCCCATTAAAGTTGGTTAGGACTTCAGTTGTAGGCTACTTGAAGCTGATGATAAAATCCTCATTCTTTTCAGAAGGACTGCTGTTTTTCATTTCAGAATCTAATTATTTATCTCATAGCCTGTATGTTATAGGTAACCCTCTTGAAAGCAATGAAATCAGAGAAGTGGAAAATGTATGAAAATAAAATCAACCTCCACCAATTTTTTTTTAAAAGTAAATTGTATTAAAGACTATCGCTTCATAGCTCTACTGAGCAGTAGAGTTGAAATGAGAACTGTTCATTGTGCTTAACAGCTAATTTTTATCTTTTAAGATCAAAGGACAATTTTTAGTAGTGATCACTGTCTCTCCTATTTTTCTGCTCAAAGGTAAAATAGACAGGAGGCTTGTGGAGCACTGACAAAATCAAATCGAAATCAAATCTGGAAAGGTCCTTCAACAGTAGTTTTACTGGTGGTCTTAATTGTGTTTGATCACAAGATTTTCAACGAGACTTAAAAGCATGAAGTAGACTTCAAAAAGCTGGTCACATAGTAGAAAAAATATGTACATTAACTTTGTCATTTTTGTGCAGATGGATAATGTGACACCAGAATATTGTCTTGACATCATACAGAAGTTTGAAGTATCAGAAGAAAACAAGGAGCAAAATGTTTTGGGTATTGAAGGTAAAGTTCTTGATCTCTAAATTATTTTCATGTCTTGACCTATTGTAGTGGAGTAGAAAAGTTCTAATACCATTTTGGTGTAGATGATAGTATTTGATGACTATGGCATTACGTGAAAGGTCAATAGTCAGTAGTGGTAGGTGCATATTTGTGAGATATGGGAGAGATAAGAGAGCAGGTGGGATGAATTATCCAAATAGCAGTGTGCTATCCAAAAAAAAATATATGTATATATACTATATGGTTTATACTGTAACCTATTCTAGCTGAAGTAATAAAAGCCAAGTTTACATTCTGCTCTCTGTCTCTGTAGATCTGGAACCACTCCTATACTATCTTTTGATTTATGTTGATGTAAAATAAAAAAAATAAAGACAGTTCCATTTTCTTTGGGTTTTAGTAACTTGGTTCATCTTGTTTGCTAAAGCAATTGCAGATGGTGCATTCAGAATCCCGTTTAGCATCAAATTCCAGTCTGAGTTGTTAATTTGCTGAGAAGATGGCTGTTATGAAGCAGAACAATTTGGTAGGTTAGTTCTATAGGGAGAAAAAAGTCTTTCTCCACATAATGTAGCTGGAATATAGCCTTACAGTTCTGCAATAAGCTTGCTGGGCGACTCTGGGCAATTCACTTAAACTGAAATAAAGCAAAGTGAACAAGCTGTGATATTTAAAAAGAGTGTTTTTGAAAGCACTTATATTTCTTTAAAATATTTCTGCTTCTCCTCTTATGTTTGAGTTCCTTTCAGAATTTGTCTGACCCGCATTATCCTTTTGACATGTTTCATATTTCATGTTCTTGAAGTGGATAGTTAAGAAAACTTCCTCAGTTTGATTCTGATTAGATTTAAGGTGGTGTAAATCAGTACAATCTTCTCAGATAAGCTTGCAGCATAGAGAAAACTGTAAACTAGAGCTGAGCTGGTGAATGTGCCTGGGTCCCCATGGTATCTGTGCTGCAGCACAGTCCCTTAGGTGGCTGCTACCCTGTCCACACAGTGTCTTCAGTAGGGTCAATGTTTATTTACAGTAGAAGAGTAGCAGTAGTGTTAGAATAAGTGTCAGAAGTAAATTCAGAACAAAGCCTTCTGCTTTTAAGTCAGGATATCAGTTTGGCTCCTGGTTCTGTCCTGTGATCTGCATAAGTTGTCAAATCTCATTAATTTCAGTAGAAGTGTGCCCTTTTGTTTTGTTTTTATTGACACTGTTACTACCTTCTGAAGATTACTTCTTAACTTGGGACCTATTGGTGGTCAGTAGCAACAGAAAGTCCTGACATATGGAGAATACCAAGCCTATACTCTTGCAGGCATCACATCCCTATGTCTCTTTTCTGCTCTCCAGTATTTGAGGATTTTCCTGTTTTCTGCTCTCCAGTGTTGGAGGATTTTACTCTGACTCCTCTTACTCAGGTCAGATTTATGGTGGAACAGAATGGGATAACTCTTACCTGTTACTATCACTAGGTTCAGTGAGAGAAACGCAGTGCACATGTCAAATACTTCACAATTTGCTCAAAGTGAGGCTGATGTTCCCTCTCTCCCTCCCACCCTCCCCAGTTATATTCCCTTAAGCGAGTGACTCATCTTCCAAGGTACATTTCAGCATCCCAGGAAATGAAGGCTGATGCTGCCCAGACAACTGACCTGATTTCTCTCTTACACTGATGCTTTTCCAAGAGTCAAAAGGGGATAGGAGATATCTATTTGTGAGGGAGAAAGGAAAAGGCAAAGGTTTTCATAACAGTAATAACTTATCCTTTAGCTGTGCACTGTATTTGCCCTTAGCATCTAAGTGAAGAGAAATCATTTTTATCTCATTGAATAATTACAAGAGAGGATATTTTCATTCACCAAATTCTAACAGAGCCAATAACACCTTTCTCTGTTTTGTCTGTTGGTGGAATGGTTTTGTCTGAACTATTGGAGACAGCTTTAGCACGCTTATCTTAGTTTGTGCATTGGATTTGACATCAAGGGATTCTCCAAGGTTCAGAGAATTTTTACACATGCATTTTTGTCATCTACTCCTTGAGAGTCTGAAGAAAATATCTGATCTGAAAACAAATTGGTAGCTGGTTTATAGATCTATGGGGTTTTTTTCAGCCTTCTTATATAGCTTCTATTTGTTATTTAGATTTTATGTTTATATTCGAATTCTAGCTTCTATTTTTGCTATTCTTTGTAATTGATTTCTTAGGAATCTTTCAGCTCAGTGCCATGTTTTGCAAATACTTGTATACTTTTTGGCAAGTGTGAATGTGCTTTTCCAGATTGTATTCTCTTTTCTAATTTAAAACTCTTTCAAGATTGTGCAGAGGCAAAGGTTGGATCTCGAGAATGTATTCTTCTCAAAGTTGTCAGGACTCCCATAGGCTTCAATAAAGATTATCTTTGTTGATGCCAACTGTGGATTATGTCTATGCAGCCTCTTCAGAGCAACTTGCAAATGAAACAAGAAAGCCCCAGACAGCAGTCAACATGCTGAAAATATGAGATATTGGAAGATAAACTTGATTCAAGATTAATATGATTATGTGGTTCAACAGTTTTTGGGTGATGAATTAACACTGACAAGTGTAAGCAGGAAAAAGAAGTGTTAGAGTGCAAATTATTCATTTGATAAGATATACTACATCTGTGGAAAAACTGTTCCTCTTTGTTCAAAGGTTTCACCAATTTTATGCGCAGTCCTGCTTGTGATGTATTTAATCCACTGCATTGTGAAGTACACCAGGACATGGATCAACCCCTTTGTAATTACTTTATTGCTTCATCTCACAATACGTACCTGACAGGAGACCAGCTGCTCTCCCAGTCCAGAGTGGAGATGTATGCACGAGTACTGCAAGATGGTTGTCGATGCGTTGAAGGTAATTTTAGTGCAACTTGTTAATTGTGGGGTAAACGACAGACAGTTCTTTGAAGCTTTAGGTTTGTCACAAGATTTGTGTATTAATGCTGTTTTACTTTGGTTATCTTACTAACTTCAGTGGTAAATTCTAATAATCTAACCAGGAAATTTTAAATTGTGAATGACATTCTCAGGCAAACATTATAAATACTACTGGTTTCTCCTACCTCCTACTATGTTATCTTGCTTTTATCAGTCAGCACTAGTTTTCCTTTGTCCTGCATTTGTCTGGAACATTTTTATTACTCAAACCTAGTAAGGCTGCAGACGGGCATTCTTTTGAGGCCCTGCTGTTCAAGCAGAACAGTCCAGGTTGTTCTGCTCTGCAGTTACCCGTGTGCTGGAGGTTACCACTTCATAGGAGTGTTTCCCAATCCACACTATCCAAAATGAGCTGAGTTTGCAGAGACCTCTTCCTTGTGTAAGCTGAACGGGAAAGCAAGTGATTATATAAGCAGCTCTTGCAGCAGTTGCAAAGGGAGGATGGCAAATGTCTGGGGAGGGATAGGTGGGCAAATAATGCCTTCTGTCAGCCCACCTGTTTGCAGAATGCATTTCTGTGAACATTTTAGGAGAACTGAGAAATGTACTTTCTGTCAGCTGTGGCAGAGAAGTGTGATACAGTTATGTTAGCTGCTGGCAAAAGAAAAGGTGATGTTGGTTGTTTTTGTCTGACAATTTGGAGATCACGTTGGATACTTGTTTAAGTTCTGGATGATTTCAATAATAGCAAAGCATTAATATTTTAATTATTTTTATTTTTTGAGATTCTGGTTGGAATAAAGCTTTTTGACAAATTTAAATTCAATATTAACTGTATAATTATATCACAAAATTCACCTACAATTTGTTAGTCTAAATTTAAAAATGAATTGCATTGGAGAGAAGAATCCAAGAAAGTTGGTGACATTAGCTGGATTTTCTGCAGAACTGCTGGTTAAGAAAAGTGTTAGTGTTCAAGAACTTGGGGCAAGACACAACAAAACACGTCCAGATCATTGAAGCCACTGTCTGAATGTCATGGGATTTACAGAGCTGGTGGCTCTGAGAACTTTGGCAGGCAGTTATACCTAGTGTAGCAATCTGTATTTTCTTCTGTAGAAAAGTTCACTGAAGTGCACAGTAGTACGTTATTTTGCTTGGCCTCAAAACTACAGTAGCTTCTTTCTTATGATGTTTTTAGCTTTCTGTAGAGGTAACAGTAGTGATAAGCTTGGTGTAAATCTAGAGTGCAGTAATTCATTAGGAGAATTACCATCTTAGTCCAATCTGCGTTCGATGCGTTTGATGCTACTCTCATTAAAGTCAGTTATGAAAATATAAGTTGAATTGGAAGTGGAAAAGAAAACTCTAAATATATTATAAAATTATTTGTCTTCAGAAGCAAAAGCTGCTTTCCCAGTAGATAGCTGTAAACCTTGTGTTCTAGTAACCTTTGGAATTTTACATCACTGTTTAATATAAGGAAAAAAATAGTTTTAGGTTGCAGATCGTTCATTTAACATAAAAACCAAAACATTATATGCTGTTAGTCTTACCTATTATGCAAAGTCATGGACTGAATGAAACTTGCTGGCACCTGCATGGTAGAATAGTGTACGTGAGTTCTGTGGGCAAGCAAGATGAGCAGAAATGTATAAAATCATGAACATCTGTTAATGAGTAGGGTTTTTTGTCTTAACAGTAGATTGCTGGGATGGTCCAGATGGAGAGCCAGTAGTGCACCATGGCTATACTCTTACTTCTAAAATATTCTTCCGGGATGTGGCCGAAACTATCAATAAATACGCCTTCATCAAAAATGAGTAAGTGAAGAGTCAGTTTTGAAGCTAGTCCCGTCTCTATGTCTTATGCAGTTAATCTCATGTGCATTCCACATAGAAAGTATGTGCATTCCTTTAAATGCACTTAAAAAGTATAAAGTTGATTGTTTTCCAGTTTATTGCCCGTATAATATTTATTATTCAACTACATAAGCTCCTTCATTTTCCCATCAATCAAGTTAGAAAGTTCAGCCTGAGTTAGAAAGACTTTTCATCCATTGTAGGCTCAGTAAGATTTCTGTTTAATATAATCTCAGTCTATAATCTGTATGTATTGAACAATTTCCTGCATTGTCTACCTAGGGAAAATTCTTTATTTTGGTAGGAAAATAGAAAAGCTTTCTCATAGGTAGTATAAGGAAATACAGAAGATCCAGGGTAACATTTAGATTCTTTCTACCGCCTTTGTCTTGTTACTATATGACAAAAATTATTATGAAAACAATGGTATATTTAAGCAGTCTCAAAAAACAGAAGTGGATGTATAAAATTTTGAGTAGTTTGGAAAGGGTAAAGGGAAAATAGATTTTTACTTGAAAGAATCAAAAAAGACTCAACAGTGGTGAGGGGAACCCACACTTCAAAATTTGATGTCCTCAATTAGAAACTGCAGATGATTCTGTATTTGGTGTATAGTTAGCCTGAGGTTACTTACCATAGAATGCTGGGGCTGCCAAGAGATTAAAAAAAAGGACTGGACAAATATGTGGAAGAAATAAGTTGTTATGTACAGATGCAATGCCTCTGACTCAAAAAACTTAAGCTGAAAATTCCTGGAGCCTGGGAGAATGTTCTGGAAGGTATTGCCAAATATTTCTCCTAACGTCCTTCTGCAAAGGTTGGTCATCTTCTGAGATTTGGCTTACCTCGCTATAGGTGTTCTTATGTCCTCAAGTTTATGTTGTGTTACTTATTAAGACAAAGGCAAATCATTTGTACGGCCTCCACGAAATATTTGGAAGAGGAACAGAAGAGCTAGAAATTTCTTTAATGAATCTGATTTCAAAATGCTTTTTTCCAGGAGCACTTTGCTGGGCATTTATTGCTTATGAAGACTTCGCATGTGGCTTGCAGAGGAATGTTTTAACTTCTGTTGAGCAATCTGAAACATGGTTTATGAATTTCCCAGTTTGACGTGTCTCATAAGCAGCTGCCTGTTTCAGACTCTGGGTCTCTGTGCCCCAGTAGGATGGTGTTGGAGGAAGAGGGCAAAATTGCCAGCAAGGATTATTTAGTGCTTCATGAGAGAACTGGGATTTGGGACTTCTGTGTACAAAGTCTCTCCTTCCAAAGTGATTTTGTTTTCAGTCTCCAGAAAATGCAGAAGCAAACTATTTAAAATAGTTTATGTGGTAAGCTGTGCAGGTCTTCCCTCTCAAAACACTGTTATGATATTATCTGGGGGTTTTGTTTTAGGTTTCCAGTGATACTGTCTATTGAAAATCACTGCAGTATTCAACAACAAAAGAAGATCGCTCAGTACTTAAAGGAGATATTTGGTGACAAACTGGACTTGTCATCTGTAATCACTGGAGATTCCAAACAGCTTCCTAGCCCTCAAAATTTGAAAGGCAAAATCCTAGTGAAGGTAACTTGCTACTGGCATCATGTTCAAAATGCAATATAAGTCAGCATGTAATATTTATCATAGTTGTTTTTCTCCCTTTGGCTTTGGAGAACCTGTGTAGCAGTAGCATGAGGATCAATACAGATGCAGAGAGTGAGTTAAAATTACGAACTTTTCACAGAGACGTTGAAAAAGGATTTACCTTGGACTTGACAAGTATCCTGAGATACCTCTGTAAATGTTTTAACACACAGATGATGCTAACAGCAACATAAGGAAGTTCTTTCTGCTTGTTAAGCATCTTATTTGAGAGTCTCAAAGTCAGTTAGAGAGATGCTAATTTTTTAAATGTTAGCATTTAGTCATGAAGGAGGAAAAATGCATCTTTAGGAATAAGGGGAAATGTGATAGTTACCTGAACCACTGACATTATCAACCATTATTGACAAAGCCTTGGTACTTGCTCTTTTTTTTTAAATTTATCTGATTTATGTTATTAGTAGATATTTTCCCGTATGGTTTATATCTCTGTAGTTCTAAGCGCTGTTCTACAGTCTCTCCTTGTACTAAGTATTTTGGAATAATATAAAACTATGTCTGAAAATAATTTCTTGCATTTTCTCGGATTTCACCCCCACCTTGCTCTGAACAGCATTTCATGAAATGAAATGGTATTTTCATGGTTCATCAACTATGTTTGTGAAAGAGAGAAGAGCGTTTCAGAGGGTGGCTAAGGAGCAGCAAGGGAGAAGGCCCCTAGTATGTTGTATGCAAGATGAATAATTTGAGCCTTGTAAATGTAAACAGATAGTCTCTGAAAGGAATTTCAAAGACCAGGATGGATATAATAAGAAAGAAATGCCAGATAGGGCTTTGAGAGGATGGTTAATACAATTATAGCTTATTAGATTGTCCTCATGCATCGAAGTAAATTAGAAAGAGACAATTGCTTAAGATACCATTGCTTCCTCTACCTTCCATATCAAACTGTCTATAAAGATTCACAGTTTAGGTCTGATGTTATTCTAAACATATTTCAGTATATGATGAGAGTTGAGTCTGAATTAGAAAAATTAGTTCAAGTACTCGACTGTGATTTTGAATTTCACTGATTTTTTTTCTTTTCTTTTCTTTTTCTTTTTTTTTTTTTTTTTTGGTGTACCTGCCAGTTAAATGAGCTATGAGCATATATTATAGTCTTGGTGTTTTAGGGAGCCAAACGAAATAATACATAATTTCAGTCATGTGACAAAACACAGCAAACCACCCTAAAACATTATGTCAGTGCATAAAAGGCCAGAGGGATTTGACACTGCACGGTTCTTATAACTTCTGATCTGATTGTCTTTGAGCATCTGAGTTTAACTATAGTTTGAATCTTTGGCTAGAAGTACTGAAATCCTGTAAATAGTTACAGAATGGAATGGAGCTGAGATAACATTTTAGAATGACAGTACTATTTTCAGCTTCACGGGTTATTGTCACAATGCCCTATTTCCTATGTTTCGTTCAGTTCAAACAGCCACCTTGGAATAGATAAAATCATATTTAAGAATCAGCAGCTTGTTGAGAAGCAATCCAGTTTCCCATCTTTTTACTATTATTTTTGCTGTTTTATACATTTTCCTTTAAAAAATGAGTAGTATTGATTGATTAGCCAAATAATTTCGCTTAATAGCCCTAATTCTCTTGCTAGTATACGCGAGGAATAACTCTAGTAATATAGGTGGATTTAAACCAGTACAATGGTGCAAGCCTGAAGTGAATTTGACTCACTCATTAGTATGGCAATATTATTCATTTCAAATTGCAATCTTTAAATCAATCTTCTTCATGTCTGTAGAGACTCTCAGAGAGTGTAATCTATATCTACCTCTGTGAGTGGCAGAACAGGTAGCCTGCAAATAATCTTGTTATCAGTGATGAGTGCAGGAATGTGTAATAACACATAAGTTTGAATTTTGAGTGGTGTATGGTAAAACAAGATGCAATGGCCACAAGTTACAGCATGGGAGGTTCAAACTGGACATTAGGATAAGCTTCTTCAGCAGGAAAGGTAGTACAGCATGGGAGGAGGCTACCCAGAGCGCTGGCAGAGCGTTTGTCCCTGGAGGTTTGCAAGAATTGACTGAATAAAGCTGCAAGGCGTGCTTTGAGTGGGAGGTTGGACTGGAGACTGGCAGAGATCCCTTAGACAACATTTCTAAGGTTCTGTGACTGGAGTTTGCTATTAGCAATCATACAGAAAAATTCAGGATGAATATTTTAGTAAGAATAGCTGCTCATCTATCTTGACCTGTGTTGCTTTTCCAGAAATAGTCAATAACCTTTGTTTAACACTCAGGAACTACTCATGGAATTAAAGTGCTTCCTTTCTAATGTAGTTAAATAAAAACCATCATAGTAATGAATTAGCAACTAATTTTGGATTACTGACTATGCTCTTATATGAGCATGCAATATCAAAATAGGCTTTATTTGCTTCATGTTGATGACTACGTGCAGTGAGTTATTTGTGTCTGCATCTTCCGTTCTGATGGAGTTCCCGTAACAAAATTTTTCTCTCTCTTTTTTTTTTTTTAATATTAAGTATACCACAACAGTCTGCTGCAGGTGAGCCTGAAATATCTGGAAGTTAGCTTGAAGAAAAATCATTCGGGCACAATGGCTTGCTCCAGGGATGGGAGTTTCTGCATTATTTTATTTACTTTTTTTCTGAACTAGCTTACAGAGTTCTTTTCGGTAATAGTGATAAACTCCTTCAGGGTTTTGTTAGTGATCTTATTAAAGCAGTTAGATTCTGCTGTGGAAATCGGCCCTGACATACTGTACTTAACCTCCCAGGCCCTCCCATCTTCTAAAAACACAGAAAAGCAGAATCCTTACGACTGTTACCGCAGACACCTGTCTATTTACACATTCACATTACCTAAAATATTCCAGTGGCTACCAGAATGGGAAATTAAGAGTTTTAAGAGTTCGGTGTATAAGCTCTGGATTCTCACCTTTTTAAACTCTCAGAGTTTAGAGAACAAAGAAGCATTGCAGACTATTCCTTTGGGCTTACTTTTTTATTAATACGTGGTAACTGAACAAAAAGCTGAAATTATTTAAGAGAATATGTGATTCATAAATATTTTTAAAGTCATTTTACAAGTACAGTTTTGTGCAGCGTTCAAGTACATTGCACAGTGTGCATTCCTACAGACAGCCTAAGGTAGTTTGAGATGTTCATTTAGAAGAATGGCAGCAGTATTCGTTGCACCTCTGTAAAGAACAGGGAGAAGTCAAATTGCCAGTTGCATATAATGGTGCTTGACAAATTTTAAAAAGAAATTCTGAATTATGTATATTGTAAATGACAGCATGTTCTATTCTTTGAAATAAAGAGAAGAAACATAATGGCAGATGGGATTTGTTATTTAATAACCTTTTTTTATAAAAGGTGATACTGTTTCAATTCTGAAGGACACAGGTAATGCACAGTTATGTTGGTTGCTTTCCTCTGGAAACTTACCCAGTAATTTAGAACTAGGAAACTTGAAAAAGTACTTTTGTTTTCCTCTTTGCATTGCTTAGGAGCCAATTTGCAATGATAGTATCACCTCTGGCAACTTCATAGAAAAAGAGGATAGGAGACGTTCTTGTCTGTGATAATCTGGTTCCATGAGCCAGCTTGCTCTGAAACTCTGAAAATGAATTCTAAGCTCTGGTCGTAGTTTATATAAGGAATATTTGCGGAATGTGTTGTTTTGGCCTTTGCCCCAAATAACACTGAACAGATGTGTATTTATTGTGACTATTCTTTCCTCATTTTTAGGGTAAAAAGCTGCCATACAGTCTTGGAGAAGATGCTGACGAAGGAGAAGTTTCAGATGAGGATAGCGCTGATGAAATTGAAGATGACTGCAAGTTAAAGTTCTGCTATGTATGGGCATATACACCATTCCCAGAACTGCACAACTCTGCATTTCTTAAAAGGATATTCCATTATCCTACTTAGAATTGTCAGCAGACTAAATTTTTAATGTAGATTTCTTAAGTCAGGTCCTTAAGATATGGAAATTATGTCATTCAACAGTTAGATATGGAGTGAAATTGTTTTGAAATCCTGAATCTTTACTTTGTCACTAAAAACACATTAATAACAGCAGATATAAGTACTTGAGAAACCTACACTGAAAATGTGCCAGCCCTAAAGCATGCTACACTCTTTCACATGCAAATGTGTAGTACTGCAAGCAATGACAAGCTGATTGTTAACTATACAATTTCTAGACTAAGGTTATGAAAGGAGACATATGTATGGACAAAATCTCTGAAATTTGAAAATCAAAAGTTTTATTTTTTAATCTTTGTTTCTTTTTTTATCTGTCAGCAAAAACTGTTCTCTTTAATTTTTAACTCCTGTTCATTTTTTTTACTGTTAATTTTATTAACACTTTCTTTGCTACCAGCTGAATTGGTGTGCGATGCTAATACTCACTAGCCAGCAGGTGCTTTTCTCCAGTCAGGAAGCAGTCATATCTGCTTTCTGTGTTCAAAATTTTGATCTAGGGTGATAAAAATAGAGTAGCTCAAATTCATAAAAATAGAGTAGCTCAAATTCATATCTGCCAAGTGTAATGTTGTTTATCTCCAGTTTTGAATGTAGTCCAATGAATTTGCCCTTTTGCCAAACAGAAGTACATAAAGGTAGTTCTCATTTGCTGTTTATCATTTGCATATTGAACTTTTAATTTGTGTGCATTGTTTATGCCTGGTATTGCCAATTGCCAGTTTTCAGGATAGCTTGAGATTTGCTTTACAGATTGCAGAAGTTGCTGTCTGAACTGATTCAGAGGAAGATGATGTTCATGCCAGCTCTCCCTCTACCCTGACACTGCTAAGTGCTAGTGTCATCATAATCTTTTCAAGGATTCATGTATTTAACACAGAAGAACCAATTTCATTTTTTTCCCCTTAGGTAAACAAAACCACTTCATGTTAATGCTTCATGCTACATATATGGCTTCAATGCTACAGCCTTGCAGTAAGTGCATGAAGCCTACAGTAAAATCAATCTGATCAATGATTCAGAATATTACTTTTCTCTTAGTATTTCCTGCTACATTGAAAATATTTGCTATTAACTTTTGGGGAAGCTTGAAGACTCACAATTGCATAAGTCTTTAGAAATATAATTGGTTTTGAGTACATTTGCATACATTTTCACAGTTAAGTCCAGTGAGAAAGTATGTATCAAATGAACATAACTCTATGTTTAGAATAAAATGAGATATTTCTTAACCAGTTCTGAAAGCGACATAATGGCAATTCATTTTCACATGTTACTGTATTCTGTGCAACCCCCATGCTTTATTAACATGCCATGAACACTTCTGATGAGATGACACTTTCTTAAGCAGAAGGACCCAAGGCAAAATCTAATGCAAAACACAGTATGTCTTTTGGGACTAGAAAAGGAACACATTAGGATTGTAAAGTTGCTTTCTTCTTGAAGGCAGGACAGGTCTCACTTCTCTTAAAAGAATGAAAGGTGCATACATTTTTTATATAGGGCTTGTTTTAAAGTGCCTTAAGGGACTGTTTTGTGTTTGCATAGTCCATACTACTGTTAGTAGTAATAATTAAATATTTCCTCTTTCCTGCCTATTGGAGAAGAAATCTAATAATATTTAGATTGTCTGATATTTTTGAGGAACTATGCAAATGCAGTAGCTGAGAATTCATGCCATACCCGGAAAGAGGTCAGGGTCTTTCAAAATAAGGAGCTAATACTGGAGAGAGATTCTGGAGTGATGTAAATGGTGCACTGTGTTTTGGCAAGGCACTGTAAATTACTTGTCAGGAGGACTAAAGGAAAAAAAAAAAACAAAATTAAAATGGCAGTAAAAGTCACCAATAGAAAGATGCAGAATCAGGCAGGATTATGCAAGAAGCTCTTTCTTGTGCAGATAGAAGAAAAAGTTGGGAGCACCGTTTGGCCTGAAGCATGTATAATATTTTCTGAGGCTAGCTGAAAAATGAAGAACATGACAATCTATTTTAACCGAATTTCTTGATGCCTTTCAGAGTAATGGTGCAACTGAGCACCAGATGGAATCTTTCATAAGAACGAAACTTGAATCTCTAATAAAAGAATCCCAAATCAGGGATAAAGAAGATCCTGACAGTTTCACTGTGAGAGCACTACTAAAAGCAACTCATGAAGGTTTAAATGTTAACCTGAAACAGGTATGTGGGTTTCTTTCCCTTCGTCTGCTCTGCTAAATATTAGACAATGCAATGTGCATTGCGGATTTCTCAAATAAGAAAGCTAATGGTTTGTGAACAACTTTGAGAGTTGTTTTCATTTTCTTTAAAACGAGAACTTAGAGTTATTTCAGAAATACCTGGATTTGAATGGTCAAATGTGGAGAGTATGTTTCAATGTGTTCTAATCCACTTTATTTTCTTGTAAACCTTAAAAGTGTTTAATTCCATAAATACAGATATCGCAAGTGACTGTCAAGTGATTTGATTTGTGTCTAGGCTGTTGGGGAGAGGTCCTTTTTCTACTTACCCCTATCAAGACTCATCATGGTAATGGAAAGCATGCAGCTACCTATCTTTTTGTCTGTAATGCTGCTAACTCTGTTTTGTACAGCAGTAGTTACTAAAACACAGTATTGTGCTTTTACTGCTCTAAGCAGGGTTCTGTTTTTTTTTCGTGCCCAGACTGTTTTGTGTTCAGAATAGTAATCATTTCTTTTCCCCTTTGACATCAGACTATTATTGCAGAACAGTGAAATGGAAAATGTATTGGAATTTTGAGTACATAAATAGTTTGTACCTTGAATCTATAATTATCATATTTTCATCTTCACCAACTGTGAAGACTAGTTATGATAAATAGAGAATGAATTGCCCTGCAAGGGACATACTTACCCTGTACAGGTACGGTCTCCTTCAAGGCTGAGTACATGTAGTTTTGTTTTCTGTGTATCTTCCCACTCCGTAGGCTATATGTAGCTCTTTGCTGTCTCCTACTCTGAGATTGGACCTGTAAGATTTTTGCCTGAAGCCAGGGTTTACTACAAAAAACATATTCAGCTTGTCTGAGTGATACTTTTGAGACTTCTGGTTAAAGCTGGGTTGTGGTGGTAGGAGGATGGCAGAATCTAAAGGACAGAGCCATCTGACCTGATAAATGAGGGTGGTTTGCAGATTGTGGATTCACAGTGTGAGAACAGGCTTGGTTTATCAGTTCCACCTGGCCTTTGTGTTGTGTCCAGAAAAGTGGGATTTCAGAGCATACATTTCCAATATTAGTAGATCAATTGTGAATCATTTCAATATTATTTTGAGCTAGAATAATTACATTTGGAAAAATGAGCAAACCCTAGCTAGCATCTGCTGGGGGAGTTGTGTTTAAAGAATGCAGATTTCCATAAGTCACTCATCTTGGATAGACATTTGAGTTTACCAACTACATTTAACTGACATGAACAAAAAATATTGAAAACTAGTAATTTAGGTGCATTATCCAAATATCTTGTGTAATTGTACTGGAAAGGGATCTGTTGGGAGATTTGTTCTATTTTTTTTGTTTCTTATATATCATTTTGCATTATGTAGTCACTGATGTACCATTCATTTCACCAAAGATTTGCTGCTGCTCTCTAAAACCAACCAACCAACCATTCACAAAGCAAGCTTATGTTCTGATCTCGAGTAACTATTAAATAACTAAAAACATAACTAGCTGTTTCCACATACATGATTAATTTAGCTTGTATACCAAAACTCAACCCCAGCCTGGTCCATTATAGCTTCAGGAGTTAGTAAAAACTCTATTTTTCTGTATTACGCAGTGTCCAAAGAAGAACACAGATTCATAATCTTGTTAGGGTGGAGTTGCTACCACAGTTGATTTGAACCATTGCAAGTGGTTGGTCTCCTGGCACGTGTAACTGAGAGATAATGCACTCCAGAATGCACCTTTTCAGTGATTCCAGGTGCTTTACACTTGCTGCACAGACAGGCAGCGCTAGGGAGGTGCAGCTTTCAGTCACCAGAGGAGGACTGCTCCATCAGCAGACTGAGAGGTTCTACTGCAAGATGCTGTGTCCTAGCATAGATGTCTTCTACTCAGTGTCTGGCATGTGGGACTGGAGTGGGCTGGCCTTGCTGCTGTGAGAAGCAGCCTCCCCATGGCACACCTGTGCCCAAACAGCTCAGGCTTATCTTTTACCAGAAAAGTGTCAGCTCAACCAAAGAATAAAGATATCATATCCTTTTTGCCTTTCCATAGACATAATAGACATACCATTCCATAGTATCTGGCAGGTCAGATACTTTCTGAACTTCTAGGAAATGGAAGCTATGATTAGAAATAAATTATTGAAGAGATCACAAAAACCTCGCATGTAATTGTCTGACACTAGGCTTAATACAGTTTTGATTTGCTGTTGTCACTGTCAACTAGCTATTCACTGGTATATGAGGGAGACAAGTAGTCTATCTGCTAAGGTTTCCTTCTGCAAGTCTCCTACAGAGACTTTCAGCTTGAGCTAGGAAGAAATGTTTGAATAGGAGGTACAGAGATTATTGACCTGAGGAAACCATCTAGTGTCCTATTTATGGTAACCAAATGTGAACTCCAAGCTGCATAGTGAATAAATGGAGTTCCCTGACTTGCATTGTGAGATTCTGGAGGAATATTCTTCAGCACCTTTGGGTCTTCATTTTGCTCTTTGCAAGATGAAGGAATGTGCTTTTCTGATGGGAAAGACTAGGTGGTGCCAGGAATCATGAAACTGACGTTCAATCACATGGCTTTAAATGTGAAGCATGGACTTCAGGATGCCTGACTGAAGTCTGCATATGTCTGTTTGGAGATTTTTTTTTGTCCTCTCTTTCTTTTCATTTTTACCTTTCTATATACTTTGAAATGTTTGGGTGCTTTTTATTGTTATTTGGTAGTTTTTTTTGCATGGCTGGTTATTGTGTTGAATATTAATACTTTTAATATTTTTCCTTACTATAGGAGGATTGCTAGGTTATCAAGTGTGGAAAGCAATTTAAAAAGCCCTATAATGAGATTTTAGGTTTAAATTTGTGTTCAAAGATCATTATATTGAGTTTAGACTAGAAATTTCTTAAGGTTGATTCTTTAACCTATTGCACTCTTTCTCTGCGCAGAACCTGGACATGAAAGAAAGTGGAAAAAAATCTCATGGTCGATCATTAATGGGCAACTTTGGTAAACACAAAGTAAGTAAAATTGGAGACTCAAACTGCTATTTTATGTCTCATGGCATTTTAAATGCAGAGTATCTTTTATTGTTTGAGAGTGGCATGGTATGTAGGTGGGCAGTGAGGAAAGACTGCTTGTATCTGTTATTTGATTATATTTGGTATATTTATTGCTGTTTAGAAAAATAGTATACTACTCTGTTAACAGTACAGAGAATCCTTTAAAGACAGTTACACAGACTCGCAAAATGTTTCCTGAACAGAAAGGTCATGTTCACTAATTATGTGGAATTGCTAACTTCCTGATTACACTTGCAGCAGTTGAACAAATATAGACAAATACCTTGGCATATTCTTGTTTTCTAAAGATTTCTGTCTATACAGCTGCCAGTGTTTGGTTCATTTAGGTTTTGGTAGAGAGTTATGTATGCATTTTTCTCTTTTCTGTTCGGTTATGTATTCTGACAGGAAACATGGCTCTGATGCGAAGTTTTTTTGTTTTTTTCAAAGTTATCCTAGAAATAAGATGACTAGATACCTGTCCTCTTTACTTAACTATGGAGAAAAAAAATAAAGCACAACCCTTTTATTTCTCAAGAAATATCCTTTCCCTTAGTTTCTCATGATATTTGTGTTTTAGCAGCAGTTTTAAAAATTAGGCTTTTTTAGGAGAATTTTTTCCTGGTTTCACAGTTTTAAGGGATTTGTAATCATTATTTAACATAACTGAATGCTATTTAAAATTGATAATCTGATAGATTTGAATTGTAATAGATGTGATCACAGTTTTACCCCATTTCATGCTCTAAGCAGTACCATACAGTTTTACTGTCTTTCTCTTTGTTTTAACGAAGTGCTGTAATTGAGTAATGGAGCTGAGTTCAACACTCACAGAAAAGCACATTCTTTTCTGATCTCTTCATGGTTTTGCATATAGTATTTATACCCTTGTGTAGCTGCCAGGCAGATTGTTCACTTCACTGTTTCTTCACTGCAAGTAGAGTGGTGACTCTACTGAACCAACCTGTGTTCCTCTTCAGAGCCATCCGAATGGAAGTTGCAGCCAAAGAGGACGCACACTATGTGAGCAGCAATCTGAATGCCAGTTTAAGGAAAAATGGCAGTTACGAAATACATTACGGAAGCTTAATCTGCCCACCAGCTTATCTGCTCTGAAGCTGCCTAGGAGCCATCAAAATGTCTCTAGGCAAACAATACTAGAACCCATATCTACACTTAAATTATAAGTTTACATCAATTTAAAGTGATTATATTTCTTTCAGGGGCTTTAGCCAAGTGCGCATGTTCACAACTTTTGATTTTCAGGAAATAAAAATGTGAACAATGAGTTCTATTACAGCATGTGATGATTTCTGCAGATAACTGTTGTGCATGGTAGTGGGCATTGCACATTGTAACCTGTGCTCACTGGGAAAATAAATGCTGTGAAGTGAGATGTCACGTATAGAAGTCAGCTACTAAAAGCTACTGGATACAATGAGGGCTGGAAAGCATGTCAATAATGTGATTATTTAACTGGCTCTTCTATTTGTGTATAGCTTGTCAGAAAACCCATTCATTTCATCTCTTTTCTGAAAAAAATAAGACAGAGCGCATTTTTATTTCTCCCCCTCTTTCTTCTGCTCTTTCTTCTGCTTTTTCTTTCTGTTTTCCAGCTAAGAGATGTCTGGGAAAAATGTTTATTATTGATATTTTCACAGGTACAGAATTATCCAACCAAGGATATTGACTTGTAGATGTTTTCAGTCTAGCTCTTGTGACAACTATATCCATATATAAATTAAAAAAAAAAATGATAGAGAAGGGACAGAGAAGCAAAGGCTGACAATTCCTTTAGGTTTCCTGAAAAATCATCCACAGTCCAGACCTTCAGATTCCAACACTGAACAACACAAGTGATTTCCAGAATAGTCAACTTTATTTCAACACTGAACACAGCAAATTAGACTGTAAACTAAATTATATGCATCACTGGTGTATCACAGCAGGAGAAATGAAATCTGTACTCAATTATTATCTACCTTATGAGCAGATGAACAAGGAGTTCTCAATTATACTACCTCTTGATGAGAAGGGAATTACAGAAACTCTTTGAACTACAGTTAGTGTTACAAAATATGTAATGGTGAAATATGAGATGGTATCAAATAAGAGCTGCTTATGGAAAAAAAAGATGCTTTTACAACTTTAATCTTTTTATTGTAGCTAATAGCTTTAGTGTATGCTGTGATAAATTAGAATAATTTGATTGCTCATGTGTGTGGCTCAGAACACAATGGAAAATTTAGATGTTGGAAAATTTGCCCAGAGACTGTTTTGAACTTTGTGAAGGTATTTGTTGTTTTTTCTTATAAGTTATGTAGAAAGTGTAGGTGGAAGCAATACATTGTGCATTTAGATCTGACTGTGTATTAAAGATCTCTTGTTCGTTAAGTAGAATACTGTCCATTAGAACTTCTGCAGGATCACTGCTATTGTCATGGAGGTAGTAGAACAATGCAGATTTCTTTAGAGCTGTCCTCTTGCCTTTGCTCACCTGCATATACAGCCTGTTCATGTCAGGAGGGAGCAGAGTGAGAGAAACTGCAGAATGACTAGTGGCCTGCAAAGGACTGACTAGTCTGCAGCAACTCTTCAGGGATGGGCTTGGCTGCTGTCCAACAGATAAACCTGCTTCCAGACTCTGCAGACTTGGATTCTTAGATTCAGCAGAAGTGAAATAAGGGCACAAATGCCTTGTGCTGCCTTTTCTTCTTGGCATCTGTAGAAATGCAACGTACTGCTTGGGTTTTCTGTTGAAGAGCCCTGAGAAATCATTCCTAGGACCTGTGCTTGCACACCTGCTGCAGGGTGCCCACCCACCTGACACCTTACAGTAATGTGAAGTTATTAGACTGCCGTATAAATTGACACAGCTATGTTTGATTCTTTCCTAACAGAAAACTGTGAAGGCAAGCTCCAAATCCCAGAGTACATCTGATGATGAAGAAAGTCAGCAAAATTCTGGAAAGGAATCAGGACAGCTCCACAGGTGCACTATGGATCATGATAGTTTTACAGCTCCATTAAATCTAGTGACATGTTACTACTATTGATGTGTCTTGTTGGTTTGTCAATGATTCTGGGAAGTCTATTCTTAAGACTAGATCATTTATGAAACTGCTGTTGAGGTATGTTTTGCTGTTATTGCAGTACCCTGATATTTTGGTTATGTAGATTCTCATGGATTAGCAATTCTCAGATAGCAATTACTCCTCAGCTGAAAAGAAATATGCTAGTAATACTCTCCTAATAGAAAAACGCCAGGCTACATTTTATATGCTGTAAACAGTGCTCAGAGAAAACTTTAGGCTAAATAAGAGTACATCACAACCCAGCCAGCTTTATTACATCTGAGAATGCAGCAAACAATCATAAAAACACCATCGATAATGCATTTGTTGTCACCAAAATGTTCCTTTTTTAGATGCAGCTCAAAGCTATCTGCACTGTTTTTGTCTAGGAAAGCTATGATGCAGCTATTTCATTATTTTTTTAACAAAAAATTTTGTGTCTGTATATGTGTGGCTTAAGGTACAGGGGGGAACAGTCATCTCAGATTGCTCAGAACTCTCTGTATGAAGTTTTACTTAGGGAGGTTCCCTGTTTATTGCACCTTGCTTTTCAGTCTGAGTTGTACAGCTGTTTACTTCCTTAATGGTGAAAAGAAAGGAGACTGAATTATGCTTCAAGTATTGAAATATTCCATCTTTGTTTTATATCTTAAATGTTATACAGCAGAATGGCTCGTCGAAGAAAAACTGTGAAGCTGTGCCGAGCTCTGTCTGATCTAGTGGTATACACAAACTCAGTGGCAGCCCAGGATATAGTAGATGATGGTAAGACTGCTGGTAGAGAGTTATGTATGCATTTTTCTCTTTTCTGTTTGGTTATGTATTCTGACAGGAAACATGGCTCTGATGCGAAGTTTTTTTGTTTTTTTCAAAGTTATCCTAGAAATAAGATGACTAGATACCTGTCCTCTTTACTTAACTATGGAGAAAAAAAATAAAGCACAACCCTTTTATTTCTCAAGAAATATCCTTTCCCTTAGTTTCTCATGATATTTGTGTTTTAGCAGCAGTTTTAAAAATTAGGCTTTTTTAGGAGAATTTTTTCCTGGTTTCACAGTTTTAAGGGATTTGTAATCATTATTTAACATAACTGAATGCTATTTAAAATTGATAATCTGATAGATTTGAATTGTAATAGATGTGATCACAGCCCAGAATATTTGTAGTTGTTTCACTGAACATGTTGAAGAGGCAAAATGGAAACTGGGAGAGTTGCAGAGGAACTTATTGGAAAGATTGACAAATATACATGAACAAGGTATAGGAGATTTTGTTATTGCAGTAGAACTAAAATCTGACAGGAACTAAAGGAAGAAATAAAGAGGGGTGAAAGTACTGTGGAGAAACCAAGTCCAAGAAATAGTGCAAAAACATAATCTTATAAAGTTTCAGCTTAACTGTTCAGAGTGCTCAGGTTTTTCTATAGGGTCAGCTTTTTTTCTAAAGGCTCAGCTTTTTCTGCAGTTTCAGGTGCAGTTATGGTACTGCTGAACCCAGGTAATGGCTTGCTGCCCACCAGAAAGGAGGGCCTGCTCATCAGTGCAAGTACTGCCACCCTCTTTCATCCAGATCCTGGTGTTTTTCTGATCTTAGTCTGAGATGGGAGTGGAGAGCTGGTACAAACTGAGTTGTTCTTACTACTCCCTGTAAGTGGAGTGCTCTCTCCTAGGAAAATGTTCTAGTTATTCTCTCTCCCAGAGGGAAGAGATGATAAAAGGAAGTCTGTGTAAGAGGATAAAGCACTCAAAGAGAAGATTTTGGAATGTGAAAAGGTTACTTGACTCATATAGAGGAAGGATGAGCTTGAGGAAATATGTGAGAGAGACAGAGAGAGAGACTGCATGCTGCTATATTACAAAGACAGGAGCACAGTCAGTGCTGTGTTGAGTCCTTCTTTCCCCCAGCCATAAGCTCTTCAGTAGTATAGTTTTGACCATGACGCCATTAGCATACTTCTTTTACTCTCAGCTTCTTAGTAGCAATCTTGTTTGTGGTTTTGTAGGAGGAAAGGCTGTAACAATTAGCATGAGCTCTTGCTCTGTTTTCCAATTAAGTCTGGAAACTTAAGAATAGAACAGAGGATACTCCTTTAAGGAGAAGCTGATGCCTTTCAGATAACCAACATACAGGATTTGCACGTGACAAGACAATCTATCAGTGTAAATTTGGACTAATTCTTTTCAAATCAATCCATGTTCTCCTTGATTGATCCCCATATAGCTGAGGTCTGAGTTCAGGCCTCCACCCCCTGGGATTGCTTTGTAACTTTGTTAATTTAACAATATACACAGGATCAACAGGAAATGTGCTATCATTCAGTGAAACAAGAGCTCACCAAGCAGTGCAGCAGAAAGCTGAACAGTTTATGCTTTACAACCAGAAACAGCTTACAAGGGTATATCCATCTGCATATCGGATTGACTCCAGCAATTTCAATCCTATACCATATTGGAATGTTGGTTGCCAGTTAGGTAGGTGCTGCATGAGTATCATATTTCCCTTGTTTTTTGCTAAGTTGTTATCTTTATCAATAACACTTGAATCTTCTCGCTGAACAGTGGCACTGAACTACCAGTCTGAAGGACGCATGATGCAAATAAATGAAGCAAAATTTAGGGTAAATGGCAACTGTGGTTATGTCCTCAAACCTCAGCAAATGTGCAAAGGTAATGTCCCACAGTGCATTCATTACTGTAAGTGTCAAGGTGAAAATGTCTTTGTGATGAAGTTACCAAGACAAAAGTAAATAGGAACATGTATAGAATCTTCTCTATATTTCCATTAATACTGTAGTAACCGAGTTGGCTACTAGGATAGCCAGCTGCAAGCAAGAAGGGCAAGATACTTGGTGGACTGGGACTAAGTTTTTAGGACTTGGTCCAATGCTAAAGCAAGACAATGCTATTCTTCTGTTACCTTTGAAAGGAGTTGATTCAGTCCTCAAAACATGTTAGAACAGGAGCCTGATTTTTCAGTATTTTGGAATGAGCATCCTTCCATTTGTTTGAGGATTTTGGATCTGATTGTGTCTCTACATCTGTAAGTAATTTTTGAAATGTGACCACAAGAAGCAGTGGCATTGATTGAAAGTTAGCTGAGAAATGATAGAAGCAGTTTGAACATTTGAAGCAGGCACTGCTTCTGAAGGAAGCAGCTTACTGCACCCCAGCTGCTTGTTCTCGTTATGACTTGTACAGCTGAGAAGATCAGCGTACTAATCTGGGTTATAAGTGATGTTTTTAGAAACTGCTACTTAATACAAAAAGTTTTTCAAAGGAGTCTTAATATTGTAAAACTTTCCTACTGGATGGATCCTTACTTTCTTGTAATCATGTGAGCAAGGACCACTCAGCTCAGAGATGGTGGTAAGAAAGTAGAATGGAATCTAACAATTCATTAATAAGTCCTCTGTAGTCTAATTTACTCAATAATGTCTGAATTTTGGCTGTGTACATGTATCTTCTGCAGATCTATCCTGTGTATTTTTCTTACATTTTTTTTCTCATTCCTTGTTAATTTTTAGGTACCTTCAACCCCTACTCTGCTGATCCACTTCCTGCCAGTCCTAAAAAGCAGCTTATTCTGAAAATCATCAGTGGACAGCAGTTACCTAAGCCTCCCGACTCAATGTTAGGAGACAGAGGAGAGGTAAAATGGTCTGATACCTGCAAGTGCTTCCATGAGAGGTCCTGGAGTGATAAATCAGCCTGTGACTTTAACTTTCTCCTCATTTAAATACACCAGTAAATTTGGTCATTAAATACTACATTTTCGCATGGAGCCTGTATCCTACACATGATGTTTAGAAATTAATATGTTGTTTGTTGTTTTGGGGGTGACTTCCATTTTTTGGGGAAATTACTTATGACTGGTCGTAGCTCTTGACATTACAAACTGTACATCAACCTATAGTCCATGAAGCCACTTCCTATGATTGTGCTGCTTGAAAATTTTTGCTAAGCACAGGTTTTTGAATTCTCGTATGAATTTAAATGTGTTCTCTGAATGGGAATTTCATTAAAAATTGACCTTCATTTGGATCATTAGCTTGCTTTTAAAGTACTGTTGTTTTTTAAAAAATAGATAATAGATCCCTTTGTCGAGGTGGAAATTATTGGATTACCTGTTGACTGCTCTAAAGATCAGACAAGGGTGGTTGACGACAATGGTAAGATAATGTAGCTGACTTCCTCTTCTTAGAGTAAAATATGAAGCCATTATAAATTATTCAGTGTATATTATTACTTTCTAAACTGCAAAGCTTATTAGCCCATGAAACGAAATGATTGTCTTTTTGCTTTCTGGGCAGAATTTCTGGTGTAGGGAGATAGAAATGAGAGACAAAAGAAGAGAACTGCTCACCACAGTGTGTTTCCCCTGGATTCTACTTAGATCTCCTTTAGGCAGAAGTTCCTAGTATTTCTATATCTACAATACATTTATAATATCAAGTGAAATGAGAACACATTATATCCAAGGCAGTTTGACTACCATATCAGCCTTCATAGGAAGGAGATGAAAAAGAACTGAAATGAATAGCCTGTTCTAGCAGGAGAGGTGACCATCTCACGGGTAGATGCAATACCATGGGGAAAAATGAGAATTGTTCCTGTTCATTTTGGTCTATCTGTAGCCTGCCATAGTTCTGCAAAACAGTATCCTGCCTTGCTATCCCTGCCAGATACCCAGCCAAAATCATTTTGTTTATAAAGACTGTCCAGGAAACAAACTCTCATTTTAACTACATATATAATGGAGGTTATGAGAGATCCTAGGTCTTGATGAGCACTAGACAATGAGTGTTCCTTTGTGTATTTGGTTTGTTTGTATTTCTCTTGGCTTTTGCTATGCATCATGAAAACTGAGGCTAACATTGCTATGGCTGTTTCCCAGATTTTCTATTGTTTGTTGCACAGGGTTTAATCCTGTTTGGGAGGAAACACTCACTTTTACCATCCACATGCCTGAAATAGCTTTGGTTCGATTTCTTGTTTGGGACCATGACCCTATTGGGCGAGACTTCGTTGGACAAAGAACTCTGGCCTTTAGCAGTCTTGTGCCTGGTTAGTCCCACTTGTTTTCCTTGATTTTGAGATCTAATTGAAGGTCAAATGCCTTTGAATTTGATGTGCCAGACTAGAAATCAGAATAGGATGTACTCCTCTGTGAGACTTCATGCATGAGCTTGGATATTTCACCTAGCTTGTTAGGATAGTGTACTCACTCTTATTTCAAGGAGTTTTGGGTGGCTCTGATTTTGGAAATTTCAGCTGTTGTCTTATTTGTAACTTGGATACAGTTTATACTGAGGGGGGCTTGGAAAGCCTGTGAGGATGGAAGATAGTAGCTTTTACTGAAGACAGCAGATATTGCTGTGCATATCATGCCTTTTTTAGGCAGTTCTTGCCAGTTGTCCGTAAAATGAATACTGCTGATCAATTGCAATGCTGTTTCTTTATTTTGCTAGGTTATCGCCATGTGTATTTAGAAGGGCTCACAGAAGCATCCATATTTGTTCATATAACCATCAATGAAATCTATGGAAAGGTAGGTATACCTAGGAAGGTATATCTTTTATGAATTTTTTTGTTTTAATACTTTTGGCAAACATGGATTAAAATGCACCACAGAACCTCACAGGACTTGCGTGGTTTCTAAATGATTCTTACAGTCTAAGTATGTGGCATTTTGTAGACTGAGTCAGCTGTGCCTAACTTTCTCTGGCACTGATCAGTACTAAAGTATAAACAAATTATTCAAAACATACAGCAATGGAAAGGCATAATGTCTTATTCTCTGTTGCCCTGAACTTGATGTCTTTGTTTATGCTGTTGCCTATATAATAGATATGTGCCTGTGCTGCTAGAAATCACCATTCTCAGGGAAACAAAATATTGTTTCTTATTCATAGTGTTTTTTCTGAGGAGCACTGAGCCAGGGCATCCATGCACAGTGCACCCATGTCCAGTAGAACATTTGTCTCTCTCTGAGACGCTGTAATCACAGTGCAGACACATCTGTTAGTGTGCTCTGTAAGCAGAAGGATATATCTTGTAAAGTATGGGTTAGCTGGTTGGTTGGTTTGTTTCCTGGCAGGTAATGACCTTCAAAGCATAACACTCTCTTGTACGAGTCTTACCGTGCTTATGATGGTTGCCACCTAATAACTGTTTAACATCTAGATAAAATACATTCCTATAGGCTTAACTTTTAACTAGTTTTACTTCAGAAGTAACTGTTGAGAGCTGTAACTGTACCAGGACCTGGTATTTGACAAATTATTTTTAACTGCTAATTTGTTTTAAATCTTTCAGTGTAGTATTGCTGCTATTCTTCAAGATTATTAATTTTAAAACTTTTATAAAAATTTTAAAACAAAAGCACAGTGCCTTTTCCCCTGTATTTCTGCTTTAACTGCTTTTATGAAAGTTTACAAGAGGTCTTTTTAAGAGCGTAGGTGAAGGGAATAGTTAGTCTCCATCTTTCTCCATTCTGAATGCAGAGAATGTCTTGTCAAAACTAGCCCTGGCCACCAGCTTTCTGTCTACTCTGGAGTGCTCAAGTTGTTTCTATAGGTAGAACTGTAGCACTATGAGCACTTAAGAGAAGTTCAGTAGGACAAAGAGAGAAAATGAGCACAGATGAGACCTAGGGGCTGAGATTTGATACAGTCCAGATCCTCACTCAGCTCTGCTATCCTTATCCTCACTGAGACCATTAGGTCACTAAGTAATCTAATGATGGCAGTGTAAACCATTGAGATGTGTCTCTCATGTTGGCACTCTTGTCTCAGCACAGGGACCAGTATTTCAATGTACTCATCTGCTCTTGCCTCTGGCCAGGGAGGAAGGAGAGTGGCTAGGAGCTGGAGGGAGTGGCCATGCCTCACCCATATGTGTTCTGTGCATAGAGAGAGGCATTTGGTATTCAACATAGATTTCATCATCACAACATCCATATTAAAAGAAAAGTAGCAGTAAACAACTTGGAAAATATTTGCAATATATACATTTGCAATATATGTTGGGGGATATGTATGAAATCACATACTATTTTGATGATAGTCTGTAGGGGAGCCTGTTTGACTGTTGCTCTTGTCTTATGTGCTCTTCAAAGAAGAAATATAGTCAAGAAAGCTGAGTAGCTTCATATTAAAGATGAATGATGATGACAGCAGAAAATGAAAAAAAGATCCAGTGAGATGTGGTCTCTTCTGTATAATTTGTCCATTCTTCTAATGCTGAGTGTAATGTTGAGCTGTATTACTGTGTTTCCAAGGTATAAACAAAGGCTGAATGTACATTTGCATCCTTGTAGATGAGGATATCAGGTCAAATTTCCTTGGGAGAGGCTAACCTAAGATTAATGAATAGTTTTAAGTGATTTGCTCTGCAGGGTTATATTTTCAGCTGATGTTCTGTTACCTTATTGCTTGTATCACAGTCTTGAAAACATTAGCCGAACATATTTGCATTTTTCTTTCCCTTTCAGTGGAGCCCTTTAATCCTCAATCCCAGTTACACTATATTGCACTTTCTAGGAGCCACAAAGGTAGACGTCATTAGCATGCGCTTTGCACTTGCTGGGCACAGATTTTCAAATGGTTCCTAATCGCATGACCTGTAACTACCAAGCTACATCATTTTTCATTCAGACTCTGAAACATTTGGATATTGCTTTGATGAAGCCCATGCGTAAAATTCCAAGCTAATGTGTAGCCTGTCACTGCAGTACACTTCTTAGAGTCTTGTCATCTCTGATTAGGAGACCTCTAGAAAACCTCTCTTGTAGTAGTGGCAGGCTGCCGTCCTAATGAGGAGAAATAGACATGCATGAATTCATGGAGACCTGTGCTGATATTTCCCTGGTCAGAGTAGATGTGAATTGCTTGGTGTGAATTTTTGCTTTGCTGCGTTTTAATTTTGTCTTCGTCATTCATAGATTTTCAGAAAGCAACCCTTTTCATTGCATTCTTTATATAATAGTCTGAACTCACTTGAAACTAGTTTTTCTTGTCCTTTCAGAATAAGCAGCTGATAGGACTCAGAGGGCTGTTTAACAAGAACCCTAAGCACAATTCTGCTGAAAACAACGGGCACTATGTACGGAAGCGATCTATTGGCGATCGAATTCTCCGGCGCACAGCCAGTGCACCAGCAAAAGGTAGAAAGAAAAGTAAAATGGGTGTTCTGGAAGCTATTGAAATTAAGGACAGTGCATCTGAACCAACAGACCTGAAAGACAAAGGAGTTACAAGACGTACAACCCGGAGTTTGCAAGCACGGCCTGCTTCTATGCCAGTGGACAAATATCTTATAGGATTACCATGCACAGAAGGTGAAGCTGTTCAAGATGCCAGAGGAAAAGAAAATTCATCTGGTAAAATACTTCCAAAATTACTTTTTGAGTAGCAAATTGAAATTATATATTAAAAGGCTTGGTTCTGCAGCCTCTATGCACAAGTAATTGCTGAGTAAAATGCTTTAGACTGTAGTATTTTAACAGCTTACGTACATTTCTAAATTACTTCAAACTACTTGAGAACTGAACCCTCAAAAAGTTGGGGAATAATAATAATTTCTCCAAGGGCTCTTAAAAGGACATTTGTCAAGCTTCTTTTCATGATTTAAGAGCAATTTCAACTACCCTTCACCAATCTCTGGTTTGTTAATGTCCATTTACTCAGGAAAACATTGCTGCTGGCATTGTGTTTTTTTTTCACCTTCCTTTTTAAGGGCGGAGAAAAGCACGCAGCATGTGTTTTGGAAGCAATGTTTGTAAAGGCTGACAGACTTTGCAAACAGGGGTAAAAGGGGCAAAAGTAGATCCAGCTTTATATCTAGGAGTCTTGACTTTGTCCTTATAAAGTAATCAGATTAAATACCTTGATTATACAAAAAGGATTAGTTAGGATAAAATCTTAGTCTTGTATTGTTTATACACAAAACAATTTAATTTTTAAAATAACTTTTTTCTGAGTATCTTTAGCAGCACTAGTCTGGGTTTGGAAATACAAAACCTTGCAGTCACTCCAATGACTACAGCAAAGCTGCGTTGTGTAACGATGACCTGCCTAATATCTGATTTAATGGAGTATTTAAATAAGTCTATTAAGCTGTGAATATGATGTCTGTAATTCATTAGACCTTTTGTCTCTATCCTGAGTCTAGATCATTCAGGCTGGTGGTGGTAGTGGGTTTTGTTGATTGGTTGGTTGGTAGGCTAGTTTGACCTTGCTTTTCTTGTTTGTTTGATTTTGTTTTTTTTGTGGAGGAAAAGCATATGTGTTCATACAAGCTGTTCCCATGAGACTGAGGGTTTGGCCATGTCCTTCGATTCAGTTTGATTCTGACAGCACAAAGTTTCCAGAGTTTGTCCTCATAGGGCTCTTCCCCAGCAGGGGAGGCAGAAGAGCTGCCCATCTGTCCTTGATACAGTAGAGAGAGCACATGGAGAACTTGTCTTGGGTGGAATATGGGGGGGGGGGGGGATGACTTGTTGCTGTGCTCTAGATAGTCTCAGCTGTTTAATCAGTGGCTTTTGCTAACCATAGCAGCCAGCTGAAACTAAAATAGTTACAATGCTGTCCTGGCACAGAGAAGAATGAGTTAGTAAGCCGTCCTTTGCTCTACAGCCCCATATTTGTAGCTTTGAAGTAACAGATAATCTGGATATCACCACTTAAAAGCTGCTTAGAAGAAGCAGCAAGCAAAATTAAACAAAAATATTTCTACCACCCCGAAAAGAAACTATAGACAGGAAAAAAGATATTCCTAGTAATGAAGTTAACTCTGAAAATGCTATATTTGAAATTCAAACATTTTTTCCCAATAAGTGTATGAAGCAGATGCAGCTCAGCCATTCTTAGCAATGTATGTGATCATTTCTGACAGATTTCTTCCTAAAGATGCTGGAGACAAATGCAGAAAATTCATTTAGAAGAAATTTAAACCTTTGTCTTGGAGGTCACAAGTATTTACTGATAGCAGAAAAACCTTTGCAGAAAACATAGGCTCTGATGACATGATGTAAAAAGCTACCTCAGGAAATAAATGCTGCACCTTCTAAATGCACGAAGACTAGAACCAGACTGTTTGAGCTGGTGTAAGTAGAGCTTGCTCCATAACCCATACGGAGAAGGACATGCCACCTTAGACACTTAGAAATGAGAAGTGAAGAAGATAAAATTCCAGACAGGCCTCTTCTGTACCCAGGAGACCTTCTCCTTTCTCTGTGCTTCAGGGATATGTCTTAGTGGTAGACACAGAGAAAAGCAACCTGAGCCCTTTTCTGTGGAAGTGCTTACCTTGAATTAGAATGAGAAAAGATATGGCAGAACCTTGTGCCATGTAGGAATAGACTTGCATATTTTCAGGAAGGAAATTAAGCCTAAATATTTCAGATTGAGAGGAGACTTCAACTCTAGAGAGCAACTTGTCAGAGGACAAGTTCTTTATGGCAGAATGCAGTGAAGAATGAAGAGGGAAGGCTATCCAATAAAGACCTTTGTTGCTAATGCTATGGCTAAATTTATCTAGAGTATTAATTGGAATTACGCCAAGTGGGAAATGTGCCTTCCATTTCCTCCTCTATTCTCTTAGAAAGAAATCTACAAATCAAAGAAATTTTTATCTGTTCCATTCTTATATAGGAGCTGTGTAAATCCACTGTAGATGCACTGGAAAGCTTGAGGAACTTTTTTTTCCCCATAATTTGGAGATCAGTCCTGCATGCCGTTTTCATTAAAAATAACTCCTACTGTACCACGGACTGCTCATGCACTGTTTGTGAATGATCAGGGCTTCTCTTTTTCCCTTCTAGGGTGCCTGATTCCTAGTGAATGTTAGGAACAGTATAGCTTATGTCAAATTTACTTCTTTGGTCCTTGCTTAATTAAAAAGGTGTAAATTACCTACCAAAGCCAGGAGTGAGTCATGGAGCTAGGATTTGACATGTAAAAAGAAGCAATATAATTGGAAGAATAAAATGTGTCTAATGAATTTTTTTAATGGGATTCAAAATCTTGTTCTCATATGAATGCAGTATGTTGGTAGATCAAAAATTAAATCTCTAAACAGTAACAATTTACAATAACTATGCAAAGAACAATATGTCTGGGGTCCATCTACTTGATGCTTTTTACTCAGAGGTCTTTTAGGCATGCATCTTGTTTCAAAGTATGCTTTTTAACAGAGCTGTTTTGTTCTGTCTTTATTGCCATGCTTCTTTATAGTACAAATCTGAATAGGAACACAACTGAAGGTAATATCACATGCAAATTATGATATGGTACCTCATTAACATTATTTGCGACAAATATTACATCATGTGCTTGATGTAATAGACATTCAAAGGAAGCTTCAGTGAAGTGCCTGCAGCTCTATTTTCCCATTTATTCATACCACTCAGATAATTTCTATTAAACCTGCACAACCCCATAATTGAGTTCTGTCACAACTGTACTTAATTTTGCATTCTCCATTTGTCTGTCTAAGGACAAAATACTTGTTAATAAACACAAAACAAAATAGAGTGCAACTAATATGTTTCTTATTTCATTTAGCCAACAGTGATGCTACAAGTAAGAAGGAAGCAAACTTGAAAGAATCTGGTTTTACATATTCTGAGAAAAACACAACTACTTCTCATTTGGCATCTGTCTTTAAAAAAGAGAATCCCCAGATGGAGACTAAAACTGACCCTTCTCTAATAGCACCCCTACAGGAAAAACATGTAGCTTTTGCACATGGGGTAGCTGAAACAGATCACCTTGCAGGGTGTCAGGAAAATCATCTTTCTGGTGAAACTGTCCCTCTAATACGGGACTCTGGTTTTGAACTTGTCATAGAAAAAACAAAAGATGAAAATTGTGCAGACCATAAAAGGGAAGATGACACAAAAGTGTCTACAGAGGAGAAAATAACACTGGTGGGAACTTCCCTTTCTCAGAAAGTAGAGGATATTGAAAATCATAAATACGACATCATCAAGAAAAGCACCACAGCAGCTTTCATGCTGACAGATATTTCTTCTACCATCTGCTCTGATCTTCTTGGTTTACACTCCACTTCAACCATGCAAGACAGTGACATTTCTCGTCTTATAGACGAAGTTTCTTTAATGAATGAGAGTGAGATGGATAGCTCTGTCTCAGCACTGATTGGACAGTTTGATGCCACAAATGACCAAACTAATCTCACTGTAGTCTCAAGTCTCCATGGAGCTAGCAGCCAGACCTTCAGTGTGATGTCTGCAAATCCGCATATGCTTACTGCAGATGTTAACACTCCATGTAAGAGCAACTTGACTACCAAAAAATCCCCTTTATTCTCAACTCCAAATACTACTGTGTTCTCCAGCCCAGAGACTACTGAATATTCTGTGTGCACGATTATCCATGAGGCATCTCTTACACCAACTTCTGAATGTAATACCCACAGTGAATTAGTTTGCACAAAAAAGTTGAACAATATGGAAAATAACTTGCTGTCTTCTGCTTGTACTTCACCTCTCTCTTTGCTAAATGCAAATCCCAAAACAAAATGTGGTACAAGTTGGGAAGCCCTTGAATCTGCCGGTTCTTTTGCTTCCGATAGCCTCATCTTTGAGGATGCGCTAGTTGACCCTTCCACTTGTGAAAATTCAGAAAGCAGCAGTCTTGTAGAAGTAGATGGAGATTCTCAAGATCTGCTGGTAACTGCATGTGAATACAAAAGAGAAGATATGAGCCAGATGGCTTCCCCTTTGAAACTAAGGCAAAAGCAGGACGTCGGGCACAGTCGTGAGAGGAGCTCTGGGAATAATGCAACTGTTGAGGAGCTCTGTGTTGCTGCCCTGGATTGCTCAAATAACTTCAGGACTGCAAGGTGTCAGTTCCCTTTCCCAACATACGGAAACCTTGGCTTTTTACGTCATTATCATCAGATATCAGATATGCAAAAAGATGAAATGTATACCTCCCAGGGATCCCAACTTAATGTACACTTGCCTGGACTGAAGAATGCTTTGCCTTTCCCACCTTCTACAGTCATCAAACAGACTAGTCCTTGCAAATCCAAGAGTCTTGGTGACTTAACATCAGAGGATATTTCCTGCAATTTTGAAAGTAAGTACCAGTACATAAGTAGAAGCTTTATCACATCTGGCATGAGAGACAAGAAACTCGCTGCTATGAAGAATATGAGACCACATTCCACAGATGCTCTGACAGAACAGCTGAGAAAATTGGTGTCCCTGGACCAGGATGACAGCTGTCAAACATTGTACTCCAGGCAGATTGATGATGACTGCCCAAAGGCACTGGTCAGAAAACTGTCATCCAGAAGCCAGAGTAGAGTACGGAATATAGCCAGTCGTGCCAAGGAGAGACAGGAAGCCAGCAAGCAAAAATTTTCTAATGCAAGTAGCATAGCAGGGGTCGTTCTTCGGAACAAGCCTTCAGCATCTCCTCACACTATCAACAGGCATTCAACAGGCTCTTACATAGCCAGGTACCTAAATGGATTTGCTGGGGAAGATTCGGAAAGCCGAGGAATACCAGAGGGTGCATGTGCTGCTCTGCACTATAGGTGTGGAGATCAGCTGTATGCACATGATTCTGTTGTGCAATTGGAATCCAGTAGTGATGATAAGCCAGAAATATATTTCCTGCTGAGACTGTAGATTGTATAAATGTACATCTTCAATGTTTACAAAATATTTCATTGAAATGAAGGATTTTTAGCAAAAAACACTGTTTTGAGAATTTAAATTATTTAGAAATACAATTTTATGCTAGTGATTTGATCATGATTTAGTGTGTTCTTTACTGTCAAAGCTTATGTAAATAGAAACTGTGCTCCATTCTTAGGTATGTATTACTTTAAGTTAGAAGTTGTAAAGTGAACTAGTCTGGGGATTATTTGTGTGCAGTAAGTATTTGTAGCATTTTGTATTTGTAACGCATGTCATTTTAACAGTCAAGCACATCTGTGTTCAAGAGCAGAACATTGCAAAGAATGCAATAATATTTTTCTGTTTTCCCAAAGTCCTACTGTTTGGAGAAGAATTTTTAGTAATCACTTTTGACCTTTGTCTTGCAAATTCTACTAAGCATAGTGTTTTCTGTTCTTGGTATCTTCCTTGGAGTTAGACTACAGAGATAGAACTCATTCTCTGCCCAATGGGCAATATTCTCAGAATAAGACCCTCCATTAGTATAACTGTTTTCAGTCTGACTTGTACTAAATTGTTAGTTTTACATGTTTCCGTGTGTGAACTATGATTCTACAGCAAGCAATTTGTAGAATTAGGGTGAGTCGAAATTTGTAAGTAGTGTGTAGGTTTATCTTCCACCCACTTAATGGACTATAATGATAGTTGTCTTTTTCTGTCAACATGTTGAATGCTCATTTGGGGACAGAGTGGAATGAAAAGAAATGTGGGAATAATTCTACATTTATGAGTGGAAAACACTTCATTGCTGCACATTTTGTTATGTATTTTTGATTGTGTTTGTAGCTTCAATACAGTAGCAGAGTTGTTTTCTATATGTTTGTAATTTTACTGCTAAATTGTTGACAGTGGAATATTTAAAGCTGATGTGGTAGTGTAACTACTTGACTGTCTATCTTCACATCTTTTTCTGTGAATATTAAAAGTGAAATGAGTGAGTAATCTCCAAAATACCAGAGGCTTCCCTGTAGGGAGCAACATAGCTTTATTTTGATTTTAAGATATGCTTTGCCTTCACTGTGAGTAAGTTTTTTCTTATATGTAAACGACATGTACCTTTTACCTCTTTCTTTTGTAATGCAGAGTATTATTATTCTTGGAGATATCATTAAAATAGATTTTTAAGCACCTGGCTACGTGTTTACTGAAGCTATAGTAAATGTAATTACAGTTGAATTAATAGTAGTTGGTGACTGCAGACATCTCTCATGTCATGAGCTTACAGTAAACCTTTAGAAAGGGAAAAATTCTCTCATTCCAAGTGATGATGGTGCTTCTTAACTAGAAATTTTCAGCTGAGGTCATCGTCTTTTATGGATAAGAAGCCCTGTTTAGTGAATATCTCTGTAACTGTCTGGTCTTTCCCAGTTAGAAATGACAGAAGTATATTTACGACTTTTTTCTTCCCTTCGGGAAAAAAATTTCCTGCACTAGCATACTTTGTAGTGTCTTTGCTATTTTCAGCCTTAAGTTTACATGATAGAAATGCATTTTTTGTTAGATTTATGTTATTTATGGTCAATTTCAGAAAAAGATTATACGAAGACATTTTATTTCGTTATCTCCAATTTAGAGGGAAACAAATCAACACATATTACAAGCATAGTTAACACATAGGAATAGATGATATCCAGTAACATCGTCTATAACTGCTATTCCGTGTTGCTGTTCAGTGCCAGCCCTAGGAACCTCTCTGCTCACTGCCCTGCTGCAGTTTTTGCTGCATCTCTGTTAGCATTTGCAGCAATGGTTGTGGGCTAATCCTGCCTCAGCTCCCAGGCCGTTGGGGAAGCAGCCTGCAATGAATATTCCTAATGACCCAGTTCTGTGAAGTCAATAGAAGGGAAATACTTTTGTGGCACACGGGCACACTGCCAGGTAGAGTTCCTCGCCAATGTCCTAGACTATCTGGGCTGTCTGCATGACACCGTGCAGCTCCTGGCAGAAGTACTCGCTGGAGATGAAGGGCAATGCATCAGCATTGTGCCTAAGCCAATGTGAATGCAAAATAATAAAGCGCATTGATCTTGCATAATCATAGCAACTACATGGCAGGAGAAGGGGGATGTGTTCACACTGGGAGGTGTCTAAGTAATTTTTTGCATGGTGCTGTCTGGCATTAAAAACATACTTGTGTGATGGCACAGTAGGTCAATGTCGTTCTTTACTGCAGTTTCTTCCTAAGAAGTTACCAGAGTTGTCTGTATTATGTAGTAGAAACAGGAGTTGTGTTTCAGTAGGGGTCTCACAGATGCAACTGTCTGCTGTTTGGATCATTTAGGGGGAAACAGTGTATTTTCTAACTAAAAACCATTTTTTTCATGGAGGAACAGAACTAGATACTGGCTTCACCCATTTAAACTTTGTGTCTAAATTTCTTGCTTAATACTTGTGATACATTTGGAAGGAGTGGTCCAATCCTTTTCTATCTTTCGGAAAGTTTGGAAGCCCTGTGCCTCTGCAGTGGCAGAATTTAGGCTAGTACTTCCTGAGAAATGGATGTTTTCAGTGTTCAACTCTCAGTCTGTAGCTTATGTGCTGACTGCAGTTGCTAGAGGGGGTTTCCAAGTGTGAGAGTGAATGTGCAAAGGCTGCGATCTGCTCTGCTGAACATTGCATGTCATAGATATTCACACTATATCCAGGTACATTTATTTGTGTTAGTAGAACTTAGAAATTTTTTAGAAATAATTGCAATTAAAAATGCCTTGTAATTAAGCAAATGGTGGAATCTCAATCACAGGACACAAGAAAGCTATCTAGTCTTTACTTAAAGGATGTTTCTAGTTTTAATGCAATTTAATTTAGAGAAACTGTATAGCATATACAGGAGGTCAAAATAGATAAGTACAGTGGTCTCATTTAATTATCTAATAATATCTAAAATTGAGGGGAAGTCACAGTTCAGAGGGGAACTGCTCTTTGTGTGAAACTGATATTTGAGTAGTGAAACTGTCTTTTGGCAGAATTTCCAGGCTGAAGGAAGATCTAGCTTCGTGGTTTTTCTACTCTCGCTGAGAGATTCAAATGGCATTTTGCTTGCATCACTTCCATTTTAGTGGTATAGTATCAGTGTGTGCCAAACACAGTGCGTTAGTGGTAGAATATGCTGAGCCTTTAAGATCTTGACTGCGGATACTCAGTGTTCCAAGAACTCATTATTTAGTGCAAGTAGAAGGTGAAAAGTACTTATGTCAATTGCCTTTGACTTCTGTTCTTGAATAATCTTTAGTGCAGTTTGTGAGCCTGGACAGGGAAAACTGACAAACGCTATTTTAGATCTATGCGCAGAGCTGATGCTGTTAGCTTTTCAGTCTACAAAACCTTAATTCTGATAATTTGAAGCGAGAAATTGGTTTGGGTCCTTAAATATATGTATGCTTTCAATGCATGAAGCATGCAGGAAATCACGAATTGTGAGCATGGGAGCATTAAGATGCCAGTGTTACCAGCTGCCTCTGTGTAGCGAAGCTTGAAGATGTGATAGAGTATTTTAAAGACTGGAAGCAAGCATTCTGTTTAAAATTTGTGAATTAGAGAGGGATTTAAGTGAAAGAGGTATTACCTCTGGCTTTTATGTTTGTAATTATAGAATAAAAGACAAGTAATAACATAAAATACTGTAGAAGTCAATGATACTTTTTTGCAATTTTAATACATCCTGATTAAATTTAGTTTTTTCTATTAAAGCAAGATCACTAGGCATACTTACAAAATTACTGTTTGACTATCTCTCTTTTAATTCACTAGAAGCAGAGAGAATTTGAACCCTGGAAGGAAGAATTTGAGACCCAGAGGAGCTGAGTCTATATTGCCTTTGCAGAACAGAGAAGTGAAGAATATTGCCCAGAAGTGCCCTGCATTCTGTTTTCCTGCCAGGTGGCATAGGTTCCAGTCCAAGCCCAGTGCTGTAAGCCAGTTCCTCCTTTAATACCGGATTAGAACCTATGTCTAATTCCAGAAGCTGCTAGGGCTATTTCCATGCTTACTGTTAAGTTTTGTGATAAAGATCTTTGCAGAATTAGGAACTGTTCTGTAAGTAGATGTCAAAGATGCTTGAGATCTCAGGATAAATTTCTGTGTCTTTCCTAGATGATAGGCTATTTGTATAAACAATTTATGCATTGCTTAAAATCATCCATATTGCTACAGCTACAGCTTCCAAACAGTAGGAATCCAGGGCAAGGACAGAAGTGAAACAGAAAGTTAAACACAATATTTATCTGACAAACTACAAGCTGATACTTTTTCTGTGTGCTAAATAGAAGATTAAGATGAATCAGAGATGGACAGATATCACCATCCAGTGAAGTTGTTTGAGAGAAACTCTTTATTTTAAAGGAGCTATACTGCATTCTCTACCAGGTAATTTTCTTCCTTTTAATGAATTTTGTATCTATTTTGGAATTACTTTAGTGTCTTTAAGTTATTTATTATATAGTTACCATGTCTCAGCTTTTAATCTATTTGTTTAACTTTATGAACCTCATTTTCTTCCGTTTAATGTACATTCCTTTGGTGATGAAAGTTGTAATCAGTGTGCAATAGCTGTCTCTTGCAGGCAATGTCTCGTTTGTAAGTACTAGGCTAAATTCATCCCTAGTATAACTAAAATGTCTCCTCAAAGAAACTATACTAGATTAATTTGTCTCGTTAGGTATAAATTTTTCTTCACCTTAAAGCAATATGCTTTGGTTAAATACTACCAACTCTCTGCTGTGGAATTTTGATCCCTGGTATAGAAAACTTGAAAATATGAACATAATTATGGTGGCTATTTGTATTGTAATTTGTTCCTCCTGACTTTTTTATTTGTTGTATGAAGACCAAATTATCTAAAAGTTAAAAATAAAGAATACACTCAGGTGCTAAGGATAAGAAGTGATAGCTGAATCTGTGAGAACCTGTCACACTGCAGCCCAGCTGTCCATGGCATAGCTGGGCCTCTAGAAATCACTGGTAATGCTGTGTTCGCATCAGAAAGCAGATGCAGGAGAGTGGACTGGCTAACAGATGATGAGGCCAGGCTTACTGACCACCACAGGACAGTCTGAAATCGGTACAGTTCTGTAATTGCCTGTTTCTGGAGGAAAATGGGCAACTTCTTTGGGATGCTTTAGTGATCCAGGAAGTGTGTGCTGCCAATCCAGTGGTGATGATCCTATCAGGAAGATAGCCTGGCACATCCAGAAATATGCTATCCTAACCACTGATCCTTCCATGTCTGGAGGATGGTGTAGCCTCACCAGTGAGTATTAGTAATATGAGTCCAGATCTGGTATGACATGACAAGTCTGATCTCTGATCATGGTCTAATATGATGATACTTTCAGAATTATAGAAAACAGCTTGTCTCATTTTAAATATATTCTGCAGAAATGATTGCAGTGTTGGAGTAAATGTAAATTGAGGGTAATACACTTTAAATAGCAGAGCTAAAACCTGATGCTGGTTAGCAGGAGGAATGGCAGCTGTAAAGACCTGAGAATGGTTACTCCAATAGGCTGGTGTACTGAATAAAATTTTGAAGGACTATTTCAAGAAATCCAAACACTTTCTGGACACATCTGTCCTTAAATATTTCTGGGCATCTGTTACCTAGATTGTGAGCAGTGTTGTATAGAGCTAGGATTTTTAGATAATACAGGCATCTAGTACAGAACAGCAGTCTGCAATTTAGACATTCATCAGGCCATTCATTTTTAAGTCCTTACCCAAAATGAATAAACTCTGTATGCGCAAGGCTGCAACTTTTTGAAAATACATCTAGTGAAAACTTTTTAATTAGTGGAGAATCCATTGCAAACTTGAACTTGTTCCAATGCTTATTATTCACAGTGCTTAAACAAACATTTTTAGTCTATATTCATCTAGCTTTAGCTTCCAGCACAGGATCGTATTTTATCGATTTACTCAGTTGAAGAGTCTCTCTTACCATATTTCTTTCACATAAACATGAAGTTATAGCCTTTTCTTTGACATCTTCCTTGAATCAAACCCCTGGAGTCTTTTTAAAATTTTTTATTCGTTCCTGGAGGTCTTCTGTGAAAGCCATCAGGTTTTCAGCATCTTTCAAGAACTACACACGCCAGAACCAGTTGCAGTATGTCAGGAACAGTTATTTCAGTGGAATGCATAGAGATAATGTGATTTGCACCAGATTGAATTTATAAATATAATGTGTGAGGGCATTTGATCTTTTTGCCTGCAATATGACACTAGAAATGTCTGTTTGTTTGGAGACCCATTATGTCTACCATTTTTTTTTCCTTTTAATACTTTCTTTGTAAGGGAAATTTCTACCTTAATAAATAATTTGCATTATTTTGCCTGATTTTTATATCAATCTCTTAGGTCGAGGCTATCTGTATTGCTGCATTTACTCTTTTAAATATTGGCAAGTATTCATTTTCTTTCAGCCCAGTGCAATTTTCTAAATTATTGAGAATTCAGAAATGAACTACTGGGGCATCTGTCTCAGCCAGTTTTTTTTTTAAGCTCTCAGAGGAAGGTACCTGTTATTTTGAATGTTTTCTCTTTGCTAGTGCTTCTTCAACATCTTCTCAAGTTGCTGAACGAAATTTCATCATTTGGTAGTATGGCTATGTCTTCTGTTTTTGGGGGGTGTTTTCTTTCTTTCTTTCTTTTTTTTTTCCTAATCCAGAACACAATAATTGACTGCTGGGGAACTGACAAATAATGACTTTTATAGATAAGTCCTTTCTTGATTCCTGAACAGTCAATCAGATGGCAAGGGCCAAGATTTCTCTAGGACAGTGTGTTGGGGAGGAGGGGTAGATTGCATGCATGACTAAGTGTTGTTGGAAACTTTTGACTATGTTATTAAGATTATACATTCGCTGAAAGGAGTGATATTTATCTCTCTTGCAGAAGAGTAAGTGCGCTTTATGAAGCGAAAAGCCAGTGCACTGAGAATGATACGAGTGATAATATTTCCATTCGTTATTTTATACTCTTTTTATTTCAGAAGCTCAGACATCAGTTAGCAGGAAACAAAGCCAAACAAAGATGTTATTCACTTCAAGTTCTTCTCTCTCGAAAGAAAAAAAGCTTTTAACAGAGATTCCTAACTTCCATAGTATTTTGTTTCCTGTAATTTCAATAGCAATTGAAAATGGATTCTTTTCTTCTAAAAATTTCCTTTTCAGCTATATTCTATCCTAATTGTAAGCAGGTATAGATTAACTGAAAGAACAACTTTGTATGTTTTCTTCACTAAGGATCCCTACTTTTCTGGTATATCTTGCTATGTTTTAAAAGCAAAAATGTGTTAGGAATGCTGAAAGATGTTTTCACTCCTTCTCGTCTAATGCATACATTTATTGCCTTGCAAAAAAATCAGAGGAGGGAATAAGCAGTTATTTTAGCTCAGTAAAGGCAAATGGTTCACATCCTCACTTAGCAGACCTAAATTACTTTCTTTTTAATTTCTGAAAGACTGCATAAATTATAAATCTATTCAAGGACCTGCAGAGAGAGCAGGTAATAGCAAAAAAAAAAAAAAAAAACTATTTTTATTATGTCAGGTTTTGTTTATTCAGAAGCCAAAAAGATTTCTGGTTATCTTTATATGATTATTTGCTGGAATATTTACTGCCCCTGCTTTTAACAACAGTATAAAATATTCTATTCTGTATTCACAGAGGAACATATATTCTGATAGAAATGCACTGCAAAGAGTTGAAAAGATTTGGTAGAAAGTTTGTTTCTTCCATTCTTCCTTATTGACTAAGTTGAGTTTTTGGTTTTTATAGAATCAGATTCATCACTGATATATCAAATAGGAAATGAAACAACAGCCAAAAGAGTCATTTATATATGGACAACAAGATGGAGGGGGCATTAACTTTAAGCATTAGAATGTTTGAAACACAGAAGTAAATATATTGAACAGTGTTAGTTTTAAAGGCATTTGTTCTGGTTTACTTTACTTACTCTGCAGAATTTCTAGGCGTGCCCCTGCTTCCCCAAGTGCACCCCATGGCATAAGCAGCACAGAGGAAAACTGGGCATGCAACAGCCAATGTGAGAACAGGCAGCCAGCAGAAAACGGCATGAGGACGGGGATTCTTACATCTCGCCCTTTGCAGGATGCGGGATCAGGGTGATCACATGGCAGATCAGATTCCGGGATTTATGTGCCTGCATCATTCTTTCCAAAAACACAGTCTGAGTCTCTGTTTCTGTCCCTAGCAGTAGCGAGATATTTTACAAAACTTCTGTGTAAGCTTTAGCGCTTATATAATTATAAATCCTCCTAGTAAGAAATGCTTTTTTGTAGCCTAACATGTTTTTGTCAGGATTTTCTTCATTAATTTTCCATTCTTATCTTAAGTAATATTAAACAGTAAAAGAACAAAACATTTCATTCATAAAAAGAATAAAAAGCACTGAGAGCAGTCAGAATTCTCCCAGAAGCATGTTATGTTGGTTTTATTCTTGAACCAACTCTCATTTATATTTGTTTTGATAAGATTTTAATTCAGTTACTGTTTGCAATGAGGAAAGCTATGTTCAGGACCCTCATTCCACATGTATGAGACAGTGCGGCAAAGCGATTACACTGATTACAGATCTACTCAGACATGCAAGAACTGGAAGCAAAATTAAATTGAATTTCTATATCAGAGATTATCTTTTAAAGTCCTATATTAATCAAGACAGAAATAAGAAATGAAAATGGGCATGCCTGTGTTGGCATAGTTGAGCATGGATTTTCTTTTTCATTGTAAAGAAAAATGAGTTTCTTTCATAGCTTCTCTTGCAAGGCAGAATTTGGCAGGGTGAGGAAATACAATCAATTACTATCTGTGCAGATGTGGGGTGTAACAACTGAAGTTGATATAGTTTCTCCAAATGCATTTTAGCATGGGAGTCAGTTTTCTGACTACTTACCACAGGTCAGTCCATTTAAAGCTAATGCTGGAGATAAAAGTTGATTTAAAACATGCTCGTGGCTTTTTATACTTTGACATATCTGATCTTCAGATAGAAGCAATACTGAGTCAGGAAGATGGTAATTAATACCCTTGCATTTTTTTTTTTTTAACTTGAGGCAATGGTATTAAATTTGTAAAATGTGTGTGTAGTCTCCTTAGGGGTTAAGGATGTGTGCTCTATTTTGAGTTGATTTAAATAAATAGTAGCTATATTGACCTGTAGTATTCCACCTTTTTTCCTATAGCTTGAGAACCTAGTTATGCATAGTATTTGCATAAAATGAAGCTTTTACATTAATCAGCTCTATTTGCTAGACCTAGAAAATAATCTTGTTTTCTATTTTAGTCTGAGAGCACCTAACTGGTTTCAAAAACAATTTTTGCAGCAAACTAAATCAACAAGTTGCTGCCTAACTGTGAATGTTGCTTTACAGTGTGGAGCTGCAATACTTCTAATTACTTACATTACTTTTAAAATACATTTACTCTGGGCAGTGAAAAAAAGAAATACTTCTTGATATGAAATCTGTGATTGTGTTACTGGGTTCTTTGGAGAAGCAGTACTTGACTTGCTACCACACACGTATGAAAAATAGAAAACTAGTTTAGATTCTTTTAAACTAGAATCTGTTCACTGAAGTGTAATATGCCCCCTGGACTTGATTCCTGAACATAAGAATCTGTGCTGATTTGAGCCAAATCTTAAGGAAAGGGCAAAAAGCTGCAGCAACATCAATCATTAAGCAGGATAAGAATATAAAAGCTGAAATGGTTTACCCTGAAGGTACTGCACACTTTTCTTGGTACCTCTCACCATTTTTCATTAGCTAATAACTTCTTAGCAATTCTTAACATTCTATCTGGAGACTGCAGTTGCTGAACGCATACATTGTAGAAAGACTTGTAGTTTTTGTGTAATTCTGAGTAGTTCATTAGGCCACAGTTCAGGAGTTGCATATGTGGAAAATCCTTTTTCAAGGTAGCCAGGACATTCTCCTGTCTTATATCAGACTGGCAGCTCCAGGCTCCATGAGCCTCTAAGGTTCCTCATGGTGTTCTAGATAGGTGTTCTAGATCTTTTTCCCTTATGACTATAGAGTAGGCCAACAGGAGGAACTTGTTTTTGTCAGATAAGTAAAATGATTATTCTTTCATTTTGGAAAAAGTCTGTTACAGAATGTATCAGATTTCCTATGCAGCAGAGCATAAAGCCAGATAAATCCTATATTTGCCTTCTGGAGCCAAGTAACCAAAGCTAGTGCTTTTTTATTGTGGTCCGGATGTTGGTACTACAAACTAATGTCATATCATTTGTGTGTGGTTTGAAGTCGTTTGAATTTCAGTTCCAGATATTGCTAAAGGAGGAGTGGGAAAGGGCGAGGGCATCCTCACAACTTACCCTCACAACGCCACAGCCAAGATCCTGCCTGTGGGAGAACCCCTAAAAAGTCACCCTCAGGAAGATATTCAGGCCCTGTATAATATAATAACAACAATTCAGACAGTCTTTGGATTAGTCTAAAGATGTGCAAGCTTGCTATTAAACTCCAGTGAGTCTGGAGCTGCTTCTTATCAAAGCCGGCTATGCTGGAAAATAATGCCTGATGGAAGGATTTGAGAGACGAAAGTTCACAGGTAATTACCACTATAAATTAAGGGAGAAGGATGCAATAGTAGTAGGTAGCTAGAAAGCTTCTGTTAAGGTGCTAGAGGTTTGTTACATATCTAATGGTTTGTAATTAAGCAACTTGTAGCTAGTAGCCACTTTTCTGTGTAATAACAATATTTTGCATTTAATAGCAGAATTATTCACATCTCCAGGTTTCAAGCAAAAATAGGATAAATGAATTACTTGCTCAGGAGCTGTCTGAAAAATACTGAATTGTATAACAGATGAGATGGAGCCTTTGGATGAGACAGCTTCTTTAAAAAATGTGTCTGCTTGCTGATCTCTAGTCATCTTGGATCTGGGAAGCCAAAAGGCATTCCCTGTGTGCTATAGTAAAAGTGCATGCTTCAAAACTCTGGATGTAGACACAGACTGGACAAGTAGAAATGACATAAGTAACAGATAGCCAGATCAGCCTTTGTGGACAAAGAAAGAACAAGCGATTTGGGGAAAATTGAAGAAAAGTCTTTGTTTCTGGTAAGTATGGAGAACAAGCTTATTAGAAGACATAGATTTTTCCAGGAGCTGAACTATATGCAGCTACCTTCCTTCAGCCAATTGTTACAAGTTTGTCTATTTTTCCACTGGAAATCAATCCAGCAGATATGCTAATCTACATCTCTTGTCACTTGTATAGCTGCATCTTGATGACAACAGACTGTATAAAGCCAAATTCCATGGCAGATAAATATTTTTGTAGAGGATGTGTGATTGGATCCAGATCTTTAGGATAAAACAGAATGTAACATAATTTCTAATGAATACTTCCTTACATTTTGATGCTTTTATTGGCGTGAATTGAATTTGGCTGCTCCATCAATCAGCTATAACATTAAAAAAAACACTTAACTAAATATGCCTTTGTACAGAGTATCTGCAAAGGCAAGATGCATGTTCATCAAGCTTTTTGAGAAGAATAGATAGTACTTTGTATTATAGTAATATAATATACTGCACAGCCCACAAATGCAGAGACTGCTTCTTCTCTTGCTTAGATGTAAATGCAGTAAATGAGAGGAGAGTGGCAAAATGAAACATTCTCCGCTTGCCAGTGCGAAGAATTAAGGGTTTTGGAGGGCTTTGCATCGAGTTGATGCTGTTAGTGCAAGGAGTCAGATCCTTCTAGCTCTACCCTCTAATGTTAGCCTTCACCTGCAGAGACTATTTGGTCTCTGAAATAAAGGTTCCATGTTTTAGGATTTATCCTTTCCAGAGACAGAATAGTGTGGAAAGGCTTGAGAGAGCTCATCTGTGTTTTCCTGTACTCTGAGGATGCTAACAGATGGAAGTTTTCTTCTTGCCTGTACTTTTTAAGATCAACATTGATTTAGAGCAACAAGTTTTAATCATGACGAGCACAACAGACTAGTACACAGATTTCAAAAATAATCATAACAGTAAGCACACTTGATATTTCTATCAAATTATACTGAACTAAGCAGGATTACTTAATGTGCAAGTCTGTTGAAGCTTTTATGGCTTCCTCTGAATGTGAATTATCATTTTAAAGCTGGAATTGAAACTGAGGGCTGGAGTTGTGTGCTCCAGTACTCTTGTAAACTCCTGAGTACTAAAGAATCACTGCATAGTTGATGTTGGAAGGGACCTCTGGAGATTATCTAGTCGAACCCCCACTGCTAAAGCAGGGTTGCCCAGAACCCTGCTCAGATGGGTTTTGAATATTTCCAAGGATGGAGACTCCACAACCTCCCTGGGCAACCTGTTCCAGTGGTCAGTCAACCTCACAGAAAAAAATGTTTTTCGTCTTCATTATTTTGTGACCATATATTGTTTCAATGTTCTTCTAATGTTCCACAGTGTCTCAGTGAATTACATAAAAATTACCTGTTTTGCAGCCACAGCTCTATTGCATTCAGATAAGTGAATATTCTTATATCTGCATTATGTGCACAGTAGATGCATGATGGATCTAGAAGAGGGGAAAAGCTGGGATATTCTTACACATAAAATAACAAAGAGAGGATAGCAAGGTTCATTCTAGACCCAAAACCATGGAAGGATCCAAAAGGACTTGTGTTTAGTTATACCATTCCAGTAAAACACCAGGGAAGAATATTCTTAAAACTTTTAAAGCTCTTTTTAGACTACATTGAACATGACTCTTTTGAAAAATAGAGAAAGCACAAGTCAGGAGAAATAATTTCAGCTGTATCATCTGTCAGATTCTAGGCCTTCTGAGATCCTTTTATTTTTGGACTTGGCATTGCTACTACTTTTGAAATAGAAATCTCCACTCCTTTTGAAAACAAATGCATACTAAAACAGTTGGTATTTTTTCCTTCCCAAGAAGCAACAAATTAAGCATTTTTTTTTCTTTTTTCCTTCACTTCAAAGATTGGTCTTGTCATTTTGCTCTGAATTGCTTCTCTATGGATTTGATTCCAAATACCGATCTAGGACAGCTGAAATGTTAACAATTTTTTCTTAGTCTCGGAGAAAACAGCTGCCAATATATTCAGCTGCTGGCAAGTAGAGTATTGTCAGTCAGTCTGAAATATTAGTAAACAAGTACTTATGTTACTGGTAGCCAAGTTTAACAAGATCTCCACTTATAATCCTGTCACTTTTTGTGAAAGAATATGCCGCTGCTGTCAGATCCGTCTGGTAGATTGCACAGCCTGTGCATACAAATCACCTAATCTCTCACATGCTGAAAGATTTTGGAGACAGAAACTAACTGTAAAAGATGAAGGGAAGATCTGTTAATAAATAGTTAGAACTTGATTTAATATGATTGATAGTCTGGCTGAGAGCAGGCATTTTATTATGTTCTATGTAGTTGCAAAAAATCTGATTATTTGGCCCAAGGCAAACACAATTTGTTGTAGCCTGTATAGATCAGATGTTAGCAGCAGCTTGGTTCATTACAAAATGATATGCAAAGGAGGCAGAAGGGAGAAGTTTGCTGGGAAAAGACATGAAAGAAAAGGGTACAAAAAGGCATGAATTTAAACATCTCTTCTTTCAGAAGTAGACAAACTAATCTGATCAATTGCTGAACAAATGACTACTGCTGTGGTTACAATATGTTTTTACTGAAGCAGGGATGTGGAAAATTAACAAACATTAAAGAAATTACAAAGGACAAATCATAGACTCATAGAATCAGTAAGGTTGGAAGGGACCTGATCTGGAGATCATCTAGTCCAACCCCCCTGCTCAGCAGGGTCACCTAGAGCATGTTAGACAGGGCTGCATCCAGGCGGGCCTTGAAGATCTCCAGAGAAGGAGACTCCGCAACCTCCCTGGGCAACCTGGTCCAGTGCTCTGTCACTCTCACAGGGAAGAAATTCCCCATCACGGTCAGGCGAAGCTTCCTGTGCTTCAATTTCTGCCCATTGCCTCTTGTCCTGTCACACGGGGCAACTGAAAAGAGTTTGGCCCTGTCCCCTTCACACCCTCCCTTCAGGTACTTGTACACACTGATCAGATCCCCCCTCAGTCTGCACTTCCCCAGGCTGAAGAGGCCCAGCTCTCGCAGCCTTTCCTCGTAGGGCAGATGCTCCAGCCCTCTGATCATCCTCGTAGCCCTATGCTGGACTCTCCCCAGTAGCTCCATGTCTCTCTGGTACTGGGGAGCCCAGAACTGGATAGAGGACTCGAGATGAGGCCTCCCCAGGGCTGAGGAGAGGGGCAGGATCACCTCCCTCCACCTGCTGGCAACACTCTTCCCAATGCACCCCAAGATACCATTGGCCTTCTTGGCCACAAGGGCACATTGCTGGCTCATGGTCAACTTGTCATCCACCAGCACTCCCAGGTTCTTCTCTGCAGAGCTGCTCTCCAGAAGGTCAGTCCCCAGACTGTACTGGTGCCTAGGGTTATTCCTCCCTAGGTGCAGGACTCTGCACTTGCCCTTGCTGAACCTCAGGAGGTTCCTCTCCACCCAGCCCTCCAGCCTGGCCAGGTCTCTCTGAATGGCAGCACAGCCCTCAGGTGTCTCAGCCACTCCTCCCAGCTTGGTATCATCAGCAAACTTGCTGAGGAGTCACTCCGTCCCCTCATCCAGGTCATTGATGAAGAAGTTGAACAGGATCGGACCCAGTCCTGAGCCCTGGGGGACACCACTAGCCACAGGCCTCCAACTAGACTCCACGCCACTGATGACCACCCTCTGAGCTCTCCTTTCAGCCAGTTCTCAATCCACCTCACTGTCCACCCGTCTAACCCGCACTTCCTGAGCTTCTCTAGGAGGATGTTACGGGAGACAGTGTCAAAAGCCTTGCTGAAGTCAAGGTACACAATGTCAACTGCTCTCCTCTACCCAGCCAGTCATTCCATCATAGAAGGCTATCAGATTGATTAAGCAGGAGTTCCCCTTGGTGAATCCATGCTGGCTACTCCTGATCACCTTCTTTTCCTCCATAGGTCTGGAGATGACATCCAGAATGAGCTGTTCCATCACCTTTCTAGGGATGGAGGTGAGGCTGACCGGCCTATAGTTCCCTGGGTCCTGCTTCTTGCCCTTCTTGAAGCCTGGAGTGACATTGGCTTTCTGCCAGCGCTCAGGCACCTCTCCAGTTCTCCAGGACCTTTCAAAGATGATGGAGAGCGGCCAGGCATCAACATCTGCCAGGTCCCTCAGTGCCCATGGGTGCATCCCATCTGGGCCCATGGACTTGTGGATGTCTAGCCTGCCCAGAAGGTGCCTAACCCTATCCTCCTCAACCAAAGGAAAGTCTTCCCTTCTCCAGAGTTTCTGCCTCACGTCCAGGCTCCGGGATTCATGGGGGCTGCCCTTAGCAGTGCAGACTGAAGCAAAGAAGGCGTTCAGTAATTTTGCCTTTTCTGTATCCCTTACCACCAGGGCGCCTGCCCTATTCAGTAGCGGCCCACATTTTCCCTAGTCCTCTTGCTGCTGATGTATTTGAAGAAGCCCTTCCTATTGTCCTCGATATCCTTTGCCAGACTCGATTCCAACTGGGCCTTGGCCTTCCTTGCCGCATCTCTACATACTCTGACTGCATTCCTATAATTCTCCTAAGTAGCCTGTCCCCTCTTCCACATTCTGTGTACTTTCTTCTTCTGTCTGAATTTGGCCAGGAGCTCCTTGCTCACCCATGCAGGTCTCCTGCCCCTTATGCTGCACTTCTTGCTCATAGAGATGCACTACTGTTGAGCTTGGAGTAAGTGATGTCTGAATACTAGCCAGCTCTCCTGGACTCTCCTTCCTTCTAGAGCCTTAACCCATGAGATTCCACCCATTAGGTCTCCGAAAAGCCCGAAGTCTGCTCTCCTGAAGTCTAGGGTTGCAATTCTGCTTGTTGCCTTATTTCTTTCCTGCGGGATCCTGAACTCCACCATCTCATGGTTATATACATAAAAATATGTATATATATTTAGTTATATATTTAATCAGTTATATATATATATATAGTCAGTTATATATAAATGTATAACCCTAGTAATACTTTATTATTATTAATCACATTTCATCTAAGAGGTTGAAGAAAATTTCGTGCACGATAATATTTGAATTTCTTTGTTCTGTTCAGCAAAAACAGGAGGAGAACATCAGATTCTGATGTACTTAATGGAGGGGACTATTAAAATTGTGACCTAGTAAGAGGATTGTGTTCCTGTTCCTCTTACAAAAGAGTGAACTTCTGTAGAAAAATAGTTGGGAAATCCACAGTGGTTATCACAACATTTCAATCATCATCTTAGAGAAAAAGAAAAAAAGGGTTTGACTAATTTTAAAACTAATTCAATTTTTTTTTAAATGGATCCTACTGCTGCTTTCCTCCATAGTAATGAAGTCATCTCCTGTTGCTGTCAAACCTTTGTGCTCGCTTCCTGGATACAAACGAGCTTAACGGGCGCTCAAAGGCCACACAGGAAGGACTGGCAGTGGAATGGGATCAGCAGCCTGACAGCAGAACTGGGGTAGGACACTGACAGCATTTGCCTGGGCTTTTAAGATGGCTCTCTGAGCAACGCTAGCACGTGTATGGAACTGGGTAGAATAATTAAATAGCTGCCAAACATGTACTCATTAAACTTGAGTAAGTTGCTTGCTTAGACATTAAAGACAGATCCAACTTTGTAATTTTTGCATAGCAAATTCAAGTTATGTCAACTGTGAAACAGCAATGTCTTCACTTGCAGACATCAGTTGCGACAATCGCATATACACAAAACAGACTTGTGTCAGCAACTATATTGTGATCTAGTGCCTTTAGCAGTTTGGGTTTTTTACTTATCTGTCAGGGCAGGCCTGAATAATGCTCTTAGCTAGCATAAATTGAAATGGATCTTTTAATTTCAATAGGACTAGTTCAAAACTAAATCTATTTAATCGATCTATTTGGAATGTCAGGCTTGAAAGATTTAGTGAAGTGACATTCTCCAGAGTCAAAATTTGTTTGGATTTTCTCTTCCTTTGTCTTTGTCTGTGTCTCTATGTTGAGTTATAAAATGCTTTGTAATCTTTTTGTGTCATGAAACAGGCTATTTGGCTAAAAAATACAATTATTGAACAACTTCAATTTGATTTTAGAAAAATAATAAAGCTGTTTTTCAGTCAGATTTCCCCTTCAGCTAACAAGCATCTTGCCTGAAAAAAACACATGTGAAGACCTTGTGGTTTTTTTTCCTTTCTTTTGTGATACTTGCTTGTCCATATGGTCTCTCTGTGTGCCAGCCTTGGAATATGTTGCTTTACACTGGTGACTTCATTTTGTTGTTAATATTTAATACACTTGTTCTTCAGTAAGGATCGTATCATCTGCAGGTAATCAAAAATTACCTGCGAAAGCATTCAGCTACTGACATCAAACACCAGACACCAAATATACTTGCCTAGCTGGTATATGTGAACCTACTAGATCCTAGGGGGAAGCTTCAGGTAGCAGTTCGTCTGTATCCACCCCTGGAGGACGCATGTGTCTTTTGCTTGCCTGCACACTCCTGGATGCGGACAGAAAGAGCCAAAGAAGGGCTGAACTCAGGACAGTAGAGACAAGCCTTACATCAAACCAAGTGTGCTTACATCTTCAGGAGTTAGGGCGAGCCCACCCAGTGAGTGGGAGATTCTTCCTGTCTGATCTTCACGTCAGCTCAAGTTGAGTGAGCAAGTGATTGTGGGTGCAACTAGTCTCTGCAATGTTTTTTTTTCTTTTCGGTCTCTAAGTCAGAGACTTCTTCCTTTGTTCTTTTATAAATGAAAACAACTTCATCTGTATTGGAGCAAGCTGCAGTATGGTTTCAGCTTTCAGTGGAGTATATTTTATTTTCTGTTTGATCCATCTAATTAACAGATCACAGCTTCCCGCTCTGGTTTCAACAGAAGACTTTATTGGAGCCTTGAAATTGGGCCCTTAATTTATGTCATTTTTTGCATCTTAAAAAGTTGTGAATTTGCCTGACATATTTTACTTTACCCAAGCAGAGAAGAGGAACTGTGCTGGCTATTGCTGGTATGGGTGGGACCAGAGAGGGGGAGGCCTCTTGGAAGGCCCAGCTGTCGGGTGTCCAGATTGCTTGTGAATTTGAGTAAGGACAGCAGCGAGTGCAGAGACAGCACCTGCAAGTGGGCAGGGTTCTTGGTTGTCTGTTGCTAGTTAATGATGCTAGGATTGGTGTGAAGTTGAAGCTGTCAGGTGTATAGTTTGAGTCTGCCAAATGAAACAAACAATGTTTATCACAGCCTAGTAAGATTAGTGTATGGGAGCATAATCTACATCCTGGATTGCAACAGAAATAGGTCAAATACTAGCTCTGCTCAGGAAGGAAGAAGGTGGTGGAAAGTGTCCAATGTCACCTATTCCACCAAGGAATAATATCAGCCCAGACAGTCATGCTCTAATGGCTTTTGAGACTGGGAGTTTCTAAGCGATTTTTTTTTTTTCATTTTGAATTGGAGCATTCAAGGTAAGACTTGATTAATATTTTTCAACTTCTTTGTAACTATGGGGATTGAAGCTTTATAAAGCAAAGCAGAAGCTGTCTAGGTACAGCTGGAACTTGCTGAGCCATTTCTGTTTCTATTGGCCTCTCTTCAAATTTTTTAGCTTTCTGGACCATTAACACCCCCCCTCTCCCAAAGAAAAAACAATGTATGCAGATTATTAAGTTTCAGAGAAGTTAAAATACAGTGGAATAAACAGGAATGAATCTGCATTTGAAACAAAAGCCAACTTTTCCCCAAAGCCACTACTCTGGATATAGAAGGTAAGTGCCAACAAAATCAGGATGTACAGGGGCTCTTTCGTCAGGCAAGCACCCACTTCTTCTGCAAACAAAGGTGGGAGAACCCGTAGCTGGAGATGGTGGTAACTGAGGCAATGGGAAAAGTGGAAAATGTTCAAATGTTGCATTTGAATCCGTGAACTGTTGGGGAGGGATAGCAAAGTCTAGATCACATATCTTCCTAGGATTAAATACTATGTTACAGTGATAGGATTACAATGTGCTAAGCCCTGTTTGAAGGTAGAAACTTGAGATCGATAAATTTAGTGAAACCTGTACAAGACACTGCCTTTGTTGTGCATCTTGTGTCTTAGGTTCAGAATTTCACCCAAAGTGTTATGTACAATCTTGCTTTATCTTTCTTAGATAATCAGCTTTTATACCTTAATAATTCCCTGAGTATACACTTAAGTACTGCTTAATCAGAGAGGATAACTTACTTCCTTAGCATTTGCTTCAGAGGGTTGTAGTGTGTTTAATTTTGGGATAAAGCAAAGAGAAAAATGTTTATTATTTAGAGTAAAAGCTCAGTTTCACTAAGGTGTTTTTGAAAAAGACCAGACAACCCCTCATGACCCCCTTGAGAGATGGGAATCAGAGTAGTCCAGGAGTTTAGAAATCCGTGACAGTTGAAAGGATGGGGAGCACATAGCTGCTGTGAAATAGCCGCAAAATCTGTCCGATAAGGACAGCCCCTAGGAGTATTTCTCCTCTTAATCCTTATCTTCGTATGTCCAGCAACTGCCTCACTTTTCAGACTGCATCACTGAAAGTATAGCAGTGCCAAATATGTGCTGACCAGCAAATGAGTTGCTATGTAGTAAAGCATGTTTTACTATATTTATATAGCAAATGTGTTTTTCCTTTGAGTAGGTTCTTTGATGGTGCATAAAAAACAGGGGAGGTGTGAATATAATTTCAATGTAGAGATCTTCTTTACAGCACATTGTGGCAACAATCCTTGACTAGCTGGGCGAGGGGAATAAGGTATTAATTCATTGCTATACAGATATATGCAAAGATGCTCCAGAGATGCACTGAGGGAGACAAGACAGTATTATTTGCCTCACTGAAACCTCATTAATTTTTGATACAATGAGTTTTCACATATCAGGCAACAAAAATAATGAATATAGATGACTTTGTATAGGAATGGTTGCCCCAAGAAAAGGAGGGAAGAAATTATTTGGAAATGATCTTCAGCACCTCTACAGTGCTACAGTTCTGTAAGATTTCAGCCCATGCAGTATTCATCTATTTTAGAAAAATCTGTTACATATCAAGTTTTAGTAGCTATGAGAGAATTGTATTATTTTCCCTGAATTATACAGAATATTGAATTCTGTGATGATGTATATGTGTATGGAATAAATAAATTGCTGGTTTGTTGTAGCAGTAGAGCTAGTGCCATAAAACAGAAGTTAATAAATGATAGAACTGCTTTGACAGACTTGAGCCATGCTTACTCTACAAGCATTTTAACTATAAAGAAAGTTTTTTTTTTTTTTAATAAAGCTAGAATACCACTTGCAGTACTGTTGAGGATAAGACAGGATACTGAATTGTCTCACCAAGCAAAGCTGCCTTACTGTAAAGTTTTGACTGTGGTTAACTACAACTGAATAAAGACATGGGGCACCACTATCCCTGTATCTTCTCCTTGGGGAGCTGTCCACGTCAGTGTTTTCCAAGTGAATTCTACTGATTGAGATACTGTTGACAGAGCTACTAAAATCTTTCTTTTACTTTTACTGTATTTGTACCTCAACTGCCTCATCCTTGTTGAGAAGACACAAATTGTGTGGAAGAGCTCTCTTCACTCTGTTCTGAGAGGTGGCCAGGTGCAGGTTGGTGCTGAGTCTTGTTCCTGCTTAGGACAGGGGTATTTCCTTTTTTGAGCAGGTTAGCTAGCCAAAACTTGGAGAAGCAGGTCTAGTACCCTATTTCTGTAAGAAAGAAAAATCAGTGATGGTGCCAGGTATCTTGATGCATCTTTAGTGCAATGTCATCTCTGTAACCAGAATGCACAAAATAAATGACAAACAGTTCCTGCTCATCACTTTTTCTGCCAGTGCTCCTCCTTCAGAGGCCTTGCCAACCTCTCCCTCCAGGCTAAGCATGTGTGCTGCTCTGACTGCTTGTCTCCCTTAGTGCCGAGCTGAGCTGCATCTCACTTCCTTCCCACAAAACACCTTTCCAAAATAAAATCCCAAGCCCTCTGCTTCTGTGCAGCCTTGTCTTCGCTTTTGTTGTGGACAGACGTGTGCTTTCAGGTGGTTTATATGATGGAGATGAACTCCATCTCTGCTTTTCAGGGAAATACAATGCTGCACTAGTTCCCCTCACCTGCCCTGATACTGAGGCCCTGGATTTGCGCTCTGAATTCCTTGTGAGAAGACAGGAAAATTAACTGCAATGATGCTGTCAGGTTGTGTAAAACAGAGTGTATGGTATTTGACATCTTGTTACCTAATTAGGACTCCTAATTGCCTGAGATTTGTTCTTGACCAAGATGATGGGAAGGTCCTTGTTTACATTAATTACCCAGCTGTGGTAATTCCACAGCTTTTTTAATTCCAAAATTATAAAGAGCAATCTCAAGTGTAAGAAATTCTTCAGAATTTTACTGATGAAAGAGCAGCTTGCTGGACTTCTTTATATATTTGGCTCATCATAGCAAATGTCTGTCTTAAGAAACTTCATAAATGTGTCAGAGGATGAAGAAGTCTTATCTGACCCATCAGTGTCTGAACTTGATGTCTTCAGTGGTGACATGACTGACAATGATAAGAAACTCCCCAGGAATATGCCGTGTCTGGTGAGATAAAGCAATACTTTATGTAATGCATTGCCTGCTGCAGCTAGGAAGGACAGTGCTTCAAGCTTTATATTTTCTAAATACTGAAATATTTACAACAGTAGAAGTTTAGAGCTCCAGCATCTCCAACATGTAATAAAATCCTGACCTGTTTTCCACCAAAGTGCAATTGTATAGCCTTGGCTTAATAATATATTGCCATCTGGAATCAGGTCAAAGCAAATCCACATACATTATATAACTTGAATAGGTTTATACAAAGAGAAGGGGATATAATATCTTAAGCTTTTTAAATAAGGGATAAGTACAATACCAGGAATTTGCTAATATTATCTCACGCTAAATTTGACTAAATGCATTTCAAGTGCACTATTTAAAAATGGGGCTGTTTATTTGATGGGATCATTTGCTTTCATTTATTTGGGAGTTGTAATTGATAGGAATGCTAAGGCACTGTTACCCTGTGGTTGGATAGTATTGGGATGAGCTTGGTGGATATGTCAGGAGAAAAGGGGAAAGAGCTCTTCCTCCTAGCCAGAAAAGGAACCAGTAAATCATTTGCCAGAGTGAACAGAAATAGTCATGTGTTAAAGGCTGCCCTGTTCCTGTCAAAGTTAGTCAAGAACTCTAAAAAAGCTCCTTTTGTTATTTACTAGCCTAGAGACAATTCTTCAAGCGGTTTTATTTCTAACAGCAGGAAATTCCCTCTGATGCTCCTCTGTCCCAAACACAAAACAGTCAATACACTTAATGTCAAAATGAGCTAAGTAAGAAGCTGTCCATGCAGTGCCAGGGCTTATGTTTCTTTTGTACTCTTCAGAAAGTTACCATTCAGTTCAGATATGATTTCACACTTTTGTGTGATTCTTGTGCAATGTAAGCCTCACACTGTTGCCTCTACCGCTCCATCAAATGAAGCTGGAGTCTCTTATAAACGTGCAGATACATAGATCATATTTTACATTGATGTTTCAGCAGCACTTACAGAAGAGGAATTGAACATTGCTGGAGGTCTGTGGGGCTGGTCGAACACAGCTGTGTCACACAGCACTGTTACAGGATGCATGGGGAACACAGGTGTGCTGTGCCATGATGCCTGCGATCGCAACCGCTCCAGCCATGGAGCAGGATGCCAGTGCAGCCTGCGTGACATTTTCTGGGATAATAGTTTTAGATCTCAGTTGTGAGTGTTTTCTTATTTCATCGCTCTACTTTTAGAGTCCAGGGCATAGTATATAGAGACCAAAACTCTGATCTTATAGAGACTTACATATATATTTAACATTATGGTTTTGGAGTAAACCCATTGAAATTAATGGGGTGTGACAGGTGGCGGTGGCAGTACTGCAGTACTGTTATTTTGCAGCACTAAGTGCATTATGGAAGTTAAATAGAAATACATCAACTAAAGCTATGCTGCACATCAGCAAATCAAACAGGTCTTCTGTACACGCCTGACACATGACACCTTGCCAATTATTTGCCCCATAAGGTCAGTCGAGGCCTCGTGTGCCACATTGGCTCTGACAATGAGTGAAAGGAATAGAGTTTTCTTACCTGTTGCTGCCATAAATGCAATTCTGACAAATACTGACTAAGAATTGTTTCCATGTGATGATTAATCCATAGTCAGTCTAAGATGAGCTGGTGCCACAATAGCCCTCTTTATAGCTGGCATCTAGACAGTTGTGAGGCACAGGACAAAGGCCAAACAATTAGTTTTTTAAAATTATTTTATTCTGTGCAAGTCCTTTATGCTGCTGTTGCTATATGTACTGCCACATTTTCTGAGGTCATTGTACGATTTGCCTAAAATCTGAATTTTATGGTTCTTGCTCTCTTTGTTTTTTCCCTAAGGAGACAGTTGCTGCTGCACGTATGGGCTTTATGGACAGAATTGTTTTTTCATAGGTACTGCTGCCGCAGAGTTGTGTTAGAGAGGACAGTGGGGTAGCATGGTCTGTGACAATTCTTCGCTCCTGGGAGAAATCATAGAAGTCACATCCAAAGAAGATTAAATTAAATTTTGTGTGAAGGACGCTGTTATAGTGGATGGCCTCTGGAATCCTATTTAATGAGCACTAATTCACCTGAGCTCATTTTAAAATAACCCCCACAGAGCCATACTACAAAATCCTGCACTGACATACAGACTCTTCCTATGTTGCTGACTGAGGTACAGCACAACATTACAGGATGTGGACACCAGTCTCCATTAGATACACTAGGACCTGGGCAGTGAGGTTTGCTCTCAGAAGCTCAAGGGCAAAGGAGCTGTCAGTGCTGCAGAAAGAGCAATCAAGGAAATGATCAGTGCGTTATAGATCATTAATGTATTAATTTTACACAGTTAAGAAAGCTATATTAATATTTCAATGATGAAAGATAAAGATATGACATATGACACTGAATAGTAATTGTGTCTCAGTTTGAATCTCATATAGTATACACAGAATTTAAAGTAATTACCTACACTACAAATTCAATTAGCATTCATTTAGAAGAAAACATCTTTTGGTATTTGACAACATTTAAACTTGGAGTTACTTGTTTAGAAATAGCTAACAGGAAAAAATCAAATCCACTTAGAGAAGGTCTGAAAATTTCAGATGTATTTGGAATTAAAAAACCTCCTCTATTTTCTTATGTATATGCTAATATAAAATGAAGCATTGGAACTTTGCAATTTCCATTTTACATGAATAATTTATGTGCAAGATAGTTTAAAATATAGTATTCAAAGAACATGCCTGAATCAATTATCAGTAACATCAGTTTCTCTGGAGAGGAAAAATAAGTGAATTTGTGCTTCATTTGGGATTTCAGCATGTTCTAAACTGTAGCTGGCAGTTGGTGACACTTGTAATTATTCATCTGACATAGTGGAATATTCTGACTAACATGTTTGGTGACTGTAACCTTTGCATTAAAAAAGTTGTTGACTAGTTCAGGTATCTGCTGAACTAGCAAAGGCAGCAGTGCTCTGATAAAGAATTACACAGTAGCTCTGACGTATACCCACAAAACAAACCTCTCGTTGTCTGCCAATAATAGTACTAGTACATCAGAAGGACTCTTGCTTGCATGTGCTAAGCGCAGCTCAAATTCACACTCTCCATAGATGTTGCTTTATTTTGAATTTAAACTTCATTATATTTTTTCCTGAAAAAGACTTTTTAGAGGGGGTTTTCCTCATAAAAAAATTCTCCAAATACCTTCCTTCCCTCTTTGTCCTAGCCTTGGGGCTTATCTATGTGCCCTTGTAACTTACAGCATAATTTTAAAGCCGTTAGACCAGTAGGAAAGATAACACTCTTTATGAGGTTTAAGAATGGCTTATTTCAGTTTAGTATAAATGAAACAAGAATAAACTGCATCTGACCAAAGCCTTTTCTTGATCTAGGAATTTCTGCATACATTTTTCCAGCAATTAACTTAAACCAGAGTAATTAAAGCAGTGAATCTGTGTGTGTAAGTAAGGCCTTACAAAAAATAGTCATTGATCTTTGTATTTTGGATGAGGGTTTTATAAACCCATCAGGCTTGACTGACAAGAGAAAGCCAAATTATACTGCTTCTCTAACCTGCACCTTTCCTACCACTTTTGTTAGCATTATAGATATTTTCTTGATTGTGTATACACAGATAAAACAAAGTAGAATAATCTAGAAATAAAAATAAAAAAATGCTTTTCCTTCCCCCCCCCCCCTTTTTTGGGGGGGGAGGGGGAAGGTGTTTGTAGCAGCTTATTCAAATGTAGTTTCCTCAAAAAAAAAAAAAAAAAAAAGGTAAAAAAAAAAAAAGTTGGTTTTTCCAGGGTTTTGCTGCCTCTCTGGCTAAGATGTGGAACTCGGGAGTAGAGAAGGGCCTGGAGCTGGAAGGCTGCCGAGTGGCTAAGGAAAGGAAACGCAGGGCAGGTCCCGAGCTGAGGCAGGTCAGAAGGCAGGCTACCTGCAGCCCCTGCTCAGCAGTGAGCGAGGTAAGCCTTCAATCTGAAGCGACTAATGATTAGTAGTCTTAATAAAATTCAGTATCTGCTTGTGATGTTGCCCATTAAAAAATTGGCATTGCAATGAAAACATGCAAAATGCTAACCCTGGATATATCTCGTATGTATTATCATCTACAACGTTTACTATGAACATGCCATCAGAAGAGTCTATGTAAAATGGATTTTAAACTAGCCAACATTAACGCTAGTTAGGGCACAATTTGAGTTGTGGCATGGTTTTTCATTTCAGGTGCTTTACTAAACATGTTGATTTCTTTGAGCAACAACAGGTGAATTTTATTGTTTATTCTTTACTCCATGAAAAGACGTGGAGGGTTAAGAGAAGTGGTATAACAGAAATGTAGAGCCTGGAAACATTTTCCAGGGTAGCAGCATTGAAGAAATGTGCTGCAAAAGAGCAGTATTCCAAATGTTGATTAAACTGGGATCTTTTCTGATGTGATTATTTTAAATTTTCTGTTGTGTGTGACTGTAATATATTATCAAGGGAATGGAAAAGGAACTGTTCCTCAAGCGTTTAACAAACAAAACTCGTATTAAGTATGTATTTCTGTTTGTATGGGTGGGCAGGAGAGCGCTGGCAGACCCTGGGTGTGGGGCAGCAGCACGGCGGTGGCTTGGCCACCCAGGACTGCGTCGTGGGGTTGCCATCTGCTGGCAGCCCCCACCCCAGGCCAGCACAGCAGCGTGCACAGGGACACAGCCTTGTGAGGGCTGCTTAAACAGGGAAGAAAATTTTGTGTAGTGGGGCCTGATTCTTGTTGGACATCTTATTATGATCCCAACGGCTCAAGCTAACCCGAACAGTGCACTCAGTGTCATGAATTTTGCGTACCATGACTGAAGCAAGGGAAGAAGATGTAGTTAAGTTTGTGCCTGCTGCTTAGGGAACAGCCTCAACCGGCTGCGTTAGTCAGATTTAACTAGCAGCAAATAGTCTGTGGCTGCTCTAGAGAAGAGGAGGCTAATTGGACAGTGTTGACCTGTGTTCATTTGTGATAACAGATATGCCCTGAGGTGTAGAAGGTAAAAGAACATAGATGGCAAATTCTGGGAACACAGTCTGGAGTAAAATACATTTTCAGAAAAGAACGAACCTGCAGTAATGAGAAAGGAATAAAGTTAACGAACACCAAAATTTGTGTTTCTCTTTGGCCATGTTGCTCCTAGCTACTTAGTGATCTGGACAGTAGCAAAAGTGCTAGTGCTCAGTCATTTCTGAGTATCTTCAGGCTTATGTTCACAGCACTGTAGATTGAAAATAGTGTGGTTCTGATGCCCCACTAAATGTCATGTAATTGTAGTAAGGTTCTTCAAAATGGATAAAGACGCTCCAGAGTGAGGAAACACTCATCAGCTTTTCAGAGCCCAAGAACAATAAACACATCTTCTTTGAGAGAAGTTAAGCGAGTACAGGACATTTAGTTTCTTGAAATACTTTTTTCATTCATGCAGCTCCAGTGTCTCAGTTGACTAAGGCAACAGAACACAATCTGGATTCCTCGCAGTGCTGAAGTTCCATCGTCTGTCACCAGAGGGTAATGTAGCACTGGCGCAGGAGCTGCTGCTCTTCATGTTGCCACTTCTGTAAGGACCTAGTGTTTACAGGTACATATCTAGCACAGTAAAGCTGTTTTCATTGTTGCAAATAAGATTTTTTTAGTCTGTGCATGACAATACTGTCAAAGCTGTCAATTGTAAGAGTATACTGCTGAGTGTTTTGGAAAAGTTTATTTATAGTTGGATGAAATCTGGGTGCATTTTAATGGCTTTCAAGGCTTGCAATTTTTTTTTGGAATTAATGAGTAATTTGTTCTGGTAATTTTAAAACCACAAATGGTACAGTTCATTTCTCTGCTGACCTCAATATGTTTTGGCTTAATCAGAAGTTGTGTTCTGGCCTAAAATTTTGTCCCCTTTCACAAACTGCCAACCTTGTGCTTGCTTTTCCTAGTTTTTAGGAAAATGGAATCCTCATCCATAAGGATAAGAGCAAAGATAACCACAGAGTTTTTTGATGGGAAAGGTGGAGTTTAGGGTGCATGACTTCTGGAAACAAATACCGGGATTGGGGCTGACCTTCTGGAGAGCAGCTCTGCAGAGAAGGACCTGGGAGTGCTGGTGGATGACAAGTTGACCATGAGCCAGCAATGTGCCCTTGTGGCCAAGAAGGCCAATGGTATCTTGGGGTGCATTGGGAAGAGTGTTGCCAGCAGGTGGAGGGAGGTGATCCTGCCCCTCTGCTCAGCCCTGCTGAGGCCTCATCTCGAGTCCTCTATCCAGTTCTGGGCTCCCCAGTACCAGAGAGACATGGAGCTACTGGGGAGAGTCCAGCATAGGGCTACGAGGATGATCAGAGGGCTGGAGCATCTGCCCTAGGAGGAACGGCTGCGAGAGCTGGGCCTGTTTAGCCTGGGGAAGAGCAGACTGAGGAGGGATCTCATCAATGTGTGCAAGTACCTGAAGGGAGGGTGTGAAGGGGACGGGGCCAAACTCTTTTCAGTTGCCCCGTGTGACAGGACAAGAGGCAATGGGCAGAAATTGAAGCACAGGAAGCTCCGCCTGACCGTGAGGGGGAATTTCTTCCCTGTGAGAGTGACAGAGCACTGGACCAGGTTGCCCAGGGAGGTTGTGGAGTCTCCTTCTCTGGAGATCTTCAAGGCCCGCCTGGATGCAACCCTGTCTACCATGCTCTAGGTGACCCTGCTGAGCAGGGAGGTTGGACTAGATGATCTTCAGAGGTCCCTGCCAACCTTACTGATTCTGTGATTCTATGATTGGCTTACACTAAGTTGTATTGGGTTTTTTTGTTTGTTTTTTAATACAAGGGAAAATGTAGAACAAACCCTCTGAAAAAGTCTTTCATTTTGTTCTAAAGAGGCAGTGAAATCATCGTTCTTCATTTTACCCAATATTTACAGTTGATAAAAATTGATCAGATCAAGAAAAAAAATATTTAAATCTTAGTTAAATGCAGCATTTATAAAATCTTTCCTAATTTATGCTAATGACTTTTTTTTTCAGTTTGTGTTTTGCCATTGTGTTCCTTGCTGGCATGATCTAATGTTCTTTCAGAGGACATAGCAAGACCAAATAAAAATATTTTCAGCCTATGTATGACTTTGTTTAGCACATGAGCTGAAATCATACAAGCAAGCATTTGTTTTTGAATGCAGTATCTTCAATCAAGTAAGTTGTTTTCAACTGGGAAATTCGGAGCTGAACCAAGAACTGGAATATGCATCACAGCTGAGCAGTTCACAGTTACTGCTTTTGAGGAGTTTAAACAATGAAACAAAAATGTCATTTAATATTCAGCAGATTCCATCTCTTTGTGTAGGTACTGCCAGGGCATCGTGGCAAAGATCACGTACTTGAGAATAGTGATCCCCAGTTACTGGTCTGCTATAGTTACCTCTTGTTGGAGTGTCCCACGTTGCTCTTGGCCTCCTCCCACTGCTGCCTCCTGAGCTCATCCACACTGAAGGAAGCTTTTGCTGCCCATTTGAGTATGATATGGTACAAAAAGCTGAAAGGCTAAAGATTTAATCCTGAGTACTAAAGAAAAAATAGGAAGGCTGTTTAAACTTTACTTGAAAGAATGACCCCATTACAAACCAGGGAAAGACACAAGCAGTGAAGTTACCTGTGAAGTAACCTATTGGTTACCTATTTCCCTACCTCTGCTCTTGTGCTGCCCCAAGGAAGGGGGAAGGCCCCACTGCTGCCCCGGTGCTCGTCCTGCTCAGCCCTGGGGGTCTCTCCCAGCTTCCCAGAGTAGGAAGAGTAATATGCATTCAGTTTTATCCAGGCCAGTTAGACATTGCGAGTTCCTTATTTTAGTTTTATCTTTGCTACCATTAAATTAGTTGCTAGTCTTCAGTTTAAGAATTTGGGAAAAAAAATTCCAAAACAGTGAAAATAGCAGAGTGCCTTAATATATTGTCTTTTTGCCTGCCACCCTACATCCAGCAGATCTGAGGAGAGGAAGATTTGTTCAGACAGATATCAATGGAAGGCCAAGAGATGTAGGGTCTTGAAACACTGTTGGCTGCTTGAAGATGGGTAATTGGCAGATATTGCAATTGTACTCGGATTCTGTCTCTCTGGGTTAGCTTGTGGCTTTTGCCAGCATAATGGGGCAGAGCAAAAGGTTACAAATCTGGCATCTAGTCACTGCTGAATGCATCTTCCTGTACCCATATCGGAGTCCTCTTCCTTAGGCTGTTTGCTCTGTACAGGGAGCACTACATATTCCATTTTCTTATCAGTAGGTGACCCTGCTGAGCAGGGAGGTTGGACTAGATGATCTCCGGAGGTCCCTACCAACCTTACCGAGTCTATGATCCTATGATCCAAAGATGTGGAATGGGAATAACTGTTAACTTCATGTTTTTGGGATAGTAGAAAAATCACATAGAAAATACAGCATGATAAAGCTGGAATTTTAACTTTGGCTTAGCAGCTTGGATAGGAAGTTTCAATTCAGTGCAAATCTGACTGTGTGACACATTAAATACCTTTAAATTATGAGGGAAATGCCAATTTTTCTTCAGCTGTCACAGTAAAGACTACACCAGCAGGTTGCACTAATGTATAAATCTTACAATTCAGTCTCCAGAAGGCTGACATTTCCCAAGTCATAAATCTCATAATTTATAGTGCATATGATTGGGTTGGTTTTCCTTCCTGAACAATAATCACTGAAGGGTAAGAAAATCAGCAAAGTTTTTGTATGGAATATCTGAAGCTCGTCCTATCATTGACCCTGAGCTTAATAGCTTTGGTTGCTGGGCTATTCCTGGGAGGTGTTTAGTATCCAGCATGCCGCTAAGATCAGTGGCAGGCAAAGATGCACAGCACTTGGTAGGACAGGACTCCAGAGCTGCTTTCTGCCTCCAAATATCTGCAGTAAAGTATGTTGAGCTCTTCATTCACGTATTGCAATTCACCCCATGTGATGTGGGGCAAGACAGTTGTCAGCAATCTCAGCAGACTGTAAGAACAGGCTGGAAATCCTTTTGCGACGGTGCTTCTCATTGAGACTATAGCTGCTGAAATGGCAGCTTTGAAATCTGGTATTGCCTTGCACACTATCATTTTATAGGGCACCTTGCCTTCTAGTGGTCTAAGCTCAGTACTAAGAACTAACATCTCCAGCTGAGATAACTTTTCATAAAGTATCTGTCAGGCAGATTTATTCACAGCAATTATCCTTGTGCCAGTCAAAAAGGTATTTACCAATCACTCAGCAGCCATTGAAATGAAACCATGCAAGGACGAAAGACCCAAATCTTTACTTGACATTATTTTTACACACCAGTGGGGAACAAATTAAGAAATGAAATCACACATATAAATGTGTACATTGATAATGCCATTTCTCCAAGCGGTAATGCTCCCCATTACATTTATGGCTTTATTATTAGATGTTATTAACAGATACTTCAGTATTCAGCTGAAGTGGTGTTCTTGATCATGCCAAGAGAAATATATGTATACCATAAGCCCTAGGGAACTGTGTGGATTTGAAGTTTTAATACTACAATCTTTAGTGTCTCAATTTCATAGCTATCAAATAAGTCAACAATCAGTCTTTATTTTCATATGTAAATGTCAGCGAAAGTAATCTCTGGCAATTTTTTAAGGGAGCATCTTAAGACTAGTATGACTAATAAGAAAGGCATCTCCCTACACAAGTCTATCCATAAATATATATTTTTTGTGAATGCTGTAATCTGGTATAGACTCACATACATTAGTCTGTTGGCCTTGAGAGAGTATAGCAAAGTAATAAAATAATCCAAGACGTATAAATACAGCTTTTGATTTATTAGTAATTTTTTTTAAGGAAAATGGCTTTAAAATATGGGTTTTTTTAAAGCAAGTACTAATATTGCAAAACTATAAGGAGTATATTAGTTGGAGCATTCTTTCTGCAAAGATTAGCTGATATTCTCCACAACATCCCTCTAATCTATTATAAAGCAACGTAGCCATCCATTATTTATGTGCATCATATGGGATTTGAAAAACTGAAAGCATTCCTTTGGCAGTCTGCTTAATGCTGCATGTAGATTTTTAGATGTTAGAAGTATACCTAACAAAAATAGAAATTTGATGTTCTAATACTTGATAGCTACATGCTTGATAAAATTGCGTAGATCAAAATGTGGTCTAAACATTTTTATACATTTATTTAAACAATAAATATTGCCAATTCCCATAGGAGAATGGTCAGTATTTTTAGAAGATGTTCTGAGTGTCTTCTTTCTTGAACATCATATGATAAAGTATTCAAATTCAGTAGGAGTAGCACGAGCAGGTATATCTGTATTTGTGTTACTAAGCTGATTACATTTGCTTTCCCTGTTGTATTCCTAGCATTCCTCAGAGGGGGCTGTATTATGAAGAAATGCTGTATCTTGTGCAAAATGGAAAGAGTGCAAACTTACTGAGGTGATACCTGATTGTTTATAGCTAAATCTTCTCCCTAACTTATTGCCTAGGAAAGCAGCACTAAGTCAGGGAGAGGCCACATGAAGCTAATGAAGCTCAGCTGTTTATCTATGGCTCCGTCATAGCTGAATGGAGCAAATGCAGTGGGTTTCTACTTACTGTACTAAAGTGAGTGTACTAAAATAAGATGACGGGTGGACTGAGGGATTTGGAGATACATCAGTCTCTGAGGTTAGATTTGTGCCCACTGTTCTTAAAGCAAAGCAAATTGCCAGGAGCACACTGTGGTAGTGCATCTGTAGGCCTTGTGGCCCTGGTGTTCAGTTAGCCCACTGGAAAGCCTCAACCTTTTACAGCACTGTACAAATACATTTCTGCTAGCATTGGCTTGATTTTTCTTTTTGTTCTCTTTTGATTGGAATCTGGCTGTAACTGCTGCCGAGGCGTTCAGTCTCTGTGGCCGCTCAGCTGCTCAGATGTTGGTGCCCAAGGTGAGTCGAGAGCGGACACCACACCTGAGGCTTTTGCATGACCAGGTGCCAGCTGACACTGCAGCAGCAACAACCCCCCCATGTCTTCCAGGACAGTTTCGGTGCAGAAGCAGTTAAACGGCTTGGATAAAGATGTCATCATGTCTTTCTAACGATGGCAGGCATATACAATTCCTTTGTGTAAGTGTGGGACTAGCCAAAAGATAGGGATCAGTAGAATAATGCACTTTGTTTTTGTAATATGAGGTAGCATACTTTTGAACACAGCTAGGGACATTGTTCCTTCAAAGCCTGCACCAAAGCTTTGGCACAAAAACAATTAAACAGCCTGCAAAGGCTCTTGCCCCTCTCCGCAGCTAACTGTGTGTGCCACCTCTGGTGAACACCATGGATTTTTGAACAACTGTATTCATAACTTTCAGCCAGTGAATCCAATAGCAGCCTGTCTTTTTTCTTTCCTTTCCTTTTCTTTTCTTTTCCTTTTTTTTTCTTTTGGCAAAGTCCACATTGGTCCCAAGAAGAGAGAACTTAATATCTCCTTAAACACTAGTAGTGTTTTTCCCTTAAAATTGCTTTCTCTTCTGGAAAGACTCACAGCCGTCCTCAGTTCCTTCTTCTAATTTTGGCCCTAATTCACTTAAAACACTGAAGAAATTTCAAGTATTTAAAGTGCATTTCTAACTTTGAACAGTTAGTAGTCCTGAAGTCAACAAGACTGTTCAAAGGATTGCTTTAAGTGAGAAAAAAACGCTGAGTACCTCAATGAACTGAAGGCTAAAAAAAAAGATACTTATTCAGCATCTGTATTATGTGACTGATGCAATTAACCATCACAGTATAAATCTGAATTTTGAGCATTTCATCATCCCAGTACAAAAAAAGAGAAGAAAGCACAAATTATAATGTAATTTGAAATACAACTTTAAAATGAGGAAATTGGTTTTTTTGTGTATTCTTTCTTCAGCAGGCAAAAAAGTGGACAGTCAGTTATTTGCCATGAATCAATCTCCATGTTTTTTCTTAAGCATTGTATATTGTCCCTTTTTTATCTTTCAAAACTGTCCCCATGCTTTTTCTGGCTGACTGTGACCTATTGTAGAATTTGTCTACTGTTCATTCTTCCATTCCAGTCAATGTGTTGTTTAAATCAATGTCCATATTAAATTGTCACAGTACATTTTTATGTAGTTACAAATTTTGTATCCCTGATGCTCACACTTTAGACTTGTGGAACAAAACTTATTTTGCACTATGTTTGCAGCTAAATTAGGGTAGTAGTTATCAAAACTCTTGCAAACAGCAATGACTCTCTGTCCTTGCTTAAAGCAACTAGGCCTGGAAAGATCCCAATTTGTGAAGGTCAAATTGTCTTGTTAGGAATACATGGTTCCTGGTAGAAATTATTTCCATTAGATCAGATGTATATATATAATTAGCAGAACCACAACAGATAAGATTCTTACAGGAACAGCTATGCAGCCAATGAAGTTATTGCATCAGAGAGGTTTTTTAAAAATAAATATATTATGTAAGGAACAGAATCATATTTCTTTCTACAACAGTTTGGATCCTGTCCCAAAAAGTCTATTGTTCCATACCAAAGCTAGAAAAAGAAAGGAAAGCTCACATTTTATTCTTGTCTCTCAGAATTACGTAATACACTGAATCGTTCACGACACATAGCATAAAATGCTATATAGGCATGAGTTCTATTTTAAGAGTATACTCATTTTGGATGAGCAATAACCAAATGAAGTTTCTTTATGTAGTGCTTGGGGAAAAATGAGCATTTTTAAGGAGAATTGGCTTGCTCAAGAACGCAGAAGATTGGCAAAAGTCAGCAGTCAAACAACATATCCAGTACCAGAAAACTTCAGTATTCAAAGAACTTGCTGTTTCAGTTATTAGCATAATCATTTGATCAAAATGATCTCTAGAGACCAGTGGAAGTCCTCTAACTAGTTTGTGGAATTTTATTTCCTGAGGGGGCTAGTTGAGCCTGCATTGCAAAATACACACAGTTGTGCAGATGCGGTGAGTACTGCCACAGCCTCCAGAAAACCACCAGTGGGAAGTTCCATAATGGCTTTACAGTGAAAGTGGCAGATGTCAGAAGTTCTGCTGATGTTAAGATGATGCTAAAGCTTACGAAAAAGATGTTACCACAGAGCTGCTTTTACAGCAGGAGAGAGGAGCTTGCAGTCCCCATAAATCCTTTCCTGTCCTGTGCTCCTGTTGTAGAAAGTGTGAGTCTGATCCTTCCTTCAGATCACTCAGAGATGAATTCCCTGCCTCCAGCAGAGACTTGTATGGAGCTCATGTAAGTGGTAAGACAAAGCTCTTCATTTCTGTTGTTTCTGCAGAACTGAAAATGGTACAATAAAAAGCACTTGTTTTGAAGTATCTCATCATACATTCAGAAACAGAAGAACCTGGAAACTGAGAGTACAAACTGATTGAAGCACAGGTGGGTTTCAATATTTCTGCTAAGTACTTCCAAAATTATCTTAGGCATGTGCAAAAAGGAAATAATTTATTAATTGATGTCCTGTCATGATGTTCGGATAATACCTTGTCTCCTTCCTGGCAATAATAGTCAAGAATGTAGTGCTGGCTGTGGCTAATTTTGCAGGCTTTATGAAGAGGAAAATAAGGCTTAATAGAAAAGGTCTGAAACAAGTTTGAATTGCAAAAGGAATAGATAATAATGGATAAATGTCAGATCAAAATGACTCTTAGTATAGATAAGGACACTTCACTCTGCTCAGCTCTGTCATTTGGAGGAGTGCGACTAGATAATAGACATATGATGGAAAGGAACAGAACTGGGGGCTACGTCCCCATCGCTGCCTCTGAGGTGCAGAAATATACTTGATTGCATCATTTAATTTTTTTAAGATATTGGCAAATTGTACCTGAAAGGATGCAACAGTTGAAGTAGACAAACTAGCAATGTTTTTGCTGGAGAAAACACTGTATAATTTGTAGCAGATTTGCAGAGGTTTTTAATTTTTTTAATTTTTTCTCCCTTCAGTTCCCCAAATAAATCTGCAAGCCCCTTGAGGAATGAAAAAGAGCAAAGCTGCAGACAGTGGACAAATACCAGCATGATCATTTGAATTTTCTGATTATTTATGAAAAATAGCTGCTTTTGCAGCAGTTTCTACTTATTTTCAATAAGCTTTGTTTGGAAATGCTAGTATTACATCTTTAAACTGAGATAGTTTTGCTTGATTCAGTTTTATGGAAAACAAAAATGGTTTGTTATTATTAATAGTCAGTAAATATCTGGGAAACTCTGCTTCCCTATACTTACCCCCATGAGTCTAATGGAATATTACATATAACCTAATGTCCTTACATATAACCTTATGTCCTTAGAATTCTAGTAAATCTACTAGGATTATAGCAGTCTAAAACTGAGTATAGCTGTGATGGATCTGTTTATGTAGAACAAATGAGTGACAGAAGAAGAAATCAGAAAATAAAATAATGATCATAGATATTGATGGAAGCTTCATTATGTGATATGACTTGACCTCAGTTATTTTTCCTGTAATCACCTTAGAATTCATGCCAAAATCAAAAGTCCAAAAAAGGGAGACTGTTTACAGTACGCAATGAAACCAATCTATACAAAGCTAAATTCATCATTGATGTAAAACAACTGTCTTCAGTAAAGTTTTGCCAGAGTAGAATGCTGCTCAATCACTTTGTGTATGTTAGCATGGTTTCTAAGATACTCATCATAGCAATACAAATAATTGTATTTAAAATATTCCACTGCCATCCTTTCCCCCCCCCATTCCAGCTGAAAGTATTTTGCAGATGGATACAAATTGTGTGTAGCTTGGGGCCTGCAGTTTCCCTTCTTGTGTATTTTCCCTGTAATAATAACTGGATATTTAATTGCCTTTCATATGGGTATTTTGAAGGCCATCTCTCCCAGCTGTTTTGTAGACGCAGCATTCAATATGTGTCTGCACCCTTCTGCTCTGCCTCTGCAGTCAGCGGGCTCTGGGGGAGGGCAGGGACCTGAAAAGGACAGGGATCCCTGGAAAATAGCGCCTGTGTTGAGGACCAGAATCTCCCTTGGTAGGGACTCGGACTGGGATTGCATTTCCATTTTAACCAGTTCTAGTCTGATTTTAAAAAATTAAGATTAAATTAAAGTTCAATACTTGGGTTATGAACTTGCTTCAGAACAAGTTAGATCATGTTGATTTGAAGAGCCAACATTTTTTCTACCTTGTACTCTAGAGTCTAATTTTTGTTTAATTCCTTTTCTGCAGGCTGATACAATAGCTCTAAGAAAGATGTGATCTCCACAGCCATTGTAAAAGAGGAACCAATTCTGAAGAAAGATGATAATTGAAATTAAATTTGTTTATATAAACTTTTTCATCATTAATCAGTAAGCACATGAGAAAGGAAAAATCTTTTTTAGATCTGCACAATGTGTTTCTGAGCACTGTCTCATTTTCTGGGAGAACATGATGAATTCCTCTGAACTATGCAAACATCCAGATTAGATCACTTCAAAACATCCTGTGCACCTGTTATATGTAATGGCTTTTGATCAACAATTTGTGTTCTTCTAAATTTCAAAAACATGCAAGAATCACCATTTCACTTAATATCTACGCATGGCTCTGAAATGAGCTTGCTGAAAGTTAAGCAAAATGTCCTCCTGTGGCTGAAGAAAAGCATTTGGTTAGTGTTTTTTTGTTAATGTATGATGTGACCAGTGTGTTCCTCTAAATGTTGTGCACAGGATTTTATTTCTATAATAACCTTTGAGTGGGTTTCTCATGCTTATTGGTCAAAAACTGCAGCCAGTATCAAGCCAAGTGATCTCTATATGGAGATCCCCTTTCACGTGGTATGAGCTACTGTGCAGGTCATCTTTTTGGCACAGAGTGGGCACTAGGCTCTGTGTCCCCTCTCCCCCCACACACACATTAGAAACTGCATTTCGCAGTGATTTTTATTAACTTCCATGTATTATCTTCATGACAAAATAATTCTCAGATTATTAAGAGGAATAGCCCTTCCATAAATTTTCTTATCAACTACTCACAGAAGTACGGAAATGGTGATTGTCCACACTAACCTTTTGGAGGGAAGACACTAACTGTGTATCTGTGTTTTGCAGAATGTGACGTAACTGCTGATGCTGAGCGAATTACTAATAACATTAACAGAAATATATATGCTAGTATTACTGAACAAGACTTGGCTTGTTTTTTTGATAGGAGATGGAAGAGAGAAGACCTGGGAACTAAAAACAAGCTGGAACTCTTTCATGCTATAAATATATGGATGCCCACGAATATTACAGAAAGAAACACACAAACTTACTCTACAGTGTTTCATAGCTGTTAACAGACCATAAAGCAACTTCTGCCCTTGTCTCATTGCCCCTTTCAAAAAAATGACCCCTCTTTATTCAGCTTTCTTTAAAATAGACATGCCGCTACAGGAATAGGAAGAGGTAACCTTGAATACCTTGAACTCCTGCCTTTTAAACAATTGAATGGATATAGCCAAAAGCTGGCATCAGTGACCAAGGCAGCTGCAGCACATTCCAAATATTGCTCTATATAAAGCATCCTAAAGCTCACAAGAACAACTGCGGAGACAAACCCTAAAACCTGTCAATAAATTCAGCAGAGAGAAGAATGGCAGAGCCAGGTAAGACGAACAGTTAAATGTTAATGTAACAATGTATTCTTAAAATCCATAAATATGGGGAATGTAACATGAAAATACTCAGCTGTTTTTAAGGCACTAGTTGTTGTATGTTATGCTACATATTTTACTTTTTAGTAAAAAAGTACGATCAATTTAAAAGATAATTCTATTAAAAGTTTAAAGTAGCTTGGCTCCTCCTGCACTTCTGAATTATACATTTTGGGGTTTTTTTTGTAGTTGTGATTTTAAAATAACTTTTTCTTGATTCTTTTTTGAAGTTTTTCTCCTTCTGAGAGACTAATAAGAGGTGATTGACGGCATGGGTTAAACATGGAAAATGAGTGCGTGTCACCCATTGGCAAACATTCAGCATAAACTTGCATTGAAACACTGAAAATATTTTTCCTGAGGTTATCTTCAGATACCTTAAAAATTATAACTGCAGTTGGTCAGATGTGCCTCTAAGCTGACTAACACAAATAGACTGGTCTGTGTAAAAATGAGTTATGCTTGACAGTATTAAATATACTGTCTGCATAGCTGAAATCTGAGTGTAATGCTAGATGAACACTTAATAACTTAGGCTCAAAACCCACAAAGCTCAAGTGGCAGGGCAAAACAAAACTTTGATCTTTTTTTTTTTTTTTTTTTTTTTTATAAGCATGCTTTCACTGAAAAGGAAAACAATGTATTTTATAAAAAATGCGTTTTATATTCATTGTCACTTTCTATTTACATCACTCTTTAGAGGTTTAGATGGTAACACTGAAAGCTTCTAAAAATTCATCTCTTCCTTTTTTTGAACAGTTAATGCTGCTAGCTGAGAAGTATAATGGGATTCTACTAAATTCTGATAGAATTGGATAGCGAATGCATGCTTTTAGTTTTAATTTCCATAGATATCCATGGAAATTATACTAGTTTTGATATTCCACTATGAACTGGTACTTAACCACATGCCTCCAGAGAGGTAGAAATATTTTGCATTGGTAGGGTGTTTATCATTAATTCTGTTTTAAAAAAAAACCCAAAACATTGTGGCCACAACTGTATAGATGGACAAGGCTGGAGCCAGGGGGAGCTGGGGCGACAGCGGGCACAAGGCCCGGCAGGTAGACCTCGCCGCCTCCAGCTCCGCGGGCTGTCGGTGAGGCTCCTGCGTGCCCCCCACACAGGGACAAAATTCCTCAGTGGTTGCACCAGATGTGCTTCAGCAACACTGACGTGCCGGGACTAAGGCCTGGGACTGAATGATTTTAAATGTGAAGCAGGCACATGCCATCAACACAAAGTCCATCCATATTAGTTTTGTTATTAAATTATATTTTGGAACACCACAGTTTTTCTGGCAGAACTTATGGAACAAGAAAAAGGTTGTCAGGTGGCGATGGCAGCTGGGACTTGGGCAGCTAGAGTTTCTGACATGGAGATACGGGAGGCAATTTAATGTCACCCTCATTATCACAGAATTTGTTTCTAAAAAGCAGATGTGTATTTATTATAGTTCTAATCCCTGTGCAGTGTATTCATGAACACAGATTTATAAAGTGTATCATCATATTATTTAAACCATGGAGTCTAAATGCCTGAACCAAGCAGCCATTTTGACTTGAGCCAACTAAACCTTTTTTTTTTTTTTTTTTTTTTTTGGTTAAGAATGATCATTTTCTTGAGCAAACCCTTCATTCAATAGACCACTGTTGCTTAATTGAATGGACATATTTTAAAGGTGTTAATTTTCTCACAGCAGGACTTCTCAGTCTACTGAGTTTTTTTCTTGTAGTGGCTTTTTAATATTGCTCTCAGTGTATTTTTTACATATTAAAAAACAATGAATTGTCTACAAAACCAAGAAAATAATGCAGCTTACACAAATATGTGCATCATATATTCAGTATATATTGAGTACGCATGTGTATATTTTATATATCTTGTAGGGGCAGATACATACAAAGATAAGTAGAGGGGGTTGCTGCAAGAATTTGTGATAGACAATTTCTCTTCGAAGTGCCTGCCATAGGCACATAAAACCCCAGAAGAGACCAGGGCACCCTTTACCTCCATGCACAGAGTAAGCTTGCTGCTTCCAGGAGCAGGTAGCCCTGAAGGGTGCTGCAGGAGACAGGGGCACGTCCGTGTGGTCACACATCTCCTGCTAAGCTTCTGCTGATTAGCTGGGTGTCCAAACTGCCGTCCAAGGTGCACATGAGGAGTTCGGTGGTGTGAGTGTGCATATGTAGCTGGTATGAGATAAAATACAAAGAAAACTACTGCAAAATTCTGAGGCATTTTGGAGTAGAGGACTTAAAATTGTGAGAGCAAACTTGACAGGTTTGTGCAAGGGAAAAATTCACTTTTTTCCCTGCAAATCGCTGTATGTTTCAAGCAAGTGGGAATCTTTCTGTCCAGTACCTTGGGGCAACTCTTTTACTTGCCCTTTTGGTGCAGTTGGGATCAGACATTTCACAGGTGAAGGCAGTTCAATGAGACCATAGGCTTCATTTTGCTTGTGGAAGTTGGTAGGAGTTTTGACTGAGTAAAGGTGGCAAAACTAACTGTTTATAGTTTTGAATAAAACCTGGTAAAACCCAAACAAAAGAAGGGAGTGATGAGATGAAGTTTACTGCTGTATTTAGCCTGAATATCTATGCTTCTGTACAGTGCAGCTGAGGGATCCTTGGCTTCATTAGAGTACTTGGGATTCATGTGATGGACATTTCCCAGGCCTTCCGAGCTGCAGGAGCACAGAGCTCAGACAAGTTCATTTATTGCGTGTATAGAGGAACTCTGGTGTAGCACAGCACAAATGCTGTTAGTTTGTCAGCTGGAGCAGTCTCTGTATTTATTTTGAGACAAATCCATGTCTGAAGTAGGGAAAATGACTATAATGGAGGGAAAAGAAAGTAATTTGTAGCTAGAATGCCAACTTACATATATGTGTCACAGTAAGGTTCTTCTATTTATTCTTGCTGCCATCCAGAATTGGTCTTTTGATCTCAGTGGGCTTTGGCTCAAACCACAGAGGCAGGGGTTTGATTCCTTGGGTCTCTTTGAAAGCAATACTTACAACTGCTTCTCAACAACCCACATTTCCCTTAATATTTGCTTTCATTTGCATTCATTAAAACAGTCATTGTAATGAAAGCTCATGTTTTAGGATTTTAGCTGGCTACCTGCAGAGATTTTTTCTTTTCAAAGCGTAGTTGCTTAGATGTACTTTGGTCTTCTGCTGTTCAGCCCTCCCCAACCCCCTCTCATTCCACCTGAAGCTGAAAACAGGACAATGTGGATGCTCTAAGGCGGCTGAGAAAATCCTCTTTCTGGCTGTTGGGGTGTAAGTCCTTGCTCCACAGTGAGGGTAATGCTGACTGCCCGATTGAGACTCAGGATAGTTTTCCCCTTTGATCAAATATTGGGATCTTGGATTTTATCACCTTTTTCTGAGGCCTTGCAAATGGGTTATCTGCTCTGATGTCTCACACAGTCCATCCCCCAGCCTTGTGCATATGTCACACTTCAGTCTCTCTTGCTCAAAGCGTAAAATATAGTCTTCCAGGCAGCTGCTTTACTCTGACTAAAGTCTTGGGGTGTCTGTCCTATGACATACAGGAGATCAGAGCAAATGACCTCACGGTCATTTCTGTTCTCAAGCTATGAAACACAAGTACTCCCAGTGGCTTCCATGAAACACTATCCCTCAGAGCCAGCTGCTTGCTGCCTCATGACAAATGCTCAGCACAGTGTTCTTGCTGACCCATCAGTGCTTCCTTGCTCCTCTTATCTTACTGCATTTGAACTGGATCTCATATAACAAAACACCATATTCAGAAGACTCATTGGCAAAACTCAGCAGTGCTCTGTCAAAACTCTTCCATGTTCCCTGGTAGGATCCAGCCCTTTATTTTTAATGGGATGTTCAGAAAAAATGGCAAGCAATCATTCCCAACAGATGTAATTTTACCTTATAAAGTATCAAAGGAGTAACAATTTTTAAAGGAAATAGGTATGGAATTCCCTTGGGGCAAAAGAATACCAAAATTTCAGAGCAGGATTTTATCTTTGTGGTATTTGGTTACTTATTGTAGGTTCTTGCTTCAGGCATTGCTGTTCTATATTTTATTTGATTTATACATGCAGATTTTCTATCTATATGTTCTCTTTCCCTCTTGGTAGATTAAACATGGAATATCATGGCGAGACATGTTTGTGTTGTGTGTAGCTTTAAAAGAGTAGTGTGGAAAACCTGAAATTTTTGAGTGTCCCTGCATGGTCTGTCAACTTGATCCAAACTCTACACGGTGTTGTGACTAGTTTCAGGTTATTTATTAATCCTTTCAGAAACCAGCTTGTCTTTTAACTGCATAAGGATGTGCTTTAAAATGCTCTAATATATGGGTAACAAATATGATCTCAAAGACTGATATAACTGCTTTCTATCAAGCTTCTGCTATTTGCAGAAAACTGATAGAATGATCTTTGAAATGCTGATACTGTATAGAAGGGTATTTGTATAAAGCTCTGTTTCTGCTTCCTACATTCTTCTTGTAGAACCATCACTCTGCATAAGGCATCAGAATTTTTTATTGTCTTAGTGCTATTTATTAGCTTGTCCTAATAATAACAGACAGTACAGGCAAAACATCACATGTTTGTGACTGGCCCAGTTCAGTCAGATAGATGGTACATGCTGTGAGACAAACTCAGAATTGTGGTTACCACATCACATCATTGGTTTGCACCACACTGGAAACTTTTATGGTATTTTCTTATTTTAAGGTAGGGAAAGCCCTGTCAGCAGATAATTATGTTGACTGTAGCTACTTCTTATCGCTCTAGTGACTGGACAGGAGATGACTAAATCAGGCACCCTGCACAGAAAGCACAGAGACAAGCTGTAAGTCCCTAGGGCGCAGCCCCTGGCAGTCAGTCATCCTTTGGGATGTGGGAGCTCATACAGCATCCCCATTGCAGCCCCAGGCATGTTAATGTTAAATTAAATGGGTATAATGTTAAATAATCATTCTATTTTTGATTTACTGTTGTCAACCTAGTGAGACTTCTAGAAGGTGCTGTACCTGTCAGTGGATTGAATCTGCTGAGACAGCTGCTGTCAACAAAGTCCTGTACAGATGTTCTCCTATATGACCTATGGAGACCAAGGACAGAACCATGCTTCTGTTTCCTCCCTTTACCCTGCTTGTTTTGGAAGTGCTAAGCCTTGTGCCTATCTGATTGCAGAGACTATGGTGTGGAAATATATGGGCTTTTGCTATGCCAAGATATGGTGACCCCATGTTAAAAATAGCAGTGATAGATTATGTGGCCCAAGCCCACAGGTGTCTTTTTGTTCTGTGATAATAATAGTTCTGATATGTTTAATTTCATGAATTCAGAATCAGTCTAGTGTGACCTTTCTGAAAAAGACTATCTTCTCTCTTTCAGCTGAGCTCCCACTTTCACGTCTTGTTGTACCTATACTCCTTGGAATTGGCTGGATAGTGGGTTGTGCATTAATGGTTTACATTGTCTTCTCTTGATAGAAGTAAGTGATTTGTATCATATACCATCCATGTTTCCTTTGGTTTGCATTGCTACCTTTTCTAATATAATTTTCTTTTTCTACAGGAAAGAAGAATTTACAATGACGTTGATTAAAAGAACCTGGACATTATATTCCAGAACTTGGAAATGAAATATCTAACCACTAAAATATGTATAAAATGAGTTATTTTTAATATCCACACTGTAGACATAGTATACACTTTTTATCTACAACAAAAGTGTGAGATGCTAATTAGAGTTAGGAAGAATCACATCAAACCATTTCCCCAGTTTTCCTATCATTCAGAACTGAGTGAATGGTTTTTGGAGCCTGGTGGTAGGTGAGGTATCTGCATGTTCTCCAGACTACTTTGTTGTTGTCGTCTTGAATTCTAGCATTTTTTGAAACCTCCCAGAGGTACTGGTGCAATGTAACACACAAAAAAAATGCATTAAGCTCATTTGTGGAATGTGCCAGGCTGGGCAAGAAGTACCTCAATGTATTTGGAGAAGTGTAAATGAGTTAAGTCACAATTTAAAAAGTTTTGTAATCAAAAATCAATTATGTTAAACTCTAAAATATTGTGGCAAAACACTCTTCCCTCTCCCAATATCTAGAATGTTACTGTCTAAGTAAGTTTTCCAAAACTACATTAATTTCCTTTTTAAGAAAGCAAACAGTCACACAAACATACTAATATATAAATCAAAAAAGTCCTTTGGAAGATGAAAGGGAGATGGGGAATGCATCTTAAAATGCATGACTCAGCCTTTATAAATCCTAAAAGCTTTCAGTTTTATTTAATTATATGTAGAAAATACCAAATTAACCACTGGTCTTTTGTGTTTAAATTATGTTCAGAGCCAAATCTTAAACTTTTTTAGTTGGAATCCAATCCAATTCTCATCAAATTAAATATGGCTAGACTACAGTGGGAACTGAACAGGATTAAGATTGCTTGGAATTCCGGTTCCGTTTTTGGGCATGCTAGCAGTCCCCTCTGATGAAGCCAAACAGAGCGCAGTACTAGATATTAGAGAGAAAGGTTAGAATTTAAATTGAAACTATATAACTAGTCTTGGAAAAAAATCAATGTAATAGGTGAAAATCCAAGTTCTACACCTACCAGGAACTGTTAGCAGCACAAATATAGGACAGGGAGCAACTGGCTAGACAGCATTTTTTCAGAAAAGAACCTGAGAATTATAGTGTATCACAAACTGAAGCAATGTCATAATGTTGGTGTGAACAGGTTTGAACAACAGAAAAATAGCCTATAAAACAAACGAAATCCTCCTCCTGTTCCATTCAGCAATGGTACGGTCTCCCAAGCCTTCTGATTTTGTCACTGCACTTCAGGAACCAGTTGTGGGCCAATGGGAAGGAATTCAGAGGAGAGCAACAAGGAGGAACTGAGGTGTGTGATGTTTAACCAATGATAATACAAGCACACTCCAGAGGAGGTTCAGCCTAAAAAAGAGAAGACTGAGGAAAACGTAACTCTTCAAATATACAAAAGACTTTTTGAAAGAAGAAGGGAATAATCTGTTGCCAGTGATGTACAGGGCAGAAGTAATGGGGAATCAGCAAGTGAGATCCAGGCTGTCCTTAGGGTAAAGGTAGAACATTACTGGAAGAAATTTTAGGGTATTACTGTAGATTCTTGATTACTGGAAGCCTTTTAGAACAGACGGACAGACATTGAGGCAGCAGGAATACAGCTAACCCTGCCTTGGGGCCCAAGGGTGCCCATTTAATGTCTCCTCATGCATGATTCTCAGTGACTCTGAAAGCACTCCAGTTCAGCAGGGCTGTTTGCAAGAAAAGAGAGACCTCGCTGATGGTAACAGCAGACAAGTACTACTTTCAATCTCAGGCTTTTTTCAGCATGCAAGGAAACTCTCAATTTAATATTGGTTCAACTGAGAGGGAAAGTCTGTATACAGAATAGCAGAGGAGATACAGATCATGCATACAGTACATAGATAAAGCTGTGTGAAGAAAGCCAGCAGCACTATTACAGCAATGAGATTGACCATGCAGTTTACTGTTCAGATGAATGCATTACAGTTTAATGATCCTCGTCTAAATACGGACTACATAGTAAAGAGGACTAAAGCCTTCTGACGGGTATTTAGTGCTTTAATTTTGCATGTTTTTAAAACCTCATACATGTTTCCTGAGATACTCAGAAGAGGAATAGTTACATACACATGAGAAAACCATTTCTTTAGTTTCATCTGTAGAGAAGTAGTGTAGGCTGATTCTCTGTATTTCTTAGGTTTTGTGCTCTGTTGTGCAGCTATCTGCTCATTTGCAGCTATCAAGGCAGTTCAGACTATCACCTATTAAAAGACACAGATGATGGCTGGCAGGATCACATGCTTTTAGGTAAGTTAGACTGTACCATGCCAACGATAGTAGGATATTGCATTACATACCAAAATGTGGTGTAGTGAACTGTCTTCCTTGCATTTATCTGCAGATATTGTAGTGTAGGCAGCATCACCCATGGCACAGTACTCTTAATGCTTTCCTTCAGAAACTTGGCTTCACATGAGACATTGCTAAATATCAAATATTTACAATAGCTGATACCAGCGGAGGAACCGCAAACATTTTAGAAACAGAAGAATTAATTCTTTGTGGGGCTTGGAGAAACCTTATTAACCCTTAGCCTTATTATGGAGAAAATTTCTTGGAATCTATTGTTACAAAACAGAAACATGCATGTCTTCCAAAAAGAAAGCATCAGACTTACTTGAAGTTGGGAGGTCTGTTGTACAGCGCAGCATGTCTAAAATCATAGCTGAGATGCACTGTGGCTGTTCTCCAAATGTGAGATGGATGCAGGAAGAGGTCAGCACTCTGATGTACTTCCACGTGAGTCTGATGCCTTAATAAGGAACAGTATTTCCTGATGGACAGACCACTGAACTGAGATATGTAAGATCTGGTCTCTATTCCCAGCTCTGCTACCCAGCCTCCTGGTTGATTTTATACCAGGGAATTTTGCCCTTTTTTAATTATAATTGGATATTTTTTATTACATAATGCCTTGAGACCTTCCAGTGACTTGGTCATTTAAAATCCAAAGTGATCATCAGATCACCCTAGCCACAGCATTCTCCTAGATGGCTCAATTTTGAGCCTAAATATTTTTATACTAAAAAGTTTCAGTTCTTAGAAGACTAAATCACCAGTGATTCAATCCCCAGTAACAGCAGAGAATGGATTGGGGGAGGGAAGTGTGTCCTGAAGATCATGGTAAGGTACATATTTAAGGGAAAGTGAAAACATCTTAATGACCCCTTAATGGGGTTGGATAAGGAAGAGAATTATTTCATGACTCCTGCTCAAGCAATCTGTATAATCTTGAGTAGACAAGGAAGGCACATCAGTCAGACATCCTGTCTCCAGCTGTGGTCAGTATATGGTATCCTTTAGGGGGAAAAAAAAAAAAAGGAGAGAGAAAGTGTATTTGGTCATGGTGCAGCCACAAAAATTCCTTTGCAACTCCTGCAGTTAATAGCTGAAGCACTGAAGCCTGACCTTCAGTTTAGGGAATTGTCTTAAAACTGAGTTATGTGGTGTGAGTGAACTGAGAACAAAGTGGGCAATACTATTTCACTGTGTCCTGAAATGGAAGGAGTAAAACCAGAGTCTCCTGTAGAAATGGAGATTTCCAGCCTCCATGGTAGCTGCTTCCATGTGAGGACCTCCAAACTTCCATGAACTATCCTCTCTTCACGTCTGTATGATACCATCCATTTGAACTCATTCACACATCCAGGCGATGTAAGTTGAGAAGCTAGCCTAAGCATGTATTTTAAACAGATACCTTATTTTAAGGACCAGTGCCCCATTATCTGAGGCTAAGACTGTCTGGACTGATACTGCCCCTGACTGTCCAAACTCTAGATAACAGGAAGGCTGCTTGAAGGCACAGAGAGGTAGGCTTACATGACAGCTCAATTCCTTGGTGCTTTCAAGAATCTCCCAGAAAACACTATGCTGAGAAATTAAAAGATTGCAATTATACTAAGTCCCAATCTACGCCTTTTCCCATGAACTCATTCTTCCTTTTTGCAAGTGGACAAATAGTGATTTTTTTTTTTTAATCCTGAACAACAGGTTAGCTCTATCTGGTTTGCATTAGGCCAGTGCTGCTACACTAAGCTGACAGCAGTTCTCCAGCAGCTGCTTGGCAGCTTTGATCTCCGCTCTGATCCGTGGCCACAGTGCACCCCCTGGGCGGCCATGCACCGGCCCATCCATGAGCCACCCCACGGTGCCTCATGCTTGCGGCCCAGCCAAAGCTGCGCTGAGCACCCCAAAAAAAGCGGCACAAAACTATGGTCTGGAAGCATGATGAACTCGTATGTATTTTTACATTTCAATTTATTCATAAAGCATTGATGAAAATACACAGTTCTGAAAAATCCAAGACCCGAAGTGTTTTTTTCAGGTGTTTATTTGGCAAAGAATGTTTTAGCAACTTAACATTTCAAATACAATGTAAGGAGGTAAATATAAACACTAAAATATGTTTTAGCTTTATCTAATTTTTGAGAGCAGAAAGATCTGATTTGGGAAAGCTAAACAAACAGTCCTGTAGATATTCTCTTTTTAGCTAGTTCTCAGAATCTTTTTTGTTTTTCTTCCTATATATTTAACAATGAGATAATGAATTGAAAGCATTGCTCGAAAGGCCATGATGAAGCAAAACAAAGCTGAATTTCTAGGGTGGCTCCAATATTGTCAAGCTAACTCATTACACAAAGGAAAAGTTTCCTGTCAGTTTTCTAGAGCAATAAAAGACAATTATTCCAGGAAAATACACATCCCACACACTGTTAAAGTGCATTGACCATTCTGTAAAGTAGCCTTTTGCAATCACCTTCTGGACAACCCACTCATGTGCCGTTTCATCATTAAACAATAAAACGTTCTGCTGAAGCTTCCCACACTTGTAGGAGTGGATTTGGTAAGAGAAGTTCTTTCTCTCTCTCCCCAGTCACTAGCATCCTGCTCCATTTGAGAAAATGAAGAAACTTAGCACCCATCCACTCACTGTACTTTTCAGAAAAACATATTCAGATTTCTACCAAAATTAAGGTGCATTGCTTTTCAACTGCAGCAATTCAGTTTTTCTGCTGCTATGCCTGTGTATGGAATATTTGCATTGCTAACAAGCCTGGACAGGCCTTCAGCTTGGTTGTCAGCCTAACACCACCAAGGTCTGCACAGCCGTATCGACCACGGGGAGCCCGTCCTCTGCACGCGAAGCCCGTGCGCCTGCATGGGTTTGGGGTGGACGAGTTTGGATTGCTTCTTCCAGCGCCCTTTGCATTATCGTAATTGCCTTCCAGACAGGGTGATGATTTTTGTGCACCGATTTTCACTGATTATTACTCATCTTTTCATTTACAAAAGCGCAGTGGGATGTTCCTGTAGCGAGTGGGTCCCCCTTGTTCACCCTAAGGTCTCTGCACAGCTTCCCCCGTCCCGCTCAACAGCCACATGCGTGTGCAGGCATCGATCAGGGACGAGTCTCTGTCTGTCTGTCCGTCCATCCATCCGTCTGTCCCGGGGCGCTGCGGGTGGCTGCTGCTCGCCGCTCCCGGCTCCTGTTCGTGCTGCGCGACGCTACCGGCGCGCAGGATGGTGACTGTGTTCCTACCGCGACCTACCCGGGGCGCTCCGAGCGGGGCAGCCTGCTGGGCCCAGCGCGCAGCCCGTCGGCAGCCGCCCTCGGCGAGCTACACGAGGAAAGGCAGCAAATGGCTGCAGCAGCATCAGCACCACACAGCAACCCTCCCCTTCCCCCCCCCCCCCCCCCCCCCCGCACCCAGACTGCGCCGCTGACACCGCCCCTTTAAGGGGCGTGGCCGGGCGGGAACCTTCTGGAAGGGGGCGGAGCGGCGCCCTCTGGGGTTCATAAAATGGCGGCCGTGGTTAGAGGGGAACGTGTGCGTGTTCATGAAATGGTGGAGGGGTGTGGTGGGCACTGTTGTGCCTGCCTGGGTATCACCAGAGCCACCCGGTGCTGCGGTGCCTGGAGCCCTGCCTGGCTCTCCCTAGCTGTGTGTGAGGAGCGAAGCCGCAGCTGGTAAGATAGCGGCGGTGATGCGCCTGCCTTCGTTCTGCATCGAGCTGGGTGGCTCTTGGATGTTACTTTTAACAGCAATTTTATCAGTCTTTTCAGGCCCATAATGCTTCTAAAAACATCTTAATAGCATTTTTTTTTCTCTAGGGGAAAAAAAATTCTAACTTGGGTTTGATCTGAGTTTACAGACCAGTTCTGCACTTCCATCCAAAGAATAAAGTGGAGGCTTTGCAGCCTTACTCCTTAACCAGTAGTACATGATTAATAACACCTGCTTTTTAAGATGCGTTTTTTTTACGTGCATAGTTGCAGGGAACATTGGTTTCTGCATGTGCAAATACAGAGCATCTAAGGTTAGTTTCCCCACTCCCGCCCTTTATTCATTTACAGCTTGTTTCTGTTTAAAGCAATACTCAAATGTCAAGACTGCATTTTGTTGCTGTCTTTGTTCATTAACCTTTAAGAAAATGGCCCCAGGGAGCTGGTGGGTTTGGGGGCCGGTTGACTTGCGGTACATCACGGTGCTCTGCAAGCTGTGGGGCCTGGCGGCGACTCCGTCGGCGCAGCAATGCGGCGTGCGGGGTTGGCATGCAGCGGCGTGGGCACGTCTGCAGCAGGGTGCTTCACCCTGCTCCCAGTGGTCACCTGAGGGTCAGCCTTAAATACGACCCCTTGGGAGTGGTGAGCAAGCAGTGTTTACAGGAAAGCGGATGGGCACAGTAAAAACACTCAAGGCGTGGGTCCCCTCATTTAACCATCTCTTCACAGTGCTTGCTGCATTCCCCTTTTCGGAGAAGATTGTGGAGGCTCCTCAGCCGTGTTGGGGAGGGTCACTTGTACCTATTCGCAGTCACAGCAGGTTGATTTAAAATCTATTAGTATTTAACACTTTTACGGCAGCCATGCCAGGAAACCCTCCCAGCTGCACCCTCTTGAGTTGGGTGCTATATGAGCATATATAGCCAACAGTTTCACTACCAGTGATTTATGAGCTGAGATGCAGGTGGGAGGGCAAGTAGGGTTCACACCAGTGATAGCCATGATAGCCTTTTTTATTGATGTTTATGAAATTGTACAATCTAATGATTAAAACCTCTTAAATATCAAGATAGCTATGGTAGCTGGAGATAGTCCTAAAAGGATGAAGAGTCACTCCCCCAGTATTATGTGCTTCAAGCTGAACTACTTAGAACTGACTTACTGACTTACTAGTTCATAGATTTTAATAAGCAAATGGTGACTACTTGTGCTCTGTATAAGTATCTTATGTCTAAGAAGGTCACCAAGGAAGATCAGTATTTGGATGAGGTGACCTCCTGGAGAGCAACAGTTAACTGGAATTAGGAAGATAGGACTGACAAAGACATCCAGATTACTGAATCCAGTCCCGAAAGCTGACTGTCACAATGGTAGGAAATGTTTCTTGTAAATAGGTGAAAGCATTTTGTGAGTCCATAGCTTTCTGTAGTTTCATCTAGTTGAAGGTGCACCAAATAATTGCTTTCTTTGGTGAAGAGCTTGGCAGTTACTGCTGGCTTTCCCACTAACACAAGTTCATCTGTAACAGCAGTTGTGAGTAATGCTTTCTGCCATCCATTTTGTCTAGGTTACCATAACTTATGGTGATTAATGACTTTGCCTCATTTCATCACCTCTTAGCTGGACTACAGGCATGTGTAATACACTGGGCATGGAGCCCAGTCTGTAAGAAACTCCAGCTAGTGTAGGAGGTCTCACACCAGCAGGACATCTGTTTTCTGCTTCTATGTTAGATTCCCATAAAATACTCAGTCACATTGCAGGTGTCAGTCTTTATCTTCATGGCTCTAGTTGAAACAGGACCAAAATATGAAAAAAAAAAAATCTGCCTAAAGAATTAAATGGACAAGCTTATTTTTGAAGCAGAGTGTAACTAAGGTGACCTGTGGAGGAGAAAGATCTTTCTCAGGGCCTGGCTCAACTCTGGAATGGACTCTGAAATCTAAGGTCCAGCAGAAATGATCTCGTATGGTTTTATGTGTGTGCCATACTTGCTTCTCTGACCTTGTCTTTGCCAGCACGAATATGTAGTGATGTGTGCACATAAATAAACAGATGCTGTATTGGATGTCTGCTGCCATAGAGCAAATGGGAGCTTACTCTCAGTTAGCATTCTACTGATGTATCATGGTTGAGGCACCAGATTGGAATACATGAGGGAGAAATGGTAACAGCTAAGTGGAAATGGTTTAGAGTCCTTCCACATAATTTTGAAACTTCCATCAATTATGTCCTCATGTAAGGAAGGAATCTTCAGAACAATAATATGATCCATTTAATAGCTTTAAATGTGTCATCTTCCAAAGCTGTTCTAAGCTATTTCAGTATTTTCTGTTGTTTCCATTATTGTAACATCTAATTGCTACTTGAGTGTCTGCATGGGTAGTGGAGGACCTACTGAGTAGTAGTGTCTTTCAGCAGGAGGCCAGTGTAAAACAGCAGATGTTAATAGAAGAACTAAATCTTCCTAGCATTAGAAATTTTATCAATTTTTTGTTTGGTTGGTTTTTGTTTTAAGATTCTGTTACCTTTGAAATATTTTGGGTGGTACCTGTAAAGGCTATAAGGGATTTGCATTATCTGTAAGTCAGTGCATATATTCCTTTCCTAAGTGTGAGGAACACTTCTCTTAACTGAGATGCTTGTGTTTTGTGGATGTTTGCTCTACCTTTCTCATTACACAACAGAGTCCCTGAGACAGTGGATAATACAATATCTGGGAGAACCTGAATGGGAAAATGACTATAATTTCATAATACAGGAACTGAGTAGTCCTCTTAAGAGCACTAATCCAAGTGCCTTCTGTACTTCACTGATTCTGAGAGCTTGGTCTGAGCTCATTTAGGAAAACTTGCTTCTCTTTTGAGTTGCTACCATTGCCTCCTCTCATTTGGGTCTGGTATTTTAATATGTGATGTGACAAGAAAACAGCTGGAGGTGTTATGCAGGTCAAGTGAGACATTGAGATGTGTGGAATCTGAATAAATTGGGGAAAATTTGCTTGCTCTCAAACCTCTCAGCAGTGCAGTATATTCTTTATTGCCCTCGTTTCATTTGTTTTCTGAACTGAATATTTTTTGTTTTGGGAAACAGTGATTTAGCAGTGTAATATTGATTGAATAATACAAAGTAGTTCCAATTTCTACCTTACTCTCACTGACTAACTCAGTACATGTATCTTGTATTTTTCTGGAGGAGAATTTAATCCAGTGTCTCATGATAAAATAATGATTCTGCCCTTTTTTTAGGTTAGTGGGAGGATTTAATTCTTAGATAATTTTTGAAATACTTCATTTAATATCTTTTTATGAATAATATGGCTACAAAATTTCACTTATTACTTCATGAATTGAAATCTTCTAGTAGAGCTCAGTAATTTTTTTGAAGGTACTTAGTTTTGATTTAAAGTCTAAATTAGATTGTATCGCATATCTAGATGAATTCTAGGTTATGTTCACTTACTGAAATATTTTTATCAGCTGTACTTGTATGTCAGTATTGAATTGCAGCTTCATCTTTTTTAAAGTAGATAGATTAAATGTCTTAACTTTAATTGTAAGGCCATTTTCAACATCTATAATCTTTTATCATTTTTGTTTTTTTTCTGTACTTTTTCAGTAGTGTAGACACTGTAAGTGGACGGTATTCATGTAGCAATCTCTTTCATTCCATTTCTTAAAGTCAGTCAAGAGCCCAAACTTGTCATTTAAATGTGACAGGGTAATAAAGTTACCCAGCGATTTTAGTGAAATAAGAGTAATTAGCCACATGCACTGAGTTCATGCAGATGCCTGTGCGAATTATGATTGTCTGTTTCATTGTTGGTATAAAAATAAAAAAGATCAATGTTTGGAGGGGTTTCAGTCTGAGAGTAGAACATATCTCAGTGCAGCTGGGAAGAGTTTTGCCTCACTGAGGTTTAACAATTCTCTGATGATTCAGCTAAGAAAATGAATAGTGTATTTAATAGTCTTTGTCAACTAGCTGGTCAAGTGGAAAAAAAAAAGCACTGGGGCATATCAAAAGGATTATTAACAAATAGTGATGTATTGCAGTAAGATCAAAACTTCTCCTGTGTTAATTTAAAGACTAAGAAGCCCTGGAGAGAGGGGAAAGAAGAATGAGGAGTTTTGAACCTGAATAAATCCCAAAGAAAGAAAGAGCTCCTCAGTGCTAGGCTCTTTCTGGGAAGGCATTCTGGCAATGTAAAGGTTACTGTTGTGCCAGGAAGATGCAAAGCTGCTGTGGATTATTGGCTGAACTACACCATGTGAAAGAAAGATACTCTCAGTTCCAAATCAATATAACTTTTAATTCTTTTCATTTGTGCACATCTATGTTTTGATAAGTCTTTCATCCTACATTATGGCATGAGGGAAAGATGTTTCTGTGAGGTATATGACTAACATCAAGACACTCCAGCCCTATAAGAATTGAAGCTGAAGGTATGGTAGTCTTTGAATTTGAATGTCTTCGTTTAAACTGTGAAGTGGTGCTAGGGTCTAGAAGGAACAATACACTTACTAATTACAGTTAATGGATAAAGCTCTTTGATGCTTGGGATGAGCGCCAAGTGTGTTGGTGCCTTCATGCGTTGTTCTACACTGGTGAGAGATGTTGGCGTGCAGGCAGGGAATGAGGCGCTGTGCACAGTCTGCCCTGAAGGGCCAGGGTGGTGATTTGCGCCAGATAGCTTATAGGATGTGGGGGTGAATCACTTCAGATTTTCTCTTCTGTCTGCAGGCATGTGTCTCTGGTTCAGCACGATGTCAGAGAAAATCCTTTTCTGGGCAGTAAGTGAAGCTGTTCATTAGCTGTTAGGGTAAATAGCACTTCTAACGAGCTGATAGAAGATGCATGAGCCCATTGTGATTCTTCTGAGTGCTGTATATGTGATAGCTTACTTCTCACTGTATGCTGTGGTTTTCCACTGGGTGTCACAACACATTGAGAAAACTCAGGACTCATGTATGTTGGAATTGAATCACAAGCCTTTAAATTAATATTTAAAACTGTTAGATTTCTTCCTCCTCTCCCTTTATCCCCTCCCCCCCAGATAAATAAGGCTTACATAGGATAACAGGTTACATTTGGTCAGGAGAAATTGTGATTGAGTCATTCATCTGGAAGAAAGTCTGTAAAAGCCATTTAATAGCAACATCTTTGCCACTGAATTTTCTGTCTTTTTTTGTCCAGATTTGAGTGTCACCTGAGAGTTGTTAAGCACATCTCAGAAGAGGTGTAGTCCTATTGCCATAGGTATCATAGGAGATTTGTCACTGACTTAATTAGGGCGTGTTTAGACCCTGGGCAGTTGAAGCTGTTTCACTATGAATTGGAGCACTTCAATATTAATTACATGCATTTCTTAGTTATGGTTGGGTGTTATGTATGTTTGGTAGCTGTTTTGAGTCCTACTGCATCTCTGTTCCCCTGTTTCTTAAAGTTGTTTTTGAGTCTAACTCTACCTTTTTCTTTACACTGGTGTAGGTCAGGAGAAAACCATTAAGTATTTTTTTTTGAACCTGTAAAGTGGTGTTTTCTGCAGATTTCATTGGTGTTAATGATACTGTGATAGAGATAATTAGATCTGACATTTCAAGTAAAAAGAAAAAATGTGAAACAAGTCATGAGCCAATTTACCTATTCCTTCCATCTTTTCCCTTAATGTTCTGTTGCTTTCTACAGTACTTTAAACCTTTTAGAAGGCTAGATGGGATATGCCTAAGACCAAGCTTTCCAGGGAGAGGGACTATAACACTCCTCAGGTGACTTCTCCAAAATCAGCAGGAAATGAGGGAAAACACTGAAGGTGGTAACCTGAAAGAACCGATCTGTAAGGCAATACACAAAGGTAACTTAAGTATCTGGAAAATATATACCAAGAATGAAGCTGTCAAGGGCAAGTGAAGTAGAAGAATCTAACAAGGAGGGGTTATCTCATTGCCACCCACAGATCAAGAGCAGTTTGAATACTTCTCAGGTATAATTTTTTTTTCTTTCTTGCAGGTATGGAATATTCCCCCCCTCCCCCGTACTTTCCTTGCGGAAGGTCCTTGCCTTCCACTGAGGTAATTTTTTTAAAAAGACTGTTTGCCTTTAAACATTGACAAGGAAGCACTGATGCACACTTCATAAGGTACTGGTTTTTGACACACTATTACAGATTGTTCCTTTCTCTGTTTTTCATGCCTACTTGATTGTAATCATCTTTGTCAGTAAAATGAAAACAAATAGTTTCCGGCAACATAGCTGAGGCATGTAAAATTTACAGAAAATACAAGCACTTTAGCGGCACAGTTTTTCCATTACTGACAGTATGTTTATTGTTGTTACAACTTTCAGCAGTGAATTTAGGTGTTTCATGCTGAGTTCCTGGAAATGCTAGAAAGAACCAGTGCATTTTCATACAAGTTGAACTCCAACAGTGAAATTTGTCAGAGTGCTTAGATGTAGAATTGAAGAAGCAATAAAACACATGTGGCATTAAAAGTGTGTCCTTCAGCCTTGCTGTTTGTTTTTGAGGTGTTTGGTAAACACTTTCCATGTCATATCTATAAATACTTCCCTGACATATTAACACTTGGAGAAGGAAAAGCCTTGCTAGCTTTAATTAGTTTGCAAGCTGTGATGAAAGGTATGTTCTGATCGTCACTGCTTGTTTAATGTCAAATAATTCACCTCTGAATGAGTGTTATGCTTCTTTTACGAAGGCCAGAATTTCACTTTTGTATGAGTGTGGAAGTCACAATTAATACAAGCTAAGGTTTGGTTTCTGAGACATAGTTTAGTTTAGTTTTGTATTAGATGCTGAAATGAACCTATTGTCACTATGTGACAGCAGAAATTAAATAGAAGATCTGTTTCAAAACTTTGGGCCAAAATCTTTGATGTTTAAAAATGACTTCTTTACCAAATCAAGCAAATAAAATTTGTCTTCATGTTAAAGGCACTGGGAATTCCTTCCTTCCAGGACAACCAATCTCCAGTTTAGGGAAGTCATGAAGGGCTTCCCTCCAATGCTTGTCCTTTTAGACCACCTTTCCTATTCATTAAGAACAGGTGGTATAAATTTAATCTCCCTGACGAACCCCAGTAACACCTGCATCTAGAGCTATTGTCTTTCATTAAGTCAGTATTGCATTCTAAAAAATTCCTGGCCTGTGCTTTCAGATGCTCTCTTGTGGTTAATTCTGTGGAACTCTAATGCAGACAGCACCTTCCAGTTAAGGTGGTGTTAGAGCAGGTCGGTGGATTTATAGTCCTAGTTTGCTAGAGATATCTCATTTGGGCTAACAAGGCAAGACATTTCTAATGTGGAATTCCCACTGAGCTCATCAGTTAACAAATAGTGGAGGGCAAGAAGGGCAGGTAATACACAATTTAGGAAAGATGATGGAAGCCGTGGATTCCTAACATGCCTGGATATTTTGAAATGACACTACTCACCTAAACTTAGCTGATAAGCTAAATGACTTCTAGGTAAAAATGTTGGAGAAGACTGAAGTGATGTGTTGTATGATATATCCTGCCGTAGAAGTAATCTCAGGAAACACTGACATTCAGAGGTGTACTGCAGAGTTCTCATTACTCCTGTGATTGCTCTTGGCTCTAGAGTGTGGTCACTAGTAGTCATAACTCTATGTAGTTCTCATTCAGTTGCTTTGGCAGGGAGTAGAGCCAAGGTTTGTTTTGTTTCCCCACCTCCACTCCAAAGAGTGCAAAAGTAAATGAGTAGCCTCATTTGCTCCTAAATATTTGAGCCTGTGGTTAGTATAGCCAACAGTTGTGTAGATCAATGAAGGAGATCTTAGGGTTGTGTTTTTTTTTTTTTTTTGTTTGTTTTTTGTTTTTTTGGAAGGTATTTAGATGTATAGACATACGTGAACGTGACCTTGACAATTAGGAGTATTTAGGTTCCTGCCTTGTCCAGATCTCTCTCTCTCCCTTCTCCCCTTTGTTAAGCTTTGTTACTCACAAAAAATCTTAGATTGAAATGAGTCTTTTTAGGTTATTTTTCCACTTGCTTGATTTCATGCAGTGAAAGCAGTATACTTGCAGCCTCTTAGCACAGTCAACAAAGACTAGTGAAACTTTACTATTTCACTTTGTCATGTGTCTTACTTGGTTTGTTTCACACACCCTTCCAAACTCCTAGCTCATTGTTTTAAGTGGATAGTCTGTAATAAATTGGATGAGAGAGGAAGAAAAAAATGAAATACAATGAAATGGGGGCTTGTGGGAGGGAATCTTGTCATTCAGGAATGTAAAAGCTGGCTTTAGAGATTTGCCAAGGCCTAGCTGTCAAGTGTAGGTTCTGCTTCATCAAACAGTATCTATTGCTGCGCTAACCAGGGCTTTGGATGCTTTCCATAAGGGGAGCTTTATTTCTGACTGTGAAAGAAATTACCTTATCTTTGGTAGTATATATGAATTCAGTTTTCCTGCTCCATTACAAGAGCTAAGATCAGGAACTAACAGGAAACAAGATGTAGCTATTTTTGTGTATATAGGTGATACACAAGTGAAAAAATCTTGGCTATATACTGTGCCTGCTGTTGAAAATGAGAGGCAGTTTAAGCAACAATAAATGTTCTCTCCCAGATTTTGGCTGTCTAGCAGGCAATGGAGGGCGGGACGGGGGGGAAGTAGTATCAGAAAAGCTAACTGTAGCTCAGCCATTGCTGATCCAGCGCTTAGAATTTATTTACCTGTTTTGATTTACCCATGTTTCTATACAGAATATATTTGCTACTCTGTTCACAAGTTATTAGGGAGTCTGTATTTAGAGATTTTAGTTGCATTAATATTAATTTTTATTAATTTACTGGTTTATTCTCCTCCTGTTTGAATTTATTTTGTATCCTTGGTAAACATTACTATATCCATCTGTAAAAATAGGTATAATAGTATTTCCTGTCTCAAAGTTTTGTGGTCCTAAATGTGTAAAGGACTGAGTTCATTTGGACATAATCCAGTTAATGATGAAGAGTGCAAAAAGACCTATGACAAATGTATGTAGGAGTGAAGAAAGGGGTCTAGTAGAGAAGGGGAGAAAAAACCTGTTGCATATCTTGTTCTTCCTTCCACTTTTCTGTAACTCCTCTTTTACTATTGGTTGTGCTTTTGTGGTCAGAAGGGGCTTAGGGAGAACAGTGAGTAGACAAAGAATGGTGTAGGTGTGGAGTCCTTGAAAGCAGTCTCCGTGCTCTGGACATCATATGCGTTCGGAAAGGCCTGTAGGAACTTGGTTTGTGGCTGCCCTTGGCCACTTGGACTGTCAAGGATGTTCTGCAAGCAAAGATCCTTACGTTGCTTCTTAGAAACTGAAGATACAGCTGCCATGCTGCCAGCAGCAGTGGAACTGTATGGGCTGCTACTGAACACTTTGCTATTGCTCCTGCATTATGCATGGCTCTTTCTCCTGGGAATTCCTGACAAGGATTCTGTTTTCTTCTCCAGACTGTTGGGGCAAATTCTTGTAAGAGCAAGTTTATTGCAGGCAATTTTATAGGTTGTTTAGTACCCAAGGAAATTATGCTAAATATCTGTTTTTAAACTAGGGTAAAATGATTTGAATTGTCCTTTCGTCAATTGTTACAAATGTTGGTGTGTTGTACTTGGGGTAGATAAAGGAGTTTATTTACAGAGAATATATTTTTATTTTATACTTTTTATAAGGAACACACATTATGTTTGACTCAATTTCGGTTTATTATCAAAATGTTTTTATCAGATGACAAACTTGGAAAGCTAAAAGGAACATACGTTTTTAAATATACCTGTTGTAGCAGTCATCTGAGGTATCTGGTACCTATTTTGGGGAATCTCAATTTGCTTTGTGACACAAAGCAGTAAGTTCCTTTGCAATCTGCATGAGGATGTTCAGTACCTATTATTGCAGATTTAAATCCTTTTACTTGTCTTGTTTAAAGCTCCATTCTTGAAAGCAGCTCTGCAAATTCACTGATGTGAGGACTGACATCAATCAGAACATGTGAAAAATATGTGCAGGACTGGGTCCCAAACACTGAGAAGGACAGTCTGAAAACCTTTAAGTTGGTATACTCAGTTGGAGAGCTCAGTTTTATAGACTTATTGCCTGATGCTATGATTAACTCAAATTTCCCAATTTTGTGCAGCCACTGATAAAATATATTACAATATTTCAAGTCAAAAGTGTAGTTCAGAATTAAATATAAAATCTGATTTATACATTACTAGAAACTTTAAAAAAGACCAACCTTTAGAGAAAGCAAGAAAAAGCTTAGAAAATTGTGAAAGGGTCTTTGAGCACAATATTACAGGTTATATGTTGAAAAATTAATAAATTACCTACAATTTTAGTTTGGCTGGAAAGCAGTAAAACTCATGTAAATAGCGACTCTAGTACAGAGTGGAATAATTACTGAGAAGTTAATTACAACAGGTCTTTGGACTCTTGTATAAATGGTTTCAAGTACAAATGAAAGTTTTCATAGAACTGATCTATCGTAACAGCTGAGGGTAAAAAGTCTGACCCTTTTGATCTAAACTGTTACCTCATTGTCATATTATTATGTCTAAACCATGTGTTACCTAATATTTCCTTCCTCTGATCAGAAATGCACTTTTCAGAGCAGTGGGAGATAGTGTTCTACTTTGACATTAAAAGAAAAAGAAAAAAAAAAACACCCTTTCCCTCCCCTAGACCTGATGACCAGTGGGGAACAGGAGTAACTGAGTGAAACATCACTGTACAATGTCAAGTGATTCAGATTCTGCAAGGTTCAGTCATGGGAAAAGCAGCCAATCAGCTAGGGTAGCTAATTGCTGTATTGGTATTCATTGTTCATTTGAGAAGTAGATTGTTTTGATGTGATTGTTTTATGTTTGTGTGTTTGCCAGCAATTACGGTGACTTTTGTAGTACATTTCCCTCAATTTTCTTCCCTCATTCTCAAAATTAGTTCAAAATTTTTTTCTGGAAAGCTGCTTCAGATGTAAGGTTTACTGTTCCATCACCAAACTCGGCACTTGTTAGCAGGATCCATGTAGGTTGTCGTGGTGCATGAAAATGCTTCAGAAAACTCTGGAGAATTTTGCAGTGATCCTATGACCCTTTAAAACAAAATAGGAACATTTTGGCCTTACTAATTCTCTTTGTTTAAAACACAATCTCCTCATTTTGTAACTGCTTTTGCTTCATACAGAATACTGTGGGAAATGCTTGTATTTCTAAGCTCTGACTATTGCTTTCCTTTCACCTAAAATGGTGGCGGTATTCTGTTTTCAGTCTGTATGTTTTGGTGTTTTTTTTTTTCCCTTGTTGCAACCCCCAAAACTGTAGGGCCTGTCCCTTTTACATTGATGGCTCTTACAAAACTTCTATTTATTTTACTAGCAACAGGTTTATTGCCTGTCATTAGTTTCCACTGAGAATTTTTCATAGCTCTGTTTGTATGAAAGGTCCCCTGGGAAAAGAAAGCAAAACTCTGAGGTAGAGGGTGGAACGCTATGTAACTTTCCAGTGAATATTGATTTGTATTTTCAAACCAGTCAAGCTTAACCAAGATCATACTGCTCCTCTGGATAGTCTCCACAAATATTCAGTGAATAAATTTCCTGGAAAAAAACACTCATACAAACAACAGATTTCAAGTGATGATGAAGACTATCCAGCTAAAGCAATTCAGCTGGATAGCTAAATCCAGCTGGATATATTCAGATATATCTGAATATGAGCGTATCTGAGTATATGCGCTGGGAATTGCTCCTTCCTTTGGGGAGGAAGATGCACCATGCACTTACCTATGTGGGAAAACAACTTTAGCTTTAAATACAAATACTGATCCATAATGATTGTGTATCAGGAATTATTTCAAGAACTGACTCTGTGAATAACTTGTGATTATTTTGTGAATAACTATAATGATGATAAACCAAAAATACATCCTGACTGGCCTCAGAAGTCACGACACAGTAGATAGCCCAGAGAAATTATGAAAAAACGCCTCATACATTTAAGTGATGCAGCAGTCCTCCAACATTCCCTGGACTAGAACCCATAGAGTGGGATTTTGCCAGAAACAGAGAAGAAGGGTATTTTGTATTTAATAAAACACTATTTACACTTTTTTTTTTTTTTAAAAAAAAAGGTCACTGGAATATGAACTCTTCCTTCACTAATGTCCCTAGGACCATAGAGGTTTGGTAAGTAAGCAGGGATTGACCTGTGATTGTTACTGCACTTGTTATGTTTTAACACTGAATGTTACTACTCAACTACACATTTACTGAAAAGTTACTTCTATTCTTTTGCCTTGCTTTGATTATCTAATCTAAGATATCTTCTTGTTAGTATGTGGTTTGTTTTTTTTTGTTTGTTTTGTTTTTGTTTTTTTTTTTAGTGGATAAAAGCTTCTACCTGTCCAGTACTCAGAGTTGTCAGTCCATAAACTAAAATTTTACTATGCAAAATGTTAATCAAGAATGGCCTGTCCTACCTGTAAAGAGAAATAGTCTGCAGTTGGTGTAGCAGGCGTAAAATAAAATTAAGCACATTGGGAGGCCACTGTGACTGTAATACTATGTCACTAAGCAGTAATTTTGTGGGTATGTTTCATGTACTAAGTGTTTTCTGTTTTAGACCTCCAAGGTGGTCTGAAAATCCTAAGTCTGAAAAAGGAGAAATTCTAAAAATGTTAGTATGATCTGTCATGAATGCTTGTGTAATTGGATATAAAGTTTAGAACTTTTTATGTTGATGCAAGAAAAGCACGATACATAACATTATATATCCAAAACATTCACAAATACAATTACACAAGGATGCACAACTAGTGAACTCATGAAATAATACAAATCAGTTATGCAAAGAGGAGGCAAAGTTCTGAAGAATCGCTGCAGAGACTCACTAGCGTTGTGACCAAATTCCACTGTAGGACTTCATGCATAGACTGCCTCAGGGAGAGATCTGCAGATAGTACAAAATCCACCCACAGTGAAATGCCAGTCAGATGGCAGCTGAAGGAACAGTCACTGCTTTCACCAAATACTTGAGCATGTGGGATAAGCAGAATAACTCTTTGAAAAGCCGTTGAAAGAAAGATATTGGAATTAATGTACTGAATTGAATCAGAAAAGAAATCAGCCACTGTGTATGTGAATCCTGGAGATGACACAGCCTTTCAAAGCCAGCAGATGTTGTGATGGCTGCTGTGCTACGTGATCTTGCGAGACTTGTCCAAACAGACTTACTGGAGCAAGGACAGTTACAATACTAATGAACAGGTGGTTCTGGCTTAAGTTAAAATGAAAAGATCCTAATCTGGAACAAGGCTTCCATACTGCATGGCTAAGCATCCTATATTCTGTGTTTTCTGTTGGCATTAAGCCTACCTACTCTTGGGAAGGCTGATGGATATGAAGGGAGAATACACAGTTTGCTTATTGCACTACAACATACGAGTTTGTTACTGTTGAAGGTGAGCGATCTTCTACCTACAGCTCACTTCTGCTGGTCTTGTAAGAGAGAAAAAGTGATATTGTGTAACACCTCGCACAGCAGTGCTCCAGCTTTGGGGCTGCAGACACTGAAGTAATGCACCAAAGACAGAACTACCCATCTGCTAAAATAAAAGAACATCTTTCTAGCTCTAAATGTCAGAAGAGTTTTTAATTCTAACAAACCTCTTTAGACATAGGCTATCAACAGAAGGACCTTACCTCTCATGTGTGTATTCTTGTTTATGGGAAGATGAGTTATTCTTCATGCTTGGCAGAGTAAAATCTTTGTACTTCCCAAATTAACTAGAGATTTTTTGCCTTTATATTTAGTGGAGTACAGATTTCTATCCATAGCTTTTGGTCCTAATAAGAATCCTATCATGAACTATTTCTTTTATCACTTATTTCTATAAATACTTGTCATAGGTGTTGGGCGATGTCTGTAAGAACGCTGGATCTCAGGCACAGTGACTGGACTATGCACATAAGGTGGAGAAGTCAGGTGATGTCTGTATCCCTGTGACAAGGACTATTCAAAGCTCTTCAGTATTGTGGGCAGAATTAAGTTACACTGTTCCATGAGTGAGGACATCCCTCACTCCTCCTTACTTTGTTCTGGAGATCTTTGGGAAGGTTTGTGCTTGTTTTTGTCAGCACAAAGCTATGCTGACGCTGTGACATGTAAAGGGTCAGTCTCTCTCTTGAGCATTTTCAGAGTGCCATCCTAGTACCCTTTGTATATGCCAAAATACACTCTGGTAACTTGGCATAAGGTTCTTTGAAAACTATAGCTAAAAGCTGTACTGCACAAAAATTATGTTGAAGATTATTATACATGCTGACCTGAATTTTCCTGGGCTGTGTACATCAGTTTTGATGGAGTTGACAGCATACTCTGGTCTGTACGTTCCACACCACACCTATGCATGTAACAAAGAAAAGGATATGTTAGGAATAAGATTTTTTTCAGAAAGAGACCTGCTTTCATTTCACTATGAAATACTTAATACTGTGTGAATAAATTTCACATTAGAACATAGTGAAGAAAAAATGTATTTCATATTAAAAAAAAAATATATGTCCTTGTCAAACTTCAGAGTGCCTTGTCAAAGGCACTTGGGCACAAGAAACTGCCTACTAGACTTATTCCTGGGTGTATTTCTGTATGGAGGGAGCACTAAAATTACCTAACAGGACTTCGTTTTTTCTACTTTGCAGTGAACACTGCTTACCTTAGCAACTTGTCTAGCTCTTACTAAAATTGAAAAAGTCAGCCTACTCTTTCTGATTCACTGTTAAAAGCATAACTGAGACTGCTTTTTTTCTTTTCTTTTCTTTTTTTTTTTTTTTTAACAGCCTTCAATTAAGAAGTATAAAATACCTGTGCAAAGTTCAGAAAAAATAGTTGCTTATGGTTCATTCCAAGGCCAGGAAGAAGTTTTTCATTCCCATTCTTTCTCACAAAGTTTTCATATGCCTGCAAAATGAATTGAGTAGAGATATTACACCCTGCTGTCTACATTATTAAATGATGACAAGGAGGAACATAAAATCTTGGATGCAATTCAGCATGGACTACTATGTTGGTCATCCGTTTTACAGCATGCCACCTTAAACAGAAAAAGAAGGGGTCATTTCTTAGTATTGGAATACCACTGGCCTGATTGTATCAAGAAAAATTTCTCACTGAATGGTCTTCAGTGTGTAATACTGGGTTTAGTGAACCTGCCTGATTTGTACTGGAGTAAATGATGGGAGAAACAAGCTTAAAGAAGGCAATCTACTACAGCGCAAAAAAAATATAGTAGTTAGTGGAGTAATTTCAGGAAGATGGATAAACCAGACAACTAGATTATGTATCTTTTCATAGGGAAAAACTAAAGAATGCAAAGGAGGACAGTTGTGTTCTGAAGTATAATAGCTACTTAGAGTTTGTTCTGTACTTCAGCAAGCTTTATGTATCCAGTTCCTTTGAACTGTTAAATATTTTCTGGAAAATCACAGGATTAATGATTGGATAATGACTGCATAAGGCAAGACTGTTCCATTTAAAAAAAAAAACCACACACACACACAAAACATAGTATCTTCTATAATGGAAATGACTGTGAGTATTTGTCATCATAAAGGTAGGTGTATTGAGGGATCAGCAAGCTCTGTGATAAACCAGCCTCCAAATCCGTTGTTAGTTCAGAGCTAAGATTCATCCTCAGCAGCAATTTCTCCTGCAGATTCTGTGGATCAGGTGTTACTGTCAAATGCCTTCAGTATGCACCTTGCATAGTAAGGACCTCCATGGAAAAGCATGGTGGTCAAGTGCTTTCTTCAGGCACAGTCTCAGAGACAGTGCGACAGCCTGCATACAGACTCCACAGCACGTGGAGCGGGTCCTGTTGGCTAGGTGCGCATACTACGTTTCTTGAGCTGCCTCTTTTTGAGGAGGAACAAATGATCTCTAAGACAATTAACACGTGACCAGAGGATTCATTCTCCTGCTGATCTTCTTTTCCTACCCTCGTTCTTTCCATTAGAGTTAAGGTTTGTGGGGTAACGAGGTTCAACTGTGGCAAAAATCTCTTCTCTTACTCTAGAAACAGAACAGCACATATGTTCTATAGATATTTTTTTTCCTCAGAAGTTAATTATATAAATGCATTTCATTGCTTTTGCCACCTATTGGGTTAGTGTTTAAAATAACACACCCATGATAATATATAATTTTCTTGTATACAATGGCATAATTCCGATTTTACTAGCATAAAGCTCATTCTGCAGTGAAGAGTTCTGTCATCTATCTAATCCTGCATTATGAAAAAGGAGAATTTTTATCCCTGCAAAATTCTGAATTTCTACAATGGACTAGAAGTAAATCTAAAGGCTTTGTTAATAAGTTGCAGAAGACTTCAAAACATCTCAGCAGTGAGAACAGCTGCTTTCACAGGTTTCTCATGAAGACCATGTGTCAGTATATTGTTAGTACATCATTACTGATAGACAAATGCTGAAAAATGTCAACAAATTGGATGAGTGTTCAGACTAAAGACAGTGCTGAACAACTACACAAGTAAGACCAATCGGTACAAGTACAGGGTGAGGAATGAGTGGTTCTGGAAGTTCTAGTGGCTCATAAGCCAGACGATAGCCAGCAATACCATGGTATTGCAAAAAAGGCGAAGATCATACTGGGAAGTATAAACAGGACCATCTTGTACAAGACACATGAAATAATCCTTCCATTCCACTTGGCATGGGTTAGGTCTCAGCTGGAGCACTGTGTCCAGTTTTGGGCACTGCACTTCAAGAAAGATGTGGATCAACTGGAGAGAGTCCAAAAGAAAGCAGTAAGAATGAGCAGAGGTCTAGCAAACATGACCTGTGAGGAAAGACTGAAAGAACTGCGTTTGTTTAGTCTAAAGAAGAGAAGTCTTGGCCTTCAAGTATGCAAGACTTTTCAGATATGTAAAAGGTTGCAGAAAAGAAAGGAACAAATTGCTCTCTATTTCCACTGTCAAAAGCAAAGATGCCATGGCACTTGAATTGCAAGCAGGAGGTACTGGAACCTCTCTTACTGTTTGTTTGAATGATACAGATGTAGTTGATTCTGCCTGCTAGATGGGGAATGGACTAGATGAGCTCTCAAGATTCTTTCTGGACCTTTTTTCTATTATTTATATGATGTCATAGTAATTTTGAATGTCTGATTTTTTTGTAGTAACTTTACAATTTTTCTCTGGCTACTCCTATTTCTTTCAGACAGGATATATACTCTTTCAAAGGTTTAGATTATTATGCACAAATGCTTTAGTAATTGAAGGTCAAACTAATACAATATGCCATATTGATACCTCCTTTAGGCTGCCAAATCATACTTTAAATTCTCATTAATAATTGTATTTGTCCTCACACATACATACTTCTAGTGAACTAAGTGTTGCTGTCAGCTTTGTTTGCTGAAGTTACGTGATACATTTGGGAAGTGTGAGTTGACGCATGCATGCCAGGGGCACTCTGTTTAATCATAGCACTCCAGTTGTCAAAGCTGTTGAATAATTCACTATTAAAGAAAGGTTTTCAGGGAAGGAGGGGGAAAATCATGTTATAAAGCCCTGCACCCTCAGATTGGTACAGTTCTGTTTGACAGCAGAATGGCGTGGAAGGGCTGACTGCTTCCTGCCTCTCAGCCTGCAGTTAAAAAGACAAGACCTCCTCTTGTTTTTACCTCCAGTCTCAGAAGAGGCGAATCTAAGAGGTTAAGTATCCATTTCAGGAAGACAGTGAAAGGAAAGCTGAAAAACACACAAGCTCCTCATGGAAAGCTTAATGTGAGGAGTCCAGCAGGAATCACTGACATCTTTGGATAGGTGACCCTTGAATGAGATGATATTTTGAACAGGCCGTGGCAAATAGTGTCCCATGTAGGCAGAGACTATTTTATGGATAGAGCTTGGAAGAACATCATTCTGTCCCTCCTTCCTGGATTAAACAAAAACTGGTGAAAACAGATAGCCAGAGGCAGACAGCTGTTCTGTATCTTCTGTTTAGTTAGGTGAAGGTTTAAATGTGACACTGATTCATTAAATGTTTTCATTCTACAAATTCCCTATTCACAAAGGGAAACGAAAAAAAAAAAAAGCAAGTGAACTGAAAAAGCCAGTGTGTGCTAGGAACAGATAATACCTATTCCGAAATAATTAATAGGATGAAAGAAATAAAACAACTGGTCAGTGATTTTAAAATGATGCATCAGTGACAGAGTAGATGTAGTACTGTCCCTAATACAAAAACCTTGGCTTTCTTCAGAAGCTCTGAAATGAATTTTCTTAATCTGTGTTGGTTTTAGCTGAGATAGAAAAATGGATATTTCTTACCTTATATGCTTGTCTAATACCTCCATTGTCAGCAATGTTTTCTCCTAGTGTGTTGATTCCACTCAGCTGTAAAGACAGAAAGGAAGAAGGTAATTCTGTCAAAATAATAGATTATCCAGTTCATGTAGTGTGAAATTTTGCATTTTTTCACACTTTTTTTAAAGGGGAGAATTCCCTTGACATCTGAAGTTATAGCAGAAGATTAATATCTCTGAAAATTCTTTGCCTCCCTTGTCTCAAAACTCAAACAGATACTACTGTTTTCCCTAATTCTCTTTCTTCCCATCCTGGCAGCCTTCTAGGCTTTCATATCTCTTTTGCTCAGACTTTCTGATGCCTATTCATTTGTTCATTCTTTCTGTTTTCTCCGTGTCTTTAACCGTCAGCTTCTTACCACAGTTCCAGTTAGAGGAAAAGGACAGAATCTGTCTGTACAAGTTACATGAAACAAGTTAAATCCAAACTCCAGATAGTTTAAATTATTAGTTAACAGATATCAGCAAATCTGCTGTAAAGTCACTAAGTATTTTGCTGTTTATTAAGCAAATTAAGTAGCTCTTTAGTAGCAAGATACTTGAAACATAACACTGTAGCTGGTATAGTATTAGTAAAGTCAGTAAAGTATGACTGAAGGTGATGAAGCTTTGGCAATGGAGAATCTGTCATTCTACTTTTAAGAAATCATATTTTTGATCTTTAGCCCAAACATTGGGCTAGGATAGTTGAAGCTATAAAAAATTTAGCGTCGTCATTGGATTAAAATTGATGTGTGGCAAAATGGCAGAAAAACAAAAGAATGTTGAAATACTCTTCTCCTTTATTTCTGATAGACTTTGGTGGTCCCAGCAATTTAGCAAACAGATGCAGGGTAGGGAGTTTTATTTTTTCTCTGTTTTATATGACCAAATGTGTTGTCAGCCTCTGAAAAATAGACTGCAGTAGTTGGGAGAAATGTCTACTGTATGTGTCTTCTCATTCAGCACTTACTGCAAGAAGGTCCAGCCCAAGAGAAATGTTGTTCCTTACAGATGTAGGTGATGTCACAGTTCAGTGCTGCAGGGTTCTTTAGTGAACTCCAAAATAAACAAGGTGGATGTTGAAAGTAACTGGTCTTTCACAATGCAATGCAATTGAGTGCTGTTGCAGTAAGCTTCTTTACTGTGCAGTAATGATCCCAGGGGTTGCTATTTACTTGCTGTGTGGAAGATGCAGCAATGTGGACTAAAAATAGCACTGAAGTAGTATGTACCTGTGCTGACAGAATATAGGCACCTCGTCTGTGTTTGAAATCATGCTATCTGTAGCTTTGAAATGCATGTAGTACCAGCCAGGAACAGTAAAATCACTATGGAACCAGAGTGGGAGCACTGTAGAGATAGTTAAGCTATCTGTAAATGATTAAAGCTAGAATGTGTACTAGAAACAATGAGGATGCATTAGCAGAGCATTTGGTTATGCCCCAAAATGACATGCTGTGAATTGCTGTGTTACGTAGACATCCCTGTCTCCTTCTAGTGGCATTTTTGCAGCTTGTATTCAGTAGGAATTGGGACAGGACTCTTGTTCAGCACAAATAATTCCAACATAACTATTACCTGTTCCTGTGAGTTAATGAAATATCGATCTTACTGGGACGTAAAACAGAAGTAATTCTGCAAACTAGTGAAGCAGAGCTTCCAGAAACAGATACTACACTGAAAGCTTAGTAATTTTGAGTGTACAGACTGCCATAAATGCAGTCACATTTAGATTGACTACCTCTCCTAAATCTGCGTATCATCTTTTCCTCCCCTGCTGTAGTTGTTCTTGTCCTACCTTCTTGCTGTGTGGTCCAGATGTTTGTCTTGGGGAAAGTGCAAGAAACTTTTGAATGGGAGGAAAGCAGCGGACAGGGTATGTTACAGTGGGGATATATATTATTTGCATATCAAGCTTCAGGAAAATAGGGTTCAACCTTATAAATTACATTTTTTATTCTCTCAGGGAATTAGCCTTTGAGAGCCAAGGTCAGTGCAAAGGCTGTCACACAGAATATAAATCCTGCCTCTTCCACAGTAGCCAACATCTGTGTTGATTTTTTACTATTATCTTTAGGATTTTCTTTTGCTCTTTATTCCTTTGAGTAAATGGACTCCTTTGTGAATAAGGACTAAGGATTTTGTGTTTCCTAATTTAAAATAGCATTGATAACTACAAATAAATATAGCATACATGCTGTCCACCTGCTAGGTCCCATGAAAAGTTTCCATACTGGTACACCATACACTGAGATTGCTCCTTAAAATTGCGTGCTGATTCTTCAGTCCACCAGTCTATGAGGTCGCCATTCTCATTAAAATTTCTGCCTGTAATAATAGATGAACAGAATTATCTGTACAAGAAAATAGGTTTTTGATGCAGTAAGGGTAGTACCAAGTATTCTAACTTTCTGTAATGAGGCAGTCACATAGATGATGTGTTTTTATTTCTCTTTTTTCTGGAGCGGGTGTAATCCAGCTAAGGAGAAAAAGAAAGCAATTCACACTGAATTACAAGACAGAATTGAGGCTCTCTTAGGAAGCCTGGCGTGTTCTACCTGTGACTGGATGCCAAATTGATCGTAGTGTGGGTCTAGAAATGAAATGTTACTGAACAGCAAGTCTGATAGCTTGACTCTTGAATTCAGACCTAGACTGGCCTAGCAATACACCCTGTTTGCAGTCATAGTTTATGAGCATTTCTACCCTGTAATGAGTATACTTCAGATGGAGCCTTCAAGAAAAGTTAGAGACATTCAACTAGACTAAAAGCCCTTGAGTGCATCCATATCCTGTGCTGCTGCTGCAGCCCTGCAGCTACAGTAGTGTCCATGGAAATCTTTGACTAGTACTTTGGAAATCATCATGGCGATCAATACTGTAAACCCTAATAAATCCAGATTTAGTCTGATATTTGGCAACTTCATCTGTTCTCTGAAATGGCTAAGCGCTGAACTATGTAAAACATGCTATATACTGAAAGTTCTGTAATTAGAAACTCAGTGCCTTACCGTTATCATCAAAACCATGTGTAATTTCATGACCAATGACCATGCCTATGCCGCCGTAATTCAGTGATTTGGGCTGGGTTGCACTGAAGAAAGGTGGTTGCAAAATGCCAGCAGGGAAGACTGCAAAGAAACAACATGATTAAGGTACTGTCTTACTATCTTGCGTACGCAGTGTGAACAGGACATTTTTGTAGGCTTCTACAAAAAGTCATGGGTTCCCTCAGATTTTTCAGCAACAGTATGTCAGTTTACACATCATGGTGGCTGTAGTCGAAACAGTACAGCAAGACCATTTCCCCCAACCCCCTGCACCCCCAGCCTACGGTAAAGCAAAATAGCTTTCCAAATACTTGCAGAGTTGTGATCAGCTTGTACTCATGTACTTGTTACTATTTTGCATTGCAAAGAAGCAGTTGTAATTTTTCAGTTTACAGTATTTAACATTGTCAGACTTAAGTATCTTTATTAAATAAACCTCACAATATCATGAAAGGTGGGAGGTTGTTCCCTTAGAATGAATAAAACATTTGATCGTTGCCCCTACTAGAAGTCAATGTCAGAGGAACTTATTCTCCCACTGAAAATATTAGTAAATCCCGCTAGAATAGATAAAATAAAATAGGTCATGCTGGCAGTGGAAGAACTGGAACAAAGAGCTGCTTTTCACTCGTCACTGTGCTCATTTTTCTAGGCATTTAAAAAAAGTCAAATTAGCAAAAAGACATCATATTGCAATTATGATCTTTGTTTAAATCATTAACACACAAAAAAACTTTATTCTTGGTATAAAATAGAGTTCTGTTACACTTCATATCTCATGCAGGCTTTTTCCCTATACTTCACTCTTTTGCAGCAATACAAAGTATTTTTATCATGAGTGAGATATTTATAACATCACAGAACTTGAGAAAAAAAAGGAGTAATTTAATGACAGGTTTCACGTAGAAAAATAAAGAAAATAGATATTTTTATTTTTCTATAAATCCCAATGCGGCTCTAACCTTTTTTCTCACAAAGAGAAAGAACCATTGAAAAATTGAAATTTAATAAACAAAGAAATAAATTAATTGTCACTACTGTCCTGTGCAAATTGCTGCCTGCTGACATAGTCATTCTATTACATTGCTACTTTGACATGGAATTAAATGTGCAAATGTTTTGATGCAAATTGTTACCAGGAAATTCTGATAGTAAAAACAAGAATGCAAATACTATACTGTGTGATAAGCTATTTTAATGTCTGCCAATATGGAGCAAAAATCTAGAGTACAGCATCAGAAGACTTTTTTTGAGATTATTGCTAGCAACTCATTTACTCAGTGTGATACGCACCAGTCCTGGTGACTTGGAATACTACAATTGTAACTCTCTGGTAGCTCAGTTTATCCTTTTCTTGGTAACATAAGACCATCTTCCCTTTCTGAAGGCAAACAGTTCTTCAGGTTTTCAGTTCAGTTTAATTTACACTGTCACCTCATCCATTTTTAGACCGAGCTGTCAGAATTCATAGATTTCTTTTTTCATCTGCCCTTTGAAAACAATTTTCCATGACTGCTTTTACATAATACAGGTGCAAAGAGGACAGGTATTCCTCCTACGTGATAAATTTTAAACAGCTCTAAAGAAGAAAGAGGTAAGCACAACTGTTTGGGAATGTAAAAGCAGATTGTACTTCTCAACTTCGAGAACATCCAAGGCAGAAAATGGCATAAAGCATTTCCCTCAAACTGTGCACCTCTAGACAAAAGAAGAACACATTACTTTTCTTATTGAATCTGTCTGAGAACAGTAATGCTTTTATCAGGAAGGACTGTGTTACTCAGTATCCCGCAAACAGGCAGGAACATGGCTCTGCTCAGTTTTGCACATCTGCCTGAGGGGTCAGAGGTTGCTGGAGCGCTATGGGAACACGTGATGGGCTAATGTACTAACAGCAGCTCTGCTGATTTTGAGCTGGAATGCATTTCTTGAAATCAGTGCTGCTGATGTAACAGTGAGCATCAGGGCTGTACTGAAACATAATGGTAGAGGTCTATGTTTCCTACACGTCCTGTAGAAAACTCCTTTTTAGAGGGAATACTTTTTAAGGATGTTAAGCTAATTCAGACATCGACTGTAAAGATCATACTGCCTTAATTATCCTGTGTCATGCCATAGCTAAGAGATGAGATAAGAATTTATGGCTCATATTAACTGCTAGTCATCAGCTTCAGTCCTCCAAATGGTGATTCCTTTTCTAGAAGTTACTGACTAAAGCTATTTTAAACAAAGCATTTTGAGCAGATTCTTACTCTGAATGGTGAATAGTATTTTCATAATACTTGCTTAGTCTCACCACTTGGACTAACTGACAGCCCTGTCTTGCCATCCCTAACCAAACAGCACTGCTCAGTTAAGTCAACACAATTTTTGTCTCTTTTAAGTCTGTCCTGGATTTCACAGTGCTTACTTCATGTTCTACCTTTAGAATGCACTGCAAAACCAGAGCAGTTTGGATTAACCATGAAAATTCAGGAACCTTAGCAAAGCACCAAAGATTTGACTTAAGACATGAAATCTAAAAACAGGTGAGTTTTGTATGCTACTGAATTCCTGTGCAAACAGCACTGTGCTGGTAATCCATGCACAGTAGGCTGTATTTTCATGTCCCTTGAAAGACTGCACCAACATGAAGAGCTTTTTCCATGCCTCCTCATTCTTGCCTGCTTGTTGCTGACACTGATAACGCTGCAGTCCCTGTGTGTTTGAAACATTTCTCTGTGCTTCTGCAAGTGCAAGCTATTGCAAATCACTGGAGACTAGTGGGAGAAATCAGCACCACATACACAGGAGCCTGTTTAATATATCACCTAACTCAGTAAAACCTTAAAATCTAGGACTGCATGGCTATTTTTAGCTTTTTTAACTCCTCACTGAGGACAGAAGAAATTAAAAAAGGAAAAAGATAGAAATCCTTTGGAAAAATCTGACCTTATTGTTTTCTTCAATTTTAAATTTGATGCTATTCCTTTAAACCTGCAGGAGTAGTATCAAGACCTATGTGATCAGGGATGCTAAATACATTTTAGATCACTTTTTTGGATAGAAAATACCTACCATGAAAATGTTAGTATACCATATTAAACACAGCTTATAAAAGTTTGAAGAAAACTGCATCCATTTGGCTTAGTGCAGCTGTTCTTACGGTCTACATAGCAGGAAATGCTTCTTGCAGTGAAATAAAATATGATATATAGTCCCAAAATAAAGCTTCAAATTACCTCTGGTGCTACTGAAACTCCTGCTGGTAGTGACAGTCTTGCAGAATAGTGACATCATTTCTGACACTAGTATTGTGAGAGCCCAGTGGAAGAGAGTACTTGATACTTTTCACCTTGGTTTTAATGGTCCATTTGATAAGAGAAGTAGGACTATACAGGCAGCTATTATTGAAGACTGAAAAGGAATGGCAATTTCATTCCTGGCAATGAAAATAGTATGTCTCCACCAAATATTTTCTTTGGAAGCTTTTAAAAATAAACAAATAATATTGTTTCATTTCTGTGCAAAAGCCTGCAGCACAAAGTCCTTCATTTTTCAGACTTTTTTTTCAGGAGTTATGCATGGGTCATAGTGTCTCACAAATGACACTGCAGCTTGTGAAATATGGATAATACTTGCAGAACTGATATAACAGGAAGGTTGTCAGGCATAATGGTGTAAAATGTTTTGAGACTCTTGGAAAGACTTCGTACTATTATGAAGAGAGCTGGTGCTCCTCGCAAGAGGAGAAACCCTGGAGGTTTCTAGTGCTTTTATGCAGTACTGGTCTTTAGCATCCCAGAGGTTTCTAGTGCTTATATGGAGTACTAGTCTTTAGCTATAACTGATTATTGTATTTCTTTAAAAGCATTTTTAATAATTTCTCTTTTATTCTAAGTTATTTTTAGTCTTCGTTTTGGGTAGGCTGACATTACAAAAGCATTACTAAAACTATGTCGTTACTGAACTTTTCCCTTCTTTTTTAAACTTACTTTATTCTTAGTTTAATTTGCCAGAGTCACATTTTCATTTTTCCAACACAAAAGAAGCAGAATTAAGTAGAGATGACACATCTTTCAGACCATGAACTTTAAGTCATTTTGCACACTTTACACTATGAGAACAGCAATTAAGGATGCCTCAAAATTCCTTAAACTTTTACTAAACTGTATAGAGAAGATTATATGGTATTTGCATTTAAGATAGGCAATGCTAACAACTAGCAATGTTGCAATTTAAACATGACTACTTAAAGTAATACTAATATGGGGCTCTGATATTCTGTGGTTCATCAGTAGATCTTGAAGTGCTAAACATAGAATAGATGGTGAGAAAATTTTTGAGAAAACTGTTTTCACTGAGCTGATTTCATTGAACCCTAAATGTTTTGTTCAAATTGTCTTGATCATTTTTACTTAGAGAAGGTGCTGATAGAATCATGTAGGATTTTTGTCAGATGGCCTTAGACTTGAAGTAGCTCTGAAGCAGTGAACATATGCTTCAGGAGCACTGACCCTGTAAGCTCCTCATCCCTTGGGGCCTGGGACAGTTGGCTCAGCACAGCTCCTGTGAAGCTGCATCCCTGGAGTTTGTCTTCTGAGCACTAGATCTTACAGCTGTGTATGGGAAGCTACTGGAGATGAGAAAAATAGAAAACAAGGATAAGCTGTCTTTGCACTAATATTTCCGCATTGATTAGTCATCACATGCAGAACATGTTTGGTTGCCTTGATAAATGGACATTTGTTTTAGACTTGCCTGATTGCTTTCCATAAAGAAAGGTACTGCTTCAGGAGAAGCAGCCTGGGACTTCGTGATTCTGGCCTGAATGTGCAAAATGTTACAGGATTTTAAGTTCAGTCAATGAATTGGTGTATGTAACATCTACCACATGGCAGGGAAGTGCTGTAGTTTTAATCACTGCTCCCTTCAGATAAAAGAGTTACTGTAACTCCTGCTCATCCCATAAAGATGGCTAGCACAACCAAATTTACTTGGTCAGTGAACTTCTAGCTACACTACATTGCTGTTGCTTTCACAGCTGAATCCCAGGCTTTTTTCCTTGTTCTGCACAGAGGCAGTACAGAAAATGAAATGAAAATGCTACAGTCACTGCTCTCAAGCAGTGGAACCTCTGAATTTGCTGTACTGAGCCCCTTCTGCAACTCCAGTAATACTAAGTTCATTTCAGTTCTTGTGTTTAGAAAATATATATGTATAATTTGGCCATTAAAGCTGTATCCATTTATAGTAAGTTGGTAAGCCTTACCTATCTGATTTCTACTTGCAGAATAAAAGGCATTGACAACAGCAGCTCCACTTATCCACCTAATGATAATACAGAAGAGTACATGTTAGAAATTCAGTTCTTAATGGCAGGGTTAACTGAATACTTCAACAAACCTAGAAGCTAAATTGCACAATAACTGAGGTTGAAAGGGTCCTCTGGAAATTGTCTAGTCCAATCCCCCTGCTTAGATTAAGGTCAGCTAGAGAAGATTTCTCAGAGCAGCGTCCAGTTGGGTCTTGGGCATCTCCAAAAACAGAGACTTCACAGCTTCTCTGAATAATCTGTTGCAGTGTTTGACCATCATTACAGTAGAATTTTTTTTTTCTTATGTTTAAATGCAATTTCCTGTATTTCAATTTGTGCCCATTGCCTTTCATTCCATCACCGGACACCACTTGAGAGGAGTCTGTTCCATCTCCTTTATACCCTCCCATCAGCTATTTATACACATTGGTAAGAGCCTGCCCTGAGCCTTCTCTCCTTCAGGCTAAACAATCTCAGCTCTCTGAGCCTCTCCTCATATGTCAGACACTCTGATGCACTGATCATCATAGTGGCACGTCTTCATTATCCACACTGGTTAATAATGCTGTTTAGTTTTTTGTATTCTATCTATTTCTAGCCTATGTATTCTATGTCTACTCACACTGCAGCATTATACAGGCAAAATTTCCTGTAAAAAGCAAATGAACCACAGAAGCTGAGGTTATATTAGTATCTTAATATTTGGGGATTCTGGGACTTCAATTTATGATACACTAATAATTTGAGACCCCCGCCATCAAAGAAAAATCGAAAAATCTGCAGTGAAGCAAAATTTCCAATTTAACCAATTAAAACTTACTACAAAGTATAAAAAAGCTATTAAGCACTGTAAAAGAGAGATGATTCTGTACCTTAAATTGTCATTGATTAAATGGAGAATTGAGTTTTATCTTGCTTAATTACATGGATTTCAGTGTCACCCGTCATTGTCATATATTCAACTATATGAAATACCAATGCATTGTAAGTATCAGATTGGAAACTACTATTATTTTCTCCTTATCACCATTTTTTGAGGTGAAAACACATACAAAGATCATCACGAGATCTGTGGCAGAAGCAGGCCTTGATTAACAGTCCAGCAAGTTCCGCTTCAGTAGTATCTCCCTTCCTTGAGAAGGCCCTTAGCATCTTTTTTGAGTCTGGCCAAAAGTAGGGAAAATACCAGAAGAGTCTTAGTTCTTTTTTTTTGGCTTAGGTTTTTACTTGCTTTCATCAGTGATAACCTGATGAAATTCCTAGAATCACATGTGGGGTAGTGTTGTGGGGTGGATCATTAATAGACACATTTAATAATATTTCAGAAAAGATCCCAGTGAAAATGAGGCACCTGTTCTGCAGAATACAATGATGAGGCCTTACATGACTGAAGTCATTTTTTTTGGCTTCATGTTCGCTGAGTGATACTCATTTTTACAATAAGGCAAGTAAGTAACTGCAGTGGAAGAAGCATTGGCTTCTGTTTGTGCTTCACCTTGCTTTTATTGAATTTTGATCCTAGTTACAGAAAGCAGTCAACAACTTGAATAGTAAGACATCAGCATAGGCCCCCTCATTTCTCTAATTCGTGTCTTCTGTTTGTCAAAAGGAAGGCCAGAAGAGTCCAATCAAGTTCCAGTGAGACCTCGAGATGGAGTTCAAAAGGTTGCTTTCTCTAATCCTTTGTGCAAGAATTTATCAATAATTAAAATTACTGATATTGGTATTTACCTGAATTACTGATTGAAAATACATTTTTTGCCAAAATATTTCAAATGATAAGGAAGACACAGAAGTGATTGTTTTGAGGAGACAGCTAAGTTACCAGTAGTGGCAGGTGATACAGCTGGCAGAAACTGCCTGCTACTGACTTCAGGAAGTCCATGCTAAATATAAAGGTTTAATTTACAGAATCAGGAAGCAGAATCAAGAAATACACAGGCTGCAGGGGTTTTGCACTGTTAGTAGGAGACCAGTTTAATTTCTCTCATTTCATAGTGTTCTTACTCTTCATTGCGTTTTACCATGTCCCTGCTTTATCTGCTTAAGCTGCCTCTCTGGGCCTTTTATTCTGTGGATCTTGTCCCACACTGGTACAGTACTGGGACATAGCCACTAATCAAGGAACTCTTAGGATTAAAAAAGTAAAAATAAAGTCATGCATCTTAGTTTTAGATTAAAGGCTAAAGGTCTTAGCAATTTGGAGGATATGAGCCAATATGCTGATTTGTGATGAGCAGGTTTTTCCTTTTCCATAAATAGTTAAGTGGGAACTATAAGTCTGAGTTGTATTATACTTAACAAACAGTGTCTGTAAGTATGCTGAAAGAATGAAAGTATGTCTTTTCATTGTAGACTCTGAAATAACAGTGAAGCTTAAATGATATATTTGATAACTGTATTGCATACGCCAGTCATAAAAAGTGATGAAAAGTATTCTGACAGTGTCTGTTACTTAAACTAGAAAAAAACAGTTCATTGTGAGGAAGATTCTGATTTGTGATTAGGTAAAAATTCATTTGCAGAACAAACGATAAATGTTACAAAACAATCGCTTGTGGCTGATGATACTTCCAGGTTCAGTTATGTAATCTTTGAATGCAGTTAAATTTATGATAGTTACTCCTAGCTGATATACGATTGTGAGAGCTCTGTATCAAAAGAGTTAAAATAGAACAGAAATGAGGTGACGGTTAGGTGGAGCATACATTTTCAGTTAATGATATATAAATACTGAACAGCAATAGCTGGAACTATTTATCCAAAATAATGGCTATAGTTGTCAAAAGCTGTTAACTGAAAGCCGCATGCTCAACAAGCAGACACCAGTGACCATCATTTGTAGGTCTGTGTGTTTGATCAAGTGTAATAAACCTCCTGAAAGCATGGGAAATCGAGAAAAAAAGAGGAAGATTCTCCAGTCATCTTGCATTTTGATCTGCTTGAGTGATTAAAGGAAGAGAGTCACAAGGGTATATGTATGTATACTTTGGCTTTTGTTCTAGTATTTTTGTTTCACTTCTTAGAGATTTTTATTTCTAGTTAAACTACTTGAGCAAGGTAGTATTTGGGAATTCATAGTGGCCATTCCAGAGGTGTGAAGTATACATCTTCTGAAAAGGTGAAAGATTGAAGGTGCAAAGTGACAGACTGGAAGGAGTTTGAACAGTTGTAGTTTTTCTTTTTTTGCCCTGTCCCCAGAAACATGAACAGTGTGGATACTGGGTCTTTGGCAGCAACTGTTTTGCTCTAAACAGCTGATCTTTTGTTGCACTACTTGCTAACCTTGATGCGGCCTTGGAGAAAAGAGCAATGTCCTCCTACCTCCCCTCTTCAAGGAAGAGGAAGTGCAGAAGACAAGTGATGAAATCGTCACTGATTACCCTCCAACCACATAGCTCTTACTGTGGAAGCTGGGTGAAAAGCTATATGCAGTATTTTTATATACTTACTCCTCTTTGTCCACCTTTTCTCTAAGCTTTTTCAACCTTTTCTTCTGACTAAATACCAAATTTTGAATAATGTTTTCAAAGTATTCATCTTCTTTGTAGTTCAACTGAAAAGAAAGAGGGGAGAAAAAAGACTTAGTAGTACTGTTACTGATTTGCTGCAGAAGATGAATGTGGAAAATCTAGAATTAAGCATGCTGATCTAGGGAATGCCTTTTTAAGAGTATTTTTTGATCTATAGTTAGAACTTGGTTAACAGTGCTCTGCTACATCACTGAGTGGATATTGTAGCTAGGTATGTGTTATTGGCTGTATGATCTTTTTTGGAGTCTCTATTCCCTCTTTATATATAAAGTGGAGTTCAGCCTTAGTTTTGACCCTGACCTTTGAGAGCTGTCTGCTTGAAACCAGTATGCAACAGCCTGGTAAGGTGCTATTCCACATTAGAAAGGACACCTGAAAATAAGGCCCAGATACTGTTTTTAAAACATCTCTTGATACTTTTCAAAATTAAAACTGTTAGTCTCTTGGACTGCTAAGGCATGTTCTATCTGAATGTGCATGTCTATTACATATGTTAGTGGAGTTATTCTTAAAATGAACCTGCAGGGTAAAAGAATACTGAGGTCACATTTTGCATTGAAAAAATGAAGATGCTGTTTAAATTATATGATTTGTCCAATATCACAAATTGGGGCCAGCTCCAATCCATGGAAAAACAAGCGCATTAATAAATTAGGTATACTTGTATCCATTTAAACCAGTGTGAAATCAGTCTGGGCTGATTTAGAAGTACTGGACTGGACACCATTTGCTACATGTTTTATTCTTGTCTAATTCCACTAGAATCTGTACTGTCCCATGAAATACCATCAAATGTATATCATCTTCTATCTATATTAGATATACAATGGGTTTTAATACACTTTTATTTACACCTCTCCAATTAAACCCAAGATTGAATTACTCTGTACAGATGCACATGATTCTGCTTGAGCATGAAGGCAAAATCACAGTTTTATTAAGATCCCATTCTAATCATGCTGCCTATTGTGGATGCTTACCTCCTGGTATTCACTGTCCAGCTTGCTGCTATCAGTCAGGATCTCATCTGGATAACCAATCCTTTCTCTAATTGCTGTTGCCTAAGAAAAAACAATTCAATCTCCATAGCAGATTCAGTCATATTTTTAAATTGATTATATATTAGATAATGAATGCAATATAGAAGCAACTGCAGAGAAGACAGGACATTAGCTATGTATAGCGTTTGTTAACATTTCTTCATTCATTTGAAGCCCTATAAAGGTTAATGGTTTACTTTATAACAATGGAAGACTGTAGAAAATATTTCCTTGTTTTTGTAAGTAAACTTACAGAAATGTGGACAGTGCAGCTGAAACAGATTTCAGCTATGCTTTTCAGTTGAAAGTTTGGTTTAAACAAATAGTTGATCTCTTGAAATATTTGATATATCTCATATCATTAAAAACAAAAGTCGTATCTGGAAGTTTTTTAACTTCAATATGTTACGCGAAAGTACATATTCAAATTTCCAGAACCTCAGTTTGCATCTATGTCCAAATTTGTTAACTAGCTCACACATTTATTGGAGTAAAACAGTACATTTAAGTGTCCCCAATTTGAGATATTTGAAATACTGAAAAAAGTCTTTTTAACTTGAACCTTACTCTATTTCTATTGATAGCTAAATGTTCATTTTATTTGATGGTAATGTCAGAAATAATTAAAAAAAAACAAATAGCAAATAATTCTATGGCAATTTTTATAATTTCATGGCATTTTTTTCTGATATTTCCATATAAATATGTCTTCGTATAGTTAGTGATTAAAACACATTATTTATACAAGTACTTCTCTGGTATAGGCTATTCCCACAAAAAAGTGTACATTATAAGCAGCTTTCAGAGTGTATTTGGGTTTCTGATAATAGCTTTTCAGATGGTTTGCATCTGATTTTATCCATTAAAGTGTTCTTAACAATCCAAGTCTTTGACAGATTTTGTACATGTAATGTTTATGTCTAATTATAGCACAGAGTTCATTTAGGTTTTGCAGTGCACTAACTCATTTGTCCTGCCATTCCTGAATTGAAGCTGGATTATATGGTTGTATCTGATCAATCCGTGTTGTTATTGATAATTCTCTATTGCTAGGGCTGTATATAAATACCGTTTAATGTAATTGCATCTATACTCTTTGATCACATAATAATCAGTATAAGCCCACTGGATGCCATGATTATCTTAGTTATATATTGCCGTATTAGGTTTTTTGCAGACTATACAGTCAAGAGTTGATTGATAAACTAATAACAGATTTTACAGATTTTTTAAAATTGTTTTTTGGAAGATGTAACACAAAAATCTGGAGAAAAATGCCAAGTTCAATGTTATAATTAATAAAAACTTGTCATTTTCCAATTTTAAAATGAAATTTTAATACTAAATTAAAAAATCATTTAAAAGTCAAAATTGAAAAACTTTGACTACTTCTACAATATAACAAATCAGTTTGTCAGTTAATTCTTTCAATCGCAGTGTAGGGCTCTCTGGTATTGGTTTCTGTTAGATAATCCAAATGTACTTTACCTGTTTGAAGCTATGACTTCCCTTAAAAGAGAACTCACTGATGATGTCAATGATACATTTTGAGTTTTTGTTTTTTCTCCCATTGATCCTAATTGCTGGTCAGATCACCATAAATCATTCCTTCCTATTTTCAATGTTTCTTTCTTGAAGATTTTCATTATCTTCCCCCTTAATGACTAATTTGCCTGGAAGGTCTTTATCTCCATCTTTATAGATTTCTACTATTTTGTGTGCTTATCCCCAGAGAGGCCATTTCCCTTGTAAATCCGTTTCTGTTATAGTAAGTCTGTAAGATGTAGGTGCTTACATAAATACACATAAGGAGATATATATGTTTTTAGGTGTGACACTAAGATCACAATAAATGCAGTGAAAGATGTATTTTCAGGAAAACTGACAATTGAAATATTTATTTTTATAGAAATATACAGTATTTCAAATCTCTAAGATTTCACTTACTTTTTGTTCTGCTTTCTTTTTGGTTTCTACATCCATCCAGGTAAGTTCATCTAAGGTTTTTATAAAAACCTCACGTATATCAGCAATCATTTCTTGAACCTTGGAAAAAACATCAATATGTTATAAATATACATGAAATGATCCAGTTATTTTTCCAAAGACATAGTTTTTTTACTACATGTGTTTTTCTTGCATTAGGAGCTTGAGTATATGCTGTTTACAGGCCACACACAAAATCTGGAAATGAACTTAAGTAGTGCTTTTGCCTGTTTTATGGGAGGAAAGGGGATGTACATGAGCTAATAAGGCAGTGCATATTAGTGTTACTCAGGTTACAAGACCTCTGTCAGCTACCCATCCACTCTTAGGCATCTGATCAAATTACTGTGTATATATCAGCAACAAAAAATGGTGTATTTTAAGTTTGAATTGCAACAGGAGTGATAGGAAGCAACTGAAGTTTAACTTCAGGTTAGAACCAATTTTTTGTGTGACTGTAGTCAAACTTGTAACCAAATGCTGGCTGCCCCTGTGCTCCACGTTGGCAGGATGTGTAGTGTCAGGCTCAAAGAACAAGCTATGACTGTGTTTGCTCTAGTAAGAATGAACAGTTCTGACAGACTGTTCCGTTAGACCAATAATCCTAGAAAATGGATAGGGAATTCATGACTAAACACAGACCCTAGTAACAGTTGGACCCCGCAGTCAAACTGTGAAGTGTGTATAAGCGTAGTATTAGCAGCAATAAGATATAATTTCCAATACTTAAACTAAGTATGTTTTCTCTGAAAAACATGCCTTATAAAACAGTCTTACTGAGAAATACCATTACTATATTATGGTGATCTAAAATATCTTTTAAATAAAGACAATCAAATTTAATGTCTTATCTCTTAATCCTGTCTGCTTTAAGAAGCCTTCCACAGTATTTTTAGTGCTTTCTTCTAATCTTAAATGACATCCGTTCATAGTGGCATTTACTAATTGCCTGTCCTCCTATCCTATGCAAAACATCTAATCCCATCATTGCAGATTGCTGACATTTGTGTTTACTGACACATTGTTGTAAAGTAATTCTCAAATGAGACTTAAAAAGCCTGAATATAATTGTATCTACTTGTTCTCTTTGTGTTGAAACATCACTTAGATAATCCTGTTATAATATAATCTACAGCATTTATTCTATACAACAGAATGATTCACTTGTGCTGAGAAGTTTCTGAAAAGAATGGGTCTTCAGAGAGTGATTAGATGTTTTAATTGATCCATGCACATTAGATATAGTAATGGAACAGCTTCCAGTTATGTCAAGTGGGACAGCTTATCATCATTTCTAAGACAGACTTTTCACTATAATTAGACATCTGTGTTGAACTAGAATGAAGTGAGATTGGGTTTCTACACTTTAATAGGAAACTAATCTCTACTAAATCTTTGCCCAGTAAGACTTAGCCACTTGGATGGCAGACAGGTTAAGTGTGTTGAAAGCTTTACCACATGTTTACTCTCTCCAGCAAATGCTGCTTCTACATATAATCGTCCCACTGCATTCTCCATGTTGCCATTGACATAGTTTGCACAACGACGCCAAACAGCGGTTTCTGATGTTGTGCCATAAAGTGCCTGTGAAACATAAACATTAGATAAAACAGTGACATCAGGGCCAGGCAAGATGAAGGAGAACGGTGACTGTCTGACAAATACATGTTTCAGAGGAGCCTAACTGACCTTAAATACATGCATTTAATTCACTTACTATTTATGGAAATTAGATGGACTCAGTAAAGGGAGCATCAGTCACAGGCTGAGGAAACACAAGAATCATTAGCAATGTTCTTTATCCTTCCCAGACATGGAAAGGTAGAGAGAAGAAAACTAAAAGTCAAGAAAGGGAGAAGTTAAAAAGAAATAGTGACACACAACTTTCACTGTTGTGGGGATCTGAATTGCAGTTCCAGCTCTGATGGGACCACTGTGGTTATGCAATGTACCACTCTTTCTTCAGGGGTAAGATTGTATTTTCCACCCACCCAGAATTCTACCAGTGTGTTCCTCAGCTTCTTCTACCAGAGCATCCCACATTTGGGAGTTTGCAGGAACCATTGTAGAGAGGGTAGAAGCTTGTTTACGCCATGCTGATATAGGGTATGCAAAGATTTTGTCATGCTAATTTATAAAAAAGTGATAATGCTGAGAGAATAAGATAATGTTATGATACCTGAATGCAAGGAATGTAATAGAAGGTTACCATATTACAGGGAAGCACTGAAATCATATTCTATAATGAAGCAGTTACCATCTCTTCAGAGACACACAGTGACCAATGGCTTTCAGTGTTAAAAGTTCCGTAACTGCTACACATTGAACTGAAATGTATTGAAAAGTTTTTCTTTTCACTCTAATAAATATTTAAAATACTATTTCAAAAGAAGGGTCTTTTGAAAATGTTACCGGTAGAACAGGCTACAGAAGTATCTACTGCAGGCCTCCCTTAAGAACCTGAAATGTTGGAGCTTTTTTTGGCCTTCTGTAATTCATTACTGCTGAAGTATATCTGAATAGAGGATCTGCCAATCCTTAATCCATTTCTTTCTCTTTTAGATACTCCCTGGACACATACAGGCTGCATCAGAAGTCATACTTGTCTAGCAAAAGTAAATGCAATCTCTCTACCTCAAAACTTGCAAACAAAGCAAAACCAGTAATAAATATTAGAAATATTAAGCTTAATTAAATCATAAGATCAGAATGTCTATGCAACAGAGATTGTGGTAGATCACTTAGTGCTGCTCAGACTTCCCTTAGTTGTCTGCAGCTGAAAAAAAACAATGTTAATTAGTCATAGTTTTGTGGTCAAAGAAAGACATGTCTGGGACTTCCATCAGAGTAAGACTGCCCTTCACAGGAATTGTCAGTTAGATTCTTTTAAAGTATGCCTGGTGTCGCTGGAGGTGCACAATAAAAAACAAAGTGATGCATTCTAGTGGAGCAGAAATTAATCTGTGTTCTTATTGTTATAAGTAGCAGGCAGTTGCAGTGCTGTAGATTTGTGTGTATATACTGGTGATCAATAAGAAATTAAACTTCTTGATTTCACTGGGCATAAATTTTCAATTACACTAGGAAACATAGTTCTTCCGCTTTAAATAAATCTTGGAAAAAAAAGATACTGATGTGTTTCTTCAGCAGGAGGGATTGTATTCTCAGTATACAGTTCCAGTAGCTGTAAGTATTAAATCAGCTCATCAGACTACTCTGCATGCTCTTCCATCCCTGTATCTGGGCTTCTTGATGGTAGAGCTGCTGGAAGGGCAGCATTTTGAAGAAATTTCCTAGTGCAAACTGACAATTTGGCCTTGAGATGAAGAAAAAGACTTGAGTGATTTAGAGTCATAGCCTAGCCACAGTAATACATATAGGCTTTTCTAAATGTGCAGTCTGGTAATTTGTTCAGATCTTCTTGCTAATTTCTTAGAGGATTGGTTGCAACTCCAGTGATCTTTTTGCTAGGACCACCAGCACTTTCTGTTTCATGTTTTAAGCACTCTGTATTTAAAACAAATGGACTTTTAAATAAGCGACCAGGTAGCCACACATTCCATCAAAAACAGTATGGGAGATTCAGGGAATGTCGTAGCTGTGCAAAAATGTTTATATTTGAAGGGAAACTAACAAGACAAGTACTGATTTACTTGCACTACTATCTGTTATTAATCAGTTATTAGAAAGTTGTATGTTTTTATATCTAGACTATGGTAAATCTTTTCATTTGTTTCAAATATTGAAATTCTTCTAAAGAAACTTCCTCATTGAAGTCCTGAGATGAAGTAGTGGAGGAGGTCTTTAACTTACACATTTCAGACTGCAAAACATTATATTTCTTGATAACGCATACTGAGCAAATATGAAGCTTTATATTAAAATAGTTTTATACTTTACGTGACTAGGGAAAATAGCCAAATAATTAGTAAAACTACCAGATTCAGATATATAAAACCGACCAAACTGAACATTCATTGACTCTCTTCCATGATTATACTTTTTTTGGTAACAAACATGATCCCCTTAAAAAGCTATGTACATTTGTTTAAATGTTTCTTCTATCACTACTAGATAAAACAAAATAGCCTTAAACCTTTTTTAATGAGGCTTAACAAATCTACAGTGTAGAATGTTCTACATGTGAAGTATTACAGGCTTTTGTCTTCAGTCTGTATGTTTGTGAGATTGCTCAGCATTTCCTTAAAAACACTAAAAGAATTGCAGGATTAAATCACGGAATAACAGTATTGGGCCCATAATGTTTGACTATGTTACTTTCGGATGATGGAGAGTTTGTAACAAGTTGGTCAGAACTGTAGAGTAATCATTTGCAAACAGATGGTACTCTTCTATTACCGAAATAGCCTTATCATCAGAAGATTAACTTAGATTCGGAAAAAAACAGCAAGACCAAGTACCAGAACAGTGCTTTCAGATCCTAATTCTAACAATCAAGCATGTGTTATATAAATTATATGTACATTCCAGCAGAAGCTTCAGCAAACATTTCTAGCTTCTTTGTGCAAAATTCTAAACATAAAGAAAATTTTATATAGCATGTCTATATAAAACATTTATCCTCTGCGGTTCATAAAGGTAATCTTTAAAATTTAAAAAGAGAGATGAATTTCTGCACCTTGCGAAAAGCATTCCTTGTATCCTTGTAGTTTTGGCTTAGACTGTTTACAAGATCCATTACGAATCGCCAGGTCATGTAATTTTGAATTTCTCTGTGTAACAAAACAACAATAATAAGCTGGTAATGTTTTTAAGTTCTTGAAGCATACTGGAAATAAAATGCAAATAAGAAGAATACCTGTGATACCTACCTGGGAGTATATTTATTAAGAATAGACTTCAGCCTAATAAGGTATTCTGGGTCATAAACAACCACGTGTTCTGTATTCTCAACATAAATTTCCACAGTTGACATTATAGCATTTATGAATTTTGACCAGTTGAATACCTGGAAAAGCAATGTGCATTACTGTATGGTTAATCATAAAGAAACAATCATTAGCCATTTTTTCCAGTCTGATATGTTTGAATGAAACAAATATTCTGCCTTTAGTTTTCCTGATAGTTTCAATACCTGTGAATGGAGTTATCATGATAATAACTAACCTTCTTTGCTCTAAGATCCTATGAAAACAGAGATGGTATTTAGCAGAAAGGTTCCAGACATTGCTTTCAGAGTAACACAATTAAAAATGTTACAATCCTTTCCTTTAGCCAGGAAGACCAGAAATGTTATTTTAAGCAGAATTTCAGTTGCCTTTTTGCTAGAGATTTTTAAATCAAAGCATGACTTAAGCCTGATTTTCATTACGCTATGGCTCCATAGCTATGCGGCAATAAGACATTCTTGGTGTACATGAGAATCCATTCTGAAGCATATGGTAAGGGCTTGTTCTGAAGTACATGGAAGTACATAAAAGGATTTATTTCAGTAGGCTTTTAAAAATGCACACTAAATCTGCTCTCTGTGGTGAAGTTTCCACTGCATGCCATATTACTAGACACTGGAAAAGAAACTGATTTGATAGCATCTCAGTCTGCAGTGTGCTGTGACAGGTAAAACTCAGGCGAAGAATAGCTTTCTCTTTGGTTTTCTTTCTCTTTGGTCCTAAACCTCCAGTTTCTTTATGCTAGTATGCACCTTTGCAGAAGCCCACGTAACTTGTATGTACCAGTACATATTAAAACTATTTTCTGTTAAGTTTTTGTTAGTGTCTACCCAGTCTGAACAGAACATTATTTTAATGCATGGCCACTCTCAACTGAAATTTTTTACAAGTTTTGTGCTAAGGAAAATAATTTCTCTGTGATAATTCTTTGGTTAATACTATGTGTCTCAGAAAATAGATGGGTAAAAGGACTGATGGGAGAACACAGAATCATTCTCTTGCTTCTTGACTAAGACAGTGTAGCATGTGGTCACTAGTAGGCCATACAGCACTGGAATTTGACCTGTGCAGCTATGCTGTAAATGGGGGAAAAGGCTAGACTGAGTGCAGCCACATGACTGTTCCTCCTCATATAACGCAAAGCACCAAAGTAATATTAAATGGGAGTTATATCCTACCCCCTCCCCAAGAAGTTTGCATCTGCAGGTGGTGGCAATCTGAGTATTTACACAAGTTTTAAATGTGTTACTTGTCTTGCTCTGCATGGTACCAGCTGAGACAGATCATTCAGCTTGGAGTACTGATACTGCAAGTGTTACATCCTGCTCCAGCAGTTTCTTCATTCACTTTTAAAGTGAGTGACACTGATGTTATGGCTGGTTCTATGTACATTGCTTTTAATTCTCCATATTTTCCCACAGTCTCCTAATCCATGGCCACAAGGGGAAAGCCTCTGTGGGCCACAGTATCACTGAGAAAATGATTTAGAACAGAAACTAGAAATCATCAGGGATGATGTCAAAACTCTAGAACTACTCAGTACTTCAACCAGATCAGGTAGGTATTCTATTTTAAGTAAAGAAAAGGAAGGTGTTATGTTTTAAAAAAGCAGATCATCTTTTTAGTTTATTTGAAGAAAGAAAATTTTGTTAATTTAAAAACTTTGTATTATGCCTGTTAGTTTAAAAAGTATTGGTGATTTTTCACAGTATGTATCTTTTGAGAAGAAAGCTTTGTTGGGAGAGGTAACACCTTTCATCAGACAAACCTTTGGAGCTGGGGAAAGCAGACAAGCTTTCAGGCATCCAATCTTTTCAGGTTTGAAAGAGAAGCAGCAATCTTCTAGCTAAGTTTAGGAATAATTAGTGTTCTATCCTTAGAACCATTACAACAACACTACTAACTCCCATCATGTGTCTTTTAAGCATTTTTGAGATAAGTTTAGAGCAGATGATTATTGCTGATCTGCAGCACTCTCCAGGAACTAAAAATAACCAGGGCAATACTGGTTTTTGAGAAAGAGAAGTTTGTTTCTGACATTATGAGTGCATTGTGACATTATGATTGTAATGATAATTGTTCGGTAAGATCTATGGAGAAGGTAAATTATAAAATGAGGAATTGGGTAAAGTAGGCACAATAGAACTTTCATATAATTTAAGGTTGAAGATTTTAAAGTCAATAAAATGGCAGTGATAATGAAACTGTGGTAAGAATAATAAAATTTCATAGTACCTTACTGGCCTCAAAAGACTCAGCAATACAGTCCTGCCAGTCAGACCGCAGTGTTTGTCATGTGACAAATAAGTTAACCTGCTTATATGCAAGATACTGAAGTAGAAGTTGTTTATGATAAAAATACCCATGTCTAGCAAGACATGATCTGTTACTGAAGAGGCGCACCCATGTTATCAAATCTCTGGATGTTCTTTAGCTGGACTTTATGGTACCACGAATTAAAGGTTATAGTCTGTAAACAGTACATGGCTTAGGGTAAAAGGAAAAGCAGAGCTGAAACATCAAGTGGGAGGGAAAGGGGGAATGTTCTTGTTTCATGGACTCCTTTCTGCTTGCTTTGGGAGCCTGTCCTACAGATGGAATGATGGAAAAACAGGACTTTGTTCTGAATCTGCAGCTCTGGGTAAACAGAGAGGCCCTAAATTGTTAAATTACAGCATATTTGAATAAGTCAACTGCAGACTCAACTTTTGTCCTGGGCCTGCTGGATCTTCTATAAAGCATACTGCTGTGTAATACATTTTAGAAAGGGGATTTCTTTGAATTTTGCAAATAGTACTGTCTGGATTTCCAGCAAGGATTAAGTGTGCCCAAGTGTTCAGCACCCTGAATCCATTAGGATAGGTCAAGCTCTTAGTATTTATTTTTTTCCTTTCTCCTTTTCCATATCTTTATATTGAAGCAGAGGGGCAAGATCTGCCTTCAAGTAAAGACAAGCGGTACAGAAGCACAGTATTCATGTAATACACTGTACTCTTCAGGTATTCTGTTTAATTTCAAATGTGTCTAAATCCAAGAAAAAAAGTCTTTAAAGTATATCCATTTGTCAGACTTCATAGTTTAATCTGATCAGCCATACATCAGAGTTCAAAATAGCAGATTATTGATCACTCACCTTATGATTAATTTCCACTGAGAAGTTGTTTTGGAGTTGTGCCAGTGTCATTTTATTGTACAGCAGAATTGGATCATTTCTGTCTTCAGCTTTTGTTGTTGCCTATCAAAATTGAACATTAGAAAATTACTATGTACATGGAGTCAGATACCAAGAACTTTGGTAAGTGGAAGTAAAAAGCAAAAAACGTTTCTAGTTTGATACATTACTGTGTGAAGTTCCCATAAATGTGAAGCTTTTTGCATATATATGCCTGCACAGCATTTTATAAACACGCAAATAAAAAGATAAATTAAATGAACTAAATTTCTGATAATAATATGGAGCTTTGCTTTTGGATTTGTTTTTTATTAAAGCATCAGTTGTGCAGGCAACACAGGAACATTAATTGGAACATAGACACATAGCACTCAAAGGACTAGTTAAAGTTAGCCTTGTAGAAGCTGTTACCAGTAGGTAAAATTAACATAAGAATGTGCATGGAATTTTCATGGGATGATGCAAGGTGCAAAATCCTAAGAGAAGGGAATAAAGGAGATGTATGTATGGAGTATAGGGCGGCGTGTGTGCTGTGACAGGAATGTAATGTGAACATTCTGGTCAGGATGCAAGTGCTTTCTAGTATGTACCTACTGAACCACTGTATAGAAAGAGAGTCATAACTGAAATAAGCTTTGTTTCAGTCTAGGGATTGCAGTTTTGCACCAATGTGTTGTGAAGAATGTGCATACATTAATACCTTTCTTACAGACAATATATCCAGCTAACTGCCAGCAAACTGGTACTGTGGTGGTACTTTGTAAGACAAGTTTAACATAGGAATCTCCAGACAGCACAGAAGTCTCTGGGATTACAGTGTGGACAATACAGAGATACTAAGAACAGAGAAAACACAGGGTCTAATGGTAACTGCTGCATCCAAATTACTCCCTTGGTCTCTAAATATTGTCTTGAATATGTTTCTGTTCTTTCCTTCAAACATCAGTGTGTCCTCTGCTAAGATACTTTTGCAGGTCTCTGACATATATTCTTGATCCCCTTTCATACCGTTGTTCTTATGTGGAAGTGCCTTGTGTACCTCCGCACAGCATCAGCACTAAAACTGCCACTCCCTTTTTACCTTGGCAGGTTTTGATAGCAAGGAGAGGAAATGCAGGCACCCAAATGACTATGGGAAAAGACGACTTTTGTAATCCAGGAGAGTAATTCATGGGAGAATCCATACCAATACTGCCTGCTCCCTGCCTGGGATACTCCCAATTGGCTTGTCAAGAGCAAGAATAGTAAATTTCACCCATTCTGTCTGTGTTGAAAAAGGAGAAGCCGCTGCTCTCCTTCTGACTCCTTTTGTCCATCCTTTTTAAAACTAGATTTCTCTTCTACTCCCTCTTTCCTAATTTTCTTTCTAATCACATTGCATTAAATACTTTCCTCTGTATTTTCTTTACAAATTCCTGTGAGCATGAGGCCATCCCTCTTCCAGTAACATTCAGACTGGTGCTGAATTTTCAAGCTTTGGTGAAAGAGGTTAAAAAACTAATAGGCAACAGCAGCTTACCCATCACCAACTGTAGCCTTTACCAGCAGCAACTGCTGTAGAAGAATTTCAGTTGCAATTTCCTTTTTTAATTCCCTTCAGATCTTTCTCCAATGAATCTCTTTTATTTTAATTGTTTTCCATCTCTGATCTAGGTCTACAGGTGTATTTCTCAGGAAAATGTGAAGATAATCAGATGGTTATAATTTATATAAATGGGAAAAAGTCTCCCTCTACCAAACACATGTGATTACTGTCAGTATAACTTGAAAAATAACTGAAGCTAGAAGATTTGTGTTTCGATTGTTTTACAGTCATACTCAAATTCAGGCAGGTACTTCTGAAATGTTTAATGATTGTAGGCTCTGTTTTTGCTCATGAATGTTTGAATTTCCATTTGTTTTTCTCCATGCATTTTTAAATGCTAGCTATTTCTCCAAGGCATACTTTGAGAACAGTGTTTGATTAAAAATGCACTTGGAACAATCAGTAGTGTGGAACAGCTTGTATGGGACAAAGATTACTTTGTGTTGTAAGGCAGGCCAAGGGTTGGGAATCTACTGCTCTGACAACCAAACTGCAGAAGTAGAGAAAAGGAGAAAGAGAAAAGAGGCCCCCAACGTGTCTTGCAGAACACTTTCTAAAACAGACTGCAGAGAACCAAGTCTGTCTCTCTCTTGCTCTTTCTTTTTCCTCTTGAAGAACATCAGTGCACAGGTTAGGATAATGCATTTTGCTGCTTGGAAGACAGCTAACTCAAGTATTTTCCCGTGCTCATTAGAAAGCATCTCTTTTTCTGTGTTCCTTGTAGGTGCGCCAGACTCCACACATTTTTGATCAGCATTTGGCTCCACAAAATAACATTAGCTAGTAACTTAAATCAGTTAGTTTACAACTAGCTTTCTTAGATATTAAGAAGGAAGTCAGTTATTTAAAGGATACTTTTAAAATGTTTTTCTTACATTGGCAATCTCTTTCTCCAGATCCATAACTCTTTTCATTTCTTCAGAGATTTTGCTCTCATTGAAAGGAATATTTCTTTCTTGGAGGATTAGTTTAGCTACAGAAATCATGAAATCAACATAGGCAGAACATGCCTGCAAGAAAGAATACGTATAATTTAAAGACAAAACTCTTCAAAGTATTGTGTACCTTGATTTCCTTGAAGATACCATCATTTTTATGCCCTATTTTTCTTCACTCCTTTCTTAGATTTGTAGTAGTTTATTCTGAAATACTATTTTATCACAAATGGAAATTAACTTTGAAAATTCTCTCATGGAAAACTGTTCTATGAACTATTGTTCAAAGCTAAATATTGTCAACCACTACGCTGTGTTTTTATTATTTCAAATGAGACATTTGGACATTCATATTTAAACTATCACCAATGTTTTGCTAGCTGACTTTAATTGCAACTTCCAAAAATACTACTTCTAAAGAGCAGTGTTCCCAGAAACATAAAACCAAGAGAAATGTGGATGGAATTGTGTTGTATCAGCATTGTGGGAAAATTAACTCGCAGAAGCAGTGCAACTCCTCTATTGCTCCTTGGCGTATTTAGAAATCATTTTTCTGTAACTAGATTTCATATATCTAAATATCCTGTAGGTAGTATTCTATATATTAAATTTAATATATCTGAATTTACCAAGGATAGGAATAGAAATACAGAAGTGTATTCTTTTAAATGTTACACTGTAAAATATCTACAGATCTCTCACTGTATTTTACAGGTCTCTCACTGTATTTTAAAGAATTTAATATTGTTGTAATGCCTCTGATAATCCACAGTCCATCTTCAATAGAAATGCTGTTTTTAGTATGCTTTTTAAATGCAAATAATATATTAGATTTTATGCAAAACAGATTAATCTGCTATATCAATTACAAAAAAATTGTATTATTAAAGGATGCACGTAATCAACTTTATTAAAAGAAATATTTTGGTATGTTCAGGTTCTAAGGCAGTAGGACCCATTCCCTATAATGAATGATATATTTATACAACCATACTGTAACTACCTCCATTGCCACGGCTCTCTTGTCAGGCTCTCCTGCCTGCCAGCAATGCCGTGCTGTAACAGGCTGTGTGCACTGGAAACCTCTGAGCAGCTCATGAAAAGTACTGACAGCTGACTTCGAAAAGAAAGGTGGCTCACAGCATCCCACAGGACTAAACTCTCAGTGTTATTTTTAATCCAGATAGGTTATTTTACCAGAGAGAAGAGGCTATGAAATCCCCGACTGCTAGAACGAGGAGTCACAAAAGAGAGTGCCTACCAGGACTACAAATACCATTTTAAGTATCCAAATCAGTAAACAGTTTTTAAAAAATTCAATACAGACATGACTGAAAACCAGTAAGTCAACAGAGATCTTCAGATATCATTAATGAACTTTATTTTTGGCCTAATAAGAAGATCATTGCAAGGTCAATTAGCAGACAAAGAATAAAGTCAGCTAATTTCAGATGGACTCTGTAAATACTTCTGGATATGTTAATGGAAGCTTAGATGTCAGAATAACTCCTGCATAAGGTCAAGCGTGATAGCTCTGACAAGAGATGATGATTGTTAAAAACCTGTTTTTTCACAAATTCCATTTGTAGTTTTATGGTGAGAAGTCCTGACAAAGCCAGAGATTAAAGTGCAGAAGGCAGCGATCTTGTTTGCTACATAGAGCTCAAAGAGTAGAATGACACAGCAAGAAACAGAGCCAAGAAGAGGCTGCTATCAGAGTGCAACAGCTAAAGGGAGGAATACCTCTCTCTTGAAGTATTCATGCTTGTAAGAATAGTATGAGTCTGCCTTCCAGTGATGAATCTTTGTTTTTAAAAATACCATGTCCTCTACTTTCCACTAGTAGAAAGTAGTATAATACTTTCTGGTAGGTCAGAAGATTAGAGCAGAAATCCTCTTTTTGTGCTGTAGAGGATGTAGTAAGAGGGGAAGAAATCATGATACAGGTTCCCTGTGAGCAGGCTCCTAGAGGCTGTTATGTAATAATAAATTATCTGAACAGTTAATTTGTGAATGATTGTTGTTGCTACCATATCATCTGTAATTAAATGTAATCAATTTTAATTAGAGCATTAACCGTTAGCAGTTCATGTCAGCAAAATAGCTACAAAACCGAAATGTTCTGTATGCTTTCTTATCACTTCTGCATCTAGTTAGAAGGTAGAAAACCGACTAATTGAAAGCATGGTTTCAGCTACTACTAATTCTAATTCTTCCAGCTACTACTGCATGACTTCAGCAAGTACATATACTTAAGCCCTCAAGGACTTAAACCGTATCTGTGACTAGCAATGAGGGCTACACCATGTCAGTGCTAAAAAATTAATGAAAATATGTATGAATAATAAACATAAATACATACAAAATTTTAGGTATCTGAAATGTTCTATATGACATCATATACTTTAGCTGCTGCGTTTTGATTTAGAAATTGATTTTAGGGGACTGTGATCTTTTCAGATCTCTTATACAGAAAAGTCTGATCTTTTGTTCTGAATGGTTCTCTTTGTCTTTTTTCCTTTCTAAGCCTATTAGTGATAAAAATCATTTCCCAGTATGATCAGGTTGTATCTTCCTACTTACTAAGTTAACTCAAATAAATAAAATTTAGTGGATCAGTTCACTCTGGCGATGCCTTCCCATTCTAGGGGAAACATAGTATGAGAGCCACAATAAACACATAGTGCCTGGACTCCGCTGACATAGGTTCTTGCACACTTACCGTGGGTTAGGGTTATGTGCATTCTTGCGTACTTACTGTGTTAGAGCTTGTTTGCAATCTGTGACATACTCTTTTCTCATCTATAGATCAGTCATGTTTAAATGTTTGTCATTATCAATTTCTCTACTCCCATTTCCCCTAATTCTCCCAGTGATTTTTCCCAATAGTAGTATGAGAATCTCTTGGGGAAGGACTGATCCTTTGAGTGTCATCTTTGCATATTTCTGAGAATATGCCTGCCTTGAAAGTACAGATGAAAGCTTTTAAATTATAGTTAGTGATATGTAACTCCATCTTACCTCTTTGTATGCACCAGTGCATTCATAGTAGTCACGAGAAGGCAGGCCAAGTCCAGGCTGATCGATCTATAAATTCAAGTAAGAATTAAAACATGCTTAGAGAGAAAATGGCATGGCACTGTACTATTCTTTTGTCAATTACAGGTCGCTGATGTTTCACTCTTGCAAGAATATCTTCTGCTTATTGCTGGCTGACGAAAAGGGATTTTCTGTTCCATCCTCTTGGCCTCCTTTAATTCTTTTCACTCTCCTTATACTTTTTTTTTTTTTTTTAGTCTTCTGTTAGTGAACAATGCACACCGTGTATTACAGTGCTAAAATACTGGATGTACAGAAGACAAAACAGTCCGCAGACAAGCAAGGTAGTTACTGTATCTTTGAAATTCATACATGCAAATTAGTGAAGGATCTGTCCACCCATCTACATGAAAGATTAGCTCATCACAGCTCTTGCAGCAGCTGCATCTCAAGAGTAGCTGGTGAAGATTAACCACCTGCAATACTGTCTTCCTTGGGATTTTCCATCATCAGAGATCACCTTAGATTTACAGGCAGAGCACTCTAGACATACTCCTTACACAAATGTCCTCAGCCACTTCCATATCTGTGCGAGCTGACTGCAGGTCCCATTAATAATTTGGCATTTGAACACATTGAAAAGCCCCTTTCTTGGGGGCTTTTGGCCATATAGTCCATGTTCTCAGTAATGGAGATTTCTTCTTGGTGCACAGAAATTAGCTTCATGTTTGTTTCCTTCCATGCACTTATAAGTAGATCATGTCTGTCTTCTGCCAGTGTACATATGTATTGTGTCTATATGTCTCTGTATGTCTCAGTTATTCTAACCTTATTGAGAAAACAATGTATGAGTGCCAAGAATAAAGATACTTATCCTGAGAATGGATAGTACACTGTAAACTTGATAATTAACTTTGAAAACTACAGAGATTCATAAATTCATCTACTAATGGCTAACTAGTAAAATTCAGCTCACTAATTTTTCTTCTGGTTGCTATTTATATTTGTGATTCTAGTTACTTTGCTGCACTTTTATGATCAATAAGGCTATGCCACCCAGGGAGACTTACATGAATGATGTGTGTTGTGGAGTTTTTATCATCTGTGCCAACAAAAAAATTAATAAGGACCTTTTTCCCGTATCTAGAGTTTAGCTGTGCAATAGCTGTCTCAGCTGTCCATGTGGTACCTAGGCAAATGAAAGATGTACTTAGTCTCTATTTTTGGTAAACAATGAAAAATAGAGTAATTTAGAAATTTTAACTGAAAAGTAAACACAGATCAACTTACCGTAGGAAGACTCCCAGTTATCTGTTGCTACAGGCCAGTCAGATACATTTGATAGTAAACTGATTAAAGGCATTCCACCTCTGCTATCAATGGTAGCTTTTGGAAAAAATAAAATGAGTTACCAGAACATTTTAAAGCATAGAAATAATGCAATACTATTATGAGTTTAGAATACTGAAGCTGAGAAATCTGTTTTCACTATCAGCACAATAGGATCATGCTCCATGTATGATTATACTCTATCATTTAATTTTTAAAATATGTTTAAGTCATTACTGCAAACAATTTATGCAAATCCTTGGGACAGTGACATTGAAGAACTGTTGTATTTTGGCTCAGCAAAAAGCTTGAAATAATAGCTTTGAGAAGTACTAACTAGCACTGCTAAATGTTTTACTGTTCCTCTTTCTACTGGCAGCATGTAGCTCAAATTGTTGGAATAAATTATCTTCAGTGTCTTTCCAGAAGTTTGGTATTCCAGTTGTTTTCCTCTTTCCTGATAATTTCTACAAAAGACATCAACTCAAAAGAAATTTAACTGAAAAGATTTGAATTAAAATATCTGCAGCAATTGGAGAATTGAAGTAATGTAATCTCACGTAAAATATCAAAATTAAAATAAGAGATGCATTACTGTTTGACATTTAACTCTACAAAAATGATATGTTTTAATTTTCAGGAAGGAGGGTAAGAATTTCCTTTCTATCTTCTGTGGAATTTCTGTGGAATTGCCACAGAAACTAGGAGGATATAGGTACTGCTGATTGTGGAGGATGTGAATCTTTGGATGATATTTACATAGCCTATGTGCAATAAATTCAGGAGGAACTTACTTTCATTTATACATGATCTGTATAGAGTTTTTGCCTTCTGCACTGCTGTTATATCACTATTGTTTGGTTTGTCCAGGACATCTAAAATAACACAGAGAACAGTATATGTTAATATCTGATCTATATTGGAAAGATACTGAAGAAACCATAGAGGATATCCATTCCTAAGGACCAGGGGGTGGAGGATCACTGCTGCCTGTCCATCTCAGATTTCAGGCAAGCTTCTGCATTCAGAAGCTGAGGGGAAAGAGCTCTGGAGATGACATGCCCAAATATCTGAATTGTAAGGAATTGCTGTGAAAAGCCTCATCTGGAGCCTCTGCTTGAGCACTCCACTCCCTGCTTGTTGGCCCAGGAGCAGCAGTTAAGATCCCCCCTTGCCCACAGTCCTTGCCTGAGCTGCACTGTAGTTAAGCTGGACTTGGCCTTGTACCATGCTGGGCCTGAGCTTGTCTTGCTGACTTGCTTGCGGCCCTACAGCATCACTGTGGACTTGCACAGTCAACACCGGACTACTGGCTGAACCTGGCCACCATCCCCAGACCTGCTCTGCTCTTCTGCTTTGGGTCCTGCAGGGCTGAGTCCCTTGTCTGTGAGGCCTCTTCTCTTCTCTGCCTTGCTGTCACCATCAGCTTCTGTCTCACTGCCCCTTGTGGGGCAGGTCACTCTTGCCACTCCTTTATAATTGATTTGCTCCACAGAAACAGAAGCCTAAGGAACATCTTGACATCCATGAATTGCAAACCTGGCAAAACCAGAAGCTATACAGAATAGATAAAAGGTGTTTACTCTGGAGAGAATGATTTGGAGACTGCTTCATAAATATAAACTCAGGAACTTCTTTGTGTTTTTTTCATCTTAAAAAGGGGAGTATGGAAGATTTGACCTTACTACATTTTGTAGAAAAGTCTATGATGTGTCTAGTTAGAAAATTGCTCGCCTGCCTTCTGGCATGTAGCTGATAGAATACAGGTGTACAGGACATAGGGCCGCCATAGAGCAACCTCCAGCATTTCAGCTGACTTGGACACAGGCAGATCTCTTTCTTCTTCACCTAGTTTGGCTGCTGTTGTTAGTTCATGAGGGTAATGTGGATTTCAGCAGCTACAATATGCTGGTGAGCACGTGGAATTCAGATATCAAGAAGGTCCTAACAAGAGCATGTCTTCCAAGCAAACAGTTTGTGGTGGATTTATCCTGAATTGAATACCAAGAAACTGAAAGCAGCAGTATTTTAAGCTTCGCTAGATACACATCTTGTTAGGATTACATGTAAGCCAAAGAAGAAACTTTATATAGTCCACAAATGTAAACCCCACTGACCTTTTAAAACTACTTCTAGTTCGTCTCTTAAAATGTCAAAGTTACTATAACGGGAGCTGGTTTCTGGAATGATATTCCTCTTTAGCCATCCTCCACAGGCATATTGGTAGAAATCTTTACAAGGCTCTGCAGTGATGTCCATATTCTCAATAATTCGGGCTGCTGTAATACAAGACAAATCAATACATGAAAAATCTTTAAAAGAATAAAAGAAATAAAAAGAATAAAAAAGAACAAAAGAATACATTTTTTGCTCTGAGCAGAGAAGTAATAAATACACTTTAGAATAGGCTCAAGCCTATTTTAGTATTTCAGGCTTAGCAAAGTACTACTCAGTGAACAACAAAATATTTTACTTCCAGTAACTTTTATATTTTTCTGTTGCCTGTTTACTGAAGAATAAACTGACTCTAATGTTCCCAATCGTCATTCTGAGCATTAACTAGGTTTTTAAGTAAAATGTAAAATGTAACTACCAGAAATTCCTGGAGAGCAGACTTATTTGAGTGCCTACACAGGTAAAGTTCTCACCACACCTTGTTGTACAAGGCTTAATATAAGACCACAGCATGATGTCACAAACTGCAGCCATTTTATGTAAAGGAGAAAAAAATAGCAACAAACAAAAGACCGCATTATTCTTTGTATATGTTTTCCAGGGATATATCTATCATCCAACATATTTCATTTAGCGGCATTGTGAAATACTCATAGGACCCATATCAGAAGGAATGAAGGGCCATCTGGCTACCCTCCCTGCTCTTGAAGAAAACAAGGAAAAAGGCAGGATGTTTGGGCTTTTAAGTGGAGAACAATTTCCACAAGAAGGATCAAGTGTAATAGGATAGTTACCCTACTTGATACAACCTATAAAAGAGTAAGATCAGAGCCTCTAGTGAAGAAGGAGCAGGCCTAAGAGTACAAGGTAAGTTAGATATTTTCCACTGAGGTGAATCTCCTGCTAAAATATTGATGGTAATTTAGTTGTCATTCTTGGGAATTCGTATGGAATGGATGAGGCATCATAAGAATGAAGGAGAATTAACATGGCACCTGTCTTTCAAAAGGAGGAAAGGAGAAGCCAGGAAATTATGGACAACTCAGATGAACTTCAGTTCCTGGAAAGGTCCTGTATCAAGTAGTCAAGCAGTTATTAACAACTCAGAAGAAAGCAAGGCAATACGAGTTCACTGAGCTATGTCATGTTGATTTAATTATCTTCTCAGGGTACAAGACTTGCAGAGGAGCTGGAAGTCCTTACAGGAGAAGGAGCTGATGACAGAGATCAAAATCTATGAGGAGTTTAAGTCTCTCACACAGTATTCTTATACACAGTCACCTAACATTGTTTTGTACAAGATTTATATGTGATACTGGAAAATACAGTCTTAATGCTGTCTGTACTAAGGGGATAAACATAATCAGAGAACAGATACTAGTTCTATCTCAAAATGCAAGGATCTGTTCAGTCTTACTCCACATGGATCTGCTGTGGCCTAGCACCTGGATGATGCAGTAAGCGTACTCTCTGCTAAATCTGCTGGTGACAAGAAACTGGGACAGACTGCAGATCCTGTTGCAGGATGGGATTAAAACGTAGTATTTTCATGACTAATTGGAGATGCAGTCTGAAAAAAACAGTAGAAATAAATATGAAGTAATATGAAGAAATATGAAGTAGTATGTAATATGAATATTACATGTAAATACAGAATAGAGAGGGACGACTTACGGTGCAGCAGAAGACTCAAGATTACAGTGAATTGCAAATTGAATATAAAGCAGTAGTGTTGTACCTGCAGAAAATACAAACCTCATTCTGGAAAATAAAAACAGTAATATCACTTCCAGCACAAATACTCATTTGCTCTACTAAGCATAGGTAAAAGCCACCTTTCCAACGGTACTGCAAACTGAATACTTCATCAAAAATGTGGGGCAAATAAAAATCAGGCAATTAAGAATAAACAGAGGTCTAGAACATTAGGAAAGATTAGGAAATTGTGAATGAACTGAGTTGTTTAATCTAAAGAGGAGAAAATGAAGGAAAAGAGGAGAATAGTTTCCCAACACAAGTCTTCCACAAAGAACAGTCCAATTTGGTCCAGGTATACATTCAGCAAGTAGCAGTGGTCTTTCACTTCAGCACACAATAACCTGATGATGTAGGTTAATAATTAAAAATCTTTTTAAATATAAGGATAGTAGAGCTCTAGAAACAGATTATCTCCAGACTGTAGAGTCTTCAGTACTGGCAGCCTCTATAAACAGGTGAGATAAATACTGCATTGGTATAGTTAACTCTGCTTGAATAGGAGGATGAAGTAGATGTTTTTTGTAGTCTCTTCCAACTGTGCAGTGTTTCGATTCCATAAAGATTTGGGATTATGGGGCAAGGAACAACTGCAATCTGAAACTGTAGAGACAATATCTGAAAAGGGGGAAAAGGATATTAGAAATAGAGAAGTAGTCACTAAAAATGAAAAACTAAAATACATTCAATCCTGAAGGAGCTTTTAAAGCAGAACTGTGCAAATAACGTGTTTTACAGATTGCTAGGATTGAGATGATTGACATTCTTTTTCTATCATCTTAAGGCTAACTATGATTAGAAGTATTACAGAAGATACAAAAAAAGCAAGCTATATGATTCATTTACATTTTATCCTAGAAAACATTTAATACATAATCCGCAGTAAATAGTCTAGAACAGACATTTAGAAACTACTTTCAATTAGTGGTATAAGTGGAATGCTGGGAGCAAAAACAGACCATGTGAACTGATGCATGCTGGAGCTGGTATTCTGTGCTCTGGAAATTGCACATAGCAAAACCGAACAAAAACACCCACCCACAACACCATCCCTGCCCTATTATTCCCCATGTACAATATGTGTATTGTGCAGAGGTGAACTCAAGTCAGAATACTTGCAGCAGACAAATCTGTGAATTGCTTTCAATCTAGACACTACAATTAAGTAATATAATGTATTTTAAGTAATATTTAAATATGTTGGCTCAGCTGAATCAAATATTTCAGCAGTTAATGATGATGATGTATTATTGAAGTTCTTGTCAGGAAAGTTTTCCTATGTTTTCCTGTTACAATTGCATACCATTTGCATTCTCTCACTAATACTAGAGCAGTTATTGTCTCTTCTGCATTTGATTTTCTGGACCTACTCTGCATTTTCTCTTAGAACTGGTACTGCTTCTTGGTATCCCTATTGACCCTATTAAAGTGGCTAGTCAGAGACCTCATAGTCATTGACTAATGTTGACACGAGATTCTCAAGCAAAATCTTTTCTTGATGACCATTTCCCAGCTGCTGTTATTAAATTTTCTGCCATTTTTCTTTTTTGTATTCTTAAATCATTAGTTTTTTCGAGGTTTTCTCCACTAGTATTCTAGCACCAAGTCTCTCAGGGAAGGGAGAGATGCCAAGAGCCAAGCAATAGCTAGTTACATGTCTGAATTTCCCTGAATCCTGAGCATCCTTCCCGTTTTTCAAACATTATTTTTAGTAAATGGTGAGACTTGTGATTACAAGTGTTCATTCCTCCCACATGGGCGAGTTAAATATTTATAGTTATTTCCCCAGTACTTTCAATATTTTCCATGTCTGTTGCTCTGGCAGAAATGAGATGTGTAGGCAAGCTGTAGTATTTATGTTTGCTTGCTTTTTATTTTCTGTTTTTCTTGGAATCTTCAGTTTGCTTAGGAAAGTTACATTTGAGGCCAACATCTGATGGTTTTACAATGTTCCAGTGCTTGGAAGATGGAAAAAAAACATGAACTGAATACATTTTCAATTTTAGGCTGCCTAAGCAGATACGACAAGCAGCATTAAGAAATACCATGTAAATAGGTGCAATGTCTAGCACCTGATTCTTTTCTTGCTGAAGTCAATGGCAGGCTGACTTCAATGCCAACAGCCAGAAACTGTGGAATTCAGTCATGTTTTCACCAATCATGTTTTTTCCAAGTGTGGCACTTTTTTTTTTTTTTTTTTTTTTTTTTTAAGTTCTTGAGAAATCCAAGCATCCAGCTCTACCATCATGTCTGTTAGAGCAACGGGTTTACTTTTGCCTGTAAACTCAGAAAAGAGGCAATGGGCACAAACTGAAATACAAAAAATCCATTTAAACATAAGAAAAAAATTTCTACTCTGAGAGTGGTCAAACACTGACACAGGTTGTCCAGAGAGGTTGTGGAGTCTGCATCTTTGTAGATAATTAAAACTCGACTGGACACAGCCCTGAGCAACCTGCTGTAGGTGACCCTGCCTGAGCAGGGGCACTGGACTAGATTATCTCCAGAGGTGCCTTCCAATCCCAACTATTGTGTGATTCTGTAAACTCTGGTATCTTGATCTTTATCTGTCTAGTTTGTCTTACTTCATTTAAGGGAAGGTAAATGTTTTCAGTGGTTCATTTTATTTGTGTCCTAGCTCCAGCTATTTGCTGTAACACAGGTAGTTTGGTAATTATTATCACTCCTCTGTTTTAAGGGTATACTTATGAGTCCCTCTGCTAGGCTAGAGCAGCACTGAAAGGGCAACATTGTCCCTTGGATTATTTTGGCATGTGTTAGTGCATCAACAACGATTCTAATAGCCAGGGCTGGACATCACAGCTGACTTGGTCAGTGTGGTACGCCAGCTCTGTCATAAAATAACAACAGCATGGAAGAATCTTATGATGCCAAGAAAAGATGGTTCTTATCCATTGTCATTTTTGCAGAAAAACAGGCAAAAATCCACATCTTCTGTACATGTGGCAAATTACTAACAATCTATGTGATCTCAAACCTTGTTTTAACCTTGGAATCAGGTTGTTTTATTTTTAGTCAGCATCTGTGCACCTTTGCTTACTACCATAATACAAAAACAATTATCATAGCATTTCTGTTTTTAAAGCCTAGACTAGGTAATATTAATTAGAATATATGCAGATCAAATGTTAATAAAAACTTCAAGTATTGTGAACATATGAGAGTTCAGTCATGGAAACTGCAGTCACACTTAGGTCTTCAGAACATATGTATTAGGTATTCTTAGGAGTGTAATCTGCACATGTGGACCTCAAGTTTTTCTCTCAAGACAGCCATCCATTACCTAGCTGATAGCATGGGTATATTAAAAATCAGTGAAATGTGATTTTTGTTACCAGCCGAGCCCTGAAGCACACAGCTTGGTGCCAAGCACATGAATTGCTCCTTTGAAGTTAATAGAACCAGACAAGCTGTGCAGAATCCTGAACATTCTCTAATACCTGATGCCCAAAGAAGCTTCGTGATATGTTCCTGTCTGTATACACTGAGACGTTTTTGCTCTGGAAATAATCAGTGTGAGACTGATGAATATTTTGATATTTTAATTACAATATCAAGTGATTCATACCTGTACAAATGCAGATAGAGCATGGTATAGTTTTCATTATTTTTCCACACTGCTTTGATGAACAAGCTTCTTTTTTAGTTGTTGTTTATTGAGTTTCCTAGCTATGTAGAATGTAGAGCCTTGTCACAATTACTATTAATGATTAATTTTTTTGTAGTAATCATAATTCTAAGCTGTTGCTTTTAATAGCTTACAAATAAAGTAATACAAGCTGATAAAACAACCAGTGACCTGGGGAGGATATGGGAGGGGAGAAAAAAAAGTGCTTACCTAGGTGAAATTAGTATGAGAGATACTGAAATTCCCTATTCTCAACAGTTTGTCCTATTTAAGTCAGTGTATGCAATGCTGAAATGTAATTACATAGTATCTTTGTATATTGCAGTACAGTACAGATTATGGTCAGAAGTAGGTTGTCCAGTTTGATGACTTTGCTTTTGCATCTGTTCATATCATTTGAGGTATAGCCCCACAGCTAAAATGTAGTTAGATTAAAAATCAGACACACTGGTTCCTCTCAAAATGCTTACAGTGTGGTGTGTAAATATCAAATATTAATACTTGCTAAAATGCAAAAGCTATCTTTGTTGCATTTTTTTTTTTTGTTCGAAACCAGAATGTGCAGTTCTTGCATATGTAGTAGCATTTACTCACCTTTTCTCTTGAAAATGCTGTAATCAAATTACGTATCTAATTTGATGACTTTTCAAACCACAGTATGAGCTTTCAGATGGCAGAGAAAAACCTCGGTGGTGTAACTAAGACACGGTGATTATTACCTGAAATAACTTCTAAGAGATATCTACACTATGCGGACAGCAATGTTTCAGTTACTCAGACAATGGACTGCACCAAGGCACCACTAATGAATGATTCCACTAGGAAGCATTGTGAATAGAATGGGGAAATTTAGAAGTAGATCAGGCAAAAAAGGGAGAGCAGCATTAATTGATCAGCAAAAGAAGACAGAAAGGATAAGAGAACTACAGCTGAAGGTAAAGGGAGAGATACGTAATATGGAGCTCAGCATTTCTTTAGGGCTTTTTAGTAGCTTTCTAGTAGAGTTTAGACTAGGATATAAGGAAGAATTTTTATGCAGTTATTAATAAAGTATGAAGTCAGCTTGGTAGACTGTGAAATCTGGAATTTTTCCTGGACATTAAGATCAATACTGCATCTCCTCAGACAGTAGCAAGTCACCTTTAATGGCTATCAGTGATCAAGATTTTATGACTTAGCTTTTCCAGTAACAGAGTCTCTCAGCACCACACCATCTCCCCACTTGAATTCTGACTCAGAGGGGGAAGAGCCACCTTCTAATTCAATTAAATCGTTTTCTGCAGCCAGTGGCACTCCTCGGCAAGTCTGTAATATTAAACTAGCCAGACCCTTATGACTTTGTAAAATTTCATAATACCACATTGCCAGAAATATGTTAAGAAAATTGCTTGGGTTAGCAGACCTCATGGCTCAGTTTGCCATATTTGTTTGCAGCTAGCATTACGTGGTGATAATGGATAATTTCTTTTTTAAGTATATCCATTTATAAGGTATGTATTTTCATTCTTACCTGATTTTATACAGTCTGATGTCTTGCAGACCCCATCTAAAAAGGAGACAATCATGCCCTTAATTTCTTCTGAAAGTCAATGTAGTAAATGCTACTCTAAGTTTTATTTTCGTTGACACAGTCATAATTGCATTTCACTATAGTATACAGTAAGATAAACAAAGAACCAGACCTTGCATTCAGTAAGTGAATGTTTATAGGATCTGGCTCTAAAAATACTGTGATCTTTTTCGTTTTAAGGTCATTCAGTGCTAGGTGACTACCATCATGTGGAATCTTTGTAGGCATTACAGGAAAATGTTTATCACTCAATTTAGAGCTGGGCAAAATATTATTTTTATGAAAAACAAGAAACAAAAACAGTTCGTGTGGACTGAAGACAGTTGCAAATTCAGTTTGAATTTATGAATTCACTGCAATGAGAAGATGATTTTGGAGGAATTATATGATAATTTTGAGACATTCACGCTTCTAAACAAAATACAAAGCTCAGGAACATGAAAATGTTTCCTTTTAAAATTTTAAAAATACAACAATTTTTATTTTTAATTTCAGAACGGCATTTTCCCATTCCATAATTGAACTAGACCATAGTAAAAAGTTTTTAAAAGTAAGTACTTCAAAATAAAACAAAGAATTTAATTTCTAATGTAACGGAACGGTCTAGTTTGACCCAAAATGTAAATTATCAGCTTCTCTATATCGTATTTTGCAAAAATAACCAAAGTATTTCTGCCTGAAATGAACTATTTTCAAACATTTTGGTATGACTACTGAATCAGAAAACCTATTAGTGTGACTATACGCACTAAGAGTCTTTGCCTCAATATCCTGAAAAAGGATAGGAAAAAAGGTTTTTCTTATATGGATAGGAATGTGAAGGATGCATTGTAGTTTGGTTTTCTTCAGAAGAGTGTGATATATTGTAGAGTTTGGCTCATTTTCCTGTAATTTATATATACATATATAAAAATGTGTATATATATATATACATATATATATGAAATAGGATTACAATGGAGCAGCTACTATCATCTGATTTTATGTACTAGGTAAGGTAAAGCATTGTATTATCAGGTGAGTAACTCTCAGCTGAACTAAGATACTTTCTATTACCTGAATGTAATGCAGCTATATATACGATGTAACATACTGTCTTTTCTCACACCTTTTAATATACTGCAACTTCAATATTATCTTTAATTCAAACAATTGGATTTTATTTGTTAAAACATTTTTGTGTAATTTCATAAAATATTTTCATATTCAAATACATTTATTCATTTGAAGACAGTTTAAATGTACTCACCATCATATGTTGCATACAGAACTATCATTGTGATAGCTACAATAGTTAGCAGAACCACTACAACAGCTAGCCCTATTTCCAGGGCACTCCATCGCAGTTTTTTCTTTGGTTTTGGAGTATTCATTTCAGTTATATCCATCTGGCTTTCTGACTTGCCCATAACCCAGAGTCTAAAAAGGAAAAGGGAAAATTCACTGAGGACTTCTTCAACTACACAGTAACAAAAATATTTCCTGTGTGAGAGGCTTACAAACATGAAGTGTTACTTAGTAAGAATGTCAGTCATGGAATTAAAAATACACAAATACATACCACCTAAGAGTGCTTCCTTCACATGAAGAGGCCACCAAATACAAAAGGAAGGCCAACAAACGAACACCTGTTTTTAACACTCATGTAATTTAATCTGTTACAATGGTACAGGAGTTCACAGGCAAGCAAAAGGCAAGTTTTACTGCTTGAATAAAAATTAACTTAATCTCAAAATTGCTGATCTAATGCCAAAGGTCAAAATATGCCATTGTGCTTTGCTGTCATTTTAAAAAATCATGTAAGCAATTCTTGACTATAGCTTTAAAGCTGTCACTAAAAATAAGGGAGAAAAGAACAGGCTCTGCTGAGATCCTGTCAGGTTCACAGATAATGAATCTTTACACTAATTAAAAAAAACATGTGACCAGGTCCTCTTCATTTGAGGTTAGACCAATGCAAACTAGAAGCAATCACAATACATAGATGCAGAACTGGTGGGAGTAAGAACAGACTCAGACATGCTTGCTCACAGAGTGTACATTCAATAATAGATTTTGAGATAGCATTTCTGCCATTCTGTAAAGATTATTTTGGCTGCTTTTTGCAGTACTGCTGTTCTAAAATTCTTTGCCTTGTCCTTGTACACTCTCACTTGCTTAGGACCAAACCATTTCTTCTGCTAATGCAGATTCCAGTTCCTATACATATAGCAATGAGTGGAAGTTCTTGACAGTTGCAGTTCACAGCATTCACAGAGATGGAGTTCCCCCTGTCCCTTTCATTCCACAGGGAAGAATATGAGTGTTCCACTGGGATGAATAATGGAAATACCTATATTGACCAGACTTACAGGAAGCTCAACCAATGGTGCAGGGGTAGGTCAGGGCATTAAAGTCCTCTTGTATTCATCACATCCTTTATTTCCCACTTTCTGTAAGTAGGAATAGAAGCAGTAAGAAAGGAGCCCTTCTCAGCTGGTACGTATCATACATTCAGGTCCAAGACTGGAACTTCAACTATTTCAAACTGGTTTTAAGTTGTGTGTTGCTAGCCTCTGTTCAGTTTTGTCAAGTTCCTGTGGTCTTTCAGATACCTAGTCCTTGCTTTTCCTCTTCACCTTTTATTTCTATCTGATTCTCATTTCTTGGTTTCAATAAGCTCTTTCTATCTTTCATGTCTACCTTACAAGCTAGCTCCTCCACTGAAAAATACATAACTAAAGTGTGTATGTTTGATGATGAACTCCCCTAATAGATGTCGAATAATTCAGTTTCATGGATCTCAGTAAAGAGAGATTTTGTATTTCATGAGTTTGTCTCATGCTGGCTCAGTGGATCCCTGACTCTTTCAAAGTAGTAGTATTTATCTAAATGAATGAGAGACTATCATTATTTCAGTGTCCCTTCTCCATTTTTGTCACTGCTCTCAGGACATCAAGATGTGTTAAGCAATAGATGGTCCCAGAATCATAGGTCTTCTGTAGGTCAGGAGGCCAAGTCCTGCAAGGTCTGTCCATGCTCTATCTTTGCAAGCCTATAGGGACCATTAGACCTTTCCTGATAAGCCACTGTTTTGCTCTGAAGAGTAAGTTTTTGGTCCAGTCAGCAAGTGGTTTCTGAGAAATAAGCTTATTACATTACATTATTACATTTGAAATATCAAACAACAGATAAAAGTGAGAACTCTTTGGAGAAATTGGCCCTGCATTAACTGTGAACTAGAAAATCACAGATAATATAAAAGCAAATGAAGCATTACACCTTTCTCACTTCCAGTCATAATAAGGAGCAGAAGATCTTCACATTGACTAAATGCTGACCACTCCCAGAATCTTCTGAAACTTGAAGCCTAATTTAAAAAGTGATGCTTGTCTTTTGACTCTGCAAGTGTCTTAAAGCACTGAAAATAGTCTATTACAGCAGCAAGAAATAGTGTACCTTTCATGTGGAGATGTGCTTCTTACAGTCAACTGAGTTTTTCTAAGCTAATCTTTCTGTTCCTGCAGGAGTGTTCCTCATATTTTAAGGCATCCCACTGACTAGTTTTTACCTCTAGTTATTTGGAGAGCCTATTGTGCCTGCATTAAAGAATGCGTAGTAAAAGCTGCTTTATGTGCTAATTGCAAGCACTGCAAAAATATAAAAACAATTCAAGCAGATAAAAACTGACATATTGTGGCTTTCTTCCCTCTCTCGGAGTGCTCCTGTGATCCCTTCTACCAGCTGCTTCTAAAGCTTAGATACAACAGACAGCTATAAGTTTTTGACTTACCCTGGCCTAGGTGGCACAGCGAGTTAATTAATGCATAGCTTTTCATTTTGGAATGTGCATGTTAAAAATTTATTTGTGGCTTACCTAGTTCTGAGCCTAGTCTCTGCAGAAAAATATAGCATGTCATAAAATCACTATATAATGATATATATATGTATTATTTTACATAAATTTTATATATTTTTTTTACTTTCACAGCGTGTATTGTATGCATGTGGATGAGCTACACCAGGACTATTTCAGCAAGAGCAAGACACAGCTGTTAAGGATGACTAACAAGTGCCACCCAGCATCACTGTGGTAAGCCGAAGTGTGGGCTACTGTCTCCTGCCGCTCCCCCCACCTTAACGAGCAGCCGGGTAGGCTGGTGAGGAGCCTGCAGCGGTGCTTCGCCGCACAGGTCTGTTCCCTGGATACGAACCAGGCGCCGTCTTCCCCGTGGTGGCCTCGAGCCGAGCCGGGGCAGCCGAGCTGGGGGCCGCGCCCGCCGCCGTTAGGTGGCGCCCTGGGTCGCGGCGGCGGGGGAGCCCGCGGCGGCGGGGGAGCCCGCGGCGGCGCCGCGCCGCGCTCCGGCCGGGCGGGCAGGGCGCGAGCGCTCGGCTCCGGCTGCGGAGCCGCAGCGCTGGCGGTTCAGCGCCGCCGCTCCAGCGCGGCGAGGATGGCGAGGTGGCCCGGGCAGCAGGGCTGCTGCTCAAAGGAGGCGCGACCCGCGGCCGGTGTAGCACGCCGCCGCCCATACCCAACTTCCCGGTGCCCAGAACACGCGCCTCAGGGAACCTCGCAACTTAGGGACGGAACTAATTCGGGACTGGCTGGAAGCCCCAGCGTGACGGCTGGGGCAGGAAAGCAGCTGCCGGCCCCGTCCCGCGCCACCGCCGCGCCCGTCCCGCTCCCGCCGCGCTCGCGGCCCCGCACTCACCGACTGGCGCTCGGAGCGGTCCGGCCCTGGGGCCGCCACGCACATCCCCCAGCTGCGCCGGGCGGAGGCGGCGCGGGGCGCCCCGAGCCGGCGGGGCAGCGCCGCGGAGCCCCGGGGAAGGCGGCGCGCAGACTAGGCTGGCGGGGTGCCGGGCGGCCGCCGGCGGGGCTCAGCGCCCTGCCCGCCCGCCGGCAACGGCAGGGGCGCGGGGCGCCGGCATCGCCGGGACATCAAAGCCCGGGCGTTCCCTGCTCCCCGCGCCGGCTGCGGTGGGAGCTGGCTGCTGCTCGCCGCCGCCGCCGAGCGAAGCTGCTTGCAGTCAAAGGAGCCCTTGTCTCCGGGCTGCCGGACGAGCAGTTCTCCGGGTGACCTGAAGGCTTCTTCCTCTTTGCGATCACAGAAATGTGATGGGGCAGGAAACAAACAAACAACCCCCCCCCCCCGCTCGACATCAGTAAACCACGCTCTTCACCTCGCAGAGCTTCCCGCGAGCGCTTAGGTAGAAGAGAGAGAAGGGGCTGCAGCCCGGGCACGGGCAGTGCGGGTGTGCATTATGTCCGATGGAGCTGCCCCGTTCTCCACGTGGGACTGCAGGCTTGGGAGGCCACCTCTGTCCTACGCTCTCCCCAGAGGAGGGTGAAAGGCACCGAGGCAGTATGCAAAGCAACAGCTGGGCTGGAGTGCAAAAGCAGGCTGCACCTTCCTTCCTCCTCAGGCTTTTCCTTTCTCTCCACTCAGTTCAAGAAAGGGACAGAGAGAGGATGCATAAGGTCTGTTTTTTGGAATGCTTGGTGTCTATTCCCCTGTAAACTCACTGCCTTTGTCAAATTAATGCAGTCATACTCTCTGCAAGAACATATGCCCTCATTCTCTTAATGATTTCTTTTCAAGAGAGAGAGAGATGTGACTTTCTGCATGGAGAGGCAGCCCTAACTCTGCTTTAACATTTAACAGCAAATCAAGTATCAAGAGACCTCTCTTCCTCAAGTTTCACTTTTACCAACAAACTGGCAAAGTTTGTTTTTGGGAAAGGCAAGACAAATTGCTGTCAGACCTCTGTCCCAAACCAGATATCGTATGCTTCTGCTGCCTTCCTCAGGGCACCTCTATTATCTCTCAGACAGAAATACCACCTGAAGTTTTTGCAATCTTTTATTACCAGCTATACATTAAAATATCTGCTGCTTGAGAGGTGTACTCTTTCTCCTCCCTAAGATGGAAACTGGGAACTCATTTTCTAGAGTTTGCACAGCAAATGATCCACAGAGCAGATGCAATTAAGAGGGGAAAGTGATAAAAGCATCAACTGAGAAGATATTAAAATTAAGCATATTTGCAAAATGACCACCTGAAAAAGGAACAAGAATGAAGATGTGTTTTATTCACTGAACTGAAAAGGCAGTAAAAGTAGTAAACATAAGAAAAACATTCTGAAAAAGACTACGGAACAAAAATACTGCTTTTTTTTTTTTTTTTTTTTTTTTTTTTGCAGTTAAGGGTGGAAAAAATGCTGTTCCTGTCATTTCCAGAATCAGTGTTCAAATTAATATTACTACCTCAGTAGCCCTGCATTAATTCTTGTAAACTTCCATTTCGGTTAGCAGGACAAGCCATCTGCTCCTGCAGCCCTGACAGTTAGCTGGTGCCTTAAAGTCATCCCTGACACAATAATACAAAGTTTCACCACTCACCATAAAAATAGATGAATCATTAAAAATACATATGCAATTTTGTAACTAGATGCCCATTATGTGCCCTTAAATATAGCAAAGCTTGGAAAGTAAAGGATGAGGTGAATTAGTCTGAAATAAAATGGCAGAAGAGGATTTGCTTCAAAATTTTTAGATAAATCAAAAATGTGCCACTGCCACTTCCAAGAGAGAGAAAGAGGGGAAACTCAATTGGAAATCTGTAAATAGTTCAAAGAGGGCTAGTATGCCTCACACACACACTATGAGAATTTCCACTCTTGCAGAACCTTGTGCTTGGAAAAGAAGAATTAGACATTTGTATATACACAGGCTTAAGGATGTGTGATCTGTGAGTCAAATACTGTAATTCCTGTTCAGACCTTATTTAGAGAAAACTCTCATCAAGTGAACTGTAATATTCTGTCTCAGAAATGAGCAAAAACCTAGTATCTATGCTCTTGTGAACAATCAGAGAAGCAAAGTTTGTAGCAGGAGACAGTACGTTACACTAGGCTTACGATATAGCTGGAAAATCCTTAGATCAACATGGTTGTAACACTATTGCTACAAGATGGCTCTTCATCTATTAACAGCTATTTACTGCTCTGTAATGTATGCTGCTTACTCACTGAAGTGTCCTTCAGCTGACGAGATGGTTTTCAGTAGGCTGTATACGCATTAAGTTCTCTCTTTCACTGATCTCCAAGCTCAGCATATGAGAAATTTACACCAATATAAATTCCTAGTCAAGAAGAGATCACAAATATATCTGACCATTTTTATGCCCTATAATTTTAGAGATAGAGACTTACAGCTTCACTGTTAGTGAAAATATTCTGTACATTGATTTAAGTGAGAAAAAAAACCCCAAACTCACAACAGAAGATTCTCTCCTGAACTGACAATGTAATTAAACCTTCCCATTTAGAGATAATAAATAATCTGTCCTCATAAACCCTTCCAAGTTATCTTAATACTTCTTTGAGAAGTCTTACTGCTTTCAGTGAAAAAGAGAGCAGGAGTAAGAGTTTGTAGGACCAGCCATTACGGATAAATGGAATCTGGTGCTGCTATGTGACAATTCTCAGTATTTCCCTATACAGTTCTCTACGCTTCTCATGCACAACCACCAGCTAAAATAGTAAATTTATAGAACCAAATAAAACAGCAGACAGTTTACAGAGTCAGATGAGAAAAGAAGAGTTAATGGGAGAGTATACTGTAATTAAATTAGTATTTGACCTTGAAAAATAAAGGTTTCTGCCTAATACTAACTTAAGAAGATGTGACAGTACCTTGATAGCAGTAATATTCTTTCTTTAAGATCTGTAGCTTGTGAAGTATGCGTCGTGAAAAACTGTGCTCCCAGGTAGTTCAGAAAAATGTACAAAAATTGATGCACTGTGCAGCATTCTGAAAAACAAATTGTGACACAATAGCCTAACTTCACTTCGCAGGCTGTTAAGTGAAGAAAAGCCAATAAGCCATTCAATTTTGTTTTCTCCAGTTGGTCCAAACTGACAATAGTAAGGCTTTTTATTATCAATAATGGATGACGTTTAGGAAGTTAGGAATCATCTACATTACTATGAAACATTGTTGACAGTAATTGTTTCATTTCCTTTAGGGAAAGCTCGCTTTCCCAAAGTAATGAAGTCAGTGCTTAATGTTGCCTGTATGATTCTGACTGTCCTTTTTAATCCTGTAATATTCTTCTGTCATCTGCTATGTCAAAAGTAGAAAAAGAAATTGCCTGGAAATTTTTTCTGCCTAACTTCCTTGGTCTGGTGCATGTTCAGTGCTGTTGTACTGAGAATTTAGATGCTAAAGTTTAAACGCACTGAGTGTAGGCTCAGTTCTTTTCAGTAGGGTTACCATGAATCCAAGTGTGGGTGATTTCTCACTGCAGAAAGAACAACCTAGGTGGCAAAATATTTGCTACACTGCCTAAATTTTTCACATCTAATCATATAATATTACAAAACTTTATCATTGTTATTTGACAAGCTTCATACTGTAACTGATTTGCAGGAGTTTGCAAGCTTGGAAAAATATTTGGTTCAAATGAAGCATTTTTTCCTATTTTTAAGTTTGCCTAAAACCCACATTAAATACTTTAGTTAATATGGGCTAACAGATTTTTTGGGGTCCTGAACTTCTCTGTAGCCGTAGCTGCAATGATGGTTTTAAGGGTTACCAAAAAAAAAAAAAAAATTTTTTTTAGGAAATACGTGAAAATTAAAACCATGTAAAACTTTTATGTGACATATTTGGAAAATATAGTAGTTGATAACAATGTAAGCATAGCAGCAAGGCAGAAGAGACAAAATTCTGATGAATTAATTGCAAAATTTCCTGCACAGTTCAAATGTGACTACCCAAAGTTAGTCACACTTGGCTTAGTCACACAAAAGGCACAGTTTTCCTTTAAAACTGCAGGGTTGCAAAAAGAGTAAGGTCAAGCAGGGAGAGACAGGCCTTCATTCCAGGAACTACCAGACCAGAAACAACTACAGATGTACAAAATGTAAGGAGTGACTCTGTACCACACAGTGCTTCCCTTTGCTTATCTGCACGTCGGCTCCAACGCACCATCGCCCCAGCAGCTGAAGCTCTCCACACATTAACAACCCAGCGGCACCCACACAGAACACCACCGCCACTGCTTCTCCACAGCATGGAACCTTCTGGGGAATGTTCTGGAAGGGGCGGGGGGGGGGTGGAGCAGGCGGCCGCCGCTGGGGGGCACTGGGGAACGTTCTGGAAGGGGCGGGGGTGGGGAGCAGGTGACAGGTGCCAGGGCACGCTGGGGAATGTTCGGGGGTGGGGGGGAAGGAGGTGGCAGGTGCCAGGGCACGCTGGGGAACGTTCTGGAGGGCATAGCGTGGGAGGACGCTGCTGGGGAAGCAGGGTTTGCGCAGCTTGGGAGGCCGCAGGATGCCCCGCGGCAATCAAGGTAGTACTGCAGGTTCTGGACTTTCCCCTGTTGAAGGAGTTCTCTCGTTCGGGGTTTTATGTGGTGCTGTGGTGGCAGAGTGAGGTGTGCCCCTCATCCCGCAGGGGAGAGGGCCAGCCCAGCTCATGGCTGGGACCAGTGTGGGTTCAGTTACAATCCTTCTACATCTCTGGATGCAGTACAGTGTGAGCTAATTCTTGTGCAAGCTTAAATAGTGCTGAAGTAAATGTTTTAGAAGCTGGTCATTGTCAATAATTATCAGCATTATTGTACTTTTTGCCATTCATACTCCTTTTGCGAACGTATTTCATTTTAAATATACATGTTTCTTTTTCTGAGAAGTTATCTGCTTATATCATCTGGAATGCTTTAACTTTGCTAGTGTTTTGTTATCCTTTATATCACCTGAGGTATTCTTAGGCCTTGGGGCTAGTAATTTCCTATTTGCCTTTGCTACAGAGCTTGTTGCCAGAGAGCCTTGTGGGTAGGGAAATGGTGTGATATGCCAAGAAATGGGCTTTGCATGGTGGAGGTCAGATCGTAATGTAGGGTGTGGTTTTAGGTTGTTTTTCTGCAGGAAATGCCAGAGTGTCAATAGCCGTTGCTAACCAAAGAGTGAACCATGAACAGAGAAATATGTGGAGACCACAAATGTAAAGAACATTTTGAATTAGAAACCTAAGGAGTATGTGTTTGGTCTGTCTTATTCCAGACTAAATGATAGCAGCTAGCTTCTACTAAATAATGAGATTAAAGCTAACAGTCTATTATATTGTGCTACTGTTCTAAGCTGAATTGTAACATCTCGTGTGTCTGCTCAAAGTAATTAAAGTCCAAGAAATAAAGGAGCACTGCTTTTTTGATCTCTTTAATAATCTACAGATGGTTCAGCCATCTAGGAATGTAGTTATTTGACCAGTCATACTCCATGCTGCAGAGGACTTAAGCCTGGAAGCTACAGAGTGAGCTTATGAATGCTCTTTCCTTGTTGACAGAAGGGACATGAATGCAAGCAAATTTATGCAAATTACCAAAATATAAAACAACTATTTTGGATGCCTTCAAGGTTCCTACTGAGTGTGTTGCATAGTTCTCAGAGGCATGAGTGTTGGTATAAAATCTGATGTCAGGAATAAAACTGGCTGCGTGTCCATGAGAGGTGCTTGTTCCACCTGTCTTGTATCCTAGCTCACATGACAAACTCATAAGCAGAAATTACATGTGAAACATTTGGTAGCACAGTAATTAGTCCTTGGGAGTTTTGCTTCTCACCGTTAATAGGTAGGAAATTAAAGATAGAAGTTCTGTATTTCTTTCAGAGGTCATGGTGGCATCACACAATTCTATTTCTAAATTGATATCTGAATGCTTAAAAATATTTTACAAATATAGTAATTTCATTCAAGGTGATTTTGGATTGTAAAATTTCTTAATAGTTTACTGTTGCTTTTTCTGAAGGTATGTTTCACACTCAAATTGAAATTTTTCCCAATATGTAAGTTTTAAACTCCATCAGCCTCTTGCACCATGTTAAGAGACTCCATATCTGCAAATCCAGTTATTCAGCAAAGCAGGGAGCCTTTTTGTAAGATTCACCGGGCTAGTGGCTATCCTGTTCAGGTGACGCTTTGTACCTGCTAGACATGAAGATGGTTTGTCAGTGGAGCACTGAAGATCTTAGTCTCACTGATCAATGTGAGAGGGAGCAAGTGGATGTCTGTTGGAGTTTTCTAGTGAAAGGGACTTGCAGGGTGTCAGAGAAAGGTAAAATCAGGTAGACTGAAGAAGCAGCTTGCGTAGATTGCGTGGAAGGATTTCATTGCTGCTGCCTCGGGTTTGGCACTGAGGCCTTCCGTGGTTGGACTGTATAATACGCAATGTTACATACTGTACATTTCAATAAGGAGAGAAATTTTTTTCATTAACATTGTGGGCAAAGCTGCTAGGTATTCGCATAGATGTGATTAATATTTTTCATTCTACACTATATTACAGTGTTCTCAGCAGCTTCAGTTTTTCTTCTGTGTTTGAAGGCGTTTTTTTTCCTCCCCTCTTACAAAAACGTTAAGTTTGTGGCTATATGCTAATAGACTGGGAACAAAGGTGTTAACTTTTTTTAACTGAATAGAAAGGTTATGGTTTATCAACTTTGGAAAGAAATATTAAGTCTTTCAAGGAAATGTGGTATTCTCTTTTTTGTATTAGCTGGCTTTTACAGACTAAAATGCTGATGCTAGCTTAGTGATGCAAGCAGTGTTTCTTTTTTATCTGTGGTGCCTGGCTTATTAGAGTTCCATTTACTTCTTGTTTAGTTATGTAATGCTTGACTGATTTTTTTTTAAATATAATTCATCTGTTTCATGCCGAGACCACTGTTATGTCAACATTAGGATTCTTTACTGCATTAAAAAATATGAGATGATCCGTCAGAATTGTATTTGAGCTGTCTTGAAAGACTATATGCTTAAAAAGTGAAGAGATGACATTTAAAAAAGAAATACTAGATTTCCCGTTGCTTAAAATTTGAGTAAGTGCGAATAGAAATACATGTGTATTTTCTATCACTGTTCATGTTTTTATTACTATTTTCTGCAATCTTCTTTAGTATTTTCATTGTCTATAAAATGCATTACAAATTTCCATGGCTCCTATTTCTTCTGAATTCTTTAAATCCACTCACTGAATGCCTGAGAAACTCAATTCAAAGAACAAGTCCAGCGAGTAGGGTTTGGCTCAGAATAAATTCTGACCCAACAACAATCCTTAGGCTAAATTCTTCTCTTTATTACACCAGAATGTATTTCAAAAAATAGTACAAATACTTCTTATTTAACTAAAAGCCTAATTTGGCTACTTTAGATTGACAACATGCAGCATTGTTCAACTCAAAAAAAAAAAAAAAAAAAAAAATCAAAATTCTTACTACATTCTCTTATTTTGCAAAGTACACAGCACAGTTTACCAAAATAGCTTCTGGTAAGGATAGTAATTGGTGGAATATGCAGCAGGAACAATCTTGTAGTGATCTCAACGAAAACAAAAAGTATCCACAGTAAGGAGTGGCCTGGCAGCAGTAAATCAAAAACCTGCTCCTAGTCCAGGTGTTATTTTAAGGGTGAGTAGTCCTGAGTTTTGCAGGAAATATTCTTGTATTGTACTTTGATTATTGGTGTTTCAAAGAAAGGAAGCAATACAACAGAAATTGTAAAGAGAGGAAAAATGAGTGAATTCTGAAGTTTTCTTTTTAATATGAGCTGCAAAGACAGATGGACAAAGCCAGTTAAAATGTTCGTGAAGTTATTCTTGACTTTGTTAGCCCATGAAGATAACAGATTTGCAGTCTTACTCTTTATTTCATTTCATCATCCGTTTTCTCAGCAACAGAATAACATTTTCTTGCTTTCGTAATCAGGTATCAGGATATTTAGTCTTTTTGTTGTTTTCTGGAAGATTGCTTGAATGGTTGGAGAGATTTCAGTGGTGTGTCCTAAATTACCAGCAGAACTAGGGATGTTGAAACCTCTATAGAAGACTCTTTTCTCCCAAAAGAGTAACAATATTTGGAGTTAAGCAAATACAGACCAAAACTAGTGCTTGCTTAATAACACTCATTTTTCTCTCCAGTTTTCTCTCCAGATACTAGTTTTTTTTTTTTTTTTTTTTTTTTTTTTTTTTTTTTGGTCATAATTGACTAAATGGCTGTTAATCCATAAGATTTTTTTTAGAAATAATAAAAGAAAAAGCCTTTTTTATTTAATGGAAAAAAATTACAGCAGAAAAAATTAAAAGCAGAAGCCTGTTCTTACTCGGTTGCAAGCTGCCTTTGCACAGTGTTTAAGAGGCATCTTAAAACATAAATTGTAAGAAGTCAAATTCAGAACAGATTAGCAAATAAAAAGAGTGTTTTATACTAATTGATCTACTTCTTTCGTAGATTTCAAACCATGACATTTTTATTGCAAACAAACAGCTATGAAGGCTTCTAGTAGGGATAGTAATTGGTGCAATACAATAGGAACAATCTAATAGTGATAGCAACGAAAACAAAAAATACGCTCAATATGGGATGGGTATTCCCCCCCTTTTTTTTTTCTTGATCACTGCATACGCATTATTTTTATTTGTATGTAGTAAAACTTCAACCACCATCCATAAATATGTGCCATTGCCTTTGAACTCAGTCATGTTTACAGGGTGGAAGGGTAGATTAAAGGACATGTTTTGATGAACTTGCATAGAAAAAAGGAAGGTCTCAGAGATGATCCATCACATGAAAAAGGGCACTCGGAGACTTAGTTATCAGAGAAGGAAGAAAGAATGAAATGGAGAAAGAGATGACAAAAGTAAAGCAGATGTGTAGTGTCATCTGATCTGTCAAATGCTTTGCCAAATTGCCTCAGACCTGGAGCAGCCTCCAGATAGCACAAGCAATTTGCTTTTGGAATAGTCTGCCTTCTTTACTTTCCTATTTTTCCCTGGACAATGAGACAAGCTTCACACCTGGTGCAAGGAAAGTGGCATGTATTTCGTGGAAGTTATGGAAGCACAGCTGGCCATCCAAGGTCCTCCCTCCAAGCCCTAATACCACTTTACAAAGGTATGTACCTGCTGATACCTCTCTGTGTCCTGTTGCGGTAATTGTGGTCATAGAATAACTTGCCAAGCTTTGGCTTGGCCCTGTATGCTACTTGAGAAAGACAAACTATTTTTTTCATGATAACCAGGAGAAGATTCTGAGTGTGGTCTGAAGTTGTAGGGTAATAATTGGACTTGCATATAGCCTCAGAAATTTTAGGTAATACTGTGTATATTTTTATGTGAGGCCTTCTAATTTATACACTTGAGTATAGCAGCCCGAAAAGGTGATGACTGCTATACCATACACTGTAGATACTCTCTTAGAGCTGATTATGCAATATAATCTATTGAGCTCAGATGAGCTCTCATGTGAATTGCCTCTTTAAGGTCAAACATGCTTCTAGTGTGATAGTTACTTGTATGTGTTTGGAGGACAAATATTTTAGTAGATTCCACAGCTGTTGCTGAATTCAGAGTGCCACAGTACCTTTGAAAATACTCAGACCTCATTACTTTTTGTAGAGGCTTGTAATAAATTGTTATCAGTACTTAACCAAAGATATGGTGAATATCTCCTCCTAGGTCTGCTAGTGTGAAAATTAAAATTACAGCAGAGAGAGAAGCATGAAAAAGAAGAATGTAAGTTATTCCATTTGATAAAAGTATTAAGTTTTTTTTGTATTTGTATGCTTGTCTTGTTTATATTACCTCATATGCACAAATCAAAGCATCCAAGTCAGTCCAACTACACTTTAAATTATTGTTCATAATATCAAACTAGGAATGTCTGTCTTAAGTAAATAGTAGGGCGTAGTAGTGCTCTGTGGGAGTTGTAAGATAGCATTCTCCTACTAAAGTATTGCACGTCAATATTGGATGTTGGTCACATTAGATTGCCCTGATAAATGAAGAGACATTTGTCAGGAGAGACAAAGTCTTCGAAGGACAGATTGTAAAGTATGTGTTTTCTCTGTAGGTTGGAAGAATGTCAGACTGGTACAGCCACTAATCAGTCTATGCCATGCCTAAGGATATGATCCTTTTTGTTGTTATATTCTCTTAAAACAATGAGTCATTGACAGACTGCAAACATAATAAACATGCTAAACACTAAGGGCCATGTTTGCTAGGAGTGTTGAATACAGTTCCAGTAAAGAGGATTGTTAAGGCTGGAAGATACTCAACATGAAAGGAAAGAAATTGACCTAAATCTAGGATGACAAATTAAAAATTCTCATAAGTAATGTCCAGGTCACCAAAAAACAGTCTCTTACAACTTAACAGTAAAACATACCACCTTGCCTGGCATAGTGACTAATGCAGTCGTAGTTTTCCTTTTCTGTCCTTTCTTGCTGTTTGCACCCTAGATTGAAGTGTCATTTCCTCATCCAAATGACATAAGCAAATAGTCTGCAAGAAAAATAAGTTCTGTGTCACAGGTTAGCTGCATCAATGTCCCTGGACAATAAGCTAATTTGAACAAAATCCGTGACTTAAATGTCTCTTTTTGGTCTTTTTTTAATCTAGAATGGCAATGTACAAGAATTGCATAACACAAGTATATATAGAAAATGAAGAGAGAAAAACTCTGATTCTCTGGACTGTCAGGCCACAGTAAGAGTTGTCATGTTCCAGACCGTCCATCTTAGATCCTGTCAAGCAGTAGATTTAGGAGAGAAAATAAATAGCTTTTTCATAACAGATGACAAACACTATTTACACACAAACACTCACTGCAGAGTGCCTTGAAATATGAAAGAGTAAAACTTCTGTGTGCATGAGTCTGAAAATGGACAACTCTATATTGATTGTCTGAGTGAGAACATGTTCTGCCTTCACTGGAGTCTCTGGCAAAGCTTCTAGTAACTTTAACCATAGGAGATCACAACCAAAGACACCTTGCTGCTGTGAAAACATCTGGTCATATAATTAGGTGCTTCTCTGTGGTATTTCTGCTGGACAGTGGGAGTCCTGGTAGACGACAAGTTGACCATAAGCCAGCAATGTGTCCTTGTGGCAAAGAAGGCCAATGGTATCCTGGACTGTATCAGGAAGAACATTGCCAGCAGATAGAGGAATGTGATCCTTCCCCTCTGCTCAGTCCTGGTGAGGCCACATCTGGAGTACTGTGTCCAGTTCTGGGCTCCCTGGTACAAGAGAGACGTAGCACTACTGGAGTGAGTCCAGTGTAGGGCTACTAAAATGATAAAGGGATTGGAGCATCTCTCATATGAGGGAAGGCTGAGAGACCTGGAACTGTTCAGCCTGGAGAAGAGAAGGCTCCAGCAAGATCTGATGATCAATGTGTGTAAATATTTAAAGGGAGGATGTAAAGAGGATGGGGCTTTTCAGTGATGGCTAGTGACAGGACAAGAGGCAACAAGCACAAACTGAAACACAGGCAACTCCATCTGAACATAAGGAAAATCTTCTTTACTTTGAGGGTGACTGAGCACTGGGACAGGTTGCCCAGAGAGGTTGTGGAATCTCCTTCCCTGGAAATACTAAAAGCCATCTGGACAGGGTCCTGGGCACCATGGTTTAGTTGCCCCTAGTTTAGCGGGGGCATTGGACGAGGTGATCTCCAGAGGCCCCTTCCAACCTCAACCGTTCTGTAATTCTGTGATCTAGTTGCATAAAGCACATTTGAAGGTCTATGAGCATGGATAAAATGAAGCATGTACAATAAAAGCAACTAGCAAGCTCACTATTCAGCCTAAAAATCCTCATCAGTCTTACAACCCTGTGGAATTCTACAGTGAGATCTATTCACTTGCAGTGATTGGATCTAGCTGGTGAAACATCCTATCTTTGGGAAACACGAAAACAGAAACAAAGAAATGAGGGGGCTTGGCATTGGCCTCTTAGTATCTTGTCTTGGTTTACTTTTATGTGGCTAAAATATACAATGTAAATGTAATGCTTACACAGTATAAGCAGTGTTTTCTCTTCCCCTTACCTGAAGGTGTTCTTCCTGCTTCTGCTTTCTCATGTTCTTAGTTTACCTACTCTTTGACCCAGTTTTCACCTCATGTTCCTATTTGTTTTGTTCTTTTTTATTCTCTGTTTCACTGAAGCAAGCAGTGTAAGGCAGATCAAATCATTTCAGAGTTAAATCAGACCCTTGAACTTGAAATGTTTAATGGATTTGTAATTAGGCCATCTATCCTTGTCACAATGGGCAGTCTGGGAATTTGTCAGGATTTACAAAGGGATTTAGTAGCCTACTAAGAGTTTTCAAACATATTAAATTCCCTAAGAAGGTTTAAAGACACCACCTATTTAGGCAAGGGAAGATTTCAACTAGGGTGTCTCTAAATACAGAGAAAAACTGAGAAATAAGAATTAGAAAAATTTGTATTTCCTGGAAAACACAAGTTTCAAAGATTTTATAATTTAAAGTATGGATATACATTTTGAAAATCATCTTGGTGAAACTTGAATGATCTGAACTATATGATGCATATTTTCTCTTAGAGTTAGAATTTGCATGTATAATAAATGAATATTAAAATTCACATGAACCAGGCACTATATATATGTATTATACTATAGGTGTATATATAACTATACTTTCTGATCCTAGAATACATCATTGCATTTAAGAAAACATCACAGAATCTTTACATTTCTCCGTCCTACCTGTTTGAAATTTTGGAAGATTCCACAGCCTTCCATATACATGTTCATATGTCTTAGAGAGATCAGAGAGCGTCTGTAAAATGTCAGACTATATTACCATATTTTACCATGGAAGTCCTGGTTTATTCTTGGTCATAACTGCAACGACAAACTTCTGCTATTATTTACGTAGTGGAGATTTTGTGCAGACTTCCTATAGCCTAAAAATAAAACAATTCCACTTTTCAAGTCTTCTGATGAAATTTTTATCTTGGACAGGGTGAGGGATGAGGGGAAAGAAAAGACAAAAACAAATTGCTAGTAGTGAACATTGCTATTTTTTTCAAGATTAAAGATTTTTTTCAAGATTAAAGATTCCCAAAACATGACTAGAGTCATTCTTCTCTTCTTTCAATGATTCTCTTATAAAAAGACGATAGTTGTGAGAGACAGCAAAGAGAGTATAGAACCTGATTTGAATTTTAGCTGTTCAAATCTGGTTTTGGGTAAGCAGTGTGTTCAGATAAGCAGTGTATTATTTGACTAGTCAAATTTGGATCTAGAGTCAAATGCAAATTTTATTTAATTGTAAAATATATCAGCATTTTAGTCTAGTTTGGGTCCATACCCCCATCCCTTCTGTTTATCCATCTGAATGCATTTTTTGATGTTAAGTCTCTGTTCATTCCTATTGAATGCTCAGGTCTTGGAGCTGCAGTGAATTTGAGTAAATCTTGTTTAAATGTAAGAATATAAATTCAGCTGTTTGGTTAATTATTCAGCATTTTTCTTACCTCCTGATTACTTGACAGGTGGTATTCTCAGTACTAAAATATGGGTACTTCTAAAAATGCTGACTTTTTGGACTGGGGGTAAACAGAAAAATACTACAGCCTGTCTTCTGCCTAATAGCTTGTTCTTTATCTAAATAAGTACAAAGAAGTTTTATGTTCTTATTTACACAACTTCAGAGTAGCTCTGTTACCTGCAGTTAAAGCAAGCTCATCCAACTTAACAGTATGGAGTTTGGCCTTCTTTAAATAATAGCAGCAGCAGCAGTTAATAGTTCATTGTGTCACACTGTGAATTCTTAAAATATACTCAGAACTATCAATCTGAAGAGTTTCTGGAAAACAAAACTGCAGTTGAAACATCAAGCACAAACTGTCCCTTCCTCTTTCTTCACTGAATTAGCTTTTGAAATGCCAAGAGCTGCTGCAGAGATAACAAGGACTGAAGAATTTACAGCAGGTGGTACCAACTGTGCAAGTATAGCTTCCAGCCAAAATAATCTGACACCCAGCTGTGGAGGAGCCTAGGGAATCAGAGAGTGACTCAGGCGGAAGTGAGAATAGAGGATCTGGCTGAAGCACCAAGCCCATTCCAGAAGTGTGTTATTATTCTTTCTCACTCAGTGAGAAAACCCCAGGGAATGCCATGTTAAAATTAAACAAAAATTCCTGGTTTGTGGACCAGTAAAATGTATTCCTTTTCTATATGAAGAGGAAGAGCAAATAGCAAAGTGCTGTATCAGATAGTGAAGGATGCCAGGTGTAGCATAAAAAAAGAGAACACTAGTGACTTATAAAGGAATCATGTCTTTCAATATTGTGCCATGAGAAGGACATAGTAATTCTATCAAGTTTTATAAATGCGTTACAGAAGTCCAGAGGAAGTCATGGGTTTAGTTCTGCCTCAGCCACCGCTTCATAACCTGAGTTTGGTAACTGGAGTAACTGTAGGCTGGTAGATGCACAAAGAGAACTAGTTGTACAGATGCTTCAGCATTATTTCTGGGGCAGCCACAGACTTACAGTACAGCCATGGGGAAATAATTTGCTGTTTTGTTTCTCATTTTTCATTTGTGATGATGATGGTACCTACTGTGTCTGCCTCTGCAAAGCGTTTTAGGTCCTGTAGATGGACAAAGCTAAAACTCATTTAGAAGAAATTAGAGATAATAATGGTACTTACCTATTGGAGTTACATGAAAATTCTTACCTCCTTCTCACCATATGTGAAAATCTAGAAAATGCAAATGTTCAAATGTCTTTATGTGAAAATTGTCCTTATTTTCTGAGGACTGAAAATCTTAGTTTTGAGAAAGTTCCTATGGCATATAATATTGCATTAATGTAATTTCCATATATTTTCATAGGCCTTTGATTTTTTCTTGTTTTAAATACTGTTACTATGATTTGACCTTGACTGCAGCAAGACTTCTACTGAAAAATACTGAGAAATGCTCAGAACTGATACAAATTTTTGCCTTTTAAAAATTTTTAAAGAATTTGTACTAATAAAGTAAGGTTAAAAGTTGGTGGATTTGAAAATCCATTGCTCACACTGTAATAGTAAAATTTAATTTGAATTTGATAACGTATCTTTGGTACCAGTATCATAGCAGTTGATAGTGTTCATTTCCAGTGATAGAAATAAAGAATAACTGGAAGTAATTTGATTCCCAAGACGTTGTTTTATCATCTGTCCAAAGGAGGCATCTGCTATTCTCAAAAGCTAATTGACTAATTGTTCTTTAAAATTTTCAGAGATAGAGACTTCATAATCTATCTGGGATATCTGGTGTTCAGTGGTCCCTTCTGTTACATAGGCTTTCTTGTATGCCTATCCTAAATTTCATTTGTGGCAATTTAGACCTGTTACTTTTGTTTTATTCATAGGGGACTCGGAGAATAGCTCTTATTTTTCATCTCTGTGGCTAATTTTTAAGTATACGAAGTTCATGTCAGACCTTCGTCCAGGGTTATCTGAACTACCATGTTTACGTCAGTCTTTATTCATAGGACATATTTTCTACATCTTCGTTAGAAAGTTTCTTATTGCAGTGCATTTTATGATTGCTTTCTTTAAGGTTAAATTATAGTTCTAGGGTGATGTGACAGCTGTCAGTAATAAATACTGGTTTGGGGAACCAACACCAACTCAGTTTTTGTAAAAATGATACAGGAAAAGACCTGACTGACCTGCATGTTGTGAAGAACTGGTGACTTGATGGGGCTTAGAGAAATACTTAGAGAGACCTTGCTACAATAGCTAGCAGCATATTAGTCTAAATTTTATTTTTCAAGATCTTTCTTATGGTTTTGGAGGATGTTTCTCAGAAGGTTTCTGTGAAGGAGGAATTTTGCCCCAACCTGAGTTTAACTGACTTTGTAAATAAGAATTCCTTCCACAGTGGCTGTGTATACAATTTATTCAGCAATGTTCTTAATTTATGTGAGCAAATGGTGCGAAGTAATGATTACAAAACAATGGGTTCACATATGCCTTATCCTTGAAAAGTAGTAGCTCAGATGCCTGATGCAGTATCTGTCAAGTTTAATAGAAATCTTTTCATTGACTTTGTTGATGGTTCAAGCCTTAAAATTTGGTTTATGTTAACAAGCATGATAGAAAAATATGGATATGGATTTTAATAAGCACATGTCCTTACCAAATTCTATACTTGCTTCCAAGTATGAAGATACAGGCAATCTGAATCAAGAACATGTATCTCTGTTGTTTAATCCCAGAAAAATGGCTGTCTTCTCTCCAGGGGGGATTACAGTAAAAACTTAGAAGTAAAGGAAGGGCATTAGAGACACCACATATAAAATCTGAGTCCAGGAGAGCTTTCTTAGCTGTGTGTGATTATATGATCATGATGTTTATTTAGGGGAAGAACTAGTTAAGGAGTAATGAAATTAAAAGGAACTGTTAGAAGGGGTATGATCAAATGAGTTCACTTTGATTTTAGAGCATCCTGCCAGAGAGAAATGTTGAGTGCTTTGAAAGATGAAAAATTAGAGGTTATAGAAATTTTATCAAGGATTGTTCTGATACATAAAAGCAGTGCAGAAGAAATCATGAGGAACAAAGTGCTAACTAATGTGGTGGGAGGTAATTAAGCAGCTGACAAAGTGTTAAAGATCAGAAATTTTGATGAGGTGATAAATGAGAGGATGATGTATCTTTTGCAAGATCAGCTAAGTAGAATGAGGTTAATTTTTTTAAGTATGTGAAAGAAAAGACTTAAATGTATGCTAAAGTGATCTGATTTTTTTTTTTCTGATGAGCTTGTAATGGCAAAACATTGCTAGCATTCAGGTAAACATAGGAACAGTCTCCAGTAGCAGTAATATTGGCTACAACTATGACTAGCATATTTAAAGCTAGAAAGATCTAAGCTTATGATTTTGGAAAGAGTAATAAAATCATTGCTGAAAAACTCATCCTAATATTTCAGGTACATGAAGTTTTTGAGGGTAAAATTCCTCAGATGTTTTTGTTAATAATAATAAAACATAAGTTTTTCTTTATTTTTCGTGTGGTTCAATTGTGATTAGAGGGAATAATCCAAACTGGTTTGGGATTAAAAAATCAAGTATTTCTACTTGTAGTGTTTTAGAAGATTAGAAATTTGAATTGGCTGCTGTGCTATAGGTTTGTTGACATGAATTCTGAGATTCTAGTGTAAACTAACTTAAAGATATTGGCAAGTGATGTTTTATACCCAGCATGATCATAATTAGTCTTCTTTGCTGAACTTTAATAAGACTTGAAGTTCAGTTATTTGAACTGAGATGCACAGAAAGCTTAGAAAGAATTTAGAAGAGTGAGCTGTAGGTTTGTGGATTCATAGTATTTCTCAAATGTTAATAAGGCTCAATAATATTTGTAATCAATATTATTATCCGCTCACATGATCATAACTGAGACTCAAAAGATTTAGAAGTTCTGAAGTTTTGAAAGTTTGCCTTGCTGGACTATTTGCTAGATTTAAAAAAAGCTTAGTTGTTGGTATAAGAAGCACATCTTAGATGAATAAAGAACTATCTGACCAGATGACACCACTGACTTGTTGCAAACATTTTTTTTAAATTAGTCAATAAGTTTATTTCATATTTATTGTAGCTGAAAAAAATCAACATAGAAAATGCCAGTCGCAATATATGCTTTAGTTCCAAATGTCATTGTACTCTTCCTTTTTTTCAGCTGTGACATGCTTTGTTTATATGTATCTACTTTAATACCCTGCGGTGAAGTCATGACTTCCCTGAGGCTAATCAGAGGATCTATCAAGAATAACTTTAAAATGTTATGTTGAAAGGTATTTCTGGCACACCTCCGTTTTAAATACTAAAATTCTTCTCTAATGCTGGCCAAAATAAGATAGAAGATGGAAGCGGATGGAAGTTTGTACATTTTTGGAAACACAGTCATTGTTAAACGTTGTTTTGAAATGCTGGTATTTTACTCTTGCCAGAAGTAGTCTTTTTCCTTTCTAGCTCCTGTGAAGCTCTTCAAGGGTGCTATGTAATAAATGAAAGACAAGCTAAGGTACCAAACACCTAAATACGTGGGTAGGTGGCAGAGGTACCCGTGAAGTCACTGGAAGTTGATTGCCCTGAAATTTTGAAAACAAAATTTCCAAGTTTAAAAATACTATGCACTGTTTCAGTGCATTTCCTTCATATTGAGCATGATGCACATCTGAAATCTGTCTTTTATTCTGTCTCTGCATGTGAGCATTTCTACAATGCTGCTGAATTATTTCAAGATACTCTTATTTGATGTTTATTTCTTTTTTTATGGTAAAAACAAGCAATGCAAGAAAATCTTCTAGAAGGTTCTAGCATAGTTAGCATAGATGGTATGTGCTTCTATGATGGTTTGTTTGTTTCTGGGTGCAATTTAAGATGAACTTTAACATACTAGAATTATCTTCTGCTGGAAAAATTAACATTTCAGGTTCATGCTTTTCAGTGTTTTCCTAAAGAATATATATTTTTTTGTGGTTACCTGACAGGGTAGTTTTAGTGAACACTTCCAATTTTCTAGAGCTAAAATCAGTTACAACACAAGTCCCACCTGCTTTCCATTAGAACTTGAACTCTTAAATTACTTGCATGCTTTTGGAAAATTCTAACCCATCTTGTAAATTCGTGCCCCCCCCCCAATGCATCAGAGAATGGATTTAATTAGGTTTCTGTGAACATACTGTCTTTTATCAATCAGTCAGATGCCATTACTGAGGCTTTTTGTTTAGTTTTATTCCATTAGCTTTGTGACTTTTGCTGAAATGCTATATGTTAACTGAATGTGAGTTGCCCTTGTATGATGGAGTAGTAGAATATCAGTCTGAATTGACATAGAAGTTATTTGAAACTGTCTGAAAGCAGTGCCTGTAATGAAATGGACGCTCTGAAATTTGAAGCGCTGCCATGGTAATACATGTCAAAGGTAGTCCTCATGTGGTAAAATCTGAATTGTTTAGCATTAGAAGAATGAAAACTAGGAAGCAGACTAAAACCCGTCAAAGATGTATCTTTTGAGTGCATTTGGGATAGTTGTATTCAAAACATGAGGATTTGATCTTAGAATAAAATTGTTATATGAGCACATATATGAAAATTGTTATATGAAGAGTGGTTTGGGACAAGAAGTGTGTCATAACCTAGCCAAAAGAAGTCCAAGACTTAAAAGCTGAATCTTCAGCCAGCTAATATAAACTGAGAATCTAGCCCTTACTTATATGAAGTACATTGATGAATTAATTAAATTGAATATTTTAGGGATTTTTCTCTTGTTTTAGACAAAATTCTTATTGTCTTCAGTCTCTCATTACAACTTAAAGTAGTTCTGTTACGTGCAAAAAGGCAGACAGTCTGAGAATCCTTGCAAAGTGGAATCAGCACACAAATATAACAGTTCTTCATCTCTGTGCTCTGCATTATTGTTTACGGAACATTAAAGGCCTTATTCTTGGAGACACTGATGTTTCAGCTCTCACTGAGTTATCATAGAAGGCAAGGACTTTTCCCTGTCGTACAGTCATTCTTGGTCTTATCAGAGATTCTACATGACCAGTGTGACTCCACCTGTATCTCTTGATTCTAAGCTTTGGATCTGCTCAACTTCCTACCTGATACTCATTTAAGCACGTTTCTCTTTATGCATTTCCTCTTGTTCTGGCTGTGCTGTTGTTTAAAGTAAAACATGCACAGGAAAAACAAAAACATGGTGGTTGGCAGCTTTTCTCACTACGATGGAGGTAATCCTGAGAACTGCTTTTGTGTTTTACATGTTTTAAAATAAATATGTAAATTCAAATTTCTCTACTGAAACTTCCAGCAGATGAAAGAATGTTTTTCAAAACTCTTTATTGTTACTAGATTTAGTGGAATTCATTGTACAGGTGGAGCATTAAGGAACTCAAAAAACCGAAAACAGTGGCTGATTTGGAAATAAAACATAAGTCTTTCCATAGTCTTATTTTTTCTAAAGCTATTCTCACATATGTTTGAATATGGCCCAGTGTTCCAATACTATTTTGCATAGGAGAAAAATAAGTTTTTGCTATCTACATAATACAAGCCATTTTAATGGCACCAATAAGTTAAAATTTTTAATAGATTAGAATATGATAATGCTTGAATACCAAACAGCTTGATTATTTACTGAAATCTCATTCTGTGCAGCAATCACTCTGTCTCCTACTGTTCTGTATACTAAGTGAATTGTACTGTACAAATAACAAATAGAAAGGCAGTCATATTTTTCAGATGTAGGCTTATATGATACTATAGGCCCAGTTGCAAAGCTGGTTATATTATCAAGGATTATCCTATTTCAGTTTCAAGCACAGTTCCTGGTCTCCTCCCCAGGAGGTCAGTGAGAATTAGGACAGAAAGTAGGCCCAGCAGAATGCAAGCTAAGTTGGATGTATAGGGGAGATGTGTATCATAGAACCATAGAATTGGTGAGGTTGGAAGGGACCTCTGCAGATCATCTAGTCCAACTCTCAAGCAAGTGGCCCATATAGGGATTGAACCCATGACCTTGGCATTATTAGCACCATGCTCTAACCAACTAAGCTAAACCTGACCCCCATAGAGGATTTAAAGGGTTTTTATGTACTAGATGACTATTAAATGGAGCTGAAGAAATAGTTGTATTTCAGAATTAAAATGCCTTAAAAAAAAAAAAAAGATGAAAGTCTTGTATGTCTCACTAGCTGTATACTCTTAACTGCCTTGTTCCTTCTGTACTTCTGACAACTCTGGTTAAAGGATTCTCAGCCGTGTGACTCACACTATAACTAGTAAGACTTTCATTTCTGGAAGTTCAGTACTTTTAACACAAGTCATGTTATTAATGTAACTGGTAACATAATCCCATGGAGCAGAATTCCAGATGTGTGAATATTTGACGCTTACAAACAAGAGATTTATCTCAATGAGATTATAAAATCTGAGTGACCTAAAGTGAGACATCATTTTCACAGCTCAGGGGATGCTCTTTCTCTAACCGCTACCTAATTGCCTTGTGTCAGGCTCATGTCATTTAGAGACTAGTCTAGACTTACAGTCTCGGTATGCGTAAATGCTTATATGTCAGCTTTGTAAGCCATAGTCTGTCCAGGTAGCCCTGTTTTAGCTGTGTGCGAGACACTGTATTGTTAGTTACGCACTCTGTGAGATGATGGCCTTCAGATGTGGATTGACACCTAGATCCAACAAGCTATTTCAGCTGTTCCACTGAAGAGTCTTTCATGAAAACTGAAGTCCAGCTGGGATTTGAGTAATTACTTGAAATGTGTTGTTAAAAAAACCCCATCCCACTCTTAGTTAGCAATTTTATCTGGTTGCCAGTTTAGTGTTCAGAAAGGACTGATGTTGAGGCCCTAGCATTTATCTGCTTTTGTCCAGTGGAATGGAATATTGTTGTCATCTATAGAGATACAAAGTTCTTCACTTCTTGCCTTTCCTTGATTATTGTTTTTTATCTTACCTTAGAAGTTTACCAGATTTTTTCCTAGCAATACCTCAACAGTCTTGGTAGAAGAGCTATTCTTCACATTCCTTTGTCCTTTCTTTTCGTAGTAAGCTTTCTTTAAATTCATGCTTGAGCCTCCATAAATTAATTTGCCCATCTTCCCCATTTTCTATATTTTATTAATGTATTAGCTGTTTTGTTAATGCTTACACAAGAAAGGTATTTGTGTATTGCCAAAGAAACCCTTAAAAATTAACATGTAAATTTAGGTAGGAGTTATTAATAGTATTTATGATTTCTGCATGTACATAGTGACAATACTTCTGTGGCAGGCTATATGAAATAATGCATTAAATGTCATGCACTTGAGATCAGGTGCATTGAAAAATAAATAATGAAAAATATAGTTGGAGGCTTGTGGCTAGTGGCATCCCCCAGGGCTCAGTACTGGGTCCCATCCTGTTCAACTTATTATCAGTGACCTGGATGAGGGGATGGAGTGCCTCCTCTACAAGTTTGCTGATGATACCAAGCTGGGAGCAGTGGCTGAGACACCTGAGGGCTGTGCTGCCATTCAGAGAGACCTGGCCAGGCTGGAGGCTGGGCAGAGAGGAACCTCCTGAGGTTCCTGCACCTCAGGGAAGTGCAGGGTCCTGCACCTAGGGAACAGGCTGGGGACTGACCTTCTGGAGAGCAGCTCTTCAGAGAATGACCTGTGAGTGGTGGTGGATGACAAGTTGACCATGAGCCAGCAATGTGCCCTTATGACCAAGAAAGCCAATAGTATCCTTGGGTGCATTAGGAAGAGTGTTACCAGCAGATGGAGGGAGGTGATCCTGCGCCTTAGCCCTGATGAGGCCTCATCTCAAGTACCATGTCCAGTTCTGGGCTCCCCAGGACAAGAGAGACATGAAGCTACCGGGGAGAGTTCAACATAGGGCTACAAAGATGATCAGAGGGCTGGAGCACCTGTCTTATGAGGAATGGCTCATAGAGAGAGCTGGGCCTGTTCAGCCTGGAGAAGAGAAGACTGGTGGGGGGGGGGAGGAGATTTCTTACCAATGTGTATAAGTATCTGAAGGGAGGGTGTCAAGGGGACAGGGACAAACTCTTTTCGGTTGTCCATGTGACAGGACAAGAGGTAATGGGCAGAAATTGAAGCACAGGAAGCTCTGCCTGACCATGAGGGGGAATTTCTTCCCTGTGAGAGTGACAGAGCACTGGCACAGGTTGCCCAGGGAGGTTGTGGAGTCTCCTTCTCTGGAGATCTTCAAGGCCCGCCTGGATGCAGCCCTGTCTAACATGCTCTAGGTGACCCTGCTGAGCAGGGAGGTTGGACTAGATGATCTCCAGAGGTCCCTTCCAACCTTACTGATTCTGTGATTCTATGATTCTGTGATTATTTATGAAAAATAATAATCCATTCAGTCAGCTGTTAATATTTTCTGAAGATGTTATGCTACATGTCAGTGGTGCTTTTTTCTTTCTCCCTATGTACTGATTTTTCCCTCTACAATGTATATTGATTTGAAGTCTAACAATGGTTATACTGAATGCTTTAACCCCTTGTATGTTTTCATCGTATATGTTCTAATATTTCAATCAGAAAGCTTATTTTAGTAATAATAGAAAAACTTATTTTAAGATTTGTAAAATTAATTGCTTATAATCCTAATATAACATGGTTTTAATTGTTGATTGTTCATCTTTACAAGACGTGTTCATAGTTGTCATGTAGTTGTCACAGTATTAAATATAATTAACTATAGAATAAAACGCCCTTCAGTCTTTACACTAGCCAGGTAGTGACAAAGTGGATTAATATCCTTTAGTCTGTATCTATCTATCCTTAAATACTTGAAAGAAAGATGGGATTTCAGTTTGCCTAGATTGTAGACAGATTGTCTCACTGGAAGACCAAGAATCGTATGCTTGGTTCAGGGTATAGAGAAGACGCTGCCGAAAAGTTTCCAGTTGAGGGACTTCACCACTAGTTGTCTTTGATGATTATGGATGTGACAGTATTGTTTGGAGAGAATCTTCTCCTTACAGCATTGAAACTGAAAGTTAGTATTTCATCCAGTCAAATTTACTGTTTACAGGGAGTGTTCCATTTTGTGTGCCATCAGCTTAAAAAAGCAGGACACTTTATTTTATACCACTTTCATTTTCCAGTTGGTCCCAAGCTTCAGAGTAGCATGGAGAATAAAATAGTTCTGAGATGACAAATCTCAGCATGAACAGCTGTAGCAAAAGAATAGAGATAGAGGTACATAGATGAAAAGCTCTGTAATGCTACTTGGGCAACAGATGCCATTTATCTGGATCATTCAGGAGCAAACTCATTTGTGAATTACTGGGTTAGTAGACTGTACCTTCTAAATAAAATGACAGTATAACAGCAACATAGCCATCAGCTGAGTGGGCTGTTAGAAGGATGTAAAAATTCAGTAGCTGAGAGGCAAACCAAGCAAATGTGTAATTTTAAGAGTTTAAAGAGCTGAAAGAGGTCAGAAAAAATATATTGTTTTCCAAAAAGTAACTGAAACTGTAGCATATCCTGATTCAAGTTCTAATTATTTATTTTGGGTCAACTTCAGGATTAGTGGAAGGTAGACATGAATTCATTGAAGTTTTCGGAACTGTATATACTTCCATGAAATTGGCTTTGATTCAAAGGCACAAATGATTGTAGAAGTCTTTATGGAATTGGAAAGAGTAAATCAGAAATCTAGATTAAGAACTCTAGGGTTACTTGAAAAATAATTGTTTTTTATTAGTCATTAAGTGGCATTTCTCAGTTCTGTCAACACCTTTGTAAGAGAATTATTTTAGGGTTAATTGAAACTAGTTAAATTCCTTGTAGCTGGGTATTACTATGTCAAAACGTAATCTCATACCTGGCATTCTTGTTGGTATGCTTAATGGAGAGAGTAAAGGCTAAATAAACACAAAATTTCAATCAATTGTGTTATATTAAGTAGCTGCTTCTCTTGTGTTGAATATTTGTACTTCAAATAGGAAATTTTCATATGCCACTTTGTAGCCAATGGGTGTGTAAAATCCTATATAAAATTTATTTATTTTTATAGAGAAGTCTACAGAAATATTTACTCTTGCATCTTTTCTTATTTGATCCAATTGAAGATGCTTCTATTTGATAATTAAAATCTGGTCTCTGCTTGGCTGCTCTGTAGGTGACTGGAAAGGGTAAGTGCAAAAAAGAAGCCATGTCTGTGAAGCAGCTATTAAACATTCTATGTGATTCTTAGAGGAAATGAAGCCTAGCCCTGGGGAGAATGAAGGGGAGAGTTTTCATATGCTACCTGAGAAATTGTTTCGGCAGCCATTCCTACATTGTGCTATTAAAAACTCTTTAACTGCTTGGTAAACTTTAGCTGAGCTTCTGAAATCTGCAGCACTGCCATGAAAAGCCTATTTAAATGACAGGAATGAACCATAAGGTCTTGTAAGAATTTAAGAACAGAAGGACACCAAAAATATTGGTAGTACCCAGAATCTTTTGCCAAAATAGGTAGTGCTTTCTGCTTCTTTCTAAGCTGCGTAATTAAATATAGATATAAAATGACTGGTATGTTTAATAATTGAACATACCACCTCAAGCCCTGTGTAGTCTCTGTACAATGCTTCATCTGGACAGATTCAGTTTCAAGGAGTATGCTCTGAAATATTACAAGAGTTCTAGGATCTTTCTTGATGAGATTTACTATTGGGCTGTTTTGTCTGGAACGCTATGGCAGCTTTGTGCCACTTGGGAACAACGGACATGAATCAATGCATCAATGTAGAAGCTCTCCTTAGAAATGTAACTCATGAGTGGAGATGAATAAAATGAGTGTGAACATCAGCAGCATATGACTATGAAAGAGCAGCTCTGCGACTGTAAAAAAGGAGTGCGTTTGGCCTTTTGAACCTCTGCCTCTGTTAGAAAACTTCTCACTGAAATATGCCCCATTCCTAGAACATTCAAGCTGAGGAAGAAATATCTACAACATTTTATAAAAGATTAATTGGTAACTGAAGTATTAGACTATTAATATTTAAACATTTGGAAAGTATTTTTCTCTGTCATTATTATCCCCAACAATGAAGCCAGTGTTGTAAGAGCAGTACTGGATGAAAATTGTTTCTAGTTTCTAGCGCTGCTCTAGCAAACAGATTTTGTAATTTCCCTTTTCTCCATTTCTGTGCTTATTTTCTGTCTTCATCTCTTAAGGTATTCTGACTTCAGAGTTCACCTTTGACTTTCCCATTCCTTTTCTTTTACACATAGGCTGGTGCCAATTTCTGATACCTGAAGAGAGGTACAAAGGCAACACATTCAAAAATAATGAAGGTAAATATAAACAAAAATTACAAAGCATTCTGGAATGATGCTTTTCTCTTCAGTAATATAGAGCATTCATTGTATTCATTGACAAGAGAAAAACGATCATTAAAAATAATCATAAAGACTTTAAAATACAGATTAGTGTTTATTGAGAGTATGGGATACTTTACAAGTACTTTATAAACACTGATCTAAAATTAAAGATAAGGGCTTTCAGGTTATTTTGTACAAACCAGCCATGATCATGAGGAGTCAGAAAATTACTGCCTTATAGACTTAATCCATACTTGCATTTTTAGCATTTCCTTTGAAGTTTGCCCAGTGTGGTGGGCACTTCTAACAGAAACATAAGAATTAGTTCTGCCATGGATCAGAGCCTGAGAGATAGTTCTTATCTTCTTGTACTTTCAGAAAACTGCTGTTAAGCAGAAGCTGGAACCCTGCGTAAACTGCTCCATACTTTCTATGTAAGAAAGAAAATGGGAACTGTATTGTTTTGTTAGATTGTAGCATAATTATTATGGATAATAAGAGTCTCTGACGCATTCAGTAAATTCAAAATACATGTGGAAGTCATTTATTATACACAAGAAATAGAACTAGAGGAAATGTGTAAATGTCAGAAATGATGCAATGTGATTTCATTGTCCATGAACACCAACTGAGTTTACTTAATTGTGAAGCTAGTCCAGAAATTGTCAAGGTTATTCAAACTGTTCTTGTTTTCAGTCAGGTGAACTGCTCGAGTTACTTTCTAATTCCACATGCAAGAGTAGTCCTGGGTGAGAAGTCAGTATAACAGTAGAAGAGTGATTCGAGTAGCTCTTATCAAATCTGAATGGTGTCAGTTTAACTGCCTTAACTGACTGTGGCTTGTTTTCGTGAGGAAAATCTCAGCACCTGAATTTTAATTCAGCTGACTAATACACATGCACCTATACAGATCACCATGCTACAGCTAATCATCATTGTTCAAAGTTCACATAGGGATGTGTTGGAAGAACTGCTCTTTTCATCAGTTTTCTACCCCAACCATGTCTCTTGTGATGTGTTTTAAAGAAAGACGTCATTGATGTCATTGACATAGATGAGATTGACCAGAATTTCAGAAGCTGAAGAACATGATAAATGGCAACATAAGTAGTGTTCCAACAGTTTAAGAGGAAAGGAATATTTTAATATATGGATACACTTCTGTAGTTAATCTCTATTGCCTTAACTGGGGAGAACATCTTAAAATACAAAAAAATTCAGAAGTCAATGCTAAAATTTTTTTGTAGGTTTTCTGGCGATATGAATTAATTGGTAGATTAAGCTTAGTAGTCATGGGACACAACACTGGCCTCTTTGGAAATTTTATTAGTTTTTCAGCTCATTAGGTATCTTAAATTCAAACATAACAAGTCAGAAAAAGTCCTGTTTCTTAAAATATGTAAAATATCTGTTATCTGTGATCATTAATAAAGTATCCTACTTTAAATAGAGCCAAGGGGAAAATCTGGAGTTTGTCATATAAAGGGAAGCAAGTCAGGGTTGAGATGAAAAATACAAAAGAAAAACTGTGTCTAGGCAAAAATGTGTCTAAATTCTCCCACAATACATTTCCAATCATTCCTACCCTCCTCTCCCTGGAAAAAAAAAATGAAGTAGAACAATAGTATAAACCCAAATACACAGGCACAAAGATAACAAGTGAAAGAACCTCTAGGACAGAGAAGCAAGAGTGCAGTGTGCGTATTGGTGCTGATAATTGGCTTATAGCCCATGTGGACCTGGAGACCAAAATTGGGATGCTGAAAACATTTTGAATCTTGAAGGTCTGTCTTAAGATTTTTTTTCACAAATTGGGTCAATAATAGGCTGTGATAGGAGTAATTTGTGGGGTTTAATTAGGAAGTGAATCAAATATATAGTCCCTGTATTATGAAAAACTTCATGTAAGGCAATACACCAAGCAGTTAAGGTAATATAACCCACAGGAAGCATTTTAAAAGCAGTATCTTTCTTAATGATAGCCACTTGGTAGGTGCACTTGTTCCACATTGAGTGTTCTTGAGCACTCAAGCTGCACACAGTCAGCTTGCAAACTAGACAAATTTATACCACAGAAAGGCATATAGTGCAGAGTAAGCATGTTAGAAAGGAGAGCTAATACAATATTTCTCTTCTTCTGCCCTAATAAAGAGCTAAGTTGCTTTTTTTGCTCATTCAGACTCACTGTACGATGTGTAAAGAATGCTACAAATGGAATGTTGAAGCAGATTTCCCAATTGATTTTCACTAGCCTTACCTAGTTATTAAAAGGTTAGTATCTAACTAGATAATATAAATCACAAAACATGATTCTTTTGCACATCTGTCTGAATAAACGAAGGTGTTCCGTGCCGTGAACCTCCATACAGTCACAACAAAACATCTTTTGTTGAGCAATAATTGAAGTCTTATCCCTTCTATTTGCAGTAGATAAAACAGCTGGAGCTGGTGTCAGAGAGTTATTAACCAGCATGGTCATGGGGGAAAATGAAGCAAAGGCCTTACCCTTTATCTAAACACTTAAAAATGTGCAGCCATGAATGAGTAGCTCTTTGTAATTGCTTGCTTAATGCAAAACTCAAAAAAGTAAGAGCGCTTGATGTCTTATAAATCAGTGAGGAAGCTTTGAGTTTATACAGCGCACACAATTCTTGTTTGTTTACTCTAATCAGCAGCCGGAATAGTGCTTAGAAGACCCACAGTGCTTTTCCTTTTCAGACTGTGTGAAGGAATATTTGAGGATGTACACATTAATGGATTCTGTATACATTGCACACTTGGGATCACAGTGGAATGGCGTACTGTATTAGGCTGGAGTTTCTGCTTCTCTGTCTGGCTTCCTCCAAGCTTCTTCTTTCATAGCTGCTTTTCATTGCTCGAGTTTCTTTTTAGGAGTCTTTATCATTGTGCATAAGAACTCCCACCACTCTTACCTAAATATCTGTCCTTACATCTGTCCTGTAAAGACTATAGTGATTCAACATGGAAAAATGAAAATTGAGCAAGATTTGAATTGTGAAAAGCTGCACAAGTAGCTCCAGGAGCTCCCCTGAACTTAAGAAGGCTCTATATCATTGCTTGGTAGTACTAGAAGAGTACTGTGTGCAGTGTGATTGCCGTAATGCACGCTGATGCTGAAAGCAAGGTCTTCAGACTTCTGGTAAATTGAAGAACTGCAGTCTGAGAGTCAATATTTTAACCTAGAGACTTTTGACATCTTGTGCTCAGACTTTGAGAATAAATTCTGGAGATTTTCTTGATGATCATAATAGGCTTTTGGCTGTAAGCAGTAAAGTCCTCATAGATTCAGAGGAATTAAGACATTATTAATAATTCCATGCGGAACATTATTAAGCTCCATGGAACACTGCACTTCTTTTGAAAGTGAATGCTTTGGCACACTAGTTGCAACCTAATTCTTTTCAGTAGTTAATCCTGGTTGATTAAATGAATCTAAGTAGCATTTGTTAAGGCAGATGCCTAACTTGTATGTGTGGTTAAGGGCATTAGAATTTGTAAATTAAGTACAATTCTTAATACGATTATTGGAAGAATTGATCTGTTTAGTGCAAAAATGCATGAATCTTCAAGTGTAAACGTGTAAAGATACTGTGAAATGCTGAGGGAGCTGGCGGATGTTGCTAGGCCACTCTCCATCATCTTTGAAAGGTCAGGGAGAGTTGGAGAGGTGCCTGAGGACTGGAAGAAAGCTAGTATCACTCCAATCTTCGAAAAGAGCAAGAAGGAGGACCTAGGAAACAACAGGCCAGTCAGGCTCACCTCCATCCCTGGAAAGGTGATGAAACAGTTTATTCTGGATGTCATCTCTAAGCATGTGGAAGAAAAGAAGGTGATCAGGAGTAGCCAGCATGGATTCACCGAAGGGGGAATCTGATAGCCTTCAGTGATGGAGTGACTGGCTGGGTAGATGGGGGGAAAGCAGTGGATGTTGTCTGCATTGACTTCAGCAAGGCTTTCGACACTCTCCCCCATAACATCCTCCTAGATAAGCTCAGGAAGTGCGGCCTAGATGAGTGGACGGTGAGGTGGATTGAGAACTGGCTGAAAGGCAGAGCTCAGAGCATTGTCAGCAGTGGCACAAAGTCTATCTGGAGGCCTGTAGCTAGTGATGTCCCCCAGGGGTCGGGACTGGGGCCAGTCTTCTTCATCCTATTCATCAGTGAGCTGGATGAGGGGACAGAGTGCCTTCTCAGCAAGTTTGTTGATGATACCAAGCTGGGAGGAGTGGCTGAGACACCTGAGGGCTGTGCTGCCATTCAGCCATTCTCCAGGCTGGTCAGGCTGGAGGGCTGGGCAGAGAGGAACCTCCTGAGGTTCAACAAGGGCAAGTGTGGAGTCCTGCACCTAGGGAAAAATAACCCTAGGGACCAGTACAAGCTGGGGACTGACCTTCCGGAGAGCAGCTCTTCAGAGAAGGACCTGGGAGTGGTGGTGGATGACAGGTTGACCATGAGCCAGCAATGTGCCCTTGTGGCCAGGAAGGCCAATGGTCTCCTGGGGTGCATTGGGAAGAGTGTTGCCAGCAGATGGAGGAAGGTGATCCTGCCCCTCTACTCAGCCCTGGTGAGGCCTCATCTCGAGTACTGTATCCAGTACAAGAGAGACATGGAGAGAGTCCAGCGTAGGCTACAAAGATGATTAGGCAACTAGATTATCTCCCTTATGATGAAAGACTGCGGGAGCTAGGCCTGTTAAGCCTGGGGAGGAGAAGACTGAGGGGGGATCTTATCAATGTGTATAAGTATCTGAAGGGAGGGTGTCAAGGGGACAGGGACAAACTCTTTTCAGTGGTGCCAAGCAAGAGGACAAGAGGCAACAGGCACAAACTGAAACACAGAAAGTTCCACCTGAATATAAGGAAGAACTTTTTACCTGTGAGAGTGACAGAGCACTGGCACAGGTTGCCCAGAGAGGTTGTGGAGTCTCCTTCTCTGGAGATCTTCAAGGCCCGCCTGGATGCAACCCTGTCTAACATGCTCTAGGTGATCCTGCTTGAGCAGGGGGTTTGGACTAGATGATCTCCAGAGGTCCCTTCCAACCTCAACCGTTCTGTGATTCTGTGAAATGTCAGAGGAACTGTAGATGGACCATTCATTCGTTATTGCTTAATGTTAGCAAAGTTGTTTTGGAAAGAATAATCGCACCATCTTCTTGGATGAGTATGTCCAGCTTCCTTGGATTACTGACTATAATCATGTATATATAATCATATAGATAGTATATTTGTATATAAAATATATTGATGAGACCTTAATTCCAATCTTATTTACATGTTTGTGAATTAAGAGTGACTTCAGTAAAGTCAATTAAGTTGTACCATTGTAAGCCAGCTTGTGTATAAAATCTGAAACAGGACTATAACAAGTGTCTAATTAACATTTTGTAGAAATCATGCCATTAACCAGTTGTAATCCTGAAAGATTGCTTGTAGTATTTCCCACTGCAGGAAGATTGTTTGACTAAGTTTACATTGAAGTAGAGCTTTACAATAGTATTTTAATGCTTTTAATATCTGAAACACAAGTCTTTGTTTACCAAGTCTTCTGTAGCTTCTCTGTTAAGATGTTAAAGGAAATACACCATATGCTAGTTTATCATGTGTGAATATAAAACTGTTTCACCAGCACAGTGGCTAGATTATTCCCTAGAGCAGTGGTGTCTAGCCTTGCTACTGGGGAGGGCAGAGTTTCATAAAAAAGCGTTGTAAATCACACTGTGTCCCCTATCACATAGCTGAATATGCATTGTCATATGACCACAATTACACAAGCTGTCTGGAGATGTAACTGGTTGATCACACATAGTACATGAACTGTGAGGGCCTTGCAAAACAGGTCAAGACAGAATGGGAGTGGTAGCTGGATGTAATATTCTGAGCTGCCAGAAAAACAGTAGTGAGGCAGTGCGCCCCTAGTGGTGTAGTGCATGCAGGTTGTATAGTGAGTCTTGTTAGCAAAAGTTTCATCTCAGATGAACATGTTTGCAAACATGGTAAGTGTATATATACAGTTCTCTGCATTGATTTATCACCAAACCTAGGTTTTATCCTTGTAACAAAGTATTGACAACTTTCTATTGTGTCCAGCTGACAGAATTATATTTCAGTGAAACAATATTATATCACAATATGTGTATTTCCCTGGCTATATTAACTAATTATTATGGAATAGTAACTGCAAAATAACTGCTTATTCAATATTACTAATTTTATCCTGAACTCATTCATATATTTGCCTTCAGTGTTAGTATTTGATTTGAATCTCACTGATATCATTGTTTTTCAGGAGCTAGTTGTGGTGATCTTCAGATCTGTCTGTTCTTCATGGTCTTGATCTCGGGAGCATATTGGTCTTGATTAATGGATATCAAACTCTAATCTCTGCAGTGTACCTATATACAAATACATATGTTTGTATTGTAAATAGGAAGCATTTCAGCAAATTTGTGGTGCAGGCTGCTACTGCATTTTTGTAATGGCACTGTCTGAATTCATAAAACAGGTGTTCTAAGAGGTTATTATACGTGGAAGTTGAAAACAGTGGTAAAGGAGATAGCAGAGTAGTAACACCAAAAGTTACCTGGATGAAACATTTTTACGGAAACATTTGATAAATGCTTCATAAATAAAATGATCAGTGGGTGTAAGAACTTTCTGAGTGTACCTTCTTGAGGTTTGTAGTTTTGAAAATACTCAGTATGGACGTAATTGGACTTCTGCCAGAATCAGTGGCAAAACTCATTTTGAATCAAATAGAGAAATGAACCCGTACCCAAAATGCTTTAAAAATCCCACTAGTTGCTCTCTTGTCTTAGTTCTCCCACTCCTTCGTTTTGCAAAGTTGTCTCATTGCTTTTCAGAAAAGGTTTGGTAGAATCGTTTTTCCCACAAAATAAGTCCCTGAGGCACAACTGTGGGTAGGTTACAGTGGCAGACTCCTAAGGTAAAGTCTTGTGTAGATGATCCTTACTAGAATGTCCTCTTCTGTCAGAAAGTTTATTTTGTTCATTTAAAGAACAAAATTACTAACAGGTCTTTTGGACTAAGGATTTTCTTCCATTTTAACTTTCTTTTCTACTGATGAAAAGACAATTTCATTAATAAAATACATATGAGCACCACGGTGCTAGATTTTTAAAAAGAATTATAATTAACTCATTCTTTTCAGCTGGGTTTGGACAGTCATATTTATTCAATTTGTTCATTCTAATTAATGTTGCTTTTTTATTTTTCAAGAAAAAATTAGTTTTAATTAGCATATATTAGGACAGACTTTCATAAATTCAGAAGACCAAGGCTGCACATAAATACGCACAATTTTCACAGGCTCACCATGTTTCCATGCACAAATCAAATTAATTGAGTGGATGGTTTTTGCATCTTAAAACACTCAGCCTTTCTTAGGAATGCCTACAGATCAGTTTGACTCTGTAGCTCATGTTTGTTATGGGGTAGTATTACACTGTGTTCTAGGACTGTAGTTCTGTGATTTTCACAAAGCCAAAGGTGCATCTAAGATATCGTTCCACATGTCCATAATGCTTTTATAGGCAGACTGAACTCAAGCTGCCTGCAAATCCCATCTGATCTTGTGGCAAATCATCTTAGACTGCTTCTAAGAAAAAACGAGGGCTATTTTATTTATCTGGCTTTAGTCAGATAAAACTGCAGCAAGGGCAGTTGAGAACATGGAATTAACAATGCCATGTCTATAACCAAGCACAGATAACTCACACAAGCAAGCAAATTGTACTTAGAGCACACTTGAAGGTTACTTTCTTTGTTAAGAACACACCTTAAGTGTGCTCTAAGGTACGAAATGGTTCCCAGGGTTTTTCATTTTGATCTTTGGAGAACAGTCTCCGACCTTGCATAGTTGGATTTGTGTCTGGCTTCAAGTGTTCTTTTAGAATATAAGCATAGTCTGTCTTAAGTATCTCTAAGCATGGCCAGAAAGTCCAATACAAGAGCAAAAGTGGTTGAGGTTCGTTTTGTAAATGTGGAAGTGGGTGCATAGGTGCTGATATGCTGCTTTGGACTGAGTCCAGCATAGAATATGGCCATGAATTTGCCCGTAAGGATGAATCTTGGCATTTTTTAGTTGATAGGGCAAATTGAATGATAATGAGTCAAGCATATAAGAGGAACCTGGAAGAGTTGCTTGAGGAAAAAAACAAACCTCCAGACACATCTCAGGAAGACTTAACTGGGAGGAAACGAAATCCAAAGAAGATACAGATCTATCTGTATGAGGGCTCAAATCATCTGTGGGAGTGGTAATCACCTACACTTGATTATTTGATATGAAGTAGATTGTTTCTCTTTATTCTCAATTTTATTATTGTTATTAATATTATTATTATCATCACCATATGCAGTTTGCCAAATTAATCCACAGAGTTCTTGGTAACAGAATTTCAGCATGTTTACACTTCCTTCCAGTCTCAGTGCATCTGCACTCCTGCTTTTTACTGCTGTTCCTGGCCAATTTGGAAATGACTGACGGCATATGCCACTGAACATGGCTGCTGAACAGTAGTTTTGAAAAGATGATGTTTAGTGTGTACCTACAGAGCCTGTTTTTCCTGACGGCATATGCCACTGAGAAGTAATGACATAACCAAACTGATGATACAAGTTGTTAACATTTAAAGACGCTCATGTATAGCAGGAGGCTGGGTGAGTTTTTGACCTTTACTGAAATATGATCCACAGTGAATATGAAGTTAATTATTTTTTTCATGATGAAGAAATGTTACTAAGTGATGGCAGCCAGGGGTGGCTCATGTGTGGGCCATATAATTCCTAATTTAGTGCACATAGTCCACTGTTGTGTCTTTCCAGTAACTGAGTGTGGTGTGAGTACTATGTTATGGAAAGTGAAACATACGATCAAAGTGTATATTACATTCCTAGTTTTATCCACAAAGTTTAACTTGGCAGACAATTTTATCAAATAACCAGAGGAAGGTAGAGGTCTGTAAAATGTCAGCATGTGGATTGTGTTTCATCAGGCACCTCTGGAGAGAAACATTCGTTCTCTCCAAACGAGAGAGAACGAGCTGTGACTTTCAGCTACATACACCTTTTGTGGCAGGACTGGGATATAAATGCCAGCTCTAAAACCAAGGATGGGGACAGTCCTGAGTTACACCTGCACAGTCTGGTGTATTCAGTGTACATGATCTGACAGGAAGGAATTTCACAAAAATTGCTAAAATAAAACTGACTCTTCCAAGGCTCTAAGAGGCTGTTCCTTCAAAGCGTAACTGCACCAGGAAAGCTCTAGGCCCCAGAGCCTCTCAGTTTGGGTGGCTGCAAAATATAATCAATTTTACTGCTTGATGAGGAGATCACAAAGAAAACCTTTGCTATTACAAAGAGTTCTACAGAGGATAGTGCTCTTCTGTTGCAGCTTTGTAGATCTGTGCTTCATGGCACAATATTATGACTAATCAAACAGAAATACTGTCATTCTTGGGATTATTACAGACACTGGCAACTGGTACAAAAAGACAAGTGTTAGCTTTGTGTCAAGATAATAATGTTACTGAGGAAATAATACTTCTATGTTGCAAATAGAACTGCTAGCAGGATTCAAGTTGTCCATTATTGAACAGCTCTTAGTATGAAACTTAGATCTGGTATTTCAAAGGTGGCAATGACTCCTCAGTTAGGAGTAGTTGAGTGTGATTGATACCTCTGGAAATTGGGCTTAGTGCTTGGATAAAAGACTAAAGGATTTCCATCCCATCTTTGTTTGTCAGATAGGTGGAGAGAGTGACACTTCCTTCACTGGGATCACTTAGAACATACATAGCACCTTCTGGTTTGGGAGTTCATGTCACTGATAGGGTATGAAATGCATCAGCTTAGTTTTCTAGGCCTTATAATTACTTCCTGTTTATGGTAATTGCTTGCCTGCCTCCGGTTAGCTTGATTACTGAGTATTACTGCTAATGCAAATCTAATATACATATTAGCTGAGGGGGGGAAATTCATGACAGTCTCCTTGGACAGTTCATCTTTTCATTATCATCTGGTTGCTCCTATTAGAAGATAAAAAACTTCCTCCGAAGCCCCCACTGTCTTCATTATGATTAATCAAACAAGAGGTAAACCTTGTAATTTTTTTTTCTTTAGGTATTTTTATTATGAATGGCCAGCTGCCAGTTTGGCTAGTCATACAGGAGTAAGAAATAGCTAATATGGCATACGCATATATATTACCTTTGGGTTTAATATTAATCCTAATTCAGGTGTTTGAAGAAAGTTCGTTGGTGCTGTAAGCTGTGAGTACCTGTTAAAATCTGCAGTATTTTAATGTCACATATTCCTAGTATTCGTTGTTAGCTGGCATGATGCCTACAAGTATTTTACAGAAAAAAGTATGTAGTCAGGAATGGACAGATTTTATCAGGATTTGGGAATGACTGTTACAGAGGCAGAATTATGTTTGAATAGAGTAATAATTGGTTTGGGAAGACTGCAAGGCAATTAGTCTGGCTGAAAAACTTCATTCTTCCTTGGATTGGTAAATTTAAATCTCCCTTTGAACTACACAGATTATGCCAGATTACCTCTCCTTCCTGCTCCCATTTTTACTTTCAGTGCTTCCAGTGGGCTTTTCACATTATCATCAACTTGTGATCTTACTTTACCTGACTGAGTGGAATGTGCTCCCTCCTTCTCCAGTGTTTTTCTGGCTCCAGAGAATTGAATTATTTCTCTGTTAATGCTCGTTGTTAGTTACACTGTATATTCCTACAGTCTTTCTCTTTCAGCCTTCTTTATTGCCATGTTTCTTCTTCCCTTTGTTCATGCTTTATGTGCATACACATATTCTGAAAAAGGTCCCCAACGCTTTGATTGTTAATGTTTTTACAAACTGGTTCATGTGAAGTAAATTAAGGCAAAGACTTACATTCTTAGCCAGATTATCTAACTGCACATTTTAATTTGCTAGATTTGTAGTTGAGCAGCTGTGACTGAAACCCATTTGAAAAACTTCTGAGATTTTGTCTTGTAAATGTAAAATCATATGAGCCTTTGGAAGGGGAGAAAGATTTTATTTAAAGTCATAACAATAAAAAGTTGTTTATGTTCAAGTTATTCATAATATAAGACTGATGCTTTTTTTTTTTTTTTTTGGCTAGGAGATTTTTATGTGGAAGTGTTGTCTTTCTGATCAGAGTTAAATATGTAACTTTGTGTTTATAATATATTCAAATAAGACTTTTTTCAGTAAAAAAAAACTTTGCAATGTTATGCTGCTTCTCTGTCATCCAAATTTCATCTGGGAAGAAGGAGTAGAGGGAAGGGCTGTGAACATAGGGAATAGTGATACAGGATTAATTCCCTGTTTATTGCTTTTAATGGGAACAAAGCACTTCTAGATGTTTTTAGCAGCAGTTGGGGCCTAGCTTAATGTAAAGGAATGCTGTCTTTTAATATAGAAATATACCTGAGTTTCAGTTCAAGAGTATGGGAAATGTAATTGGGCACTCCTTAAAGAAGTGCTTCTGGCTTCAGAAGCTCCGAAGTTTTGTATTGAAACAAGCAAAGAATTTATTAAAGAGCAAGAGACTATAACATCAAGTTGAAATGTAGTACAGCAATATATCCTAAATAGGACTGATGATAAATAAAAAAAAAAAAACTACTCATCTTCTCACCTCTGTTGATAACTGTAGCCACCATCCCAACTCTTCCATTTGCTATCAGTCATTATGAGCATGTAAAATATGTCTTTATTATAAAGATACATCTTTACCGGGTCTATTTACCGTTTCTAGTATCATTCCAGAATTTGAGGCAGATCAATCTTCAGCCTCAGGGGGGAAAATTGTGCAATCTTGTTTGAGACTTCAGTATTTAACTTAGTAGTGTTGATTTTAGCTTTTCTGTTACTATGAAGGGGTGGGTTCCCTTCTCAGAGCTCAGAAAGGTCTATTCTTGTTTTATAGCTTTGAAAAAAGAGAAATGCCTTCTACTTTTTGTCTCCATGTCTTGTTCAAGTGAAGAAGAATCAGTGTCACGAATGAGGCTTGATACAAGGTAAAGTTAAAAATCTTTTTACTGTTTGGTGGTTCTGCTTCCCAGGAGGCTGATCAGTTTCTGAGGACTCTCCAAGAAGACTTGTGGAACATTTCTGGACAGACCACTTATTCAGATGTAATCTCTTTAGTTGTGCTTTTCGTTTTCACATTCTTGTGTCAGGAATTGAGGGCTATGCTCTCTAATCTGGAGCATAGCACTCATACAGCAATTTCTTTTTTCTTTTGCGTGCTGTTAGTTTTTATCTTGATGTTTCTGCTTCTAAAAAGAAGCAAATAATGACATGTAATATAAAACAGGTTCTTGGCACAGTTGAGTCTTAATTATCGTCACTGGTGATGCAGAGTAAGAAAACAATAGAAATGTATGATAAAAATCTGTAGAATTTGCCTCAGGATCAGCCATTTACTTACTCTGCTTGTGAGTGCCAGCTTGTTTCTTAGGCCATTTGCTTATTTTCTTCTGACAAAGAGAAGTATCATTTTTGGATTGAATTATTTCTAAGCACTCACAAAGTTAGGCTGTTTGTTTTATTCCAGAATGTAGAAAACCCTGTACTCATTAAAGGCCTATTCAGCCTTAATTCTATAACCTTCTCTCATATTTCTAAGCAAATTGCTGAATTAGTGGTCTAATGGGAAAATTTGTGTTTTTCAGAGCTGAACTTCATTAGTCTGTGTAAAAAGACTGTTGCTTTTTGTAATCCAGTGGACTTCCCTCATAAATTCAGAGAAAGTTGTCAATAAACAAATTGCATATGCAGTCCAATCCTCTTTTTTCATCTTTCCCTGTGACTAGATGAAACATGCAAGCTAAAAAGAAATTAAGATTTTAGTATAAATTATAATTATTTTTGGATTCATTTGATTTTTAAAAACAATACAATTTTTTAGTCTTAATTTCTGTAGTCATTGTTTTCACAGACTCGAGAGGAATTGTATTTACCATATGTTAGCAAACAGGCAGCAGCAGTGCCAGCTTATCATTCAGGCTGGCCTCTCTTTGTGAAGAGGTTATTTTAATTGGTATTACTGTTGGTAAAATAAGTAATGTTGTCTTTGCACCAGCAAAATTTTAATAGTAAACATTAAATCCTGGTGAGAATGTTCAAATAAAATTCCCACTTTATTTTGTTCTCTCTCCTCTTCCTTTGTAGTTTAGGGAGAAGTTGGGATGGTAGGTGAGTTTGAGAGCTCCTTCAAAGAGGATTGATTAGTAATGAAAATGAAACCAAGCCAAACTGAATTTATAATCAACAAGTAGGGAAAAGTAGTTGATGACAGGAAATTTGTTTTAGGGTACTTCTGCTTAGAAACATGAGGTTGTGGAAACTACAAGGAGAACAATGGTAGAGAAATATTCTTTTTTACTATGTGGGATCACAGATAGTGACTGACAGTAATACGTTAGAAAATCAGAAATTTATCTTAAGCATGATCGCCAAATAAGAAATCTGTATTATGCAGTAATGGCATAGTTAGGCAAAGTTATATTGTACTGGAAGCAAGCACTTCTGAATTTATGAATCACAGTATAATGCTGTAAATCCCAGCCATTCTCCACCTTCCATTTTGAGAGGAAGAGATGGACTTAAATGTCAAACCTTCTGTGACAAAAAGGATTTCTTAGATTTTACCAGTGTCAACTGCAGCAAGAGAAATGCTTTCAGAGCAGCTGTTCAGGAGCCAAACTCAGTCTGAATAGTGTAGCAGTGTGGCTTTTCGCTGAGATCACCTTATTAGAGCAAGGTATGTCTCAGAGTGCCAGGCTTGAGCAAAGACTAGAAGATGGATTAAAGCAGGAAGGAGACAGTATCATTAAATTCAAAAAAGCCAAAAGGGGTTTCTGTACATGTCCCAATAAATGTGTCAGACCCTTGTCTGCCAGAAGGGAATGAGAGTCTTAGTTATGTTTTGCAGACTTTATGAGAAGGGAATATTATGATTGGTGCTACCACTGATAAATAAAAATCATGCTGCTGGTGTAGTGTGAGGGAGGGGCTATCAGGCCTATGTTGGTTCTTTTCACTTTCCCCTCCCACTCCTCAAGAAATCTACATGGTTCTAGAAAAAAAAGGAAGATATCTAGCGCTCATTCGTGTTTTTACATTGCTTGTAAAATGTGAACTTTTTTTTTTTCCAATTTTTTTTCCCATAGTCATTAGGCCTTGTATGTGTGTTCCTGGCATAGTTTTGGGGCAGTGTTCATTGTTACATTTTTAAAACTGTTCAGGTCACCAAAATGGAATTCCTCCTTATACCAAAGATCTGTGGCCAAATCAAAATCCTTTACACCACAAATATAATGGTGTTGCCAGACCAAGTTTCAAGACAGTTGCCTCCAAATTCATTCAAAATTCGTAGTAAAGGAAAATATTCAGACAGGTTGGTAGTGAAAGGGTAACATAGTCAAGGCGCTATATTACAGTGAGACTTAATGTCATTTTGAAAAGTTTCTGAAAAATAATGAGGATTCCTAAATTACTTTCTTGAAAATACTACACGATCCTATGAACGCATTTCCTAACTATGCCAGAATGTTGCCTACGAAAACACAGAGTTCCTCAGTGCGACTGTTAGAACATTGTTACTTTGTTATCTGCCTCTGCCAGATACAAAATGCAGGTGACCATGTACTCCTAAGTGAAGAGAGGAAAGAAAATCACAGTTTGAGTTTTTGTTCTAGACTGTATTTCTCGTCACTGTTGGGACTAAAACCACAGAGACTGAAAATGGTACCACGGATTTTTATCACAGGCGTAAATGAACGTTATGTCTAAACTTCTTTTCAAAATGCTATTGATTTCTTAAAATAATCTTGCTGCCTTACCAGAGAGACTGTTAGCTGCACTTCTGTGTCTTTAGTCTTTAGAAGATAGTGTTTCAAGAGCAAACACACCTCTCACAGTATCTGTTTGCATATATTGTTTGCATATATATAAGTGTATACTGAAATCAGAGCCACTGTGAATAGCCTTGCATATATGCTGTCAGCCTGGATGGGATTCACAGTTTACTGTCATAGTGATCTGTAAGTGAAAATAAACCTGGAACTGGCTGAATAAAATTAATATGAAAGGTTACTGCAGAATAGGTAAATTAGTCCAATTGAGTTCAGCACAAACTAAAAAGTTCACAGTGCAGCTTGTCTTGGAGCAACTTGTCATGCTGCCATACCCGGAGCACCTGTGCTGCCTCGTTTGTACCGGCCTGGGGTGTTGCACAGCCCTCGGTAAGATCATCAAGCGGTCACAGCTTAACCGGAAAGGTCAGAATGTCATGAACACCAACATAAGGCAAGTGCCACCCAACGTGGTGAAAGAATTCTGTCAGTTCTGTTAGCAGGAGACAGCAAAAACAAGGTTGTTTTCTGTCTACAGCTTTTTTTAAGTCTACATTAGAGAAACAGAAGAAGGAAGCTGATTTACTGATACATGAGGACCACATAGGCATCAAAAAATCTTGTATTATTGTCTGACAAAGCAGACATACTGACAGGACATCAGAAAATACCACAACAGAGTGCCGTATTCCTAGTAGAGCTCATCTGCCGTGCAGCACATGGTTTACTGTTAATCGTCTTCTAGTCCGAGTACGTAGCTGGGTTGAAAAAAGCATAAAGAGATAGTCACTTGGGCATCTTAAATTGGACATGAACTCAGAATCCTCCTCTAATGCTTTTCAATAATCAGGAGGACAAAAAGTTATCTTAAGTTCCCTCTTTTCTTGCATCCCTACAAAGAAAGGAGGGAAAGAAAAGGAGAAAGATTGTGTGCAAACTCAGTGGAAACATCAAAATGAAACAAATAAGTCTTTTATGGTTTTTGCAGTGTGATTTTGCAGGAAATGCAGAAGTGGTTTCTTAGTAAAATAGTATTCATGTACTTCTTTTTTCTACATAATAAAATGTTAAAAAATAGAAGCTTTAAATAATAAAAAGAACATTGCTACTGGCGATGGGCAGAGTAGTTCCCAGCTTAACTAATGTAACTGTACATTCATACTGGATCTGTGTCAACACACATTAAAAATACTTCATCAGTTTAACCCATTTAGCCTGCTAAGAGAATCTTGGGATACCACTGCTACTAAATGAATTAAGAGTCTAGAAAAGAAACCTTTGAACATTTAATTTTTCAGTTGCATAGTGCACTGTCTGACATCCATGTTGTCTCAGAAGGTGTCTTGAAAAGAAATATTACACTGACAGTTGAAATGGAGTGTTTCGTACGCTTGTGTTGTTTTCTTTTTGGGTATATAGGTTTGGACTGAATCCTACAAATGCTACTACCAGTATAGAGATTACTCAGTGCACAAAGTCATTTATAGGATCTGTGCATTCCTTTTTCTTCTGTTCCTTGTTAATTTTTTTTCTTTGGCATCTGGTCCAAACTCCATTACAATCACTGGAGAGTTAAATTTCGAGGAACTTTGAAAAAGGCCCTTGTTAAGGGAGGCATGGATAGTTTCAAATTTTGGTCTTGATCCTTTGAAAATTTAAATGTAAATTACAGACTTCTCAGCTTATGAAAGAACTGGACTTCAGCTCTTCATGTTGCAGAAAGCACTCATGAACTCTGAAAACTAAAGGCAAAGACCCTAATTTTATTACCACCAGAAGCTACTATAAAATGCTTAAATAAACGTTCCATTTACTGGTAAAGCAACATTATTTTTATACCCCACTACATAAAAGGGAAATATGCAGAGTAAATGAATTGAACATTTAAGAATTTTCTTCATATTTGAAATTTGACGAACAACAATGTTCCACTGCAGTTTTCAAGGATAATTTTACTATGAAGTCTTGCACAAAGAAAGAAAAGAAAACCTAGTCAAGCAGTTTTCATGGCACATGATCATTTTCAAAGGACAAAACTGGTTAGTTGCGTTGTATTACACATAAACTCTTGACATAAAGGTGAACTTAAATGTTCTAGAGAAGTATTTTCCTTAGTTTCTGTATTGGGATGTTTTTTCTGTACGCAGCTGCAAGACTCTCTGAAATACAGGAAGGAGGTCTGAGGCATTCAGCTGAAGAGAGATAGGGAGATTTGCTGGGTAGTAAGAAAGTCTTTTACGATCCCTGTTAGCTACAATTAAAGACCAACGTGAAGAAGTTTCACTTCATTAGAATACTGTATGCTATTTTCTTTTGATCAACAGTTTTTCTGTTTGGATACAAAAAAGTACTCTTCTGAGCCTATTTGGCTGGATTTGCTAAGAAGAGAATTTAAAGTAACTTAACCATCCATGTAGAAGGAGTCACCATTCTGGGTAATTGCTGATGTCATTGGCAGGCAGATAAGGAGGCATCACATTATGCTCACTTCTACTTTATTTGAACTATAAATAGAGGACTTGAGCCCTTATGAGTGAAATACTCCCCTCCACTTGCATTAAATAGCAGGCTTACAGCTTCCCTCCATCCCACACATCTATCGTATGTAATGTGTTTATCCTTACAGATGTCAGTATCTGTTGCAGACCTTTCTACAAAAGATGAGGGAGATTGCTTAGCAGCTATTACATTGTTTTACTTCTTAAAATTAATCCAACTTTTTTTTCTCCTAATTCTAAGCTGTCACTAGTCAGTAGTTATTTTGTACCTAGAAAATGTGAAAGATCAGACCCAGATTTTTCTTGGGGTAAAAAAAAAAAAAAAAAAAAAAAAAAAAACTTGCCATAGACATCAGAGTGTATTATGGCAATTCATCCTCTATTTTCCTGCAAAATATTTTTGAGTCTCGTAGTTAGCACCCAGTCATAGTGACCTGAGAAAAGCCATTTTTGCTCATTCTTGAAATTTTTCTTCATTTAACTACTCAGGCAGGATAGGAAAATAGAAATCTGGTTGATTCCTCAGCACAAAGCTGTTAGTTTTACTAGTGTATTTGAGGTTAGAATCAATAGACCTGGGAAGAACAATCTCTGCCTTGTCCCTCACTTTCATCATAATATTTTCTTAGATCTTCTATCTTTAGGTAGAAAGCTACCTTTAGATTCTTCCAAAGAAAAACTACATCATAAATATTTATTTTATGTTAAGATTATTTTTATTAGATTTACTCCTTGGATATGAAAAAAGAACATGTCAGAGTTATTCCCTGTATAGAGCATCAATGGAGTTACAAATGTGGAAGGGAAATTTTTCCTTCCGGAGAGTCTTCTATAAAATTACACTACTTTCTTTGCATTGTTTGAGCGCTCTGTCCACATCCTAAATGCCAGTTGCACTGGCAGTTTGGTTCTACATATGCCTAATGCTGGGCACTGCTTAGTGTTGACTTTCCTCCACAAAGCCTCTAAGATTAGAATATTGAAGGATTTTCATATTACCATTACTAAAAATAGAAATAATTTTTAATAATACTTACCTCTTTTACTTTTTATTGTCTTTCTTTTACTTGGGTATGAAGGACTAATGGCAGTAGCTAATTGCAATATGGAGAGTTCTGTGAAAGGTTTCTCATAAAAATCTGCTAATGTATTTAAGTCATAGAGATTTGAGTAGCATCTGGCTTTCTAAATCCAGTGGAGTAATAATAGCTTAAACTGTTCTGCATGCTCAGAGTAAGACTTTAAGTCATTTTCTGCTGATTTATTTCCATACTTTATCAGACTTTATCAGAAACTTGTGGTTGATAGAAGTTTTATGAAACCAATCTTTTTTTTTTGCTTCTTGAGATAAACCTTAAGTTGCCATAATGAAGGTGTTTATGTATCTGTATTGGTGAGAAACCAAACTGATATTTTTTTCACGGAAGTGACATGATTATTAGATTGACTGAATTTAGCTATAAGCTTTTAGTTGAAATTGAATTTAAAGATCAGAATGAATGAAATCAGACACATCTTTGCAGCCTTTCACAGGAAAGCCTCTAAAATTCTTTACAATTTAATGACTATTTAGCCTTCTTTTTGCTCCTTTAATACAGCAACCCAATTAGAAACAGTTGATCTTAGAACTTTGGGCATTTTAGATTAGCGGAATGGGAATCCCTGGTTTTAAGGAGCACTAAATCTGTATCAAAACTTAATAGATTTTGCATGATAATAAAAAATGTAACTTTATTTTGATAGCAATATAGATCTTCATGTACTGTCTATCTTCTCAGTTTTAAATTGTTCCCTGGCAGTATGTTTTGGGAGGTTCCCCCTATACATCAGTCAAGGTAACCTTTCTCTAAAAGTAACTGATACCACCTCCTACAGAAGTGTGTGTTATTGTTACCTACACTGGAATGGTACATGGCATAGAACACCGAAGCAGATTCTGGAATTTGTTATCATGACAATCTGGTGACAGTAAGTAGTATGTAAATTGTTATCAGACACTCAGATAAGTCCATACAGAGCATTTGCTCTCTGCTATTGTCCAAAGAATGAATTTTGATTTAGATAATGCTTCTAACTTCTGATTTTTTGGAATTTGGCTAATGAAGTTGATGCATTTTTTGAAACCTGAACAAATAAAAAATGAAAATTTGAGGGTTTTTTTAACAGATTTTCTTCATGACCTGGAATAAAAGACTACATTTAGGCTAGTTTATATCACTGCAATTACGTATTGCAAGACAGTAAATTGATTTGATGGGCAGTAGTGCTTTCATAAATTTCGTATCTCATAAATGTATTATTATCAAGGATGGATTTTGATGAAATTATTTTTTTTTTGTTCTTATATGTCAAGCAAGTAGTGGCCATGTAATACAGTATTGTCCCATAAATTTTTCAGTAACTGCCGTTCTTCGAAAGCTTAGATTTATTTATGTAGCGCTAAAATGAAGCTTGATTCTCTTACTACTTTTATTTTGACACTTGTTAGGATCTATTTTCAATGAATGAATTTGTTTTTATTTCTATCCCTGTGCACATGGTAGTACATTTTTTCATCCGAGATCTGTTCGCAAAACTGAGGGTGAACTATGTTCCTTGTGCTAAATGCCCACCAACAGTAGTCTTATGGTCAAAAGAAACCCTTGTGAATGCTCCCTAGTCATGATATTACTGGCACTGTGTCATGCACAGCAGATTCAGCAAGTGGCACAGTGGGATCATGGGTGTTTGCTGTGATATAACTGCCATAACAGTTAGCACAGAATTGTAGTTAGCCACCATCTATAGTCTGCTGCATTGCAGGTGTCTTTTACCTGAGAACTTACTTTAGGTGAGATTCTGGTGGGACCATGCACTTACAAGTCATGTTTTTAATGCTTTATTCAGAGGACAGTTTGTGTTTTTGCTTTACAAATAAACAGCAAAACCTACATGCAGACTCTTAATTCTGATGTTCCTTTTTACTGATAGGTTTTCTTTGCTGGCTTCCTGTTCTTGGAGGATACATTAATAGCAGTCTTGGGGTATAGCTAGAATCTGGATTACAGAGAGAAACAAATTAACTATTACTGAAGTACAATAATGACTCCTCCTATTTTCACGGTTTTTTGTTAACTGCCTTACAGATGCACTCTGAAGAGAGAACTTCTTTCAGACAAATGTGAAGGAATGCAGGCATGCATGAAAGAAGTGATCTTAAGGAGGGCAAAAAATAAAATTTCAGTGCTTGGTAAAAGAGGTAAGAAGTATAGTGCCATTAACTTGGCTTAAATGAATGTTGTTTCCCCAAATACGCGGATCTTGTGCTTAGTGGAATGTTGCATTCTTGTTGCAGTCAAAGAATGTGGAATGTTTTCCTTTCATGCCCTTTCTTTTAACAGAGTTTGAGACCATGTGATTTCCAATAACTTTATGGGAAGTTATATTATTGTAACATATATTGACAGTACTGACTTAAGAATTTAATGTGTTCTCACACAAGAATCAAACCCAGCTGAAAGAAATTCAAGTTTTAATAGCCACATGGTCTGTGAGAACTCTTAAGTGTAGAAGGGGGTTGACTCAGATGGTTCAACCCCTTTCATTTTTCTTCTCACTTGAATCTGTTCAGGCAATCTGAGGTCATACTCTCTTCTTATCTTCCACAATTAGTCCACTTTGATCACTCAGCTATATCTCTTAGGCATAGAACAAGTTTAGATGCTGCAGCAAGAGTACAGACACTGCCAGGTTGCACTTAGAATCCTGCCACACTTTGGTGCTAGTCTTTCCATCACTGACACAAGACTTCAGGTGAACTATCCTCTGCTCCTCCTTCATCAACAACTGCCTGGAAGGCCAATGTGTCTCTAGGCCCTTATGATTGCAAAAGAAACGGAAAACAGCGAAGGTGAAAGGGACTAACAGTTTCAGTGATGGTAGTGGCATTTTGCAGTTCTAAAGGCAAGACTAGCATGAAACTGAGTGAAAAATACTATAGCTAACCCTATTCTTGTTTGTTTAGTTCTGGGGAAAGATGTCCGTTTTTCAGAAGGGAGGATCAGCCAGGCAGTTTATTGTTTTGGAAGTGAGAAGATGAGAATTAAAGATAAGCTTGGATGGTGCAATGATTCTCACCACTGAAAGTCTTTAATGATTGTAGACTGGATTTGGCAGCTGCAGAAGTTTTGGAGTGAGGTTTACAGAGAGGACAATATAACCATTACCAGAATATTCCGGTGTTGTTCCAGAATATTCTAACAAGAATGTAATGGAATTGCTGTGAAAAGCTCTACTGTTCTTTAGTCATTTTTTTAGGAAAAGTTCGAACTTTTTCATTTTTAGTATTTTAAGGAAGAGATGTATACTCTTGGAACATTTGTATCATAAATAAAACAAGTATTTACCTGAAAACATCACGGTGCTGTCTTTGATAGCATTATGTGGACATTGCTAGTTCACTTTCTACAAATACATGTACCACTCTGTGTAGCATTATGCAAAATCTGTGAGAAAAAAAGAGAAATAAAAAATTAATCCCTCACTTGAGTTTTAGCATAATGCAAATTCTACTTTTCTCCAGAAAAATCTTTGATTAAATAGATACAAACGTTGAAAAGTTACTAAACCACACAATACAGGTTTGCAACTCCCTTAATCACAGAATCTCAGAATATTTGAGGTTGGAAGGCATCTCTTGAGATCATCTGGTCCAACCCCCCTGCTACAGGAGGTTCACCTAGCACAGGCTGCTCAGCATCATGTTCAGCATCCAGGGATGGAGACACCACAGCCTCTCTTAGCAACCTGTTCCTGTGTTCACAGTAAAATTGTTTTTCCTTAGATTCAGATGGGACTTTCTCTGTTTCAGTTTATGCCCATTGCCTCTCATCCTATCACTGGGCACCACTGAAAGGAGTCTGGCCCCTTTCTCTTTCACCCTTCTTTCGGATCTTTAAGCACATTGATAACATCCCGCTGAGCTGCCTTTTCTCCAGCCTGTGCAGTCCCAGCTCTCTCAGCTCTCCTCATCTGAGAGATGCTGCAGTCCCTTAATCACTTTTGTGGCCCTTTGCTGGACTTACTCCAGTCTGTCCATATCTCTCACCTACTGGGGAGCCCAGCACTGGACACAGCTGCCAAGTGCTCAGCAAAGGGGCAGCTTGCTGGAGATGCTCTTCTAATGCAGCCCAGTATGCCACTGGCCTTCTTTTCCACGAGAGTGCGCTGCTGGCCTAGATTCAGCTTGTCCAACAGGACTCCCACGTCCTTTTCGGCAAAGCTGCTCTCCACCTGGTCATTCCCACCAGCCTGTAGTAGTGTGTGGTGTTATTCCTCTACATGGTCAGGGCTTTGCACTTCCCTTTGTTGAACTTCATGAAGTTCCTTTCTGCCTATTTCTCCAGCCTATGGAGCCCCCTGAATAGCAGCACAACCCCCTGGTATATCAGCTACTGGTCTATCACTTTTGTATTGTCTGCAGACTTGCTGAGGGTGCCTTTGGTCCCATCATCTGGATAATTAATGAACATGCTAAACAGTGTCAGCCCTAGTATTGACCTCTTGGGGACACCAGTAGTGATCAGTCTCCAGATGGATGCTGTGCTGCTGATCACAACCATCTGACCCTAGCAGTTCAGCCAGTTTTCAACCCACCTTACTGATCACTTATCCAGCCCGCGCTTCATCAGCTTGTCTACAACAATGTGCTGGGAGAAAGTGTCACAAGCCTTATTAGAGTCAAAGTAAACAACATCCACATAATTCTACAGTTAAATTTTTAATATTTAAAGAAAAAGGAATTCCATGTGTATGTTCTCACAAAGATTCAGTCCGATAGAAATATTTCTTAAACAGGGAAGAAGTCATTCTATTAAATATGGAAAAATTAATGGCCTGAGACTTTGCACAGGAGCTGGTACCTTACCTAAGAAAATTAGTTCTGCTGAATATCTACAAAGATCTGAAATTCTGAAAGTTGGTGGTAATAGTTTCCTCCAGAAGATCACTACAAACCATAGAACAGACTATGCCTCCTATTTTGAGTGAACTATATATATCACCCTTTTTCAAGTGTGTGCACTTAGAGGCAAAATATTTGCATGCCTATAGTGAAAATAAAAGTGGCTAATAGAAACTTGACAAGATAACTGTATCCTAGATAAAATCATTTTTATCTGAGTGAAAAGAAGGTGATTCCAGAAATCAGAATTCTGGGACAGAAGTAGAAGACACCAGTACTATTTCTCTGATTCAGACATCCAGATAGGATTAACATAGACAAATGACTTGCACTGAAGACTGTTTATTTAATTCCCTTACTTTGGAATGCTGTATCATTATTATTATGCAAATGTATATACCAGTAATAGTCTGCATTTCTATGCCAATATGCAACAAGATTAAATATACAAGAAAAAATCAAGAAAGTATGCTGACATCTTTGTGAAATTGTAATTGCAGAGACGCAGATGCTGTCACTGAGCACGTAGTTGAAATGGGCAGTTACGAACTTAAATGAACTTAGATGAACTTGAGTCCTGAGATGTCTTGCAGCAATCACAGGGAGTTTTTGTTTTCTTCCAGAATTATTACATTCTTTTGAATAGGTCAGTTGAAGAGGGAAAGAGTATCATTAAAGAGTGAACAGATCTTTTGCAGGAAACCACATTCATGGCTCTAATGTCTGACGAGATTTTCACAGATTGTTCAAAGACACATTTATGCCTGATTTTCATGTTATTAGTGAAACTAAAATAATTATTCTAGTTATATTTCTAACAATCATTTTAAGCAATGGGCCAGATTCCTATTAACCAAGCTATTTTTAATCCTGTCCAAATGGAGCTTTATGTGGGTGGTAATTACCTCTTTAACTTTACAGAAGTGAATATATATCCCCTTTTTAGAGACAGGTAAAAGAAGGGGTGATGGAGAAGCATTCATGCTAGCAGAGCACCCTTTAAATTTCTTACTTCCAAACTTCTCTTTTCTTTTTCCCCCAAATAACAGTGGATCGAGTTTGATGCTAATGAATGGTTGATTTCACAGCACTGGAGATTAGAAATCCATTTACACAGATAATAGCTTTGGAGAGTTTTTCTCTCACAATTCAGGCAGTATGACTCTAAACTAGGGACCCAGGTAGAATCTGTGTTCACAGCTCTTACATCCTGATTTAGCTTTTACTCAAAACTTTCTCAAACAAGCTGTCATCAAAATCAGCTGAATTTTTTTTTGTTTAATATTCAAGTGAAAAGTTGAGTTTCCTCTACTTCCAGATGCATGATTTCTGAGCACCTGCTGAAGCTGCCAGCTAGCGTGGTACTCATAACAGTGGCTGTCAACATTGTCAGTGTTGGCTGGATTGGAATTGCCAACTCTTTTTTATCTGGGCTTTGAAACAGGTGTTGAAGGGCAGTGACTTCTGGTATGTAGTGATGAGCTGGAATTAAAAGTGAAGTTGAACATTCGTTGTATTTTCAAATCCGTGTACCTTCTTCTACATGCCAGCCCTCATAAACACCTACATCCTTGAAGAAATCTCTCTTTGAAGTTGAAATGTTTATGGCAATGTGGAATATTTAATCAAAGACAGTACTCAGGCCACACATAAATGGGTCAAATTGCAGCTTGAGGTGCCTTCTAACTTGAACCCCTGTGCAGAGACATTCACAGTGTGGATAGTTGCAGCTAGAGCTGTCTGCACTGGATTCTTGGCTCTCTTTCCTGCAAAGTTGCCAGGTGCAGAAAGGAGCACATGGTGTAACTCTGACCTTGTCTATGCTACAGTGAGCCAGAGTGGTTCCTTTTAAGTCACTGTCTGCCCAGGCGGGGAATCAGAAGGGCACATCAGAGTGCAAGTTTGCATGTATTTGTAGGTGGGGTAGACTCTGGTGTACTTAGCTGGAATCCCACTGAAAAATAGCAGTGAGACATGATCTTTCTGCGGTGTGATACAGGGTGCAGTTGAGGTCATCTAGACTCACGTCTTCCCATTTGAGGCTGATCAGAATATGAAAGAAGAGAAAATAGCAAAAAAAAAATATATATTAACAGGATTTTACCTTTCTTTGTAAATTGATAAATCAAAGTGGAGCAATGTTGACCATCTCTGCTTTTACTCCTTTTGGAAAATGACCAAAGGTAATCAAAATGGTCATGGGTGAGTGAAAGCAAAAGAGGTTTCTGCGTGTTCTTTCTTGTCTTCCCTATAACTTACTTAGAAATTTATGTTTAGCTGTCCCAAACAAGGCTGCACACTCTTAAAAATTTCAGCCATTGGGCATTACTAAGGAATAGCCTGTAATACTTTGAAAGGGTTGCATCCAATACTCACTTGCAAGCTCACAGTTTCTGTTTACACTCTGCTGTGCTGACCTCCTCATCATTCTGAGCTGCAATTTCCTCACCTGTTCATGGAGGATTGTAAATACTTGTCTTCCTCATAGGCCTGAGCAATTTCATGTCTGAAAGTTTTTGATACCCGGTGATGGAAAAGGATGTAGAACCATAAATTTTCATTAATGCTGCTGCGAATAGAATTCACATATTTAAATTGTAGCACACTACTTGCTATGTCTGTACAGTTAGAAAGAAGTGTTATTTAAAGTAAACTCCCTACTAAGAAAGATGACTAGGTCCTGGGGACAATTCTCTTAGATGAATTGGTGTTAACATATGGTTTTGAAAAACAGAGTTCTGAAAATCCTGTTACTATTTGCAGCATGGCTGCCAAAGCTGTTGGTTTCAAATAGATTTTCCAGAGCTATCAAACAAGAGATCAGAAGTAATTCAATTTTGAATATGCCTGTGACTGCAACTCATTTAAACATATGGACACAGGTTAGAGTTTGGCGTGACTAATAGAGACAGTAGCAGTGAGCTGGGCAGACTTTCTTTCCGGGTCTTCAGGTGGTTTTGCAGCTAGCAGTGAATTTGTAGATGCTGTCCTTACAGGGCTAATAGTACCTGACTAAACAATTTGAAAGTGAGGGGAACTGTCTCTACCTAAGCTGCAGTCACCACAGATTCTCTATTGCAGGTAATGGAAGATGAGCAGACTAACTCCAGTGAGTCAGTTACATGAACTTCCCCTGAAAACATTAATATTTAATTTTAGGTTATTTTGAACTCAAAAAGTGAACTCAGGAATGCTACTTCTGCATTTTAAGTCCCCAGGAGATTTTATTATCAGTGAACCAGGTCTTGAGGTTTTTATTCAGTCTTTAAAAATTACTGAAGATATAATGTGCCCATGAACCACAATTAAAGATTTGTTCTGTTTAAACTAAACTACACAGGTTCACATATCTCTTGAAACAGCAAATATAGTATAAAAATATTTCAGGGAATGTTGATCACTGAGCTTACATTACTTGAAAAAGATCTACTAGCCTTTTTTTCTCACACTCTAGAGATTGTAACCCAGATGAAAGATGGATAAAATCTGGCTCAGGAGAAATCTTATTTTCTGGGTGGGATGGCAAATGTGTGTGGAAAAGAGTGATTATAATTTTGCCTACCAGTTACCAGCACCTCCTCTACCCATAAGGCTGTGGGAACTAATGAGAGAAAGTGAATGAAACCAGCCAGCCAGAACATCAGCGGGCCCCCAGCAGCAATGGTGAAATTGGTCCAGCTGGACATGTTACCATCCACTAGTGGAATGGCATAGAGCACCAACTGTCTTTACTACTGTCTCTTCACTCAGTAATATTAGGATTTCATTCCGGAGGACTTAAATCTCAGAAGGAAAAGATACAGCACTATGGATATGGAGATCTAGCTGTGTATATTTTAGAGCATTGTGATCTATGGACACAAATTGTGATCAAAGATGTTTCTTGTAATTCAAGACACCTGGCAATGAAACATTATTTTTGTCCCTTTACTAGTTACGTGTTGTAGCCACCTTTTACCTCCTCTCGCCATCACTCTGTATACTGTTTTTATTGTTCTACTTTTTGAATAGAAAAATCTGAGATTCCACCTAAGTACACTAGAGTCTACCCAACCTACAAATATATGCAAACTTGCACTCTAATGTGCTGCATTGGGTAGCTGTGTCCTATTGGAAAAGTAGGAAAACTAGTCTCTACTCCCTACAAAGGCCATGATTGTGCTGATCATAAGCTATCTGCCACCTGAATAATACAGTCCCTCCTATTCTGATAAGAATGGGAAAGGGTTTTGGATACATGTTCGTCCCATAAAGTGGCTTTTAACCTTTTTCCTTTCATCTTTTTACCTGCTTTTTTATCTTTTTCCCTTTTTTTGATGACAATACCATATCAAGTCAACAATGGATCACAACATTAAAGAGAAGGAGTAAAATAACCTGGCTCTTCCGTGGTGCTATAGATACGCAGCATTATTTCCCACACATTCCATCTATGATATATATTTCTTCTTTTAGGATTTATAGTAATTAGCTGTGAGTCCTCTTGTTGCTATTCTTAGCTCTAGCTGCCCCTATCTGCGCATAGTGATACTGTGATACATTGCTGCCCCTCACACAAATTTGATTATAATTCAGTTCCTAGGTGAGAAATACACAAGATAGAAGGCCTTGGTGCAGTCAAGGAGACAGAGGTTAAGGGGTCCAAAAAACTAGAAAGCTCTTAGAGATTGCCTTTTTATAACTAACACTGATTGTACTGACAGATACGTGATAATAACAACTTCCTAGACCTCCAGGAAGTGCATATGGACCACTGATGGTTTACAGAGAATTTAGTTTACTGAATGTTCACTGGTTACTGCAGATGAGGATGGAAGACTTACTGAGTTAGAATCTCTGGGGATTTTGTTTTAGACAGAAGTGTTTTCTGATACAGCACAGAGCTAAAAAATCCTACTGGATGTTTTTTATATATGTCAACCTTGTTCCAATTAAAACATTTAATATATTTGGCATTTAAGTTAGACTTAGTTTAATAATAGAGCTTAGAATATCATTTGAGATTAAGGAGGTAGAGTCTTAAGTCTTTATCATCTTTTTCAATCTCTTCAAGTTCTTGTCAGTGCTTTACCAATTCTTTTTCTAGGTTAAAGCACATGCAGAAATTTCCAATGTTTTGTGAGAAACAATGACTCATTTCCATAACAAAGTGTAAAAAAAGTAACACTATGGCCTTAAAGTAGATGAGAGATCCTGAGATTCCTTGTTAAAAATAATAAGTGCACTGAATCATTAAAAATGCCTGTGTCAGTTCACAAATTTGAGATGAGACAAGAAAAATTCTGACTGAGTCTCAGTGGCAAGTACTTTTATTTTTTCAGAGGTCAAGGGATATTTTTAAAGAAGCATGTTTTTTCCTTCTCATTGCTGATTAGCCTATTGCATCTTTGTTCTTATTTGTACTGAATCCTTTCTGACAGCATTCAGTCCCTTCCACACAATATGAAACTACTAAATGTCATGGAATGTAAAGCTTAATAGAGGTTATCAGTCTTTACTTGCATGGCTGATGAAGGGTAAGAAAATGCAGGTTTCTTCCCATATTAAAAAGTATTTGATTCATGTTTTACCTCTGTCAAAAACTCCTGTCAGTGTTGGTGGTCACAATGAAATCTCTTTAAGTGCAAAGACATCAGTCTGTTCAGCAGATGTAGTACAATGGATAGCATTAACTGCAGCCCATGAAATGAGCATAAAAAGACAAACAGGATTATCAGCAATTACCTGTGTAATCACTGAAGAGGCAGGAAAAGGTCTACTTTGTTAAAAGCATTGTTTTTAAGAGGCAGGATATTTGATCTGCCTTTAACTTTCATTGTGCAGTTATATCTTCTAAAACTTTGGCAATTTGCAACTGATGTTTTAGTTACGAAGAATGTTAATGTGACAGCATGTCCTCTCTCAGTGAGGAAAAGGGGATGGCATGAGGCAAACAGCTGTTACAGATATTTTGGTAGTAATCATTTCAGTAGACTTAACCTTTAAGACAAGGCTTAATTGCTGACTGAAAGCTTGGGAACAGCCAAGCTAAAAACCTTACTTTTCGTCAGCATTTCTTTACAGTCATGATTTTGTACTTAGCAGTTATTATCTGCTACCACCAACAACTTGATAACATTAAATTTTCTAAGCTTCTGAAGGCAGAAATTGCAACCTCTGTTCCAAACTAGGTCCAAGCATGTTATGTATCCCATGAGTTAATCCCACCACATGAGTTTCTTTATAGTACCATGACAGAAGCTGGGAGCAGGGATGTTCAAAGTGCTTTTGTGTTTAGTTCTCCTTGAGAATCAGAAGAGCGAAAGAGGAGGCATTGTGAGTGAGGGAGGCCCGAGAGCCTGAGAACTTAACACTAGGAGGCAGGCAGATCCAGAAGGCAGGTTTGAAAGCTATCTTTCCGCATATTTCTTATGAGAGGTACAGCTCAGACTTAAGGTTTATTCTTGTAGCATGTAAAGTTGCTCACAAAGATGGAAACATAAATACTATTGAATTATAGATATCACAGAAAGACAGGTGTGTTGCTGAGAAAGGGGCCAGAAAATGATCTTTCTTATCCGCTCATCCAGAAGAACTAAAACACACGCAGATTTAAAAAAAGTACAGAGAAAACATCGTTTTCAAACAAATTTCTTGTACTATCCAGGCTTAGTCTAGCTCTTGTTCTAACTTGGTTTTGCTACAGACCCACCTCTGCTCTGAGTTCCCAACAGCTGACAGTCCACCTAGAAATTGTGGCAACTTCTACTTTGGACCTGAAAGCCATAAGAGGGTATTCCAGAGATAGCTGAGACCTGATTTAAGGCATGCATCCTTGGCAACTCTCATCTACAGAGCCCCAGAAGCAATAAAAAGTTGTTTTCCCCTATCAGAATCTTTGTAGTAAGGAGAGAAGAGTTATCTTTATTGACATTAAGTTCTCTTGAAGCAAAGGAGAGTGCATTTAAAACACTTTTTCTTGTATTGCTGCCTTCACAACCAGAACAATACAGGCATCTCTGATTTGGCAGAGCTGATTTTTAAGAGTTGACTTTAAAAGCTGATTTTGTTTTGCTCTTGCAACAGGTTGAGCAGTATAAATGCCACACTGAAACAAAAGAAAACACGCTTTCAGCCAGATTCTCTTCTTACAGCCCTGCAAACCCACTCACTCCAATACAGTGGTAGCAGCAGAACTGAGAAAAATGTTTTAACTCCACAATCCCTCAAATATCTTTACCTCTGGCAGGATTAGGGAGACAGAAAAAAATGTTATCAGAACAGCTGGAGCCAAGTGTTAGGCTACAGGTTGAGAAATAAGTATAGAAGTTGTTTTTGTTCCGCCACATCTCATCTGTTACAGATTTGGAAATCACAAAAGTGTCTTGATGGGTAAAGAGACTACACTCTGTTAAAACATCTTTAATAAAGCAGCAGCCCACAGTCTTACTGGAATAACTTGTGTGTTTGTTTTGTTTATTGTACTATGTGTTGTGATGGTAAATAATAATACATTTCGATACTGCCTGTAGAAAAGCCGTGATTCACCCTAAGTGTCTTTGGCTTTTTGCCGTAATAAAGACGGGGAGGGGTCTGAATTCAAGTGTAGTTTTCCGTGTACAAGAGGGAAGGGAGAAATCTAGCCCAAAATTGTGACCTACAGAAAATGAGACTGGTTAGGAGGATGTAGTTTTATGTGATTATCAGCAAGTCAATTTTCTTTTCTTTCTGTCAGTAAATGCTGTTTCCTGTGATATCTGGGCACAGGAAGAATAAAAAGAGTCTTTCTGCAACATGTAAGAACAGACAGCCATGGTAGATTGCTCACTGCTAAACAAACTAAGCAGAAAAGAGATCTGAGACATAAAAGACAACTATTTTTTGACTTCTGAAAGCTCCTTTACAATGCCTGGAAACATAAAATAGATCCCTGGACTTGAGAGTTAACTCAGCTCTAGTGGATCGTAGGAACCTGACTGTTACGATCTTGCTTGTGGAATGTATACAAAGAGCATCCAGATTTTTTTTTTTTTTAATCAGTGTTTGCATTTGGACGTTAGTGTTTTATTATGTGAAAGTAGCTCCCCCTAGTGATAAGAAACACTCATAATTTCTGTCTGTATTTCCGAGGCAAATGGAATTATATAACAAAAAGCTTGCAAGCTGGCCTTGATTCAGCAACAACTATATATATACATATACACACATACACACACACATACATATGTATGTGTATATCTCATTCTGAGATGTGAGACATGTTAACTTCAGTAGATTCATGAACTGGCCTTGCTCAATTGAAAGGCAAGAGCTCATGCTGTTCATTGTTAATTAGTACAGTATTCCTGTGCCAATGGAATTTTAAAAATAACTTAAAATGGTATTTTAATTGCATTACAGTTAAGGAAAAAAATCTGTAATTCATTATTCACTTCATATTTTGTTGTATTTTCATGATATTACTTTACTCACTTAATTAGTTTTAATCCCTCATACTGTAGAAATAATCAGTTAAATTTTGCTAGTTTGCTCAATCAGTGTGTTGTGGAGGTTGAAGTTGCCTGTAATTACCATCCCTCCTTCTCCGTGAAGCACTGGGCCCACTCTCTACATTTTGGAGAATTGTAAAATCTTTGAGGAAGGTGCTGGGCATTTTACCTGATCCCAGCAAAGCAGTTAGGGGCTGCTTAATATTCACTTTTAGCTTAATTTTAGGCATGTGAAGAATCTGTTTGAGATTAAGAAGACAGTAACATAAGACATTAATGGACAGAGTGTGGATCTTTCTTCCAGATCATTTTGCCCTTATGAAGAAGATTCTAATTATTCTTCAAATGTCCTGTAATGTTGACAGAGTATTTGTGAGGTTTCAAAAAGATTTGCACAGTATATTTTAACCTTGAACATTTCAGGCTTAATTCAATACATTTGTGAGGTATATGTAAATTTCTGTGTAGAACTTTCAATTTCTCTTGCTTTTTTGTTTTTCTGTTTGCTTGGGTTTTTCTGCTCTAAAAATGAATCAAGCCATAGTCTGAACTTGGGTTCTTCTAGAAATTATGTTCACTCTACATTAAATTTTATGATTTAGATTATGAGGTTTTAGATGATGGTATGATTTTGAGAAATACTGTTACACTCTTTCTCTATCACGGAGCTGTTACTTTTGCTGTTGTTTTTCCCTTAACATAACAAGAATTAGGGCTGCTGGCTGTGCACGAGAAAAGTTATTCTCCTGTCAGGCCCTTTCTCTGTGACCTCTCATGAATATTGGGAACATTTATCTGAGAAAAAACTGGCTGTTGGAAACCCACAGGAACTGATCAGTACTTAGCCTAGTTCTTTCCAAATCAAAACAATTTTTTCATACTTCATATATTCTTTAGCATCCCTTTGGATCATTATTCTTCTCTGCTGGTTAGTGCTCTACTTCTGTAGCTTGACAGTTGATCATTCACTGTTAAACAACAGGAGAATCTGTTTCTGGAATGCAGATGTGGAAGAATCTGCTTTTTCTAGAGAAAAATCTGATCAAGTGCCTGCTCTGGAAAATGCACAGAAGAAATACTTAAATTGATCAGAGACTGGGAAATAAGGCACTTTGTCTCATACTGTGTCAAAATATCATTTTTGTTTCATTACATAAGGCGAAATATAAGCCAAGTATGTGGTAAAATCAATGAAAACACTTGACATTGGACATACTGATAACTGTTATTAATTCTGAACGTGAGTTTTGCTCTCCATTCTTTCTTAAGTAATTCCATTGAGTTTAATCGGATGAAAAATAGTGATTGTAGTGTAGTCTGAAAATGAGTACACCTGGTTCATTATAGTAATACATTTTTTTGATCAATAAGGGGAAAATATGTACCTAGTAGTTACCATGTCAATCTAATGATAACTTAGTAAATTAGTTAGTGTATTAAGCTGGAGAGAATGGATGCATATGACTGTAGAAGCAGCTAAGAATGTATCACTGAGACTTACTGACTCATCACTTTCACTCTTTCTTAAGGCAGCTTTCACTAATACATCACATGTGCTGCTTTTTACACTGCTACCCATGCTGCTGAGATGGAGGTTTCTGTATCTTGCAGCTTAAATAGTGCAATGTGAAAGTCACTATTATCCATATCCTTTTATCTGTGTGGAACAGCAATGTGTCTAAGCCAACCAGTTGATCTGAGCTGCGTTTTTAGCTTGATTGCCACTTGTCATTTCTCAGAATAGTTCCTGTCTTCCAGTCCTTTGAAGTGAAGCTTCTGTATTTGAAATACACCTAGGCTTTGTAGGATTCGAAGAGCTTTACAGGCAGTAGTTCCACTTGTCTTGGCTGTATCACATGAAAATAATTTTTAATTGAGGAGATCACTCTGCATATTTAGAATATCAGATGGCTGGGGTCATTTGGAAATCTTCACTTGGAAAATTAACATGTGCCAGCAATGTGAACATTTTATTAACAGGCTTATTAACAATGCTTTATTTTCCAAGATACTTACCAGCTTCAGACCTCAGTAGTGATGGGAGGATTTAATTTAAGGAATAGTTGTCTCTAGTGACCTAAATCTCACCCTTTCCTTATTCAGCCAGATGTGCTCAGCCTGATCTTACCATTTAATCATGAAAATTAATATGAACTCCACTGTCTTCAGTGGTGATAGGAGAGCTCAGTGGGGATTTCTGTGAACATACCAAGGTGTGAATAAGAGTAGAAACCGGCTTTTTAGCACATTGTGTGAAAAAGAAATGTTTGTTTCGTAAATAGCATCTTCTTTTTTTTTTCATATTACGTCCAGCTGTCTAACATAATTCTGATACCAGGCTCTCCACTGAAGGGAACTAAATCAGAACTGGGAGACATTTGGAGAGGAAAGGTTATATTAACAGTGTAGATTTACAGGTAGTTAAGAGAGATGAGAAAAAAGAAAAGCAAGTCAGAAAATCAGAAGACTTCTCTGTAATTTTTGATGCCCATATTCTGTGCTATAGTAATCTTAGCAGTGACTAAAGGAAAGGACAAACATTCCATTAACTTGTCACTCACCGGTTATCAAAGTAGGAAAGAAATCAAAACAAGTACAAAAATGAGCCGATATTTATCTTCTTGTACCTCACCTGCTATCCTGAATGTACAGGAACAGCAATCTTGCAGATCAGCTGTTCGCTTGTATCCCCTCTAGCCGTGCTGCAAAAGAGACAGCTGTGCAATGCCAAAACTTACAGTCAGGTGATTGCTTAATAGCAAGTCCAGAGTGATTTCAAGATTGTTCTTCCTAAAGCAAAATCCTTCAGTATTCCCGAGGACAACTTGCCAGATGCTTCCTACCATCCTTATTTTTTTCCTCACTATTTTCTAAGGAAATTCAGTTAATTGAAGGAGTAAGGATTTCCATATTTTAAAAAATCTCATTGTATCTTCCAAATTCTGTTATAATTAATTCAAGACTATTCTCAAACTCTCTCTTGAGAGGAAACCTTTTCTTTGGCTTAAGGCATCTTGGCTCCACTTCCCTGAAATCTTTTAACAGCATTTTATCTCTAGACAGGATACAGAGTTCTAATCGATTGCTTCATGCATTAGCATGCCAAGATATCAAGTCTAAAACCTATTTTCTGGCATTAGTGCATGTACTGAGGGGCCCTTTAGAAAGACTGGATTCCTTGATTCCAGTGGCTGAACTTTGGCTGCAAAAGTTGTTTTGATGTTCTAACTCTGCTTCCAGAGACATTATCTTTATCCCATGTTTGACAAGACAAAAATAGAACAAAATTGTGCAGTATTGTCAAAAAAACCCTGAACTTAATATATCATGACTGAACAAAGCAGAAATGAAATATCTCACTCCCCCGACATCATCTTTAGCTTTTTGGCAGAGAGGTATCTGTATGCAACGAAGAATAGTGTATCTACGATCACTGTGTTCTAACCTTTACTCAGAGCTGTACAAGACTTTCATTTCAGAATGTTGAATCAACCTGGCAATCTCAAATCAGTGGAATTTTACTTAAGTGAAAGTGAAAAGAGAGCCAGTTATACAAACAGATAAAAAAGGTGCTTAAGAGTACAATGAAAGGTAAAATTCTTAAATGACACCATAAGAGACATTATCAAGCTTTGCTTTTTTTCCCTTGTATCATACCAGAATCCTCTCTCACACATACTAAATTCTTTTCCAATTCTGGCTAAACAATCACATTTGAAATGCCAACGAAATGCAGATGTTCAGACAGATATAAGAATGAGAATGTGTACTGAAATTCATTCATGTTGTCCTAGTGTAGGACAATGTCTACTTATTCTGTGTTTTGAGCTTTGGTCAGTTCTGAAGCTTTCTAAACTAATTCTGTTGTGGGAGAGGACCATGAATATCCTTTTCATCTGTTGTGCCTTTATCATTAATTGGGGAAAAGTTTCATGCTCGTTAAGTTGCTCTGAGTAGCTGAATTCAACATAAAGATGTGACATGTCAGAGCTGGGGGAAAAAAAATGTTTAATAATTATTATTCCATGGACTGAGCATGAAATAACTTTAGCTTGTGTTGTCCTGTCCTTTTATAAGAGATTCTTTACAAAGACTGTGGCTTTAGCCATCCACAACCATGTTGTCTGCATCTGTATTGTCCCTGGTAAAAGTGCCTGCCTATGCACTTGAATTCCTGAGACACATTTTGCCTCTTGTTGGGTGCATGTTATGGAGGTGTAGGCCCCTGTGGAGTGCTCCATTTGTGTCCATGTTGCCCTTTGCAGGAGTACACTGAGGTACATCAGCTCTCTCTTGCACCACTGCATGTCAGCATTAACAGCCCAGCCCTTGCACACTGGCACCATTTATACCTTAACATGTTCTGCAAAAGAAGCCTTATTTACTGCAGCCCCACAGCACCTGTGTATCCTAACCTTGCTTTCCAGTATGCAGCTGTAGCAGGGATGTTGTTTATGAGCTCTTCAGGTGCTTTGCATTCACCTTGTATGCAGTGCTGTTCTGAAATGGCTGTCGCAGGAGCCACACCAAAGGAGGTGGAGTTGTAGCCGTGGGTGTGGTCAGGCTGTGAATACCTGGGAGGATCTGGAGCATGAATCCTGGAGTGCAACACTTGATGCTGAGGTGGGTCAGCAGTTGTGTAGGCTGTAGTATGTCTGTGGTAGGCAGAACCTCTATCCACTCATGCTTGGCTGCTTTAGGCTGATGAGAAAACATAAGTTATGTTTCTTCTTTTGTACTTCAATTGTAAGATCAGCTAAAGGCTGAACATATATGCTATAAAACCTGTTATATAGGTAACTGTGTTTAATACTTTGGGCTGATTACACATCATTTTATTTATTTGATATTTTAATTAATAAATTATGGGCTCACAGTATGCAGTATATGCTGATCTAAAAATGTGTTTGAATGAACTTGGGCTGGAAATCTGCCAAGAGTGAGCTTTTCATTTATTTTCAGATATATTTCTACTTGTTTCCAGCCAAACTGAAATTTACTTTGTGGAGTTCTTACAGATTTTTGATACTTAAAGTCCAATCTCAAGTATGTGATAATGAAAAACAGGGGATGGAGCATCTATAAAACTTCATGAACTTCCAAAATGGGTTAGTTCCAATACAGATCAGGCACAAAGACAGGCTCTAATGATAGCTGAATATTTTCACCCAGGTGATGTGCCCACATTCTGTTTTTATACTGGCTTCATATGATTGTGAAGGCAAATGAAGGAAAAACTTTAAGAATCTCCATATATAGAATTCAAACTTTTTGTGGTTCAAATGAATTAAATGTATTCTTTCTAAGATGATTCACTATATTATCCTGCTAAGTTTACCCATTTTATTATGCCTCTCTTTTGAAACAGACTGACCACCCTTTGAAAGTATGTATGAAACTGATCTCATGATATATGTTATCTCATTAGAAATTGTGAACCTTATCCTTAAAATTTTTGAATGCTTGTGTTGGATAGTGCCTATAGTATTTTAAAACTGCATTTGGAGTTGGTGTGGGTATCGTCTTGATATAGATACCAGGTCTGTATAGTTGTGCACCTGTATCTTGTAATGCAGTAGCACAGGCAAGTGCTATTTGGGAGCATGAGAAAGGGGGAAAAGAAAGAGAAAAGAAGAAAATACTAAGTCCTGGGAAAAGAAAGAGAAAAGAAGAAAATACTAAGTCCTATAGCCCTTCCTGGAAATCAATATCTACTTTTACGATATAATTTTTTGCTATGCTTTCTTTGAATCCCATGGCAAGCTAAAATATGCAGTCTGCATTAGGTATAGTTCATGTTAAAATGTACTTCAGTAAGGTCTAAATCTGGTCCTCTCAAAGTACAAGACTGCCTTTTAGTTGGCTATCTCACACTCATCCAAACCAGTCTACAAACATCTTTAAGAAAAAAAGAGTTACATGTCTATTTAAGATTGGAACAGTGTAAATAGTGAATTGTTGTTTTGTTTTTGCTTTTAAATGATCAGGAGAAAAATCATCTTGGATGTACCTGGAACAAGTTTTTTAGTCTTAGCTTTTTCACTTTAATCCAGAAAACTTTCCATTCCATATCTAGGTTGTATATTTCCTTATTCTCTTCTTTAAAAATCAGATGATATTTGAAACAAAAATACGATTTTGAAAATAAAAATTGGGATGTTTTAGTTTGAGAATGTGAAGATGGAACTCAAATTTTTCATTTGTTTTTCCAGTAAAATATATTCAAGCTACATATAAGTATTTCATCCAGCCTTGTGGGTCTTTTAATTAATGATATTCCAAAAATATTTAATGCAGTTCTGCTTAAAATGTTAGATACAATGTAAGTATTGGGCAAAATTAATCAAAGATGGACAAATCCTTTCATACGTGCACAAGTGAGAATCTAGATGAAGGGCCTCAATATATGCCTTATTTATACTACTGAAGAGATGGAAAGGGGATGTAGTGTAAAATAGGATCAGTCTCAATTCAGTATTGATCTTTACAGGATATGAGGCCTAATCTGCAGAATCCTGGAACAGTATGAATAATTTGTATGGGAAAGTCACTTGCCTTACAGCTTCTACTGCATTTTAATGAGTTGTGATGCTATCTGCTTTTCAAAAAAAAAAGGAGGGAGTATGAGGCGGAGGGAAGAAAACAAACAGAAAACAAAGTAGCCATAGAATTTACTTAAACATCAGTTTGGTCAGTTTGAGACATTAAGTTCTGGTTCTGACTTTATTTCCAATGCAAATTATACTAATGCAGTTTCTTTTCCATTCTATGGTTTGTATTTTGATAGAATGACTTTTGTTTCTATTTACAACTTGTATGCTAATGAGAAAAATGAATGCTAATTCTAGATTTCTTTAGTTGCTTCTGGTGCTGTTGTATGCATCAGTATGATACCTTCAGGACCAAAGCCTAGTGCTGAGCATAGTTAACAGGACTGACCAGAATCTGCAACTGTTAAAACAGAGTCTATGTGTATCCAAGGCTCTTCCTGGAGTTTCTGATTAAATTGCTCTTGGGCATGACAAGAAACCAGAAATCAAGCTGTTACTTGATGTCACTGTTGTGTAACATACTTAGCTTCTACAAAGGATGTTAAGTGCATGCTACTTCCGAATCTAGTGTACTGTATGCTCGTTTCTGTTACTGGGATTCTCCTGATTCCTTTGGGTCTGGCTCTTCTTCTGTAAGGTTCAGCTAGCCCTTAAAAGCTCTTGGCTACTTCTTTAGCAGAGGCAAATAGGAATGGGTAAGTCACCTTCATGTTGACAGAATGAGATACGACCGTTTTGCTGGGGAATCCTTGACTCATGACAATTTGCGTTGCTCCTGTGACCAAGAGGAGATGTAAGTTGAAACTGCCTATAGCCATACTGAGTGGGTGTCAAAGCTGAAACTATCTCCAATCTTTATTTGAGTGGATTAACATTGATTCCTATGCTGCTTCAGTTACACCCCAAAATACAACCATCAGTAAGACAGGTAGTTGCTTGGCCTAGCTGCTGCCACTGCACTACTGAAAGGCTGCTGGACATCTTCTTGCAGTTTTCAGATCTTTAAAGATATCAGTAGTCTGGGGGTTTTTTTGAAAGCACTATTTAATAAAATATTGGTACATGTTTGTGCAAAACATCTGACTTGTTCTACTTTGCACAGAAGACATCTATTATTCAGATTATTTCAGGAGGGAGTTCGTCTCTCATCAGGTTTGACCTGTGACATTTACTTTCAGTGAACCTGCAAGGCCTTTCCTTTTGGTTTCTCATGCTTTGAAAGAAATTTAAGACCTGATGAGGCATTTGGCCAGCTTTTGCAAATGCCCAAGAGTAATTAGGAAATCTGCTTGCACTGATCAGTTTTTATACTTTTCCCTTAATCAGATGATGCTTGATTTTTTTTTTTTCTTTTCTTTTCTTCTTTTTTTCTTATTTTTTTTTGCACAAATGCCCCTGTAAACTAAACAGATTAAAGTTATTAAGTATCACTTTCCAGAGCAGCTGGCAGAACTGTCCAAAATGAAACTTCCATTGTTCCCCATCTTATTTTGTTCAACTTTCTTTAGAGAACAGAGATCATACTTTACTGAATTTTCATACAACTCATATCACTGCTTTTCTGACAAGATTCTTGCTAAGCTTTTTATAATGCTGGTAAACACAAAGTGCCTGGGATTTCTGCTGGCACTTTTCTTAAGATGGGCACGCTTGCCATCATTTCCATTGTGAAAGTTCAGTCCTGCTCTTGCAGAAATAACTTGGATTATTGATATGACCTTTAACGGAGTTGAGCTTTGTCTTTTTGCATATTTCACTGTAAGTGGAATATTTCATTTAATAGGAAAAATCTATCAGAGAGATATGGTGTTTACAGAGGAAGGCTGACATTACTCATTTAAAAAATACACTCATGGAGAGCAGATAAGTATTTTTGCATGAAAATACATACATAATTTTTTTAAAAAAACTTACATACATTATATATATATATATATCAGGAGTCATTTTTCCCTTCCCCCCCCCCCCCCCCAAGTCTGGACAAGACTTACACCTTGAGGTGCTGATTCATTGTGATGGGGATTGTTCATTGTGCTTCTCTAATGTACTTAAGAGTTAGAAGCCTCAGATACGAATAGTTTGGAAAAAGATTCATTGAAAGTAGTAAATATTATTTAATGCCTTAAATAATCTTTTGGTGAAAACTGTCTGTCTCTACTGTCTGTTCAGCTTCCAGTAATGGTGAATCTTCTTTAGTGTCTGAGGCCAAGCTTATTTTATTAAAATATTGCTGCTCACTGCTGTTGAAGTGAAGTTTTTGCTGGTGAACTTGCTCTGTCCCTGTGCTTTGTTTATTATTCTACACACTGCCAGGTTTTCTAGCTTTAATCTGACTGTAACAGATGAGGGTGAGAGAAGGAAGGAGATCCTTCTCTTTTGATGTTTAGCCAACAGGCATTTGTTGTAAATAATAGCAGTAAGGTTGTATCAGTGTTTTTGTGAGTAAGAGTGCAATTGCTCTGTTAATAGGAGAAATGATGTACAATGACCAATTTGACCAGGCCTTAGGCTCATTCCTCCTTGGGAGGAATCACCTCTGTATGAGTGTGACTCTGAGTGCCACGGACATTCTTCCTGTGGGATATTGAGTTATCAAATTCATAGTTATTACAGTTGTATTCTTAGGCTGGGATCTCTTGAATCTCTTCATTTTGGGAGAGAACGTACTCTTCCAGCTCTACGCTTCAGGTCTGAAGACCTGTTTACGTATTCTTAAATAGTGCTTTGGTGTGTGATATTGCTCACCATTTTAAAACTTATTCCATCCATTGAAGACCTCTGGTCCCAGAGTTTCCCCAAGAAATGTTTAATATATTCCATTTACTTGTGTTTACTAGTGTTACCTGTAAATCTTTTGAGGGCAGTGTTAATATGTTCTGTAGGGTTACACCAATCCATTCTAGCTATAGATGTAGCAATGAATTTCCACATGCATTGCTTTTTTTTTTTCCTTGATATGCCACCCTGTGGAGCACCACAGGGTTTTTGAGTTATGTTTATATGAGCAAACAGTGGTTATGTTAGCAGTAGGGGTGGACCAGTAGTGTGAAACAGTTGTGTCTAAGGACTCTGCTCACACTAAGAGGAGAACATGTTTACCTTAGACTAGCTCTGGGCTGATCCTTAGTACTAACTGCCAGTTAGTGTTTGGAGCACATCTTCAGGTTTAGTTTCACCTGAAGAAATTCAGTTTGTGCATTTCAATCTTGCTCTGTGATACAGAGCAGTAAATGGGGAAGAGAAGTGATTCTCTTCAATAGTATGCTGCTGATACCAGTAAAAGATTAATGTAAATGCACTCTGTGGTGACATGAAACATTCTCAAGTGATGCATCAGCGGTGGAAGATGCTTAAAGTGCTTAATCCAGTTCTAATTTCAATCAGTGGAAGTTACTTCCTGTGAACTTTTGCCTATCCGTACTCTTTGCTCTCACAACTTCAGGGAGCCATGAGTTAAACCTAGATATGCATCTAGGACTGGGATTGCAGCAAGTGCGGCAATCTCATCAAGACTACAGACCAGTGTATCCATTAGCGAGGTTGTAGGATCTGAAGAATTCGGAAGGATCCTTTGCTTCAGGTTTTAAGTTTTTTATAGATCACTCCTCTAGCATACCGTTTTTATTGAAACAGGAGCTGAAAAATATGAAGTTGTGTGTAAGTAAGCAGTTTGATACATTTTATTCAAGATAAAAGCTATTTTCATATCAACATTGAGTCATTTTCCATGGCATCTGAGGAAAGCAAGGAACTAAATAATAGTATAGGGGGTGGGTTTTTTTGTTTGTTTGTTTTCGATACATGTTCTGCTTGATACTGGGAAGTGGAAAGATTACTCTTTTTAACAGAAAACCATACATAATGTAAACTGTGTTTCTTGGATTTCTTCTCCTTTGAAGTAAATTACGGATTGGGGGACAAAAGGCAAAAATTATTATGCAGAAACTTTCATCTCTGGTGTGTGTATATATAGGTCCATATCAACTCCACGTATGTTGTTTAAACATAACAAACACTGCGACTGGCCAAAGCATAAATAGCAAACAGTAGAGGATGTTACCGATTGTTCAACATAAAGAATCTCAATTTCTTCTTATTTTGTACCCATTTTGCAGTTTGCTTGAAGATGATTCCCTTCCCTGTCCCTTTGAATAAATAAAGCAGCAGATTCCAAAGTAACTTTTTGGGAGTCTCAAGTTGTTATATTTTATTCCAGGATGAGGAAGCTGAGACATAAAACTGACCACAAATTCTGTAGAGAGATGGCAGTTCAACACTGAGCTGATACAGGAAATCGTGCCTTTGTCTCTTGTCACAAACTTAATCCCAAGAGTAGCAGCAGTTATATTCCTCCTATTTCCTGCAGTCTGGAATGGGGAATTGCTGCAAGAATCTGTTACTGTATGACAGATTTGTTATAAAGAGTTACTTTACTGAAGTTCAGTCATTCTGATACACTTCTACATAGCAAAATTAGTTTTCTGAATTATTTTCAGCTAAGACTAATATTCTGAGGGGAAAAAGCTGTAATAATTGCATTTGTGTTTATTAGGATAGTAAGTATTAATGGATTTTGTGGTACTGAAAGTGAAAGTTGGTAGAATAACCAAGTGTTGCAGATGATAGCACATTATCCTCCTTTCAGTACATGTGAATATATAACCTCCTAAAGGTTATAAAACAGAATGACCTCAGGATGATTTGGAACAAGTGAGCTCCTGGACTTTAAACTTAAACTCTGTAAGTCTGTTCGGCTATACTTCCCAAATGAGGATAAGAATTACCTGCTTTTAGAGGATGGCTTTGGGGAATGAGCAGATGAATGTTTGCATAATACTTTCAAAGTGTTGTTTAACAGCTAATGGAAGAGCTAATTTTTTTTTAAAAAAGGTTTATACTATACCAGAGAATTTTTAGAAGACAGTAACATTAATCTTTTACAAAGAAGGTATGATTACATCAGCCCCATTTGTAAAATACTGTGCATCCACTTGTTTTCTCTTGTGAGTGATAGAAAAGAATCAACAGCACTGACTTGCAGACTTCTGTTCTGAATCCTGATTCAGTTACTAGCATAAGTTATGACCACTGGTAAAACAGCAAAGTTATTAACTACAATGGTAAGCAGATGGGAGCCAAGGTGAAGCAAGAGTATTTCCCCCAAAAACCTGTAAAACATAACTTTGTTTTTCCTCCTTAAGGCCCATCGGAGTTTGGACTGTAAATAAAGATTGAAAAAGTGTTTTTAAAGTTACAAATTGCTATGAATCATGTTCAGATAGGCTAATCAACTTCACAATCATATTCAACTTACTGTCTAAAAACTGAATGTTTATGAATAAATATAGGCTCCTGAGTTCAGTTACAGGCATTTACAGGAAATCTCAAGTGCATACTTCTCAAATGTGCCGTGGTTCATTGAAAGCTAACCTGTCTGTACAGTTCTAAGCACCGGCTACTGAACATTGCAGTAAGACCCTTTCTGGGAAGTAGATTTCTGACTTTCTACTGTTCTAAGTCTGAAGATACCATTCTCTGTGCTCTGTACACTGGAAAATGTGAATACATCTTGGAGCATGTAGAGGTGCCATGAACAGGATGTGAAGGGAGCTCTTATTTCAGTCTCTCTGTTGCATATTCTATAACATACATTGCATTTGACTGTTGTATTAAGTGTTACCAGTGCTGGTACCACAGTTACTAGGTGGTTTACTGGTGTAAAAAATTGTTACTGTCAGCCAGTAACCAGCACAGTGCAAAGCGAGGTAATGCAAAACTTTAGAGCAGTCTTTCTAGTCGTACTTCTGTGAATGGGCTTATTGTGCTAGTAAATGAAATTACTTGTCCTCAGGAACGTGCTGAGGGGTATTCCTGAGGGATTTGTCCAGAACTTGAGCCATGAACTTTAAGAGAAACCTATCATTCCAAGCCCCAAATGACTTTCCTCTGTTGCAGTCAGTATTGGTCATAGGGTAGTTCGGTAGAAATTTTGTCTTAAAAATATCAAACGTGAAATCACCTACCACTTACCGATCATAGAATCAGTAAGGTTGGAAGGGAACTCTGGAGATCATACAGTCCAACCTCCCTGCTCAGCAGGGTCACCTAGAGCATGTTAGACAGGGTTGCATCCAGTGGTAAAGGAGATAACAGAGTAGTAACACCAAAAGTTACCTGGATGAAACATTTTTACAGAAACATTTGATAAATGCTTCATAAATAAAATGATCAGTGGTTATAAGAACTTTGAGTGTACCTTCTTGAGGTTTGTAGTTTTGAAAATACTCAGTATGGATGTAATTGGACTTCTGCCAGAATCAGTGGCAAAACTCGTTTTGAATCAAATAGAAAAATGAACTCGTACCCAAAATGCTTTAAAAATCCCACTAGCTGCTCTCTTGTCTTAGTTCTCCCACTCCTTCTGTTTGCAAAGTTGTCTCATTGCTTTTCAGAAGAGGTTTAGTAGAACTGTTTTTCCCACAAAATTAGTCCCTGAGGCACAACTGTGGGTAGGTTACAGTGTTTCCCTTTTCATCATATTTTGCCTTCATAACAGAACAATATAAACCTACAATGATGCTTTTCCTCATCCATTTTAAAGTTCAGGTGCACATTATTTACCTGGCCAAGACTTAAGGATGTTTGAATCAAGGTTGTGCTAAACTCACTGACTGTTTGAAGTGTTTGTGAATATCTACAATAATAAAAGCTCATTTCTGTATGTGTTTCTGCCTTGTTTTGGTACAAGTTGCTTTCTCTTTAAAATTTAGAAAATCTTCCCCTTCAAAAAAAAGATAAGGATAGAATTGTGTTTTGACTCTAAGCAATACTAAAATTAGTCCCCAGGAATCTGTAAGTCACATCTGTTAAGGACAGTTAAGAGCTATTAGTCTTATGAAGAAGGATGGAAAAAATGGTTCTTGTGATTTTGGTTATGTGATTTGTCTAAGTATATATTGCATGAGCCAGCGATGTGCCCTTGTTGCAGAGGAGGGCAGTGATATCCTGGACTGTACTAGGAAAAGCTTTGCCAGCAGTTTGAGGGATGTAATCCTTCCCCTCTGCTCAACACTGGTGAAACCACATCTGGAGCGCTAGGTCCAGTTCTGAGTTCCCAGTACTAGAGAGACCCCTACAACCTCAGCCATTCTGAGAATCAGTCCTTTCCATTTTTTTAAGTCTATGATTAATTATTCCAGTACTTATTCTCTTGCTCTTTGATAATTTACAAAGTAAAAACGAAAATGCTTCTATGGCTATGCTGCTGCTTGTATGAGCCTATGTGAGCATCTCAGTTCTGCTTTTTGAGGCCATATATACTGCTGCTGATCAGTGCTGAAGAATTCTGTAGAGGTTAATATCTCTCTCTCTCTCTCTTTTTTTTTTTTTTTTCTCTCCATTACTTTGATTCTGTTTTCACTAACAGTCAGCAAAGTTTTAAAAACCTTCTGGTTTCTGGTTCTAGGGCTTCCCTATCTCAAATTTGAGTTGTGCTTGAATGCTGAGCTTTGTATTAGCCAAATTTAGAGACAAGGGACCACTCAAGAAGTTTAAACGTATGTACCTGCCAAATCTCTTGCACTGAGGGTCAAACTCATGCTGCTGGTTCCTGTGTCAGGATTCCTCCCATGTATTATCAGTGCGGTGGCTTCTGTCCATTCCAGGAGACTATCAGAAAGAACTAGCTAGGAAGCTTATTTTCTAAAGTGTTTTTAGATGTGGCTGACACAGCAGATCAATTAGGAAGAAACAAACTGGGGGCACCTGTGGACCACATACTTAACAGATATGTGTAGGAGAGGGTCTCTTGTGCGAAAGGGAAGGTCTTCCCAATGCAGGATGTGGCACAACTTCCTATGCTAGACATGGCACCTGATGTCCTGCATGCATCCTCGAATACATCAGGCTTTATGGCACTGCCTCACATCTGTGACAAAAAAAGGAGAGATTTTGAGCCTGATCTAAGGGACATTTCACGCTTCTTATGTGCTATGTCGCTGGCACATAGTACTAATGCAGTAGCACTGAGAGCATTTTCATTCTTTCAAGACACTGGGTTTTGTTAAGGTTCATCTCTGTTTGACCAAAGCTTTATGAAATGAAACCTCTCTAATTTGCAATTAACATTCCACATTGGTGAAACATTTGCTAAAATCAGTACAGCAGCTATTACAATATTGTGTTCTAATTTGATCCACATGGTACTGAATACTGACAATTTATAATGCACAGTATTAATGTATCGTAGTTGCTCCAAAATATCTATATCTGGCTTTTTTAATGCCACAAAACTCAGAATTTACAGAAATCAGCATTACAAATGATCTCAATTTAATTTTTAAAAAATTGTTCAATAGTGTGTTCCTATTCCTGATTTATTAGTCTGTGCATATTTAAGTGAGATTAGATGTACAATTACTTTGTGATTATCTGTCAGAATATTTATGTCAATTTGACATTCCTGGCACAAAACATACAGGATGGTAGTAATGGAAATGAATCAATTACTATTTTCGTTTCATAGTGAAGTTCTACATATGAATCACAAAAGACTGTTCCACTGTTTCTGTTGAAAGAGTATTTCAGGAGACTTAACATAATAGTTTCCTAAGCAAATGAGTGAACTGTTGTATTTGATAAAGCAGTATGTTTGATAAATTTGTAATAGGTAGATTTGCTGCTGGTGATCAGACACTAGTGGAGCTATGACAATATATGGTACCTAACGGTGTGTTTCAGAGTTCGATATGCATGTACATAATTAAATTTATTCCCTTTCATAGGTGGTTTTCATGTTCAACTATTACCCTGAAATTACACACACTGCATTGCCAATAAATTTTATATATTTTCTTTTAATAAGACAAGATAATAAAAGCAGTTCACTAATTATTTACAAATAATTACTGAAAGAAAAGAGGAAAACTCCTGTAAATTCATTTTGCTGTGGAAGATTTAATTATGAAAGGCCACGTGCATGTTAGACTCTGTAAGAGGCCAACAATGAGAATAGATGTTCTCTGGAGCTTGGAAAATTGCATGAGATTTGGTTGCAGAGTACTTAAAGTCTGTAATATAAATTAATGCATGCACAACTTCAACTATACACTATAGTTACTACTCAACTATACACTACTAAATAGCTGCCATGAAAGCAGCAGGATATACTTCCTAAAACCTACACTAACAGGCTTTGCAGTACCTCAGGAAGATACATACTTAAGGCAGAGTAGATCCCAACTGTATCTTCACCCATTGCCCATTCCTTGGGAAGCTGATGTTCCTGCAAGTTTGTTTTGCCTAATGTTCACAGAATCACAGAATGGTTGAGGGTGGAAGGGGTCTCTGGACATCATCTAGTCCAAACCTCTGCTCAAGCAGGGGCACCTAGAGCACGTTGCACAGGATCACATCCAGGTGAGTTTTGAATATCTGCAGAGAAGGAGACTCCACAACCTCTCTGGGCAATCTGTTCCAGTGCTCTGTCTCTCACAGGAAAGAAGTTCCTCCTAATATTCAGGTAGAACTTTCTGTGTTTCAGTTTGTGCCTGTTGCCTCTTGTCCTGTCACTTGGCACTGCTGAAAAGAGTCCAGCCCCAGCCCCTTGACACTCTCCTTTAAGGTATTTGCAGACACTGATCAGATCCCCTCTCAAGCCTCTCTTCTCCAGGCTAAAGACGCCCAGCTCTCGCAGCCTTTCCTCATACAGGAGATGCTCCAGTCCTCTGATCATCTTCATAGCCCTATGTTGGACTCTCTCCAGTAGCTCCATGTCTCTCTGGGTTGCCCAGGCGGATGAGGAATCTCCGCTCTGATAGCCTTGGCCAACCAGCCATCTATTGAGAGGAATGTTACACATATATGTGGGGGTGAAACTGGGCTTCCCGGGAGCTGCCTGCAGCCACCAAAATTAGTCCAGTATGAAGATGATTGGCTTTTTGTCTTTTGCTTCACATAGGACAGCCACCTTGATTACAACCAGAGACTGAACAGAGTAGCTTTAAAGAAAAAATACAGCTTGGGCTAAAGAAGTCCTACAGTCACGAATGGTAAAACACATGTATGCATAGCCATGTCTTTTGGGGACTGGATTTTAACTGCTAATTATATTATAACTGCTCATTTTTCCACTGCCTTGATACCAGTGAAGACCAGGACCACAAAGTCATGGATGCTCTACAGGCAAAGAGTGATATATAGCACAATGATAAAGAAATTGAAATCTAAATAGGTAAGTGCAATGGATGAAGCAGTAGCTGCCCATGCTATGTAATCTCTGATGTTTCCCTTCTGGAGAAGGAGGTTGTATGAGCAGTTGATTCTGCCCTACAGATTAAATGAAGGGTATGGAAGGAACAGAATAGGTGAGATCAAAGAGGAGAGTTATGGGGCACTGCTGCAGAAGCAGCTGAGGTGAATGCTTATGAGGTGAAATAAAGCTTGAGCAAGCAGCTGTTATGTACATGTGAGGTAAATACAAATTTTCTAAAATACTCTATTGATTCTTTTGTAAAATGCTGTGGAGTTGTTCTGTTGTCTTCAGTCTGGTGTTGGTTCTTTGAGGTTCCTTCCTCAAAGGAGAAGTTCATTGTGGTCAGAAGAAGTGGAGAGGGGAGGGTGAAAAAAGAGAGGGGACAGGGTACAGGATCTAGTGCCCCTGAAGGCAATGGTCCATGTAGTTATGGAGCCAGTCCAACACTGAACGCTGGCTTCCTTCCAGAAAGGCATAAAACATAGTCCTAGGAGAATTATCTCTATGTAACCTATTTTCTCTGCTGCAGTAATTGTAATCTTATTCTTGGTAAGTTTGGGTTTACTTACCATAGGAGTTATTTTGTAAATTGGTTGTACAGTTGGAATAGGGCAGTTGAATCAAAGCCCTGTTCTGTCTGAGTGAGGGTAGAATTTTTCACCCTGGATCACTTTGAATCTGAAGAACAGACAAACATGTCTCTAACCCATGTAAGTGCCCTAATTATTAGTCTGCTCAAGTGACCATCTTTCAAATGGAGAACCTGTGACTTCAACCTTAAAATGGAGAAGTCTACAGAAAGTTTTATTTTCCTCCAAAAGGGATGCTTGTTCTAAGAGGAAGAAAAAAAATAGAGAACCACATACAGGATGAAATAAAAGAATATGGCATCTGCATGGGGCTCACTGTTATAATGTTTGTTAATTTGTGCTTGTGAACTTTCATAGTGTTTTTTTGGAGGGGGGAGGGGAAGCAGTCATTAACAATTTTCTGTCACAGGTGGATCAGGCTGCAGTACTTACTAGGCTTTGTGACACCAACCTGCTTTATACTGAAGCAGACTTTGAAACACTTCTCTTTGTTCTCCAGTTATGCTGCTAGTTCCAAATTTGCATAGTAGTAATCCAGTGCAATCCAGAAATTCAGTGTCTTAGCTACTAAATATTTGATATATGCAGAAGGCATAATCATGCGTCTGAAGCAGGATACCAAGGCATGATCTAGTTTAAGAAATGTAGTCAGTCAAATTCAGGATGGAAAATGCCCTTTCTTGTAATTGCTGTAGTCCATGGTACTGGAAATAAGTAATAAATTGCCAATATAAACTTAGTTTAGACTCTGTAGTAATCTTAATGCATAACCTTATCTATCTTCACTATGTGCTTAGTCTGGTTGGAATACAGAGGTCATCCTACAGGATACTGTAGTCCAGTTCTGGGCTCCCCAGGACAAGAGAGATGTGGAGCTACTGGGGAGAGTCCAGTGTAGGGCTACGAGGATGATCAGAGGGCTGGAGCATCTGCCCTGTGAGGAACGGCTGTGAGAGCTGGGCCTGTTTAGCCTGGGGAAGAGCAGACTGAGGGGGGATCTGATCAGTGTGTACAAGTACCTGAAGGGAGGGTGTCAAGGGGATGGGGACAAACTCTTTTCAGTTGTCCCATGTGACAAGATGAGGCAATGGGCAGAAATTAAAGCACAGGAAGCTCCGCCTGACTGTGAGGGGGAATTTCTTCCCTGTGAGAGTGACAGAGCACTGGCACAGGTTGCCCAGCGAGGTGGTGGAGTCTCCTTCTCTGGAGATCTTCAAGGCCCGCCTGGATGCAACCCTGTCTAACATGCTCTAGGTGACCCTGCTGAGCAGGGGGGATTAGACTAGATGATCTCCAGAGGTCCCTTCCAACCTTACTGATTCTATGATACTGATCTTGCCACTGGCTTGTAATATGTTGGCACAGCTTTTCTCCTCTCTCATACTTATTTTCTTCTCCATTTAAATGCTAGCGTAGTGCATGTGTTATTTAGTAATGGTTATTGAAAATAAGGAATGAGGTTCTGCAAATGTACTATTTCTAGAGGCTGTGCAAAAGAATTGAAAATGTGTATCTTCCCTCTTCTTCGGTAGAAGTACAATCTGTAGCAAATGGAAGGCATTACAAATTTTCACTAGGAAAGGGAAAGCAAGGATTGAATCTATATTTTGCTAGAGATAAATCTTTGTATACTATGACAGGCATTTTCACTGTAGGTGTATGACTAACAAAGGAGCTTTGGGACTTTGCAGAGCTAATTATGCTGAGAACTCTGTGTCCTTGTATGTATTCCTGCCAAAATTTAAATGGTATAGCTGGAGATGTTTAACTTGTAGACTGCTTTCATTAACAATTTTAGTATGAAGAACAGTGTAACCTGGAAAAGCAGCTTGACTTAATTATTAGCCTGAAGATTACTTCCCTCTTCTGCAACAGAGGGTTTGTCACTGAGTCACGTTGCACTGTAGCTTGCTTAAGCTAATGCCTCACAGCTATGCTGTGAAAATAGTGATTCTATGCTGAGAGTCTATGAGGAGCTTAACTTTGTTTTTTTATTTATTTAGGTCATTTTCATTTAGGAATATAAAATACTTCTTGGCATGATTGTCTTCCAACAATCATTATTCATATCTGAGCTGAACTCAGAGGCCTAAAGATATGAAGTACACTCAGCATTGAAGAACAGATACAATTTTACATTGATGTGTAGTGCTGACATTTTTTGCTGCTGAAAGTTACAGAGAAAGTAATGTTGTCCTGGAGCGAATTTGAGTGAGTCTGATGCTTAGTGTGTGTGTTCACATGTTTAAAACCTGCGACCATGGACTAACTTGCTATCACTAATCAGATATCATAACAATCTGGAGCTGTGTGTTGCTTTATTGTGGTTAGAGATCTGGGAAAGGTAAAGATGGAGGAGGATGTATTTCTTTTTTTTTCCTATTTTAGTGTCACTCCTGTAGGCTGGCACAGATTTAAGCATCATTGATTAATGAATGTTCTCTTCCCTTAACATTTACTTGTAGATAAAAACAGCTAATTGTTAGATCAGTCACCTGGCCATGTTCATGTTGGCTCTTCGAGAGCTTGCGCTCCTATGCTTGTCCACTCCTGAAATACTGCTAACTGGTTTTGTGTCACCATGAACTCTATGCATCCCCAAGGATTGTACTGGTTATTGGCCTAAAGCTCTTGTTTTAGTATTTGCTTAGATATCAATGGCTTTGGACAGGCTTGCGTTGGACAGTGACAGCCTTCTGCATTCAGTCAGGTGTCCAAGATAACTGTGATTTATAAACTTGCTCTTCTTTTTACATACGCTGCATGAGCTTAACACAAATGCCTGTGACATTTATATTTTAACAGATGGAATTTCAACTTTGACAATGATGGCAGCACCACTACGTTACTTGTTAATTTTTCTTCAGGTAAATGCAATGCAAAGAAGTATCCTATCCTAATCATTCATTAGAGACATCACAAGTCTTTGAGGAACATATTACTGTGATACAAAGGCTGTTACTATATTTGTGTTGTTATTGGCATTCTGCACGGCAGATGAAAATAAAAAAAGTGATTGTATTTATGTTAAAGAGGAGAAAATTTTAATGGGAATTTGCATATCTCCAGTGTATAATGTAGTACGATTTGTACTGTAGCTATCTGACAAGACTTCTTTATTTTTGATGGGGTTTTTTTCTGTAAATGAATTACAAAACAGCATGTTTGATTTCAGTCTTCCAGGGGGCAGGTTTAGCTCAGTTGGTTAGAGTGTGGTGCTGCTAATGCCAAGGTCACAAGTTCAATCCCTGTATGGGCTACGCTAAGGGTTGGACTAGATGATCTTTAGAGGTCCCTTCCAACCTTGCCATTCTATGATTTCTATGATCTGTTAAATGTTTTCATTGTTCACAGGGGGATCATACCATGCCTGGTGGGAGGAAGTAAAGAAGGAGCCTGACTCTTCTCATTGGTATCCAGTGAAAGGGCAAGAGGCAGTGGGGGCAATTTTTTTCAAAATCTGACTGGACAAGGCTCTGGGCAACTGTCTCAGGTTAGTCTTTCTTTGAGCAGGGGATTTGGCTAGCTGATTGAGGTGCTTTCCAGCCTTAGCAGTTTTGTGATTCTGTGAAACAGGGCACGAAGAGAAAGCTGAGAGTAGTCTTCAAGGCTGTGGGCTGGTCAAAAGAGGTTTGGAAATTCTGAGTGTTTTGATGAGCGATCCAATTTTATTCGCTCTATTTTTCTTTTACTTTTCTTGGGAAGTAAAGCTTCATGCATTGTTAAAATCAACTGCATTGAAAATGCCTGACACTAGCATCAGTTTGTAATGAATACAGTGAACAGCCCTAAATTTTGGGTCATTGTCTGGTGTAAACAAGTTGTTTTGGTTCAGTACCTTTTTCCTGAGGTTGTGTTCTCTCAGATTGTTGATGTGAGATATTCAAGTTAGCAGTTGCTCTTTATCTCTGCTTGTGATTATATCTTTACTTAAATGGCTTAAAAATGGAATAAATCACTACCTTTTATTTTAACTATAAAACTTCTGTTAATTTTCTCAGAAAAAATGCTATTTTGATGTATATGGTCTGAGAATAATGAGAATGTTCAAAAGGTTGTTAAAAGAAATGTGGAGTTATATAAAGTATGAAGTGTTAGGTTAAGAACTGTTGCTTTCTGTTCTCCTTAGATCGTTTTTGTATCTTCTTTGAATTCAAGATCTCAAACAGTAAGGAATTTGCTTTTAGAGATCATGTAAAGGACGACTGTTTTGTTCAGAGACTAGCCATGGGGACAAATCAAAGTTACAGTAGGGCTTCAGTGCCATCTTATAAAGCAGTACTTTCATTTCACTTCTATCCATGCAAGACTCATCTTGATCGGTAAAGTGGATTTCTCCCTTAGTATGCATAGTGCATTATTTGTGAGGTTTTTCTCTAAACAGATCTAGCCTCACATCCAAATAAAAAGTAAATGAACAAAAGAAATTCATTGTTCTGCAGCAAACATGTAGGAAGGGCCTTGTTCATGGCCATTGTTGCATTTCTACTCGGAAGAAAGCATAAAACTGGCAGTAAATTAGGGACCTTGAGTATATTATTATTAAAGTTGTAGAATTAGTCTGTTCCAGAGTTTGAATTGAATAGAGAGTCTTCTGTGAGCCTTTTGTGAACTAAGAATTGAACAGCCTTGTACTTGATAGTCTTATTGTAAAAACTGTCTTCTGTGTCACCTTGGGATGTTTCCATTCTATGCAGAGTATAATGGGAGCTTATGTCACAGAATGCAGCATGTCAGATTTGTCTGGCTACTCTGAATAGTCTGTGTAGCTTAGTTGGTAAAATACCTTTATTAACTTTTTAATATAGTTAACTGAGTTTCTCATGGTCGTCTTAGTTTCTTTCCTTTTTCTTTATCTCTCTTTTAGAAAAAAAATGCCCCTTTTCAGCTTGGTCTTGCAGCCTTCACAGAATCACAGAATGGTTGAGGTTGGAAGTGACCTCTGGAGATCATCTAGTCCGAAACCGCTCCACAAGCAGGGGCACCTAGAGCAAATCAGACAGGGTTGCATCCAGGCAGGTTTGAATATCTGTAGAGAAGGAGACTCACAACCTCTCTGGGCAGCTGTTTGCAGTGCTCTGTCACTCTCACAGGAAATAAGTTTTTCCTTATAATATATTCCTTATATTTCCTGTTTCTGTGTTTCAGTTTGTGCCTGTTGCCTCTTGTCCTGTCACTTGGTGCCACTGCAGAGAGTCCGGCTGCATCCTCTTGACACTGTCCCTTCAGGTATTTGTAGACGCTGATCAGATCTCCTCTCAGGCTTCTCTTCCTCAGGCTAAAGAGGCCCAGCTCTTGCAGCCGTTCCTCGTAAGAGAGATACTCCAGTTGTCTAATCATCTTCTCAGCCTTACGATGGGATCACTCCAGTAGTTCCATATCTCTCTCTGTACTGGGGAGCCCAGAATTGGACACAGTACTCCAGATGAGGAATCAGCAGGGTTGAGCAGAGTGGCAGGATCACCTCCCTCCACCTGTGGGCAACACTCTTCCTAATGCACCCAAGGATACTATTGGACTTCCTGGCCACAAGGGCACATTGCTGGCTCATGGTCAAGTTGTCATCCACCACCACTCCCAGGTCATTCTCTGCAGAGCTGCTCTCCAGCAGGTCAGTCCCCAACCTGCACTGGTGCATGGAGTTATTTCCCCCTAGCTGCAGGACCCTGCACTTGCCCTTGTTGAACCTCAGGAGGTTCCTCTCTGCCCAGCCCTCCAGCCTGGCCAGGTCTCTCTGAATGGCAGCACAGCCCTCAGGTGTCTCAGCCACTGCTCCCAGCTTGGCATGGTCAGCAAACTTGCTGAGGAGGCACTCCCTCCCCTCATCCAGGTCACTGATGAATAGGATGAATAGAACTGGCCCTAGTCCTGACCCTTGGGGAACACCATTAGCTACAGGCCTCCAGATAGACTCCACACTGCTGCTGACAACCCTCTGAGCTCTGTCTTTCAGCCAGTTCTCAATCCATCTCACTGTCCGCTCATCTAGGCCATGCTTCCTGAGCTTCTCTAGGAGGATGTTACGGAGGAGAGTGTCGAAAGCCTCGTTGAAGTCAAGGCAGACAACATCCTTGACTGGCTACCAGTTTTCACTTGTCCCTTTTCAAACAATTGTACTATTAAAAATCCAGTTATTTACCTTTTCATCAGATAAATGTTTTTTCCAGATTTCTAGGTTATGATTTCTTTGAATGTATCACCTTAAAACACTTAGGCTCTATGTCTTCATAGAAATACTGGTCAGAAAGAAGAGGGCATGCTGACATAGTGAAGTGAAAGGATACTTTTGTTATCTACAGATCCAGGACTGAGGTGAAAATAAGATAAGAGTCTTAACAGACAACTTACTCGGGCTCCTATACCCTTTCCAGTCTTTGCATCCAGGGCTGTGAGGGGATTCATCAACAGTGTTGCTCTGAGGCTAGTAAGCAGAGATCTCTGATCAGGGACTTCTGCCTACCAGGTCTGTGCAGATCCTGGTTTGTTTTTTAGTAGAGGGAAATAAAATCTTAATTTTCTGTGTGCATTAAGACAATCAAATATCATACTAAATAGTTCTGATCATTAACATTAAGGAAAGAATTAGATATTCATGTGCTATTATTTTGCATCAGTGAAGTTAGTAATAACAGAAATGCAGGTTAGTAAGAGCAATATGTTTGGTATACTTTGTAAGGAAGATACTCTTCTTGACATGATAGTAGGGGCTGCTCTTTTGAGCTTAGCTTGCCAAACCCTGGTATAGTTGCAGTAAAACTCAAGACAAGGATATTCTGCTTGCTTTAAAACTTAGCTTCCTGTCTCCCATTGCCTTTTCTTTTGTCCCACCATGCCACACACCCACCTAATTATTTTGCTAGAATATGGTGAAAAGAAGCTAAAATTAGATTCCACATTCAGCCAGTAAATTTGACAATAGCCTGGTTTTCCCAGACTGATGCCTCAGGCAGTATTTGTACGTGTGGCACTAAGAGAAGAAGATTCCAAGTGATTAAAATAATACTCTGTCCCCCAAATTCAAGTCCTATTTCCACATCAGAGAATCAAAACTTTACAGTCTATTTCTGACCCACTACGTGATCCAAACATTGCTCCATGCTTTAGTTTCTCTTATTTTTTGACCTAGTTTGCTTCATCTTCTCTGGGGAAGTGGTGTCTCTTACAATGTGTTTGTTCAGCAGTCACTGCAGGGCATCCCAGACCTCATATGGGACTTCCTGGAGTTACTGTTACTAGAAGTAGCCATCATTTGGGGCTTTAAGATAATAGTTTTCTAGTTTATCTCTAAGTGTAGTCATTGTAAGTTAAAGTTTCTTATTCGCATTCATTTCCACAAGTATAGCAGTGAAGTTAAATTTAGTCCTGATTTTTTTTAAAAAAAAAAAAAAAGGAAGAAGAAAAAGCAGAGGATACTGCATAAGCATAGAAATCAGGGTTTTTTTGAAGCTCAGTGAATGTAAAGTAAGCAACATTTTAATCAAAATGAAGAAAAATTGCATCCTGATCACGTGTCAGCACATACATGTTTCATAAGTACATATTCTGCAAAGCAAATACAGTGTAAGACATTGCTGTTACCCATTTTCTGATCTTTGCTTTTTCATCACGAACTAGACTGGCACTGTACAAACTAATGATAATGTGATACATATTTTTTAATTTATGTGGAAAATAGTCTAGCAAAAAAAGCATTTCACATTTTGGTTTTATTTCCCTTTGTCATTTTGCCATCAGATAGCTCAGTTATGTTCAGTTTAGTTGTCCACATTTAAAACAAGCTCTTGTTTGTACCTTCAGTTACTATCAAAATTTTGATTTCTGAGGATTTTGAGATAGCACCATGTGACAGATGAGAAGTCAGACAAAATCTTTCATGTTAGAATAATTGGGGAAGGCAAGTTCTGCTTCTACACAGACTTTCTTATGACCTACATAATAGCTGTAGGTGTGTTGAGGGCAGAATTGATCTAAAGCTAACATTTGACATAATGTAATTGGAGATTTGAATAGGGAAAATAGGAAGGAAAGCAGAGAAAATATTATTGTCAGAGATATTCTAAAAAACTCTTGAAAATCCTGGGCAGTAAATGCATCCATACAATGGAAAACACGATATCCTACCCTCTGTTATGTTGGTGAACCAGTGAAGAAAGCCATGACATCACCATTTTGCAACTTCTGATCTTATAGAAATGAATATTCATCTTCACATCTTTCTTTCAAATTTTCCTTGCATCATATAAAGAAATGGGAATAATTTGTATGGGAATAGGCTGTAATGTCTGTGTCAAGGTATATTTTTAAGAAAATCTAAAATTTCTCTCATATAAAGGCTTGTTTGAAATAGAAGTAAAATCACCTGAGATCAGTTGCCTAACTAACATCTTACAGTAACAAACTATTTTCTTATATTTCAGAGGTGCTAAGAAATGGATGTTCTTGCTGACAGTCTCTTAACATTTCTGTTGTTTGTGCTCTGCAGTTGAAACTTACCCATCAGAATTTGTTTCTGCCTGAAGCCTTCTTAAAAGTTTTATTGTGATTTAGTATTTAGAAGAAGAGAAATGAAACTCATTAGTTACAGCTAGTTAGATTTTTGAGAGAATAATAAACCTTCTAAAAATGCAGTTAAGCCCTCTCAGATTAGTAGTATCAAGTCAGATTCACTAGGCAGTTTAGATTAGATTAGCAAAGTTCTTAGGGAGGTGAGATGCCTGTACCCAGAACATGGTAGTTGAGCGCTGAGTATATGACCGTATTTATGCGCATGTACTTTATCTGGATCTGGAATGGATCTGATATCACATCTTTTATCACTGGTTTATCACTGGGCTGTAGAACTTGTTGGTTTGATGGCAATTCTGAATCTCCCCAGCTAGATCAGCCTGCAAATGGATGTGAAACGAAGCAGTCAGTCTCCCACAGTTGCAGACTGCTTTCACCCTTCATGCTGCCGGGTGGCCTAATACCTGTGAATAACCTTCAATCTGTTTTGTTGAAGTGATTCTACTTCATATGGTGTAGACAGAAACTGAACTGAAGAGTGAGGATGGCTTTACAGCCTGCAGATCCGGACATTCACCTGGTAAAGAGGGCACCTACATTCCTCTGCTCTCTAAACCTATGGACCTATGTGAAATCAGCTTTGGGAGGATTTATGGTATACCTTTATAATATGTGTTGTGGTTTTCCTGGCTGGATCCCTGGAAGATACCAGGTCATTGCATGACTGCTGGAAGAGTTATGACTGGACTTAAAACTAGAAGGCTGTAAAAAGAGGAGAAAAGTAAACTGTTGCTAATGATAAATGCAGAAAGTCATTACTCATTAACTGAAATCCCCTAGGTTGTAACGGTTACCAACCAGTAAAAGAACAAAACCAGTGCAATCCTGTGTACCCTAAATTTATCCTTTAAATTAAATAAAAGGAAAAACTTTGCCAAGCAAAAAGTAGCTGAGAAATCTATGATTCTGATTCAGTTGTCCTTTTCTCAAATGAAAAGGACTTTACAGATACAGTTCCTGTGCTGTGCCCCTAAGAAATTTTTTAATACTTAGTTTTCTTTTTCACTACCTGTCTGTTAATAATTCTCTGCCAAGGGCCATCATGTCCTGTTCCTGGCATGCTGAAATGTGTACTTAAAAGTTCAAGTAACATGGGATCGTTGTAAACTAGCTGTCAGAAACAGTTAGATTCTGTTTCCGAACCAATGAATAAGGCTAGCTGAATGGACCACAAAACACAGTAAAAAAAACAGTGATTTTGCATTTATTGACTCTTTCCTGTGTTTGTTTAATGGTTTTAATAAATAAGTAATAGTAGTTTTCAGTCTGCTAAACTGATGGACCTTCTGTGTACTATGGAGTCCTAAGTAGCATGTGGCAAATGAAGCCAACTTGAATCAGGGCAAATCAAATACCTTCTGCAACTAAACTGGCATGGCTAAATCTGACTTCTAGTTAGACAAGAGAAAACCTTGGTTTGAAGCTACTAGAAGGAGCTTTGTCTATCATCTTTTACTGCTGAACACAGAAGATGAGGAGGAAGTAAGCAATGCTGATACGTGTGGCAGGCAGCCAGCCAGCCATAGAGGGGTTCTCAATTAGTCAGATTCGTGTGTTGGCATTCACCAGCCCTCAGAATACTTCACTTCACATTTTGACTCCAGCAAATTAAATTACTTTAACTTGCTTCTGCCACTTTCTCGGGGGGGGGGGAAGGGGGATACTTTCAGGAAATCATAAGTCCTTCAAATTGAAAGCTCTGAAACTAAAGCACTTCAGACTTACCAAAGGCTGGATATGGAGTGTGAAATAGTATGCTCTGAGAGATTCATTAAACTTTGTTTGCATTCTACAATCTTGCATTGGGGAGATGATCTGGTGCTCTGTCTCCTAAATCATGCTAGGTTGTATTATATTAAGAAAGTAAGAGTTTGACCAAAATACTCAAGTGCAACCGGAAGAAGTTTTAGTAACTAACTGTTTTTCTTTACTGTAATTCAGTTCTGCCTTTCTCTGCTTTGCTGTTCCTCTGTTGCTCTCTTGTTGAGGTACTCATTCTGTTACGTGAATGAATTTGTCCAAAACTTTCTTTATATATCTCAAATTTGAGATGGATTTTTTTCATATTTGTACAAAAAAGTTACAATGTATTCAGCCTCCTAGTGGGATAATCTAGTTTTATTATCAGGCCTCACTGCCTGGTTCTTAGTGATGCTCAGAAGCCAACCACTCTCAAGACTCTTCCTTTCTGAAACACTTATGCTGCAAAATGAGCCTGTGTTGAATGTACTAGCAAACAAAAATGCTAAAGCATGGAAGTATTTCTAGAAGAAGTTGATGGTGGTTAATGTAACAAGTGAAAAAGATGCATAAAGTCCCATCATTAGCCTACAGGACTAAGTGCCAATTGTTTTTCCCTCCCACTGGGTTCTCTGCCTCTTCAGCTATTACTAGGTATGTCCCCATCTTCCTTACCAAATGCCTGCGTGCTGGTCAGAGCTGTGTATGGCACCTTCTTCCTTCATTAAACTTCTTTTGTTGTAAAGCATGGAAATTGCAACATGAATGTTTTGTTTGTATTTGGAACAGTGGCATTTCAGTTAAAAACAAAAAACGAAAAAAACCCAGCAAAATCGTAACTACTGAAAATCTTGCAAAAAAGGAGTCTTTGTATTTAATTTGATCCTTAAAAGTTTTTAAACTGTACTAATCCAGTGACACCAATTTCTTTCAAAAATAAAACATGTTTTACTAAATATCACTGATTTTATCCATGAGAAGGCAGCTCCTCTGCAGCCAGATATTGCTGCTATTTTTTGGGGGGGATACAGTGGCTCTGATGAGTAGACTTGCACTCTAGGTAACTCTGTTATGTTAAATCTGAATCTTATTCATGTATCATCTTTTATGCATAGCTCTGGTAGCAAAGGCAGCATGGAAAGCAATTGCTGAGGCCTGGCCTTCGGAGGTTGTGGCAGACTTGGAGGACTCAGGGCACTCTGTCCCATTTTTCAGCATCTACAGTGTACAGATTGCTGACAGTGTATTAGGGAACTCCAGCTTTTCTCAGCTGCTTGTAGATGCTGTCTAGAAATGCAGCCAGCCGAGGAATGACTCTTAGCACTGTGTTGTCTCCTGATACCATTTAATAACTAGCTAAACCTAAAGAGAATTGCAAACCCACACATACAAAAAATGGAAATATATATATAGGTTATTTTATTTCCCTTGGAATAGTGTTTAATGAATACTGCATAAATAATTTTGAGTGAGGACCTATCTCTTTCTGTTTTGTCCTGTTCAATACTTGATGTCTCATACACTAAAGTATAATCAGATTCCTTATAAAACTGAATAATCAGGATGTCTGGCATCAGTCAACTAGAACTGGTCTACATTCATAATGTTCATTTAAATGTATATTTTTAAATAAGTAAAACAGGTCCTTGTCATCTAAGGATATTGGATCTAAGTTGGATGTGATATTGGTAATTGAAAGAGAAAGTTGTAGTGAGTGCTTTCATATTAGAGGAGGTATCAGGAGGGCCCTTGGTTATAACGCACTGTTGTGAATCAAAATTGAATAGAAACTTTCAAGCATTAGGATTTAAGAGTGATTCCTGTGGGCTTTGAAACCTACTGGCAGCTCACCCTTGTTAGTTGGTCTGAGTTGAATTGTTGTTTTTATTTCTATTACAGCCAAGCTCTGGGAGAGGGATGACTTAAGTTCTATAATACAGAAGGATCTTACTGAGGATACATATCTGCTCATGGTTTTGGACAAAAAAAAAAAATTCTGTGCGGATTAGTGGAAGTAAATTAACCGATAATTGCTCATCCATTTTACCTCTGAAGTCAGGCAGAAATATCTTGAGATCTTCAGACATTATCTGTTTGTAGATAGATTCCTCAATTCAAACCAACACGGTCTTCCTGTATGGAGGAAATATTGAAGATAAGCAAAAGATCAGTGGAGTCGCAAAATCACTGTAACTCTACTCGATAGTTTATGCATTAAAAAGTGTTAACTATTGAACTTGGAAATAGAAGTTCTATGGGGGTTGTAATAGATTTATGTTAATTCCTTATCCATGGATTCTTACATAAATTTAATAACTATGACAAATTGTCAAGAAGTTACTTTCTGTTTGACTTTTACATGAATAAATTACATTAATATATTATGCATATTCTCAAGTTTAAGTGTGGATATTTAGAGAGTAAGTGTTTCAAGTTGTGTTAAGATATTTTCCATATGTCTTGCCTTCTATTACAGTAACCATAATTACTGGAACAAAGAATAACTAGGTTTCCAGTAGTCAAACTTATCCACATACATATGCACACACATTATGTATACCATATATACAGTTACATGATTATGGTATTATTACATTTCCAGTATTTTCCAAAATAACCAGATGTTTTAAGTATTTTTTATTTTTGGACCTTTAACTGGAGATGCATCAGAACATTTAAAAACTTGCAGTCATGACATTTTCAAAATCATGGTCTCTCATGAGAAAAGAATTTTCCACAACTATCTGAAGTACTTCCCTTATGATGTTTGAGACTACAAAACGGAGCATCAGGTGTTGCTAGTCTCTTTTCAAAATATCAGTGTTAAAAGGCTTAAAATGAACAAACTTGCATACTTCAAACTACTAACAAAAAGTTTCACTTTGCCACTCTTGACTCTCATTAACTAAGCCTTCTGTCCTCCCCGTCAGTGTTCTGCAGAGTTGTGGTCCTGGCCGTCTTTTCTTCCTCTGAACTTTTTCTTCCTGTGGTTATATTTTTTGAATATCCCAGATTTTATATTTTGAGAAACTAATTAAATACACAGAACAGCGCAAAACTTTCTTCTGCTGTTCATATTGGCAGAGCATTGCAAATACTTTAAAATACTTCAAAAATGAGAAATATTTGTGACTAATATTAGGAAAATTAATTGATGCTTCAGTTTAGTATGTCATTTATAGTCATGCTTGCTTTAAACTAGATCTAGCTCAAATACTCCTACTTTTTTGTCTACAACAAAAAAGTTGTAGCTTAATTACAACTGACACCTACTTTGGCGTCTTGATACCTCTCAGGTATGAGCCTGAAATAGACAATAAATGAGGGTAGATTTTTTTGTGGATAAAAATGTCTGAAAGAAAACAAAGAAACTGATTTGAAGCATATGATCCAGTTAAATTATTATTTTCTAACCAAGTTTTTATACTTGTAAGTCAATTCTTTTCTTGTTTTTTGTGGGTTTTTTTTGAAATGTTCCATACTGCACATAGGTGTTAAAATTTAAGATAGCAAGATGTTAACATTAAACCTGGGAAAGAATGAAGCTTCAATATATTTATGAGTTAGTCACTGTACTGATGTGGCTTTGGAGTAATTTAGTGATGAGTCATTTTTCTGAAATTATGTTCCTACTTTCATGATAAGAAAATAATGAATTCAAATATGGAGGAGAGGACAGTTTAATCTCTGCATGACACTTAGGTAAGCCTGTTTTACCTTACAGTTTCTTATTTTCAGAATGTCTATAACTATGAGTGATTATTGGAAGAAATGAATGGATTCAGATTGCTGTCAAATCAGTAGTTGTAGTTGAGGATCTGATGTGAGTGCTCCAGGTCACCGCCAGCAGAATCAGCCAGGTTAACTCCAATTATCAGTTTAAGTTAAGCAATCTGATCTCCCTGAAATGAATTAGGGAGCTCTCCTGTGAAGTGATGCATCAGGTGTGTGAGCATGTTGAGAGTACTAGAGTTAGCACCAGGAAAAAGACATTCCACTCTTAGACTTGCCCTCTGGTGTCACAGAGACATTTGGACATCACTCATCATCATTGCTGTCAACTTTCCAGCCTGTGGCTGGAGGAAGGAAGTCATGGTTTAGATCTGTGCTAGTTAACAGGTATTTTTAATCCCCAGTGGTCACTGCAGCTTGTCATAACTTCAAATCAATATTATGCAAACAGGTAGTGGCACATACCTAGCATGTCAGAGATACCAGAGAAAGAAAAGAAGTGCTGTAGCCCAGGATTCAAATCACTACTACTGCAGAAAGTAATTTTTTATTCACATGCCATGATTTCTGTACTCCAACTATGATGGTTATTACCAACAATATCTCAAGTGACCAGTGAACTCCCAAATATAGTACAAAAAATAGTAAAGTATCACACTTGAAGTTTTGTATCATGTTCGTTTAGTCCAATGAAAAAGTTGTTTTCCAAATAATAGTTTAGAATCTGATGAACTTAAATGAAAAGCAGTATGTAGTTAAAGACTGAAAGAATTTTGTTTATATCCAGAGACTCTAAGACAGTGAGAAAAGGGGGTGCCATTGGGACAAACATCCAGCAAAAACTGAAGGGAGAGGAACATTTAGCAATAGAAGTATGTCATTTTGTATTCTAGAGCTTAGTGCAGTCTGAAAACATTTCTGAGAACTTTTTTTGTATTGCTCGTAGAAAAACAGTTTGCAGAATCAGCATATCACTTTTAAACGTGCATTAGGACATGCCTGCTTGTCTTTTTTACACCACCATTTAAAAGAGTTTATTAAACACGTGAATTTATGGCAAAGTTGCCATTATTTTATAATTATGGCCTCTACGATGCCTTGTCCTGGTTCTTGCCAAACTAAATTCTACACAGACAGTTAAAATTCATTGCAAATCTTAACAATTTTAAAATATTAATATAGATTGCAAGTCCAAAATAAAACATTCACATTACCTACAGTGTTGTGAAGAAGTGGCTATAAAATTACCCTGTAAGTTTAATGAAAATATTTTAAAACTTCTGAAGTTTATTTAGTATTCTTTATCTTGTATCCATTACTCAGTAGTTACAGTCAGATCTTTGTAGTTTGGGGGATTTTTTTGTTGTTGTTTTACTGTGCTATCATTCCTTTCCCTTGCCTTTTCCTCCGTTTTTTGTAACAGAACTCTGATTGCTAAATCATTCAGATACCTTTTAAAATAACACGTAAGATTTACAAATTACATAATAAAGAATACTCTCCAGTGTGATCTATTAAGAGTTTGTTAACTTTCTGACTGAATAGGCTGATTAGATGGGCTTCATTAACATATTTTTATTGTTTCAGACAGTGGAGTCTGATGAAGACAGCAGGATTACTAAGGTGCTAAGGTAAGGTAAACAGATAACTTGTGTTATTATAAATGAAGCGGATTTCAAGATATATAGGTATATGAATACTTTGGTGCTATGAAGGTGAATTTCTGCAGATTTGAAAGCTGCTCTGAACTGTTAGACAGTTCTCCGTGCCTCGTTCACTGTAAGTAATGTAAGCAGCAAGACTAATAAGGTTTGACTGGTATGTTTTTTGTCAGTTTTGCAAAGAAAGAAAGATCAGTTGTAGTTGGACCATCATTTGTTGTAATGAATTTTTACTAGCTTTCTTGAATAGCATTCAACATATTCTGTCACAGCTCTGTATCACCGCGTTTTCTGCAGGTTTTGTAGGATTTACAATGGCTCTCCTGTTGTGTACATTTTAAGGATGCTTTTTATATGCTGTAAATTGACTTGATGAGCTCTTAATTTCTTGTTTCAGTGTACTTGGTACTAAGGCCTTCCAGTGAAGCAAGGATTATGGATGCTTATTTTATACTTCCATTTTCAACAGGACTAACCTAGTGCTTGCCACCTAGACATAATGTCTGTGAGCAGACCTTCATGCTTATCTCCCATTTAATGTGTCAGTCTTGCAACAGAAATGGCTGCTTAAAGCTGGGCCAGGGCAGGTAGCTGCCTTGTCCCTCATTTCTGTAGGGTTCCTGTGTATAGCTTATTTAAACGTCGTCTTAAAACATTACCTGAGCCACTGAAGTATGTTCCATAGGTATTAATTGTCCTGCTATATTTCATGAAAAGTCTCAGTAGCCTGAAGTGAGCTGGCAGGCTTCTAGAATCCCTTTAAAAATAAGAAATAACAAAATGAGAGTTTTGTATGCTCAGTTGAATGGGCACTTTGAGGAATTCAGGGAGTTCAGTTTGATTTTAGTTTGATTTTTAGGCAGGGAAGCCTTTTTTTTTTTTTTTTTTTTTGCTCCTCATGAATAGCCTAACTGAAATCTTCAAAATTATTTCTCTAAGTATCAAGAACTAGTCTTGTTTTATGATTTTATGTTCACGTTGTCTACCTATGAACCCCTGTGTGTTCATTAACATTCATTTGTATCCTACAGCTTCTGTGCCTTTGCCTTACTGTGCAAACAGGTCCTAAGAGCATTTCTGCCCCCTATCCTTTTGTTAACAAAGGGAGGAAAACAAATAGTTGAAGAGAAAATTAGTACCTAACAAAAACCTACTTCAACTAATTATTAGTGAAAATTACATACTATAATTCTGTAAAATGCAGCATAGCTGACAAATAATACATTGTAACAGTATTTAAAGCATAGAAATTTTTCACCTATCCTATGAGATTCATATACATACTCATATACATAGATTCGTAGAATTTTGTGTTAGAACAGATGAGCCTGAGTTACATGTTAATGCCAGTCTTTCTTAAAACTGTCTGAATAAGTGCTTGTAGTAAACTGGACCTTTTCTTCCTTACTCATTCATGTAGGAAAGACTCACTTTGTGCATGTTGGGCAGTGTTCAGTAAAATTGAACCCTTGCCCTCATAGCTATGGTAATTCAAATTAATAAAAAGAAGAAATTCATGACATCATGGCTCCATGTGCTAGGACATTGCTATGATTGAAAACTTTGTCTTAAAATAATTATCAGAAATAGAGAAGAAAAGAGACAAGAGGAAGAGAGAAAAAGATGTGAAACAGAGTGAAGAATGAAAACTTACTCCAGGCTACTATAAGCAGTCATTGTTAGAACACTTTACTGAGGTGTGCATAACCCAGGTTCAGGTCCTTGCTCTCTGCTTTTTTTTCAGACATTTTATTATTAAGTAGCAAAATACTATATAAAGGACTAGCAGCATACATGATATCGCTATATAGTGAAATCTCTTGAGAGGACATAGACATAAATAAGTTTAATCTTTGTTACTGAAGAAACACATTTTTATATGTATGTGAGGAAAATCTCAGCTTTTTGCTTTTATTAAAATGTGACAGATGACGCATCTTCCATGTTTCGTATCTCTCCAATCCGCAAAAGTTAATGAGTAAATATGTAGCTAGTATGAGAGCAAACTGAGAGCAGAAGTGCCTCCTAAATACCAAAGCAGTTGTAGTAATTTTGGCTTTGGCAAAAGTTTCAGTATCTACCTCAACTTCGTATTGCAGTATCACTATGAAAATTCTCCTAGTGTGTGCAAAGGGCTGATTGCAATAGGAACTTGCAGACAAATTTTGAAAATCAGTCTGCATTTTTAGCTGCAGAAGAAAGACTTCAGAGTTTACACTTGATAACCTTGGTGACTGTGTCTGGTGTTAATTCAGTGCAAGACTTGCTCCTTTTTAATTCTGAAGTATGAACAGTTTCATCTATGAAAATTTAAATAGTCTTATTAATTTCAGGGAGATGCTGTGCCCTGTATCAAGGGCTGTTTCACTGGCTTGGATTGCTTTGTACATGTTAATGGCAAGTGACTTGCTGTTTAGGCACCATTCAGTTAATGTAATTAAAGTGTTTGTAGCTTTTTCCCAGAACACTGTACTGGATGTCTGTTATGAATTTGTCAACAAGTGATACAGCTGATACAGATGGAAATGACAAATGGGTATTTCAGTTTTCTATTAAGCAGGGAACTGTGTTAGCATGGCATTCCTCTTAGCTAAATTAAGGCATTGAACCTTCTTATCCTTGGCTGTTCTTCCTTACATCTCTTCTTAAAGAGATGTAACATGTTATCAAGTTTATGCAAGCTGGAAAAGCTTAAACTGTGAAGTTAAATTAGGAGGTAAAGGTGATTGTGGAGGAGAAAAACTCAGAGAAACATTGGTCCTTTAAAAATACCTGCCATTCATACAGATGAGAGAATAAGGCTGACAAATTGAAAAGGTTTATAGTCTAATGACTCAAATGTTTTCCCAGCATCAATAGAAATTGTTTATCAGCTGAGCAGTTCAAAAGACTGACCTTCTTTGCCAATAATGCCAATAGAAAATAGAACAGGTCGAATTCCTTGCACCCATAGAGAATTTAACAGAAGTTGTGTTCATCCATGGTGGCTACTTATACCTCAAGGTAACTCTTCAGATAAGAGAGCTCGTGATGATCACCCTTACATAAAGAATTTACCCATTTGGTATATTTTGGTTTTTTGGACATCACTGTAACCTTCATTTTTTATAAGCAGATCATTTGTTGAAAATTGTGGAGGATGGGCTATTTTGAAGAGCCAAGGCTGCTACTAAAGCTGATAGAATAGTTTTCAAATAGATTGTGAAAAACAATATTATTGTTTTGCAAAATAGTATATCAGAGAAAGTTCTTGCAGCATTTCAACAAGTTCTAGCTAGAAACATGGTAGTAACATGTCTGCAGGATGATGTCTGATAGATACTCATCCAAAGCTTACTGAAGTCATTGAGAGTCTAACAGGCTTTGGCCACATTGTCCCATTGGTTTAAATGGGTACTGTAGTCCAAATTCAGCTCTAATTTTACTTTATATGTTTGACTGGTGCTATGGTTTGAGCCTCTATTTTAATGTCAGTTAAGACATGTGGCAAGCTGTTCCTTGCAAGAGAGAAAAGAATAGGAAATATTTGTGATATATTGAGCCAGTTTTCTAAAATCACAGTACATAATTAACAATACAAAAATACAAAAATGAAAATAGTAAAGAGGAAATACAGATTATATATGTAACAATGTATAATAGCCACGGAAATAGATTTAGGTGGAACATATGATGACTTACCAATGAAGAGAAAACACCTCTGAGTACAACAACGTGCACAATTGTCATTGGCTGCAGTATGGCAAGGAACAAGCTTTGAGCTTGTCTCCGCTTGTCAGCTACAGCTTCTGTCGGAGACTGATTAAATGTGTTGTTTCCATGAGCTCAGGTCTGGTTGCTGCCTCACTTTGCTGTAACTGTTATATTTCAATGGAAGCTGAAGAGAGCATCTTGGAATGTGTACTGAAAAGTTGCTTGTTTTAAAGTTGCATCTAATTTGCATATCTTTAGTTTCTTCACTGCTGATCAGTTTATTTAAATAATTCAAAATTGCTGCCTTTAAAATTAAAGGTGACTTCCTTTGTCAAAAACATACGGAAGTTAATATTGTGTGACTGCTCCTACGGAAACCAAAACTTCAGCCAGGTTAATTTTTTTAAAAGGCTGAGCATATAACTTGTGTCACATAAAATTCAGCTTTATGGAGCACGCACACTAGGGCAGGTAGCTTTATTATACTTGCAAATCAGAGAGAGACAGCAAGCATCCTAGTACTGTTCTTTTATGGTGTCATGCATGTTTTCCTCAAATAACATGTGAGACTCTATTCATGTTGTACTCAATCTTTGTATCCTAGTACTTTCATGATGGGCTTCTGGTAATACCAAAATTGTATCAATTTCTCTGGGAATGTACTAAGGAAAGCAGATTTTTTTTTTTTGTATTGTCTTTTTTTATTTTGGCAGAAGAGCTGGTATTTTGATGTGCAAAATATTTGCATGGGCTTTTTATACATATTCTGTCATTGTTTTCTTGTGTAGAAAACATACAGCTAAACAGATCAGGTCTTGTGTAATGAAATCAAGTTCGGCTCATATAGTATCCCTAGAGTATAATTCTTTTTCTTGTGAAGTCCATAGACCTTTTAATAAGAAAGAAGAACAATTTTTCATAGTGTATCAAAATATAGCCTGTATTGAAGGCTTGTAATAGAAACTCAAGCAGATAAATTCTACGTGGAAAAAGTACTAAAAATGTATGCCATTATTAAAGAATAGGTAGGTTTTTTTTATTGCTTCAACTAAACATATCAGTTCAGGTTATTCAGTCTTTGAATCTTTTGGCAGTACCAGTATCTTACTCTCCTTAGGGAGAACATTATACTTGACTATACTCATTTTTATGGATTTCTTGCTCAGGTTAGTGGAAAGTTTCTCTTATCTTAAGATCTATGATTTGTCCTGTTTATTAATTCAACACTTGTGTGAGAAATAATCTTACTGAGAACCACTAGATCCCTTGTTACACTGTCAAATGGTATAGAATTGACTGGAAATGGAGATGGATCTGGGGAAGAAATTTTTTTTTAATTAATACATTTTCTTTGGCTCAACTAGTACAAGTTATCAGTGCCCATCTTAGTTTGCTTAAGTTATGCAAATACGTGATTGATGCCACATGTCAGATTATATATTAGGTTTTAAAAGGGAAGGTATTCTGCTTTTCTGTATATGTACTGAATTTCGAGCTGGTTATTATGGATAAAGACACTCAGGCAATTCTCAGCATCTCTAAAGCACATTGTTGCTGCTGTTTTTGTTCTAGGGGTAGAATCAGCCCAACACTGGAATATTAAAATTGATGGTAATTTGAAGGGCTTGGGGAAATATTTCTGAGGAATGAAAGACAGACAAGATAGGTTTGGGTTTAATTGCTTATGTTTTGGCACAGTTTTTGTGGAACTTCATGGGGGAAGGAAGATAGTGTCCATTACCCAGAGTATTAATGCAGTGCAGAAGCACCAGAGCTAAACGCGGGTAACCAACAGAACAGGATGTAATTGTCTCAGCAAGAGGGCAAAACAGTGTAGCTGTGTTGCTTCTTAAACCTGAGGAGGGTGACTGAGAGAAAGCCTAAACATCTCTTCACGTTGTGTTGCCTCATGATCTGGTGACTTTTTGCCTTGAACAAGTTTTGTAAATACCATAAAGACAAATCCTATTACTGAAAAATGAAGTCTGTTTAGAAAAATCTAAAACTAAAAAACATCACCATCTGAAGTGAACGTTTTCTTGCTCGTGCATGTGTATCACCTGGTGAGAGGTAGTTGGAAAGTACAACTGGTTTCTTTTGTAGTCAGCTTTGTTCCTTCCTTGCAGTTGCTCATATCTCATGAAAACACTGTCCTTTTGATGAGCTCTTACTTTAATTAAACCTTTCCATTAAAGCAAATTCTTCCATAAGAGGAAGAATTATACTTTTTCTTCACATCCTCTTTTACTGCCTTTTTCACCTTTTCCAATATAAACTCAGTCATCCTTTACATCAGCAAAGTTAATAGACCTTTTTACTGTCACTCAGAATTAATTAGCAGCCCTTCCTGTATTCAATACTCTGAAAAACACTTCAAAAATGCATGCTTATTTGGTTGCCCTTTGAGGAGGGTGTTAAAGGATGTGGTTATGTTATGAAGTGGGATTTTTGAGGACTTCAGAACGCAGCTGTCACAGAAAACAGTGGCCAGAGCTTGCACATGCATTCTCAACCCATCTGACTTCTAATGTGCTTTCAGAATGATCAAAGCTACAGAAAAGCGCATTTGTTTTCGATACTTCTATGTAATATCTGAAATCCATCAACACCCCTATATCCTGTATTTCTTTTCCAATGTCTTTTTTTTTCCGCTTTACCCTTGACTTTTTTTTTTTTCCCCCAAACCTTTTCTAACCTAATTATTAGGGAAGCCAAGAAGACGTTTGGCCAGAATTTTGGAAAGATAAAATTTTTAGTGCACTAAATCATACTTAGGATTTTTTTTAAGTATGAATTTAGGTTTTGAATTAATGAATTGATTCAATTTTTATTATTTCCAAGTAATTTCCAAAGTCAGAGGTATGCAGAGATCAGCTTGTACTTTCTGCTATTAGCTTATGTAGCATAATAGCTGACTACTGCAAAGCTTCAAGTCAGAATAGAAGTCATCCTTAGGAAGTTTCAGTAAAATCTCTGCACCCATTCTCTAATGGAGGAGCTTAAGAACATTCCCTGTAGCCCTTTCTTCCTCATTTAGGCAGAATAAAGGCTGTCATCTTCCTGCAGAGATGCTCCTGTCCTCAGGACTTCTCCTCTGGGGCAAGGCAGCAGGTTTCTGCTACTGTACTTGCTTGAAGAAGAAGTACTAGTCTGCTGCACAAAAGCCATCTCCTCATTTAAAGTAAAGCCCATTGAAGTCACTGTAATATATGTAAAAAAACAGACAGTATTCCTTTTTTAAATATTTTATTTTTGATAAATGATAAATCATGCAGTAAACTGCCTTATGCTTTTTCAACATTCTTTTGGGAATCATTTATAATAGAGTTTATATTTTTGGTTTCAGATAGAGCAGCAGTAAAAAAATGCTGGTTTCCCTGTAGAAATATTTTGTGAACAATAGCATCTCTTCAAGGAACAGGTCATGGCTAGAAAGATAATAGTTTTGTTGCTATAGGTAAAAGCGGTCATAATCAGCAAATACACACTCATCATAATCAGCAAATACAAACTCTTAGCCCTCTGTCGGCAGAATTTGGTTCCAAAGCTCTCAGTCTTTGCAAGTATTGTTTAAAAAGCAGCTTCGTTCCAGTGACTGTAACTCCTGAGGCTGAATTTCCTGGTCTACTAATTCAGCCTTCCTTGAAGGTTATCAGGAGAGAAGATAGTGAGGAAGAAACTATGAAAAGAAAAATGAAGAGCCAAGACAACCCACTGCAGAGCTGTCGAGACTATACAGGAGGCAATGAAATGTGCAAACAGTATTATAAATGGCTCTTGTCATTAATTTTATTACTATTGGAGAAAGTTCTACATATACAGCTGATTTTCCTGCTGCTTCCAGATGGGGTCATAGCTAGGTTACTCAAAGGCAGATGCCATCTTCCTTCCCCCCTCCTCCCCCCTCGGAAAGGGATAATTGTTTCTTCCCAGCTGTTTGGATTCTCTAGTTAACTCTCTCAGTGCTGCTTTCCACTGTAGTGTGGTATTACTGCTGTCTAGCTCCTACTAGATCGCACAACATGTGCGTTTTTCCCAATAAATAAATAACAGTGCCTAAAATAGGGGTGATTGTAGACCGTAACGTTGCATTTGCTGGATTTGTCCCGTGATTAGGTATGATCATACTAATACAGGTGTATTATGAGTGTTCTATTGCTGTAGAGCTGTGCAGCAAAATTAAAAGCATTCATATCATGCTGTTCCATGAATAGTGTTCATACTATGCTGTGCTCTGTACTAGAAACCAAGCAGTTACTGTGAGGAAGTGTACAGAAGAAATGCCTCCCTGTTAGCTGTCTGTCTGCTGCTATCAATCCAGTGAGCCAGTGCCTGATCAATAAAAGTGATGGCGTGAAGTGTCTTGTCTCAAGAGAGCAAATAATGCCACACCTAGCAGAACGTCTTAGTCCGCGTGCTATCTAGAATTGAGCTGCTCTGCACTGTGGTAGCTGCAGATTTTGCTACTATCTCTCTGTCTTGCCATCCACTAGAGAAATAACACTTTCCTGAGTATAACTGTCCCTTTCTCCTCCTTGCATACACTGTATTTTGCCTCTTCCTTAATACCTCTTTCTTTTCAGCATTGGCGTCCTGAATCACTAGTTCTATAATTGCCTGTTTCTCTTTTAGCTGATGAACAGCACATAATGATCACTGGCAGTGTGCATAGAGTGTATCCTAGGTGGATTCATTCTCATCTCTCAGCCATCTTGTTTAACACCAACCTCACTGAATTTTCATTTTTCACTAACAGGCTATTTATAGATCTGTGGAAGTACTGGGAAAGACATGCACGTCATAGTTATACACTAGCTGGGGGACAGTTTGAGGATCACACGCTTCTAGCTCCATTTATCTTTTATTCGTTCTGTAATTCTCTCCAAAAGTGTTCAATTCATTAGAGTCTCCATCTACTGTTTATATTTACAGTACAGAAGTAAAAAACAAAAGTTACTGAGATCTTAAAGTGAGTGTTACTTAAGAGTAGCACATCTGTTTACAGGGGTGCTGCTCACAGAGGGCCAGATTGACAGATAACTGCGAGTGACGATAATCCCTTGACTTCACCTGCATAGCAAGTTTCTGTTTTGCTCGAGTTAAAGCTGTTGCAGTCTAGCCCATAATAAGCATGTAAGTACAAATAGAGTTTTTAGGTTTAATAGAATTACTCCTGATCTACGCTGCTCTAATTGCTCCAAACCAGAAAGCACTGTTTGTCTACAGCACAGCAATACAACTGCAACGGAAATGGATTATATGTAAGAGTATCTGCCTCTTACTAGAAGCCATCTGTGATTTAATTCATCTGGGACAAATAGTTAGATGAAATAATTAGTTGCAGTTTTACCATTTTGTAGCTGAATCCAGTAGACTAGAAATGGTCATTTAGTTAGACATATTTTTAAAAGTCTGTTAAAATAAAATCTAGAAAAAATAAAACATCATCTTTTGCATGCTGTTGAAAAATAAATTAAATGTTTATGAACTTTTATACATATACTTTTACGCCCAACACAGATCATATCATCTTCTGGAATGAAATATTCATACAGCTGCTACAGTAACCTTGTCTCTCCTGAGTGACAGAAAGAAGCATAATCATAAATCAAAGTTTAGCTTGTGGCAAGATACGAAAATAAAAGGTGACACGTACTAAATAGGATAAATTTTTAAAAACCTATTTGTAGATTGTATTTTATGAATGATTAACATTAGATCCTCTTTACAAGCGTTCCTGAATTGTTACATGCAGAGTGTCTCTTAGAAATCTGCTCACAGAATGCTGAGTGCTGCTGACTCTTCCTTTAAGGAGACGTTGTTGTGCAGTGCTGTTTGAAATGAGGCCAGAGAGGAGATTTCTGTGCCTAATATACTTTTTTCTGTGATCATTTTTTAGCACAATGAGTTCACGCTAAGAAAAAGAATATATGTATCTGTATTGCAAAGGACAGCACGTGTGTTAGGAACTCCAATAATTTGGGAGGTTAAATGCAGAGAATAAGGAAATACGCAGTAAGGACCTTAGCCTACAACTTCTCTCTTCCTGTATATGATCCAAACCAAGGACATAGCGGAAGAGGAAGGTGTCTTATTCTTTCTCTTGGTTTCGGCAAGATTGTTAACTGTGGCTTTTTAATCAGTGCTTTTCATTCCACTTTAGCACTGTTTCTTTAGAAACTTTGGGGGGGTTTTGTGATGATACTGTCTGTCTCTGCTTGCCTACCTGTCCTCAACTCCAGCCCTAGGTGAGTCTGTTCCCCAAATTCAGTGAGAAATCACAATTGCAAAGGCAATGTTCCTGTAAATTTTGAATGACTGTGCTATAAATGTGTCCTTTGGAGGACAGCAGGAAATCTAGTTAAAATTTATTTTCCCCAGCCACAAGAAAAGTTTCAGAGCTCAGACCTTGCTGGACATGCAAGTTAAATTACTTGGAGGCACAGCTCTGCTGGAAATCAGGCTTCTGTCATTGGCCTTCATAGGATTTCTTGTTTCTTATTACAACATAATCCTACCCCTAATTTTAGGATCAAGCAGATCTTTCTGTACTTGTTCTATTTTATCAGAATTTATCAGTCATTTTAAAGAAAGATAAATGGGAGGGAAAAGCTACTTGAATTCATCACTGCTAAGAGCTTTGGTTTGTAGCTATAGAGTAATTATAACATGTATATTATATGTGATGGAGAGCAAAGAGCATTTCACCATATTAAAAGTTGCAGTAAAAGTTACCACAGAGAATGGAAGGTGCAGTTTATATAATTAAAAATATTCTGTGGAAAGGGAAGACAATGTGTGCAATAAATCATCTGCCTTGGATGGATATGATAAGAAGTAAACCTAACTTCTTAAAAATGCTGATGAACATTTTATTCCAAGTATGAATGGAATATATAAAATGGACTGTTTTTACCAAGAAATCTACAACCATAGCAGCTGAATATATGCACACAACTGATAAAGCAAGGTCAGTAAAGAAATATGCAAAGATAGTACTATGGGAACTTTCACAAAATTTGCAGTTGATACCAAAGCTAAGAATGGGTTAGGACAGCAGTCAGCTATTGGACATCTAGAGTAGATGTACTGAATCAGGAGCAAAATATTTTCAAAGTGGAAAAGATATATTTACCAAGCATCATTAAAATTATTTCTAATTGGCCAGTAGAAAGATGACAAGCACAAATGAAGAAGATAGGGGCAAGGGAAACATGTAGGGAACTTGCAAAATGAAAGTAGCTGATCACGTGTCTAGCAGTGCTAAGACATGCCAAAGGGAGTGAAGCTGGGCTTGCCACAGTTCAGAAACCGTGTTTGTTGACTCTGATACCAGGAAGGTAAAAATTCCATTTGACGCTTTTTTTAATAGTTGTGGTATTTATATATTCTCTGTTTTATGGTCATGGGTTTCTAAGAAAGAGTGGACTCACACTGCAGCCATTTTCTTGGTGTGGAAGCCTATTGCATTCTGTCTCCTCTGATCAGCTGCTAATTTTCACAAAACTTAGGGCAACTTAATAGCTTTGGCAGTGTCAGACTTGGTTGAAATTAACCATTTTGTCAAGAGCTATCCAGGGGCTGGCAGTGGAAGAGGGCAGTGGAGAGTTTCAGAGAAACACACATGCTTATATCTGTAGTCAGAGACAGCATGGTCACATATTTCCTGAGGAAACTGGACTAAAAAATAAGGGTCCAAACAAGGGTAGATGATGCTTCTCTCTCTTCCTGTCTCTTGGCTGTACTTCTGACCAGATTCACACTGTTAAGATTTAGAACACTGTCCTTAATTTAAAGTTGACTTACAAGGGACAGAGGTTACTGTGATTTGTAAATAGAAGAAAATGAGCCCTGGCCTTTAGCTGGCACAGCACAGATTAACAATCAATAGTGTAGTAGGACAGATAAATCACAAAAGCCAACTCAAATCCTGTACAGTTGGAGGACAGATAGATGGTCCAGATTGTGCTTGATATGGAAAACAGGATGGATGCTACTCTCTTCTTCTGCAAGTTTCTGACATGAGAGTTGACAGTCTGTTGTCATAAATAATGTAAAGTCCTTAAAACAGAAGAATCTGCAATGTAAATTGGAGAAAGGAAAGACAAAGGCCTCAGTCAGGCCGTGTAGGGAGAGTTCATCTTTATGTCAGGTCGTGTGACGAGGACTGTTCGGTGGCCCTGTATGGTACATGCAGTTGAGTAGGCAGCTTGGCCTGGTTGGGACATAGGTCTTCTCAGTGCCATGGGAGGGTAGCTTGAGAACTGGAAATGAAGGAGGGCTTATTTGGATAAGTTAGCATTGCTGTTAAGTTATTTCTCTCTTTCTTAACTCTGATCTTTGTATTGAGGACTCTTGTCACGGGATGCAGCTGCAGCTGTGCATTGTATTCTGTTTTCTGTTCAGTTTGCAGCCGAGAGTCATCTCTGAGAATGACTGCCTCTAACCAAACCCTACTCTGAAAAATGAGAAGACACCTCAGCTATTCAGCTGTTGGTTTGACATGACTAAAGCAATACAAATATAAAGTGGGTAGAAATGAGCTAGGATGAGTTTGTGGATAACACAGATTAACCAAATGAATTTGTAATTTCACCCAAATTATTCTGTAATCACACCAATTTTACAATATTCCCTTATTTGGAAAATACGTCTTGCATCCTCATGAGGTATGGAAATATTAAGTAGTGCTGAACAGAAGAGAGATGCAGAGCTCTTCAAGAAGATAGCATTGAACTTACCTGCCACCTAACATCTGAATGTTGCATATTTCATGGGCTTACCAGTTTGATCAGTATTGTATTTTGTGATGAGAGAACATTCATACTTACCAAAATATACTTGACTGTGCTGAGTTCAGTGCATTTGGTTAGAGCATACAGTAAGCAGTTGATGTAGCTTAGATTTCAATAAAGGGGAATGCAAGTTTTTTAAGTCCCAAACTGAGCTGAGCTATCACACCTTGCTAATTTGCATGGCTGTTATGTGTCATTACTGAAATGTTGTCATTAAGTAACTACACAACTAGTGTCTGTAGGCTGTGTATGCGCAAACACAGGCACACTAGCAGTAGCAATAAGAATACAAAAAGGCAGAGCCGACACACCCTCTGTTTCATCTTCCTGAAAGGCTCCTGCAGCTTTTCCCCTTGCTAAGCTCTGAGTACAGAAATGCAGAAGGAGTGAAAGTAGCACTCCAGCTTGTGATGCAGAGCAGTGGAGCAGCTGTGGGCTTTACGGGAATGACATTTATGGCTGACATCAGTTCTGAGTATTTGCATTGGATTTCAGTGTCAGCATCGGAGGTGTGGCTTAGCAGGGACACTGTTCCAGTCTTCTGATCCAGCTAAGAGGCAGCTCCCTCTGAGAAGATACTCACTTCCCTCTTCTCTGCTCTCCTGCTCACATCTGACTCCTCCCTCCTGCAGTTCAGCGCAGCGCAGGGTGAATCAAACAGCCTCTTACTCTCCACTATGTTTCTCCCTGAGCCAGTAGGGCTTGAACACACCTGATATTCTGCCTTCATTTCAGCTGAACTCGTGAGTAAGGCACATTGCCTGATACCTGTTAAAAGTGAATGGCATGTTATTACCTGAAGAGCCTAAATTAACCATTTTCTAGCACTGAAAGGATTATAAAGGACAACGTAAAACTTAAGTATCTTTTAAATGAAGAATTGTATTTTTTTCAGCGTTTTGATTGTTGTCTGATTTTGGAGAGCATGAGTTATTATGGTTATCGAGGGTGCTTACATCTGAATATTTCTTCATCATATGCCACAAAAGAGAGTCTAGGAAAGCAAAGAAGAAACTTGTGATGGAAAGCTAGCAGTTATGGTTTCTGCTGGTGAAAACTTGCAGAGTCAGTGAGGCAGCAAACAGAAAAATTGGCAAGGACGATGTCAGTAATGCCTAGTCTCAATATATCACTCAACAGCACAAGCTTCTTCGCTGAAAATAACAGCATTATGGATAAACCTAATGAGCAGAGAACTTTGAATGTCTTTCTCTTCTGCTTGACTTTTATCATTACATTCACAGCGCTTCTGGGCAGCATTTATTCACTAGTTTTCCTGCTGAAAATGCAGAACAAAACCACGATGTCAGTGATTGTGACCTCGCTGTCAGTAGATGATTTGATCAGCATTGTGCCAGTGATTATTTTCATGGTCACCCAGTGGTCAAGTGATGTGCTCCCCCAGCCTCTGTGTACCACCTCAGCGCTTATGTATTTATTTCAGGGCATTTCTAGCAATCTGAAAGCATCTCTTATAGTTTCTTACAACTTCTACACCATCAACAAAACTCTAACAATGAGCCGCAGCACTTCCAAACGACCAGTGAGCATGACGTGGGCCATTCTCACTATCTGGATTGTCAGTTTGCTAATCTGCATTTTGCCTCTCTGTGGCTGGGGCAACTACATCCCCACCTCATGGGGCTGCTTCATTGACTGTGCCAGTTCCTACATCTTGTTTTTATTTATTGTCTACTCGCTGTGTTTTTGCCTCCTCACAGTGCTTTCTGTCCCTCTAACTTACCAGCTGTTGTGTTCAGATGAACAGCAGCAATTATACATTGATTACCAGGAAATCTCTCGAGGCTGTGTCACCCCTGCGACACCTGCAGGCTGCAGTACTGCTACCCTATCTCTGTCACCAGAGGACCCTGTGGATAAAACCCTGAAGCGCTTCCAAAATGCATGTGCCAGCTCAGAGGCAGTTTTCAGGAAAGGTGTGGCTGAGAGCGGTGGACTCAAGCCCCGTTGTGTGAACAACATACAGAGCAGGAGCTTCACAGTGGGTTTTGCCCAGAAACGATTCTCACTGATTCTTGCATTGACAAAAGTCATTCTCTGGCTTCCAATGATGGTAAATTGTCAGATTGCTTTACTCTCTAATATTTATGTGTGTGTAAACGGGATATGAGTTCATGGGATGTAAATTGAAATATATGAGCAGTAGATATAGCAGTTTTTTCTTATACTGTAGGAACAGTTTAGCATAGTATAGTATATAGTCTGTATAGCAAAAGTCCTTTTAAAACAGATCTGTGTTACACTGTGTGAACTTAACTGGCTTTCAGCAGATTTGGCAGAGCCTGATTCACCAGTATGCTACTCTGTCTTCACATAATTTTTATCACCTGACTACAAGGGTTAATGAAGTCCATCCTTCTGTGTTTCTAGCTCTCTAGTAAGCATTTGATCAGCATTATGGGGTCTGTGAATTTTACTAAGCTAGCTTTTCTGCCTTTCCTCATAGCTGTCAGTCACAGATCGATTAAGAAATAGAAATTGTTTGAAAAATAAGGCTTTTTTGTATCTTTGTAATCCCCATAGCATTTAGGGGCAGGGGTGTCCATGTGCACGAACTACAACCTTTGGGAACAAGTACATTTTCGTATAAGTAGGAATAAGTCTATTCAGAATATGAACATGGCTCTTGCTCAGTGTTATCCTTGTCCTCTGGGTGTATATAGACTTAGCATCTTGGCCCTTCTTAATGGAAGAGAACATTACAGAATACCTGCAGCGCAGTTCTATGTGGTTCTAAGTTCTCTTGCTCCCCATCAGGAGTTGGGGTTTCTCAGTACCATGCAGGAGAGGTTTAACAGTCTCTTTCAAGTTACTTGGATTGTGAGTTGCTTCTTTTAATAGTTTTCAGGCATCTATATTTACCACTTAACTTGAAGCAAGAGGTCTTCTGAGAAATGCAGAATGAGAAGAAGAGAATCTGTCAGTATGTTTGTTTACACTCTTTTAGAAAAACAATTGTTAGGCTCAACATACCTTTGGTGACAGCTTGTGGCTTTTACTTGTGCCAGATTCATGATGAGATATGTTTCCTCCTGGAAATACAAGCAATTTAAATTTCTGTGTGCTCTGCTTTTTCAGATACAAATGGTTGTCCAGCACATCATAGGTTTTCAAAGCCTTTCGTTTGAGACACTTAGCTTTCTGCTGACTTTCCTGGCTGCCACAGTCACCCCGGTATTTGTCCTGTCAGAAAACTGGATTCACCTGCCTTGTGGCTGCATCATTAACTGCAGGAGGAATGTGTATGCTGTGTCTTCGGAAGAACTCAAAAGTAAGTATGGGAGGCTGACACATAGCTGGAGTACATCTTGTGGTAAATAGGATAGGAAGTTAGTGTCAATAACACTGCTTTGCTTGGCTGAACTTTCCCAAGTCCCTGGCGGATCTTTCAGCAGAACTAATGAACTCTGAAACCTAGTTTCACTCTCCTGTTCTACCCTGGGAAACATATATCTGCCAAAGTCTGGTGGGAAGTACTAATCAAATACATGAACCATGCTAATTATATTTAATGCTGAGGGGGAAAAAAATTGTGAACAACTTCACGTTCTTGAATTAAAAGAAGGACAGGATCTATTGTTTGTACACCTACCCTATAGATACTGAGCAGAAATTATAGTGATACCAATAAGCAAACACCAAAGGTCATTATTTGGTGGAGTGGGTGTAGGTCTCTCAGTGCATTCATGTAACTTGTTGAAAGCTGAGGACCTGCTACACACTACTTTCCTAAAAAGATTTTCCTGCATGTCTATAACATTTATCTGCTATATGTGTGAAATAGAGGATGATAGACCTTCAGTGATGACCTTCTTGGAATATTTTAAAGCTCTGGAACTAGTTTTTCTGGCCCACCATGTAAAACCAACTGAAGTAATCACTGCATATGCTGTCTCTAGCCCAGCCTATCTGCTGAAGTTACATGACTTTGTTCTTTTCATTAAAACTTCTTGAACTTTTGGTAATGTTCAGTCAGAGAAAGAGACTGGAAAGAAGTACAGCTATCACTCTATGAACTTATCTCTACAGAAGAAATATACATTTAGATTTTTGCAAACAATAATAGCATCAGATTTGTGGCTAAAATGTTGCATAATGTTTTTCTGTAAAGTACTTGTCACAGATATTTATGAAATATCTTGATCTCCAATGCTCCCATAATCTGCATAGTGGGATTGCGTTTTGAATTAATGATGAAAATACGACTTTTCCAGTAGTTTTTTTTTTTTTTTAAGTATTTATTAAAATGTTTTAAAGAAGTTTAGTGAACCTACTAATATAAATTCAGGCTCTTTATTAATAATTCAATTACATTAATTGCATATGCACGTATGTGTATATGTGCATACACGTTTGCTTTCTGGGGCAATCACAAAATTTAATAACTTAAAAAAAATTAAGCAGTTCAACAGTAGATAATTACAAAAAGTTTAAAGGAGAGAAATCTGCAAAAGGACATCTGCACCTTTTAGATCTCTGTTAGCATATCATAAATGTGTTCTAGTAGAAATATTAGTAAGAAAGCCAAAAAACAATGGAATAAGGAGCAGGAGTCATTTTTTTATTTACTTGCATAATTATTGTCAAGAATACATTAACAGAAAATGATTCCATAGAATCATAGAATCAGTAAGGTTGGAAGGGACCTCTGGAGATCATCTAGTCCAATCCCCCTGCTCAGCAGGGTCACCTAGAGCATGTTAGACAGGGTTGCATCCAGGCGGGCCTTGAAGATCTCCAGAGAAGGAGACTCCACAACCTCGCTGGGCAACCTGGGCCAGTGCTCTGTCACTCTCACAGGGAAGAAATTCCCCCTCACGGTCAGGCAGAGCTTCCTGTACTTTAATTTCTGCCCATTGCCTCTTGTCCTGTCTCATGGGACAACTGAAAAGAGTTTGTCCCCGTCCCTTTGACACCCTCCCTTCAGGTACTTGTACACATTGATAACATCCCCCCTCAGTCTGCTCTTCCGCAGGCTGAAGAGGCCCAGCTCTCACAGCCTTTCCTCATAGGGCAGGTGCTCCAGCCCTCTGATCATCTTTGTAGCCCTACGCTGGACTCTCCCCAGTAGCTCCATGTCTCTCTCGTATTGGGGAGCCCAGAACTGGGCGCAGTACTCAAGATGAGGCCTCAGCAGGGCTGAGTAGAGGGGCAGGATCACCTCCCTCCACTTGCTGGCAACACTCTTCCTAATGCACCCCATGATAGCATTACATACACCCCAGGATTCTATTATTTACAATTATTTTCATAAATAATAATATAAATTTCTGCATTAGACTTGCAGCAGCAGGAGTTGTAGGGTTTGATAAAGTTGTCCCTTCAGGCCTGTGCAAGGTGAATTGAAAGTGTTGGCAAGTTACATTTAGGGAACTAAGAGCTAAATACTTCTGAGGATCTGAGTGTTGTTCCTTGTTTCCTGCAGTGAAAGTCTGCTGACTTACATGGACGAGTCCCTGACATCCACTGCAGTGTATTAAGGAGAAAGCAAGCCCCCAAATCTTGAAGAAAAAACATTTTTGTGCATGGCTTTGACTGCCTTTGAACACATCTCCAAATGCAGAATGACTTCTGCTGCAACTCATGGCCTTTTAACCACTTTCCCAGAGACGGTGACTAAAGTTTTTCAAGAAGACAGCTTATTCCATATATATCTAATATAATATTTAGAGAGAGAACATACAATAGATGGAAAAGCAACAATTATAAAATAATTTAAAATAAACATGTTTTTTAGAATTTTATGCTAAAGATCTCAAGTTTTCTCAAGTTTTCACATTCTGCAGTTTTAACGTAATGATTGTTAAGGTCAGAAGTTCACCCAAAATATCATCTGATCCAGTCAAAACAGTATCTAATTGGTGAGCAGAGTTGCATGTTATATATCACTATACCTTTTCTTTTGTAATGTAGCATGATAGATTGGGGGGGATGATTTCTTGAGTTGAATAAAAGGCTGTCCTTTAGTTACTACATAAAGCAGGATGAAAGGGAGACAGGACTGTGAAGAATCTGAGGTGATTTGTGTTAGAAACAAGGAAGCATGCAGGGATATAAATGGTGATTGAGATTTAATTGTTTAATTACTTCAGATTAATTAATGAAGCACTGAAATTTAGAATGAAGAATATACAAAGTTCCATCGTGCAAGTGCTTCAGCTATTTTTTGTTTTTTATTGTAGAACTCTGTTTTTCTTATTTGACTGTTAGCATTGAAGAATAGTTTTCAATTCTCAGAAATACATTTTACCACTTTGTACAAATTTTCTCCTTTAGGCATATAGCTGAAATAGGATTGGGGAAAATGATATTACAAAATGAACCATAATTTAACTATTTTCTTCTTGTGTGAACCTGATTAACATCATAACCAATTTGTTTTTGAAAATGGCAGATGAATCTACCAGTTTCTGGGAACCCATGAACTTTTTGGAATGTGTTATTTCTGAATTCATTAAGAAAGCAACAAAGCGACTTACTGTTTAAGATATCTTTCTTCTTAACAATAAATACTTTTTATGGATTGGAAATTAACTGTCGTTGATAGTATCAAAATAAATTATGTGTCTTAGAATGTAATTTACATTTTATGTGTAATCTAATTTTTCTGCTCGCTTTTGACTCTTTGACATTTCTCCTCTTTCTGTTTAGCCAAACGGAGAGGTTTTGAGTTCAATCTGTCTTTCCAGCAAAGTTATGGAATCTACAAAATAAACCATGAAAACTACCATCATGATGATGGTGATAAATCTGTGTCATATCACAACTTGGTGAGCTATGATTGTGGTAACTCCAAGGAGCCCCAGAAAGCAAGCGACCATGCCTGCGAGTGTGGGAGCACGGAGTTCAGCACCGCGGCCGTGGTGGACAGCTCCAGCCTGGCTGCCGGCTGCAGCAGCGTCCGTCTGGCGGGGACAGAGAGTGGGCAAGATCCTGGCCTGGACGGTAACCTGGACCATCTCCTTTCTGACAAATCAGGAGGCTTTAAAAGAGAAGAGGCCAGCAGTTTTGATAACTCGACTTTTTTTGAAGGACCAGAGAGAAGATTGTCTCATGAGGAAAGCCATAAACCTGAGCTCACAGATTGGGAATGGTGCAGGAGCAAATCAGAGAGGACCCCTCGACAGGTAAAACATAAATTTCCCTCAATTTTTTCTGATAATAAGAAGTATTTTACAAAAACGTGAAATGATTTTTGCTGATACTGAAATTCCAGTTAGTTTTACTGATAGTGTAATTATTTTTAGTAAAAATCATACTTAGCATTGTATATTTTAGTAAATTCACACATATTTGCAAATTCTAATCTGGCAATAATTTTTCCTTTGTCTCCTTAATTATGGGTTTCCATTATTGTTACTATTTTGCATGCACCTGCATGATCTGTGTATGGTAAGAATTCACTACAAAATTTTGAATTTGTAGTGAATTCATCTCAGTGACTAGGAATTTTCTGTCCAGAAGACTGCAGAAGATTACATTTTCAAGGGTATTTCCAAACATCTGGTGTCAGGTTTTTTTCCGTGGTTACATTTTGGGTAGGGAAAAAAGGAGAACTGGAAAAACAAACATAAGAAGGAAACATGAAGAGTGAGCACCTCAGGTTAGTATAGATTTCAATCTGGGTATGAAGATTCCTATTAGATTCAAAGAGAAAGGTTCCAAGTATTAAAATGATCAAATCCCTTTCTTGTAGAATGTGAACAGTTACCAGGGAAAAGAAACAGCCAAGAACTAATTAATTTTCTGGAGCTGTGTGAGAGAAGTGATTAAAGATGGATTCCATTATATATAGCACTTCAATTTAAGGGTTTATTAAGGGTGTCCACAAACTTAGCTTGTGTAGCTCTTTGCGGAGAAGTTCTGATTCTACTCTCTCGCCTTCGCTGGGCACTGTATGGAATCCAGTAAAGCTTTTCACAGCTGAGGAGAAGAGGAATACCAGCAAACCCTAGCCTTTAATGACATATTGTCTGAAACTAATACATAGAACGATTTTACAGTGTGACCTTTTCACCTACAGGCATGTCCCATTGAACATACTAGCATCTCCATAGAAACTGGGGTTCACTTTCAGTTATGAGATTGCAGTGCTATCTGTTTCAAGTGCACAGTCCTCGTTCACATGTTCCTTGCTGCAATCCTCATTCACATACCTTGGTTTATCAAGAACAGCAGGATCAGTGATTTCTTCAGCATGGGGACATTTTGGTTCTGTCATGACAAACCTTGTTGCTAGTGCCCCTGTTTATGCTGGGAGGGTCTGCACCAGTTCCTGACTAGAGCTGAGTTCAACACTGAAGAAGAGGTAAAAAAGAATTGCCCCAAAATGCCATTTGTAAAACGACAGCCTGAAATTGGGTCCAAGATAAGGACAACTGTAAGTTGAACTTAAATCACTAGCTCTCTCATATAAGAGTAGAGACTTAAAGGAGAACTGCCAAAACTTCCTTTTATTTTGTATAATCAGTGAGTTTTTTCAAGAGAAAGAGTGTGACAAGATTTAATGCAGGTCAAATGCTGAGAAAGATACTTCTAAAGGAAGAAAGGAAGAAAATACCATTAACCATTCCCATATGAAGTGAACATAGAGACTGTTGAGTGGGCAATGAGCATGAAGATCTTCCAGCTCCTAAAAATGAGTGGTTATGAATTAGAGGTCAAACACTAGCATGAGACACCAGGCAAGCCTGTAATGTGACATCTCTAGTGGAAACTGAAATGAACAACAACTGTTTATCCCACAGCTGTAGAAGTTGCATGTTGGTCTGTTCACATACTGGCCTGTAAAAAAAGCGTCTCAAGGGTGATTTAAGGAGCAAAAATGGGTAGTACTGTATTGTGCTGTTATCTGCTCCTATTCTGTATGCACATTTCATGTGAGACATTGTTTATGCTCCAGCACACAATTTGTCAGCATAAATAGTGCATATAATAATTCTATAGCAGCATAATTGTATACTTATTTTCAAGATAAACCAGGGCAGTTATGTGCATTAGGTTTTATTATTATAAATACATAGTTTTCATATTTTGTATGTGGCAGAGTCACAATTTTGTATTCTTGTTGTAAATTAAGACAACTTAAATCTCAACGCTGCCCACTCACCCTCAAAGATTTCCCTTGGTAGAATCCAAAAGGAGCCAGTATTGGCTTTCAGTTTATTATCCACGAGCAACTGCAAAACAGATGCAAAAGGATATAAGCAAAGGACGTTACTGTATTTTTGTTATTATTGTATTACTATTCAGTTTGAACCTTTGTTTTATTTGATTAAATTTCAGGAGCTTGTGTGGTAAGCAGCAAAATTACTTTTCTTCTGCTATATTTGGACAGATCATAGTTGGCCATAGGAAAACCATCTCTTCAATTTTCTCTAGGACTGTGAGACTGAGAAGAAACAAGAGTGTGCCTCTGTTTTGAGAGGAATGAACAAAACAATTGCCAAAATCAAGAACTCAAATGCTCAGTAAGATGGTTAACATTTGGGGAATGCTATGTTTCCTGCATCGGTTGCTATGCTGTGGAAGCAGTTAGTCTCCCACTGTCCTCCAGTGGTCATACAAATGAAAATACCCATTGCCTGTCAAAGGGGTTTAAATATTTCCATTAAAATAAGTGGAGGGCTCTGTAAACCTGAGAAACACATTTCCAGGTGAAGTAGTTGCATGTTTATACCCTGTTCAAGCAGAATGGAAGATTGTCAGTGTTTTTCCTGGATGGTTTAGTTTTTCCCAGACTATCCTGACTATTCTTGGAAGGGGAAACTTAGATTAAGCAAGCTGACTTTTAAGATTTAAAAAGAAGGGAAAGACTCACTCTTGCCTAGATTAAGAAAACTCTTCTTTCAGGATCCAGTGCTGAATGGGGTAGATGAAACACTGTCATGTTTTGTAGCATTTTCTGCAGAACTGTGGCTTCTGTTAATCTCTCTAGTGTCCAATTAGTAAACTCCACATTGGATACAGTCTCTACTTGTTTATTTGAATTCTTACAGCTACTAGTACCTAGAATATCAGCCCTTCCTCCCCACTACAACCCCAAGGTGATGCATAAGAAAGGAATTTGGGGCAGGAGGAAGGCAGAAACCAAAGCCTATCTGTCTACCTGGCTGAATATTAACTAAAATCTGAGGGCTTCAGTGTATGCTGTGGAATTTGGTAGAAATTTAGTATTGCATTCAGTGGGAGTGGGGCTGGAGCCTGTGTGAAGCCCACAAGACAGGAGTCACAAAAGAATTTAGGTTGGAAGAGTCCTATGGAGGTTCCCTAGTCCAACCTCCTGCTCCAAAGAGGGCTATCTTCAAAGTTAGATCAGTTTGTTCTGGATCTTCACACATTCGTAGGTAAAATGACTGAAATTTATTTTACGTTTAAATAAAGTGATCTCCTGTTTGATATACACAAGTTTATAAAATGAGTCAAAATAGGAATTTTGGCTTTATATTTCATATTGGATTGATCATTCCTTTCATTGAAAAGCAAATGTTTACTCTCTTATGGTATGTGTTGGTGAGATACTGTGTCCAGGGGCAAAAGTAGATGATGACTGAACCTGTTTTTAATCTACTAGTTCTTGTTACCTTCTTGAGTGTCATGTGAAATTTAGTTAACAAGATCAATATGTTGCTAGGCTCATCATTATCTATGACTTTCCTTGCAGCGGTTTCCAGACATTCTTTGTTTTTAAACAAGAATGCCTTCTCCCATCTCCCACAGCTGCTGTTTCAAATTGCTAGACCTGTGACTTCCATTACAGCGGATAACAGCATCTTTTTGTGAAGTAGTTGGCAATGACTGCCTGTGGCTGGCTTTATTTGCCCTGGGGCTTTATATGTCGCTTTTGGACATTCCATTACAAGGAATCCTAATTTGTCCTGTTCTGACATTTTCCAAGTTATAACACACTGTGCACTTGCCAGGCATTAAGGCTTTTATGGTCTAAAAGTTCAAGGCTTCTGAGCTGCAGATCTCATTGTTTCTGACATTCAGCATGAGCTTCTAGAGCTTCACAGTACTGACATTTGCTTTCCTGGTGAAAAGGGACAGAATCTGAAAGTCTGCAAGTGTTGTGAAAAGAATTTTTATGCATTTCATGGATGTATGTTGGATGAAAGATCAATTTGGACCAAACAATAAGTAAGTTGGAAGCCACCCCCTTTGTTTAGCTTATCTGGAGATCCCTAGGTATCTAAGAAAAGTCATTTTCTCCTCATCTTTCCCCATAGTTGCCTCTGTTAAAGTCACCTTTTTCTGTGTACCTCTGCTTAATTTGCCAATTAAACTAACTAGTTGAGGAAAAAATAACAAATATTATCAAGAAATGGGTGATTATCCTAATGGGATGCAACTTCCTGACTTTCAGTAGTTTCAGACTATAAACTTTTGATCACAGAAATAAACATAGATGTTCTTGTTAGAGTACTTCCAGCTTGCTGTTCAAGAAGCAGAAATTGTAATTCTGTAAGTTTCTGTAAAATTGTAAGCTGCAAGTGGTGTGGTAAGTGTGTCCTCACATGCTGAGTTTCCACATAGCAAAGGGCGTGGTTGCTTGGCATGAGAAGTTACTAAGAAAAACAGAATGTCAGTTCCTCTATAGATAGTATTGAAAACGGACAGTGAGTTATCTTATAAAAAATTTGAATACATTTTTTCTTATATTGAAATTCTTTGTCAGCTCTAGTTCAAACTAGCTTGATCCTGCCCTCTCTCCACCTTTGATCTTTCCCCTAAACTTCCTGTAATAAGTCTTGTACAATCCCCATACGGACTTCCCCTGTATCCCATAATGACTGCTGTATGCCTGAAGGCTGTAACCACCTATAGTCTGTAAGGTGATTTGGAGAGCCTCTCTGTCAGGCTCATCTTGACAGGTTTCAGGCCTGGAGAATGGGCTGATGACTCTCCTCTGATAGCCCTGGGAGCAGTGGGCTTTGTTTCTCAAATTGGATTATTGAGGTTCCTCCTCCTGTTGTCATTCTTCTGTGCTACATTGTGTTTGGGGAGATGAGCCTTTACTCACATAACCTAACAATTTGCCATTCTGCAGTAATCATGGAGAGCATTGCAGTAATCAAAGCTAGAGAACACCATGGTGACTGAGATTAGACTTTGGGAGAACAACAGCAAACTTCTGGCTGATTACAGGTATTATAAGAACTCAATATGAGAGCTGCTGCTACTGAATGAGTAGTAGAATGTATATTGCTGTAGCAGGCAGGTTGTCTCATTTGGAACCAAAACTGCTTGTAAAGCAAAGTAAAATGCAGAACATTTTGGTCAGGGCCAAAGGCTGAAATAATCTAATCCTGATCTCTGAACAATAGCTAGCCAGGCACCAGATTTTCCACTAAGGACAAATATTTCTTATTAGCAGGACAAATAAAACTTTTACAGTGTTACGATGTTGCTTCCATCAGTGTATCATCATTGATTTTGTCAACAGATGAAGCACCAAGTAACTACTTCAGTCTTTGCCATGTGCTGGCTATGACATCTAACTATATTGTCCGGATCAGCAAAAATGGAGCTGGCTGTCATCAGCGTCATCAACTTTCTAAAAGCCTATTCACTCATGCCTTTTTATTAATCCTTCTCATAGACAATTTGCAGGAGAAGAGGATGAAGAGAGAGTTGTAGTGTCCAAATAAAAGCAGTCTTGAAGGAACTTAGTTTTGTGAAAGAATAATTGCCCTAAGTGTTTCTGAGAAACCTCAAATTTTTCTGAGAAATCTCAAATTCTAGAGTTCATAACAATGAAATTTTTAAAATCCACTTGTCTCATTTTCAGAACATTTGAAGGACTTCATGGCTGTATCTATACATTTACCCCTGCTTTCCTATCCAACAAACTGTAAACCAGCTCTAGTCTTGTAACTGTATAGACACATCAGTGGGCAGCGATGGAATGGATGAGGCTTGTTCTCAGTTACCTCAGCGTGCCCTGTAGTAGACTGTTTTGAAATTGTTATCTCATAGTTAATTGGACTTGAATCTGTGCTAAGACGACCTGAAACTGTTCCAACAGTGTATAAAACTAGTTTAAGGATTATCAGAATCAGGCTTCATTCATATCATACCAGGAATCCTATAAAAATGGCTTCAATGTAGAAGGAGAGTTTACAATGTCATATTAAGCACTGATTTACAGAATTAATATTGTTTAAATGCATGCTAGTTTATTTATATTAAGCTAGTCAGTCAGTTATACTATTTTTATATGTAGCCATAATGATCTGGAGATAAAAATACATTAATCTGGTAACATTAAAGTGATGATCTTACTCAAGAGATGCCGTGCAACAGTTTTCCATGCTCTTGGAGTTTGATCTGTGTATTGCTTCCTGAAAGGGCTGTACAGCTAACACCATTCAACCTTTGCCTCACAAGTTGTGTTACCACAAAACTGGTGCAGAGATTTTAGTCTTGCTAGGTTTTTACCTCTACTTATTCACTGCTAGGGTAAAAACAAAGAAAAGCAAGAAGGGAAAGAGAAGAACATGCAGTCACATGTTTGGAGTGAAATAGTTGCATGTCCACTGTGCCGACAGCAACTCTCCAGAACCACTTAAATAGTGCTGGTCAAAATGCAACACAGTTCAAGAATGATCCAGTCTTCTCTTTTTAGCCTCCTTTTCTGAAGATTCCCTAATTTGCTGTTTATCATTATTTAATCTTTATTTACATACCAGTCACTAATTTTATCATTCCAGTTCCTCACCTAGTCTTGTGCTGTCAGCCAGTTCTATTGACTATACAACTGCTACTGTGCAAGCTTTTAACAGACCAAGAAAAAAATGTTACTGCAGAAGAGCAGTATATGAAGCCATCTGTTTTCATTTCCAGAAACAATCCATACCTGCAGACTGTCTTTTCCCTTCTACTTAACAACAAAAGGCTGATTATTTCACAGTACATCTGTTACGAGCTCTGCCTTCACTGGCAGTGTATTAAAGTTCTCTGCAGTCTTTATAGGCTGCTGTCAAAAAGAATTGCCTTACTGTCATGGAAATTACTTGGTCCTTTGCCTGCTCATGGACCCTGCAGCTCTCACTGAGAATTGATCCTTGCATATTTGTACTTTTTGCAGGTCTTAGATACAGTATTCTGTGTCTGTATCTGTAATCTAGTTCTCTTTCAAAGAAATTAATTGACGTTATGTTAGGACTTTATGTAATGGTTTGAGTTCCATGGCCAGCTTCTATAGTTTTACAGCTTTGTGCTGCTGTCACTACTGATTCCCTTTTTGTTGGGACTATTTTTCCAGTATACATCCTCCATGTTGGCTTGTGTAAGGTGCAGAAAGGCATGTGAAATCCCTATTCTTTGAAAAAGCTTTAAAGAAATATACAACTCAGAAACACTACCATGTCTGAGGTGCATTCAGGAAACTACCTTGCGTGTGCAAAATATTAGCCTTTTGACAACATGAAGTGATGTTCCTCTGGAACAGTCCCATTGAAAACAGATAATTAGCATTATATCTATTCTCACAGTTTTTTTCAAATTTCAGCTCTTTATCTACTACTTAGATACTGCTGCTGCACCATTTTCTGAGTGGAAAGAAAAAAACAGTAAGAAATGAAAGTGTATGACAGAAAAGTGAGAAAAGACACTTTCTTCCATTTCTTAGTTTTAGAGACCATTTTTGTAAATCCATTCTCCCTTTTACAAAAAGACATAATGTATTTCCATTTTTTAAGTCAAGGCCATGGCCATTTTTTGAGGGAGGAGCAGCTGGATGATGAACTTCCTGGTTTGTTTGACTTACTAGAATTTTATTCACTTTACATCTTAGTTACATATTTTACTCAATTTACACCATAGTTACATACAAACAAGAACATGGAAAATTTTCACATCTGTTAGTAGGATACAGGTGTATAGTATCCACTGATATTACTAGAGTTTTGCATCTAAATCTGTAAGCAGTTTTGGAAGTTTCAACAGAATACCTCTTCTCAGAGGAACGAATCTTTACAAATAATATTTGCAAGTAGTCATCTGTGTTTTTAAATTTTTTTTCTGCCCAAGTCTTTTTACAGAATGTTTGGGGAAAAAAACTGTGCTAGGAGCTGCTACTAGTTGCCTTCTCTAATTGCAGCACAGTTGTAATAGCCTACCTGTAATAGCTAACCTAAAACTTGATAGGGCTCTGGATGACAGTGGATCCTTTACCTCCCAGTTGCCTGTTTAGAGTGTGCTCCCAGAAACAGCTTTCACTTTGCTTTCTGTAAGGGGCCCAGCTCTGAACAAAAAACTGTTAGTGATGGCTTTTTTGCTTATTCCTTTTTTTTTTTTTTTTTTTTTTTTTTTTTTTTTTGTCATATCAGCTGACAGTCCGTGAGGTGGAGTAGGAAGAAGATGTACAATTAGATGTGCTACAAGGCTGAGCCTGAAGGCAGGCTGCTTTGTCAATATCCCTGTCCAAGCTTCAGAACTCCTTTGGAAGAAGAGCTGGAGCTGTGATGTGGTTGGGAGGAAGGGGAGCTGGGGACTGGCAGAGCCCTTCTGCACAGTATGAGAACACATATACTAAAAGGAAGTGCTAATAAGGCAGGGGAGGAAGCAGCCACTTTCTTAACCTTTTGCAGTAAATATATCCTTGAATTCCTTATTTAAATGCTTTTTACTCCACCCTATCACAATTCTAAAGAAATACAGCAGTTTTCTTGGCTTGTGTTTGGCCTTTCTTCTAGTTTTCTTCTATTTCCATAACCAAAGCCTGAGCTCTCCTCAAGCTCCTTCCTACCTTGCCATGTCCATTTTTTCCCTGATCCTTCTTTCACACTTTCCAGCAGATTTACTAAGCCCTTTGACCTAAGGCTTAGACCTTAAACTTTTGCCTCTGTTTCAGCTTGTGAAAAATGAGCACAAAAACAAGCTTCCATAAAGACTTCTGTGCTGCAAAGCTAGCACGTGGCAATGACTATGCTGATAAAATGGGGACCGAGGTGGGAATACCAGATGTGGTGTTGTGTACTAAATCACAGTGTTTACAAGGCAAAAAATATCCTCTTAGGCTGCATCCTCAGAGTAGGGACATAGTGTTTTTCCCATTAGCACTAATGGAAGGCAAGAGGCTGAACTACATATCATGCGTGAAAATCTGCCCATTTGTACTTCTGTCCTGCGAAGCCGTCTTCTACAGTTCCTCCCAGCTCTGCTTCTGCAGCAGGAGGAACTTAGAGATGGGAGTTATATATGGCATTCTCTCAGTTACAAAGAAACGTCAATTCTTACATTTCATGTTTTTTTCTAACTCCAAACTTACGCAGTAGATACTGGGCAGATTGCCCCAGTGTGCATGCCACTTCCTAATGCTCCAAGAAACCTATAAGATCAAAGGTTTGCTGAAATGTGTGAATTTTGTGGTATGGTTTCTATCTTGTTGGAAGATGGTTGCACTGCTAGATAAGAGCCAGTAAAAGACTTCCCATCTCCAGTGAAAACTGAATGGGGAACTAGAACTGCTGGTCTCCTCTCAGTGTTATGTCAGGTACAGCTGGAGATAGTAACTGCTGTTCTTAATATGACTGAGCCATTTGGCTGCACTGTGTTTCAGAATTCAAATGTGAAAAATCTGTGTATTTGGGTAAAAGTTTGTGAACCATCATGACAAAAGATAATTAATTTCAGCTGAATTGAAATTGTCCAGTATTGAAGATTTTGTGGATCAAAATATAAACCCTTCCGGTAACCCAGGCAACCAAATCTTTATTACAATTACTTTTTCCTTGCTAGCCTTAAATAGTTGTCTGATATACACAGTGAGATAAATGCATACCAATTTTATGCACACAGTCCTTCAGTTACTGTAGTGATGGTCCTCAATTCCAACCTCTCAACACATTGTGTGTCTTACAGCTGCAAAGGGTGAGAGTTACAGGCTGTCTGACCTTGTTCTGAATGTGTATCAGCAGGTAGAGGTGTGAAACTGTAGTAGTGTTAAAAAGCACAATACTCTCTGAGTGTTGTGTGTTTACTACCTCAGGTTATAAATTTGGTTTACCATTTGGAAGTTTGAAGGTCAGAAAAAAAATTGTGGCTAGGTTATCTTTAGGAAGTCAAACTTTATCAAAATCAAAAAGGCATTTTACAGAATTTTGTAAATAAGTTAGTAAACAGTGAATCTGATTCAAAGTACCTGAAATGCAGCCATGGCAGTTTTTAGTCAGGTAAATAGCTCATTATATGAAGCAGAGCTTTTTCACATTCTGCCCAAAACTTTCCTTAGAAGAACTATTGGTATTTCACATGTTTGATGCCAACAGCCCCTCCAGTACTTCCAGAGGAAAGTAACTTATAACAGGACTGAACATGTTTTAATGTTCTTTGACAGCACGTGCCAGCTGGCCTGCAACACTCACTAGCCTGAAGTGATTAAACAGTAAAAAATCTCTTCCTACGTTACTTTCTTTTTTTCAGTCTTTCAGCAACCTGTGATACTTGCAAAAGGATGCCCATTTTAACAGCAGTAAGAATCAAAGTAATCACTTTGATTTAGCTTTTCACAGAATAGGATGCCAGAATACATATATGAGGCCTTTAACTTTCTGTTGAAGCTATGTGCTATTTGGAAGAAGGTGTTACGTTGGAAAATACCATAGCTGATTGTCTGCTCATTGTCAGTTCTGAGAGTAAAGAGTAATTCCATCAAATTGATTTTTCTGGAATAAAAGTGGCATGAAAGGAGAATGAAACAGCCTTGTTGATGAAAGATACCTTTAATGACTTACACAATAGAGGTGTTTTTTCCTTTTCTAGACAGATTGGGTGCAAATATATCATGTATTTTTTTGCCTCTAGTTAGGTGCCTTCAGGCAAAAGAAATCTGCTAGGCTTGTGTTGTATTACAGACTTACGGATTTTTTCTTCGACTTGCTACATCATCTCCTGCCTGCCTCAGGCAAACCCTTTCAAGGGACTCCCTATACAGAACCTTGCAAAGAGAAAGAGAGGGAGACTGTTTAAATGATTTCACGTAGGAGGAGCAGCATTGTGTCTCTATGTGTTTGCAGTTTGAAGGGTTTTTTTAGCAGTGATACAGGATCTTTCTCACCCCAGGTTAGTTGTAAACATTCCAGTAAATGCCAAGTGCAGCACAGAAGCCTGAGGTATTTCCCCAGCTTATACTACTATATCTGTATATCTAGCCTTTACTGTGATATAAAGTCCAGTTTCTTCTTGCAAGTGCTGTTCTATTGGTTGGAAAGTCAGTGTAGCATTTAACCACTATCTCCTAGCTTTACTCAAAGTAGGACAAAGTGATGCAAGGCTTAAGAGGCCTGCTGACAGTCTGCTTACGGTAAAACTGAGGTTGGCCCTCTGTCGAATTGCAGCAGTAGCAGAAACACTGAGAAGAGAAACATTCGCCCAGGAGGGCAAGGCTGAATGTAGGCAAGATCTTGTAACATTTCCCTCATGTTGGCACACTAATACGAGGAAGCTAGCTCTTTATGGCTGCTGCTGTTTCTGTCTTGTTCAGATAATAAATAAGAGCTTCCAAATCTGTTGCTTAGATAGTTTTTTTGAATGCTAGGTACAAGTATGCGTGCACACACACACGTAGAGAAAAGAAAAAATACCAGGCTCTGGGAGAATAATAAGGATAAGTGCTAAGGCCTTGTAGAGCTGTACCGCAGACACTGTTTGTCACAGACTCTTACAGGAATCAATCCAGCAAAAAGCTCCCATTGACGGCTATCGGTGTTCTTCTTACGAGAGAACAGACAATGCTACAAACACGATCGATATCACATTGAGCAAGGCAACCTTGCACACTGTGCCTAATGCCACTTAATGGAATAGGGGTTACAAAAGCAGTGCAATTTAGAGACCTTCCAATAAAGCTATTACATTCTAGGCTGAAATGGAGAACATTCTTTACAGACTTGTGCTATTTTTCAAACAAATCAGTCAATCGTGATATTTCCCTTGTAAACAAAAGTACTGTTTCAGTTTAACTTTACAATGCCTTCTGTTTGGCTGAAAGCCTGCTAGTATTAGGCCTGCAAATAAACTAAAACCTTTTTTCCAAGGGTAGGGTCTTCTGGTGGCAGTACTCGCATAAAATAAAGTTCATTGAGTCTGGTGAAAATGGCAAGGCCTAATTTTGCAGCTGTTACAAAAATGAGAATGAATGTCAGTAGGTCATCTCCTGTTCAAAGAGTGGCCACTTCCTAGTGGCAAGGTGATGGAGAGACCTCTATCAGACTCCCCAGATATCTGAAATCAGATTCAGATTTCTGAACCCACCACTGGTTGCCCAAAAGACCTCTTCTGTGTTCTGCAATAACAGCTTTCTACAGCCAGTTACTAATTTAATTAGCCTGTCAGTCAAAACCAAAACAGATCATTTTCAAAGGTTCATAACTAGAAAGTTTTGGCAGGTACATAGACCTGTGCAAAAGCCAAGCAGCTCCTGCAAAAGACATGTTTTTTAAAGAGTGATATGTAGGTTGCAGAGTAACACCCTTCTAAAGCAGGAGATGACAGTTCTTCAAACACTGCTGCTACTTTAATTGCACTCCTGTTGACAAAACCCTTATTACCGAGGACTGATCAATAACTGTATAACAAAGATGCAGGGGTGGAGCGATCTCTAAAGCTAGGAGTAAAGTGGTTGCCTCAGTGCTTTTTCATGCTTTTGAAACCTCGGCTGGCTTCTCCATATGCCCCTCTGCTGTATGGATGTAGTTGTACACATAGACCTTAACCTTAGCCATCAATTAGTTGATGAATTGTTGCCCACTTTCATGGTGCTACTTGCGGAAAACGCACAAGAAAAAAATGCAAGAGCCAGAATTCATTTGCCTGGGTAGCCAAAGTGTTGGTGTTTATTAACTTCAAAGTGCATGACTGCACAGCTTAAATATTCCTCTAACGTAGATTTTTGCACACATCCCAAATGTTCCTTCATGCAAATGATTAAAACTAACAGGCAAATTTTAGGTCTGCACACTTTTTTACCTGAAAGTGCAAATAATTTATTGTGAATTACCATAACCCTCTCACACTGTGTTGTGAAATCAAATGCACAGAAGTAGAAAGGGATCATTAAGTCAGTATTTGTTCTATAAATCTATCTAAAAATAAGAGACATACCAACTACAACAGATATACCTGTTTTCCCAGTTACTTTTCAAAGATCATTGTAGGACTGAGACAGGTGGCCAGAAGGAAGGAAAAAGTTTGGTGAAGGCCAGGCATATCAGCAGATCCTGCTAGGCAAGTCTATTTCCACATTAGAAGGAAATATTTCTTGTAAAATCAGCTGTTCTATCTATGAAGAAGACTAGATATAGTAGATTTGAAACTACAAATATTTACATAAAAATTTAGATTGTTTATAATAATTTCAGCATAAGTAGTGGTAAAACATCTTCGGTTTTGCAGGACAGAGGAACTGGAGCTCATGGCAAATGACTCTTACGAAGTCCAGTAATAAGGAAAACTATGCACTCATCTGAGTCATCAAGTCTGTTTATCTACCTTAGTTGAAGGAAAGAAAATATTTTTTCTTTTTCTCAGCATCCTGCCTTATCATCGTTTAAACCTTCAGATAAACAAAGCAGATCTAAATATAAAGCTGAGTGAACACAATCCCTTATTGTCTTCAAAACATATGTATGAGAATGAGATCTATGGGTGAAAAGGTAAGAAGAATCAGTTCCAAATATGCTTATGGTTATAGGCATATGGCGAAAGTATTCTTAAACTTGCCTGGTACCTAAGATGACCATGAGCAAGCAGCTGGTGCACACTGTAGTAAGCCAAAGCCTCCTCTCATCTCTAACAGGTACAGGATGGCCCCCAGCAGATCTTAAAGCAAAGCACCTTCTCAGCTTCTATCTGTGCTGCCTCCATACAAGGGGTCACTAAAAGTTGCCATATGTATTATTTGCAGAATATTAAAGATCTTTCTGTTGAATTAATTTACCTCAACCATAGACAACTGAGTACAAAAGTTCTGGTATGTAGATGCAGGTATTTTTGTCTTGGATATCTCTGTTGCTCCTTCTATATTAATTTGCTCCAAGTAAAGATCCATCTAGACTGGGAAGCCCAGTGACAAGTATTAGTTTACAAGTCATTTGAGGTGAACTTGTCTATTTCTGTCATATCCTACTCTATATTTACTGCAGTCAGCCTTTCAAAAGGCAAATCATAGCAGCAATTAATTTTACTTCAACTAATTTTTAGGAGAGCTTCTGTTTTAAAATAAACAGAAAATACATTGTCTGTGAAAAGAAACGATGGGATCCTTACTGGAGACATTCTAAAAATAAAACTTACGAGCCAGAGCCTGGATTCTATCAAAGTAATTAGGAATGCAAATTCATTAGAGCTTTATTCAGATTAATTCAGATTTCTGTTTAGGAAGATAGCATGGCCCAGTGGAAGTGGCACTGAACTGGGACACAGCAAAACTTGCCTTGGCTCTACCACTGTGCTGTCTGGCAGTCTCAGGAAAGTCATTTTTTGTTCTGGGACCTCACATCAAAGCACTCCTACCTTTTCCAGATATAAGATACAAACTCTAGTATGAACTGTACTTCCCTATAACACTTACACTATCTTGCAGAGTTTTAGCACCTGTTTTGTCCTTCTAGGGTCTGTACTTCATGACATTTCAAAACTAGAAATCAAGAGGAGAGGTCTACAGACTAACTTAGGCTTCGGGCTGTTTGTTGCCTGTACATAGATATGTGGAACCATTTGAGATGTCTCAGGTTGTCCCACTTGGCCTTCAGCTGCTGTTTCAAGAGTGGTTAGGTCTCCCATTAGTCCTGATCTATATCTGAAAATCTTTTGAGGATATCTCAGATCCCCTATGGCATCTCAGATGTCATTAATCAACCAGATCTGGGCAACTAAATCCAACTTGAGATCCCTCTTTTAAGAACACAGCTTTCTCACAAAGTCAGTGGAGGAAGGCTCCTCACGTGGGCGCACTGGAGTGTCCTCCAAACAAGTTTACTTTCCCTTGACAGCATAGGAAGTCCAGGCTCTTAGGCTTTTCCTTTCTCCTCCCAATCAACTTAGCATTGCCTTTCTTTCTCCATTGGCCTTCACAGTATTGCAGCAGCAATTTATTGTCTTTAAAATCAAACTGAGCTGTGAATTACTTGAGCCACAATTCAGGATGTGTGACTTGTTGAACAAACATGTTCTTTCTTCGGATTTCAGCTGCTAGCCTAGGTAAAGATCTACTTTTGGAGCACAGTCAGCTTTGTTCTTAGGCGATGAAGTATTCATTGATAACTATGTTTGGAAAATAGAGCTGTTAATGCTTTCCTCTCCCTACTGTGTAATCAAATGTAAATACTATCGAAAACAGTACTCAGATTTGATTACAGTCTTACATTCCTGATTTCTCCAGAAGTGCCCAGCCCTGGAAATTGCCTGATCAACTCCAGATGCTAAGGGGAAGCAGAGAGAATGCCATATGTCCTTGGGAGGCACTTAACAGCATGCAGAATAAGGCCCTGTTTGGCAAGTGATGAAATTACAATTTCCTTCAAGTGTACTGGCTACTTAGTACCTGTTTATTAATCTTTAACACAAGTATAACCGTTTCTTGGGAAACAGGATAGAAAAGGGTGTTTTGTTTTTGTTTCTACCAGTTTGCAAGGAGAAATACAGTGACAGATCCTACAAAAGTTACCTTTCCTTTCCTTCCTCCTCAAAAAAGCCATGAGAGTAAAACCCTTCTTCTGTATTCAGGCAAGACAGCAGAGTTTCTAAATTACAAAATGCCTTCTCTAGGATTACTTAAAGACCATAAGTCAGGTGGCTCTTTGTGGACCCTTTCACACTGCTCTGCCAGGGTCCCTTGACTAGGTGACCTTGGACTTGGTTGTGTTCTCTGCACAGGCTGAGATTATCCCTGCATTATAATACCCTCAGCTGGTGAATCAGGCTCAAATTCTGCTCAGATAGCCAAAATTGCACTAAAGAGGCTGGTCTTAAACTACTAGGATTATGATGATGATTTGCCTCATAGCCGTAACAACTTTTTTCTGTTCTCCGTGTAATCTGGGAAATGAGTGAATAATGAAAGGATCTGCAGTATCAATTATGCAGATATTTCTCTGTTCAAAATGCAAGAGCACTCATAAAGGAACGAGTACATTTGTGACTTACTTCGTTGTAATTTTTCATCTTTGCTTGTTAAAAAATTGATGTAGTTCTCCAGTGAAAACCATGCCCTAGATTCTAACAGACAGAATAGCCTACAGCTACCTCAGACAAGAACTGTACAGAGGAAATGCCTTGCAATACGACATGATGGAAATCAAAGAACACTCTTCATAGAAAGTAAAACTAGGCAAGGGAAGGACCAGCTCATGTTGGCTGGGAGCTCATGGCTAGTGTCACTGTGTTAGAGATCCTGCAACATTCATGTGTGCTAAAGTGCACATGGATATATATTAAGCAACTTTGAAAATTATCAACTTGCTGTTTCTCTGATGCAAGCCTGCAAAAAACAGACCTCCAGAGGGATATGTAATATGTGTTGCTAAGGCTGTTCTTAAGGAGAACAGCTCAGGCTTAAAGCTGTTCTACAAATTTTATAAGACAATTCAAATATTCTTCTAGATAAAATTTAAGGGTGGCCTGAACATAAAAGTGCCTATTTTGGCTTAAAAAATATTTTGCCTTTTTTTTTTTTTTTTTTTTTAAACAGAACATTTGAGCTTTTTTTTTTTTTGATTTTTCAACTATCAAAATCATTAGATTTTCTGTGGCACAGAAATAAGTCTGTCCCAATCTTTCCCCTCCCCAATCAGTCCTATCAGAAATTTAACAATGAATCGTAATAAGATAAATATATATGTGTGTGTGTACAATGAAACATAATAAATATTTTATGCAATATATTCATCTGATTTTCATCAATATGAAAATGAAATGATGATCAGTGAAATATATTTCATGTAATATATTCTTCATACAAAGAAAAAGAACAGGCTTCATTTTAAATTTACTGCATTTGAACAGATATGTGCCTAATCCTTCCTTCACCCCTCATAGGTGTTGAGCATGACATGACTGGAGTCTCAGAAAGACAAGTCATAGGATCAGAATCACTCATAGCAAGACTTTCTTGCCCTGTGTTGTTACTGAGAATCTCAGGCAGGTATGGGAGACATCAAGAGTTAGACAGTATGTACTTAAAGTGTGCCATATCTGTGTGATAATACAAATCACAATGTAACTAATCCTGATAAACACAAAACTAAGGTTTTAGAAAGCTTTCTAAATTTTATTTCAGAAATAATGATAACTGTATGTGTGTATCTGATATGCTGCTAAACTCCTGAAACACAAAAGCTGCAAAATGGCACTTTGATTTTAAAAATAAGGTTTATTTGTTTCACAAAGCTCTTCACCTTTATGCTCATGCATAATTCCCACATGCATTCAGATGATAAGACAATATCAAAACATTGTCTTTCTGAACACAATTCCAAGAACCAGTAGCTGTGAGCTTTCTGTATCTTCTTAAAAACATCTTTGTAATAATACTTTTAAAAGAGAACATGTAGCGTAGCTAGTGTGGGAGTAGTTAATATGTGTATTTCTTTCAGAAACTTCAGGGTTTCTTTTAAATATGAGAATACGAAGAGTAGGGGGAAAAGCATGTGGAGAGGCCAATGAAGCAGTACACTTTCAAAAAACATTCTGGGCCGAAGTATGAATCACAACCCTGCTACAGTTGTGGATGCTGAAGTTAATGCAGGGATGAGACACAAGGATCTGAATGGACGAATCGAAGGCCACTGTTTAGCATTACTCAAATTGCTTCCTGTTCCTATTTTAGAATGAAATTGCATTACAAGACTTACAGAGCTGAGCTGTAAGTAACAATGAGAATGGAAGATAAAATCCTTCTTTACAGGATCTACCAGTATGGTCTGGCTTGCTAGGTAGATTCTTGTTTTTTGCCATGAATATATCACAAGCTAATGGGGTGTTAATGGCCACTTAAAAATCAAAAATGAATATTTAATAAGGTTATCAAGATCAAGATAAAGGTCACAGTCTATTCTCATTTACACTAATTCCTGCTGAGAGTAAGTCCACTGGTGATCAAATTTGCCTGGCTGTACATAAAGCCAGAAATCCATTCTTCCCTCATTTGGAGTAACTGTTTTTATTCATGGCATTTTTCTGTTGGGCCATTCAATTCCTGACCGAAGCTTGCAAAGCAAGCAAAATACGGGTAACAGCTCTGAATCCATGAGAGCACCTACTTTCTGTTGCTCAGTGTGCTTGGTATTGCAGTCAAGCTCAGGGGCCAGATCTTACTCACACAACTGAGAACTAAGATGACTGCTGGCCCCTTAGAAGTGCAGGTACGTAGTCCTTTCCGGTACTGTGGCCAGCAGCTGCAGTGGCTCCACTCCCGTGGGGACCACGGGAGTCTTGCTGGGGCTTTGGCACTTCAGGGCCAGCCCCGTTAGTGCTTGTTCACCTCAGCACTTAGCGGTGAATTTCTAGCTCAGTGGCTCAGATCTCTGCTCTGGCTTTATTTCTCTCTACCCCAGCACGTAATTCCTGGATTTGATTTAATTTTTAATAAACTCAGTGTATAATTTAGTAATTTTTATAGCATCATGTAAATGCTGCTCATTTTTCTTTAGTAGCTTGATTTTTTTTAACTTTTTAATATTTTGTGTTGATAGTGAATAGATCTGTTACAGACACATTTACTCTGTCAAAACTTGGAGGCTATAGTCCGCTTTCCTTGCTACTCAGGTATTACACTCAGTGGATTTAAGGTGTGATTTGAAAGCTGCTGCTTAACAGGGCGGTAGTTACTATGTAGTTGCTATTCATAGTCATGAGTACATGGCATTCTGATGCATGGATGCAAAGACAAAAATGGATTCTCTTACTTGTAGAAACAGAAGGAGGTGTCTGTAAATGAACAATACTTCTACTTGAATTTTTCTGACAAAAAGTTGTATCGGTCATTGACTTCCAAGTTAGTGACTAGGAAGTGACAGGGAAGACTTGGTTTGTCAAATTAATATACTAAACCTTTCTGTTTCTACTCACTTTCTCAGTTTTACTAGAAATGAAATAGTAAACAGAACTAGCCAAAATGGGATTAGACCTACTCGTTCTGTCAGTTTCCTTGTTCTTCGTTTCTTTCTTTTCACACTGTTTGCAGAAGACAAATCAGTAGCTCATGAGGAGGATATTGGAGGTTCTGCTTCAGCAGAAGGTGTCCTCCAGTAACACACACGGGCAAGACTCTTGGAAGCCGGGGGTTTCTGCCGTTTGTCTGTCGGTTGCAGGTAGATTAATTACAACACTCAAAATGAAGAAGAATATCCTGCTTTCCTAGACAGTTATCTCCCTCCTCCATCTTAGCCCTTCCTTGCACTGGGCAGGAAGAAATGTGAGTGCTATCTAAACCCTTCAGATACCCTCAAGTTCATGCATCCTGATAAATTGTCTGTCTTTCTTCCTTTAGTTACTGTATCCATATCACATTTTGTCAATTTTTTCACCTCATTCATTGATTGCTATCATAGGGCTTCTTACTCCCTAATCTTCCAGAAAGTTATGTTGTGCTAAACTGTGGGGAAAGGGGGGTGGGGGGACACGGACATTTTGCCTGGTGAGTTGCCCTTCTAGACAGCAGCAGCAGGAGGCAGAGAAGCCAGTGGTGAAGTAAGTCAGCGCCTAAGCAGAAGAGGGAATTGCAGCACAATAGGAGTAAATTGGCACATCACATAGTAATGTAATCTGGAGATATTTGAGGCAGATTTAAAAGACCATCAGTGGTCCTGAGAAAGCAGCATAGCAGTGGCAACACGGAAGTCTGTACTGGGTGGTTTACCTTGCTATTTGGAAACTTTTCATTGTGCTCTGTGCAGACTTCTCTCTAGTGTCTCTGTGGGTGCAGAGCTGGATTCTGCAGCTTTTCTTAATTTCAGTAGTCTTTTCTGCTGTACATTTACCTCTAAAATTGTTTAGTCCTTCCTTGTAAACTGGCCCGTCCCAGAGTCAGCACTTCCAATCTCTGCCAAGGAGGTTGTCTTGGGCAAAGCTGCCATTCATTTTCAATGGTGTTTTTAGTGAATAACAGCCAGTTCTCAAGTGCCCTTCTCAGTGAGCAGCCGAAGGCCAACTGTAGCAAAGCTAATGAAGAAGGAGCAATAGATAAGCCCTGCAGTAAAAGTCTCCAGAACCAGAGTACTGTGTTTTTTTGCTCCGTGTGTCTACTTCTGCCATCACTTGTGTTTTGTTCAACACAAGTCACTGAATGAATGACCTCCATAGGTAAAAATGTGAGCCTTTAGAGCTTGAGATAAAGAGTCAGGAGCTACCCGGCAGTGTTATGGAAGGGAACATGTAACAACTTACTACCTAATTAGCTACCACTATCTTTGTAGTAGCAAACCATTTCTTCTGTTCTCCACACAGGCACTCACAATAATTTCTTTGTGTAATGCCTTTATTTATTTATAGCGTTTGGAATAATTACTTTCTTTGCAGCTACAAAAAAATCATAGTTTGAGCATGACCTTCAGTACAGCACAGCTCTAACTGAATTTCCTTTTCCTACCTTCAAATTTGTGAACATTACTGAGAATGAATACCATTAGAATAGTAGCAATGTAAATCCTTGTTTTAGATTTCCAATTGATACCATTTTACAAGCATAATTTTCACCACAAAAATGAACAAAGATACAAAAGAGTTCTACAAATGATATCTGATAAATTATTTTGGAAAGTTTAGCTGGGTTTCTAAGCCATTTAACTTTAGGCATCTAAGTTAGTTAAGACTAATTAAGACATTACTGCCCGAGGGAGACAGATGCTGTCAGACTAGGGTCCTATTTTTCGGCTGTGCTCTGGTATGATTTCTCTACCTTTGCTGACTATATGAGAAGCCTTGGGAGACCAGTATCCTGATATAAATTAAGCAGAGTGAAAACACTTTCAGAGGGGCCAGCTCATAGCCGCTATCTCGTTGTAGACTGGCTGCAATGAAATTTTAAGACTGCAGATGTATTATAATGAAGTGTCTGTGTCCCTAAGCTATAGCTGAGTCACAGTTGCTTGGAACTTCGCTTTTCATCATACAATCTTCATTCTAAGACATTTCCTTTTACCCTTTAGAATGTCATAATGTTAATTTAAGTACTAGTTTTCTAAAATATTCCAAAGAAAAACCTACAGTGGTAGAATCAACTAACAAAGCAAGCATAACTGGCTTGTTTACAATTAATTCTGACTTCAAAAATTAACATTAGATAATGGTCATTCTTTTTCTTTCCAGCGCTCAGGTGGTGCCTTAGCTATTCCTTTGTGTGCATTTCAAGGAACTGTATCTCTTCAGGCACCCACGGGAAAAACCCTCTCTTTATCTACATATGAGGTAAGCACAGAGGGGCAAAAAATAACACCCACGTCAAAGAAAATTGAAGTATATCGATCTAAGAGTGTTGGTCACGAGCCTAACCCAGAGGAGTCTCCTAGTACCTTTGCTGACACAAGTGTTAAAATTCATTTAGAGGTTCTTGAAATTTGTGACAATGAAGAGGCCCTGGATACTGTGTCAATCATCAGTAATATCAGCCAGTCCTCCACACAGGTTAGGTCTCCATCCTTGCGGTACTCACGGAAAGAAAATAGGTTTGTTTCATGCGATTTAGGGGAATCTGCCTCCTACTCACTCTTCATACCATCAAACAATCCTGACAGTGATATTAACATATCAATTCCAGACACTGTCGAAGCTCATCGGCAGAACAGTAAAAAGCAACATATGGAAAGAGATGGTTATCAGGAAGAAATACAGATGTTGAATAAAGCATACAGAAAATGTGAAGAAGATGGCAACAACAATTAAAAGACATTTAATCTAGACATTTAAACTGATTTGACAGACACTGCTCCTCTTGACTCAAGTTGTCCTAGAAAATACAGTGACAACTGTTTTTTCCTAATAGATAAATTACTTTTGTGTGGCTCCACTATTAAATAGATCAAAACTTTTAACCGCCTGTAGATAGGAAAACAGAAATACTTAAGTGCTTTACAGCTTTGCATGGTGAATTTTAAGTTATTTATATATCTATTTATTTGAGGAACACTCATGTCTAAAAAGAATTCTAAATAAAGTCTTAGAAAACTGCTTTGGTTGCTTGTTGGCACTGGGTGGCCTGTCCACAGGAACCTGCGGAAAATAAGGGAAAAACTCCACCCAAGAAAAGTTTTAACAGTTTTGACTAACTTGCAATTCTTCTCTTACTGCTGTGCAAGACTTGAAACATTTATCTGCAAAAATGTAGCAAAAGCATAAGACTGACTCACTTACTTGACTAAGCAAAGGATTAAAAGGCAAGTGATTGAGGTTTCTACTGTTCTGTATGTGATTCATATGTAATACCTATGTAACTGGCCACTGTTAATATCTTCAAATACAGATGGCTGAAATGTAAGCATGCATGTTCTGTAAATACGTCATCATGAAACTTAACAGTGTTCTCATGGCTTGACATTTCTTTAGTCAAGTGTGTAAAATGTTGGTTAATTTTATGCCGGTGACTCTAAGTAGAGTACGCTTTTTGCCTCCACGGTATCTTACCAAGTTAAGAGGTTTCCAAGCCTTATAGAATATTTGCACTCAATCCAAATAAAGATAACATCTGAAATGTCTGAAGAGCTAGAACATCAAAATTAATTTGATTAATTTTTCATGTTTAAATATTTTCAGACAAGAGGCATCCCTAAGCAAGGAATAGTGATTTGCAATGTGGTCTTCATCTTCAAGGCCCATTTGAAACTAGTACTTTCACAGCACAACCGTGGAATGGGCCTAGCTTGCAGATTGCTGTAGAAGTCCCGGTGGCTCACAGCAAGGACACTAGCATTTTTTCTGTCAACAAACCTGTCATCGTTCTTTGGACAGACTCTCATACTTTAGAGCTAAGATAGTCAAGAGTCTGGGGTTAGAGCTGATCTGTGACTTTTGGAGCTGGGAGAAGGAGCTCCTTACAGTGGTCAAGCTTAGAGATCTAACTTACATATCAACCTCCAGAGAGCGAGGCAGATAGGTTCCTGCCCTGGATCACCCTCAGGAGGAGTCTGGTGTAACTAGTGAATGCCTTTTTTGTGTCAAATTCAGATAAGAAGTGGCCAAAACAGTCTATAGAGTCTGCAAAATTTACATGAAGTATGTTGCAAACATTTGAAATGCTCATGTGTTTTGACTGAGAGCTCCTTTTCTGAGGTTTTATCTTTCATTTCAGTTAAATGGAGGAAAATAGACTCCCAAGACTTTCAGCTGTTTGACTAAAAGTCACACTACTCTCTAATGAATAGATTTAATTTTCAGTGATATATGTGATGACATAATCATTTGTATGCCTGCAGTCATCCTGTTTTCCACTCAATAGAAACAGGCAAGGGAAAAAAACCCAGACCACATTCAGGATCCTGTGTGGATTATAAACAGACAAAGCAAAGGGGCTAACTACTGTGTCTCCACAGTTGACATTCAGTGTGAAGGCATGACAACAAACTGCCACCTTGCCTTCTCACTTCAGCGGCCTGTATTGGGCATGTTGTCACTGAATCACTGGCGGTACGGTGACAGAGATGGAGATGAGAAGAGAATCAGGGTCAAAGGCTGCAGGTTGCAGTGGTAAAGATGGATCACTCTGCAACTCACGCTTTTCACATGCTATCTTTCCAAGCTGAAAACAAGGGTACTTTTAAGATTCCCTCAAGACTCCTAGTACCACTATGTTATATTTCAGGTTTAACAGGAAACTACAATAGAAGGACTGAGTGATCCATGCCAAGTCTGTAGAATATGTCTTTATCTAGATGTACAAAACAGAGAGGCATTGTGCTGTCTCTGAAGATACTGCTTTTCTTTGCCTTCTATAGAAGGAACTCAAAAAGTTGATTTATAGCAACAGATGCACTTCATCACAGCATCATGGCTTTAAAGTTTTGTCAGGTGTTTCTTTTTTTTCCTGAGAAGTGATGTGGACTATGCTGACAAGCAGATTAAATGCTGATGTGTTAATTGCAGATAGGTATGTTTAGAAAGGGTTAAAATTTGGAGGCATTAACATTTTTCAAAGATGTGACCTGAGCTTGACGTAACCGCAGAATATTGTCCTACTGCTGTAATAAAAACTACATTTTCTTTAATGAATCTGTAAATCTGCTAATGTACAAATGTCTGATTATTTTATGGTTTGCTCTAAAATGACTCACATAATTAAACATTTTAAAGTGTCTGAAAACCCAAGTTGTAATTATTCAGTAGATACCAGTTCCTTGCACAAAGCACCAGATGTTTTATATACACTATTAAGGTGTCCTCATTTATCATTTTTGGAAATTGGACTTTCTTAAAAAACAATTCTTTTATAAAAGTTTGTCAGGAAAACATTTTTCTTCCTCTTCTGTTGTTTTTCTCCTCTCTGACCTTTTTATGTATTTCAGTGACAGCTGGATATTTGAGAGCAAAGTGGTTTTCAGTGACCATTTGAAGGTGACTCAAAAGAGAGCTCCTCTCTGTTCAGGCACCACAGGGACTGAATGAAAAAATATCCTTTTGAAAATATGACCTGAATTTGTAATGAATCTTCCCCTCCTGTTAGGACTTGGACTATGAATAATGCAAAGGATACAAAATAAGAAACTGGGAAATAATTTTTGAGATGATCTTTGGTAAATAGTATACCCAGTGGGTCAAAGTTTCCTGTCAGTGGCACTCATGTATACTGAGAATAATGTTATGTTAACAAAGTTAAAAGAAAAATCTGCTATAAGCAGGGCCAGGCACAAGAGTCACAAATGCATCGAAAGATTGTGCTTCTTGAAATAATAAATATAGCTAGGTAATGAAATATAATCTTCCTATAATAATCTTAATAGAAAACACTTCTTAAAACATCATATTATTTTTAAAATGCAGTGATTTCATATAAAATAATAATTCAGTGTTACTTGTACATTATTTTACCTTTATAGATTTGGGGTTGATGCATAGATTCTGGAACATGATTTCACTTCCTGGTATGTATCACTATAATGATTTAAAAAATCAGTGTTCAAGTATTATGTTTCTCTGTCATAATGTATTTTATAGATTTAGATAGTTGTCTGAGGGCAGAATAAACTCTGCTTTTCTAGACTTTACAGCTACGGTATGCATTACAATTCCCACATATATATGTTCCTGTATGTTGTATATTCCTCTGTGTTTTATCAAACAATCTAATAAGATACTTGTGTCCTTACACAAATCATCTTTACTCACAGAGGAAGGCCTCTTGACCGCAGTACTGTTACTTTGCAATAGTAAGATTCACTCATGGGGTTGAGAGTCTTTAACACTGGATCCTCTTCCGTTGTGTCATATCATTCTCAGTGTTTACCTGTCAGTAGTTCCATATTTCTTCATTAGAAATTTGACTTCACTAAAAATCTCACCTCAGAATCCTGGAAGGAAGACACTGTCTTTTGTCCTTTTGGAGAACCTGCTGCTACATAAATAAACCATTGTGTACAGATCCATTACTTAACATGACGCAAACGGGCTACTGAAGTGGATGAAAATGAATGTGAACAGTGGTTAAAAGTTGAAAAGGACCAGTAATTTTCAAAACACTGAGATTATTTCAAGAAATACATTACCATGCATATTAGAAAAAAAGATCTTTACATTAGTAGATGCCCATTTACTGTATTTTCAGCATCTAAAGCTACAAATCTACTGCAAATACCTGCATTTTTAAAGTTTTATTTCCATGCAGGTGGAAGCTTTCCTTGCACACTTAAATCTTCAAGCATATACACTTCCTGAGCATCCAAATGCAGTATCATGTTGAGATACTGGATCAAACAGAATAAATCTGTTGAAGTTACCTCAGTGATTTCCCTATAAAGTGGTGATGAAATCTGTTAATTACGATCCTCTCCTCTCAGTTGGCTTATAAATTATTTGTAGTGGCCTCTTGAAGTACTTATTTTGTGTTTTGGTTACAATGCAGTTGGATTCTGTTCCTTGGGTGTTCTAATCTCTTAGCAGTGCATCCATTCTGAAACAAAGTGAATCCTTGTAACCTCACTCTCATCCCACATAATGAATTCAGAATTGTGAAGAGAAAGTGTTGGTGGTATTAATGAACGAATAACTAAAAACTAGCGTGGTGTATGTCCTAGCATCAGGTTTGTCCTCTCTGTAGGGCCATTATGTGGTTCTGTGGCTCTTTATGATAGTGTCTGCAGTCTGCTTTTTATATTATGAACAAGAAAATGAGACTAGAGAAATTACTTGTTCTTCAGATTTTTAAGGGTTGTCTGTAGCTCCCAAGGTACAAGTGAATGTGGTCATCTATTGCAGCCTCCTTTATAGGTTTATCATTGCAGGAGTTTTGGGTACCAATGCCTGAGAAAAACTTACCTAACAATGTCTGTATAAACTAGGTGAATAGCTGCATGTCAAAGAGCTTATTTTGTTTACCTTCTGAAATTACATTTACATATTTTTCCTAGTAAAACCAGGGGTTTCTGTGAGTTTTTACTTCAAAGTCAAGATCCTGTCTTTCCTAAATTCAATGTTACCCAAGCACATTTTTCTTGAATGTTGAATAGGTGCAGCAAACAAAACGAGCTTTCTGAGAGCTTACTGAGGTGTGCAGAAGTTAGCACAAGATGCAGCTGTGTGTCTAGGCAGCAGCTGAGTGAGGGAGCCACACACATTGCTGAAGGGATACACACGTTAGTCCCTGTTTGGCGGTAAGTGTTTCGAATGTTCAGCTGGGGCCTTTTCAGTCTAGCTCTTCACTACTTTCAGCCTAGCATCAGACATGTCTCCTGTTCTGTTCTGAAACTACAGAACTAGAGATACTAATTGCCCCAATTTATATTCACCAGCAGGCTAAACTCAGCTCAGAAATTCACTTGTGTGTGGATAATGTCATGCCATTGATGTGAGAACTCATACTTGAGCAGCAGGATGTGTTTTTCCATCTCTCCTATCCCACTGTATCAGAAGGATTTGTGCCGTTCTCCCTGGTTTAGCTTACAGAGATCTTCTGGTGACATATTTCAGGGGGGAGATCTTTTATTTTAACATTCGTTCTTAGATTTCTAAGAGTTATTTTTCTTTGGCTCTTCTTTACTCTCTAACTGGTTGCCATTGTGGGACTTCTCAAGAATATTGTGAAATTACTGTTAGTTTATGTTAGTAAGTGTAAGAAATAATGGAGTATGCTCTCTAGTCCATGTTAAGCCACAGAAGCAGGATGTGAAGGGGGAAGTGAGGAAGAAGTATATTTCCTTCTCTATTTCTCATTTCTCTCTCATCCTCATTTCTTTAATTTGTCTGTCAGATGATTGCCTCAGTACCCTCCAGTCTTCTGTATTCTTGGTCCCCTCCTTGTCCCCCTTTATCAGGTATCTGGGTAACCTCACCCAAAACCACAAAGTTCAGCCACTCTCTCCGTGATGATGGCTCGTAGACCTGGTGCTCTGTTCCTGACTTGCCTGTTCTCATTCACATCAAAATCGCAGTCCCTCTTGCATTCCTTTGAACATGAAATGCAGTATAACTAAAACAGACCATGTGATGTTTCCTGTACAAACTCTCCTTGTGTTGAGACTTTAGCATGACTCCATGTGTGATACTATGCCATTTTATAGATATACACATTAGCTGTAGGTATGCTGGCATTATCTATACGATACAGTGTAGTACATTGCAAATCTGGTCCTAAAAGCAATATAGACTCATCAGTCTGTGCAGCCTGTTTCCTTCATATGAGTCCTGCTCTGGCTTCCCCTTCTTAGCTGCTAGTTTTCACTGAAGGTCTTTTACAGCCTACGTCCACCGTACCTATTCTGCATTATTGTCTAGCTCAAGGTTGATTTCCCTTTGCAGTCAGCCGAGATGCCAAACTCCGTTGTTGATTTGCTCTGTGGAACTTGTTAGGAAAAAAAAGAAAGATTTCCAAAATTGTGCAGAGAAACAACACAAGTAAAAGACAACACTGAAAGTAAGCACAGTGGCTTAGAAAAAACAGAGCATGGAAAAGGCTAAGCAGAGCAGCAAGGTAAGTGGCTGCTTGGAAGCATAAAGCATTTTTTCCAATGAAAGGGAATAAACAATATGTAGGCAACTAGTTCTTGCTATTTTACACAGTAAATTGCTGCAGGTAATTACCTTTCAGGTAAATTGCAGGTTTGAGATTTAGAGAAAATAATTTCTTAAAATAATTTCATTTTCTCTGAAAGAAGCAGCGCTTAACCTGAAAGAAGTTGGAAAATCTGTACATGACATTGTATTTCAGAGATCTGAATGCTAATAATTTTTAAATGAATATGAATTGTGATGGGGTGACAGCAAAGAAGAAAAGGCAAAAAGAAAATGATATAAAGAAATGAGACTGAAGAACCATTTATACTATCACAATGGTATTCAAGGGGACAAAAATAACATTAATTACTATTGAAGACTAATAATTCTGCTAGTAATTCTGTCTAAATTAAAAGGCTTAATTTAATACTTCAGAGAACTTGGACAAAGTGTACCACAAAGCAGCAGTCAACACAGCATACCCTGAATTGGCAGTTACTTAAATATGTATATGTTATATATATATATAATGAAAGAATAGTAAAAAAACAGTTCTGGTACACAGAAAGTATGTAATACTAGATCAGATCTGTAATTGCAAAAAGAGTTTTTCCTTTAGGCTGAACTTACACTACGTATTATATTGAATATTATATCATACGCTTCACTCCCAGCTACGTTTCAGAGAGCGCTGTCGCCTTAGAAGTTGGTACTGTCAGGCTGGTACAGATACAAAGCACTGTCGTCTGCGTCTTGCCGAGAGCCTCGAGGCTGTCACAGCTGACGCAGCTGCCGTTGGGAGAGGGCATCGTCCAGAACACCTGAATTTGCTCGGAGAAGAGCCCCGCGGCGGGGCAGGGCGCCCCGCGTCCCGCGGCGGCGGCGCTGCGGCGGGCGCGGCCTCGAACCCGCGGCGCGGCGGCGGCCGGCGCAGGCGCAGGCGCAGGCGCAGGGGGCGGGGCTCGCCGGGCGGAAGTGAGGCGGCGGATGAGGCGGGCCGCGGCGGCGGCGCTGCGTGCCGGCGGCGGCGGCCATGAGCTACGAGCAGCGCTGGGAGCGGGGCCGCGGCGGCGATGGCGGGCCGCGGCCCTCCTCGTCCTCGGGCGCCGCGGGGGGGCACGGGGGCCGCGGCGGCGGCGGGCGGGGGCGCCACCCCAGCCACCTCAAGGGCCGCGAGATCGGGCTGTGGTACGCGCGGAAGCAGGGCCAGAAGAGCAAGGAGAGCGACCGGCAGCAGGTGCGGGCCGCGGGCGCTGCGCTCGCCGCCGCCCGGCTGCTCCGACCGTTCTCTTCGGTTAGGGGCGGCCGGGGCGCGGGCGGGCGGCCGCACCGGGGCCCCCGTGCTCAGTGCGTGGTAAAAACGCTGCTTTTCTCTGTCCGCGCCAGAGAGCTGTCGTGCGCATGGACGAGCGCAGAGAAGAGCAAATCGTGCAGCTGCTGAGCACCGTCCAGAGTAAAAACGAGAAAGAGCAAGAAGCCATGTCCTGGTGGTCTGGGGATGAAGAAGGGTAAAAACACGCAGTTATTCGTGCTTTTATGCCCCTCGAATCGAATGGTCTTCTTGCAGGTTGGAAGCAGAAGTTATAGCAGAAAGTTTTAGATTCAGTGAGTGAATCAGCTGAACAAGTATCTTGCCTGGGTCTCTGTTTTGGTGAAAGGTTCTGATAGAGAGCAGTGGTTCTGACAGCAGGTTGAGTATTAGTTTTCTAGAGGTGTTCTGTGGCTTTGTGGGTGGGCTTTCTCCACTGCAAATGAGCATGTTGTGTAAAATACTTGATGACTGGTAATTTTCAAGCTACACATATTTTAACCACATACCCTGTGCTCACCACACCACTAGGAGCCAAGTAACTTGTGGATGTAATGCCTGAAAAACAGATGCACGCAAGTTTGCTTTGAATGGTTAAGCACGTTTTTCTCAGTGGCCAGGCACATACTGGATGCTTTTTTGAAGTTTCTGTGCTGTGCATTTGTTTCAGACACACTCCAGAACAGCCTGCAAAAGTGAAACCAGCTGTGGAAAAAGCTCCTGTAAAGCAGAGACCAATCTTGGAAAAAACGCTTCTTGATCGAGATGCTGAATATCTATTTGAGAAAAACGATCAAGATGCTGATTTAGATGAGCAACTTAAAGAAGACTTAAGACAGAAGAAATCTGATCCAAGATATATTGAAATGCAGGTACTTTCTAACACGTTAAATAGAAAGCTTTTAACTTTTACTTTTGTAAGTTAAACTGTAAAATAGTTAGGGTTTTTTCTGGTTAATCTGGTTGATTAACTTACAAAATATCATGACAACTTACTAATACCATGACAACTTCCCAGTAAATAAACTGTAAAGTAGTTATACTTTCTGGTCATATTATTTACTGGGAAGTTGTCATGATATTAGTTGTGCTAAAATAGTTACTTTTGTAATTTCTTACAAAACACATACCTGTTTATTAGGGCAGTGATTAGAAAACAGACTTTCTTTGATAACTTCAGATTGTGTAAAATCTAAGAGCATTAGGAATTGCATATATAATTTTAAGCATAAACATTATTTAGTAGATCTTGTTGGAAAAGTGAGTTTTTCCCCAGGTTTGTATCTAAAACTAAAAGCAGGAAAATGGGCTCTGAAGAAATTGCCTCTTAAAAACATGGTTTATATTGTTCTAATAGTGGTGAATTAGACTCTTAAAAAAAAAAAAAAAAAAAAAAGTTTGGCCATGTATCAGAAGCAAGTTCTCTATTCAAGATCCTTGTCTTGTAAATGCACATACGTACCTTTTCATCTACTGAACTGCTCGGGTTTTTTTCCTAAATGTAGTGAAATTGAAAACATGCTTGTATTTATTTCTAGTGGGCTTGTGTTCATATAGGTATTAGTTGAACAATTTGCTGGGTTTTTTTTTTTCTTAGTTTAGTCTAGATGAAATCTGTTTTATTATTCCAGTGTTGGAAAGGCTTTTACAGATAAATATTTTTTTTCCCTCCCCAGAGATTCCGAGAGAAGCTCCCTTCTTATGGGATGAGAAAGGTAAATATATTTTTACTTTGAAATAATATGTACCTCTGCTGTAAAATGAGAGATTTCTATTTATGTCATTGAAACTAAGCGCAAGACACAAGTGTAGAACAGGAAACTTGTGCGCATAATTTATTATTATTACTATTATTTTAAGAGTCTCATCTTTTATACAAGAGTACTGAAGTTTCACAAGTTCTGCCACTATGTTTTTTCCAGAATGTAGCTCAAGTTCATTGCTTCAGGATATGTGGAAACTTATTCTGGGCTCATACAGTTTTATCAGTAGAGGTGGCAGTATTCATAGAAATGGTTCTACATATTAGATGCATTTAAGTAATCTTTTTCAAATATAGCTGTTTTCTTCTTTTTTCCTAAATATTAATAGAAACAGTTGAATACCTATCTTTCAAATGTTATAGGATTTTCTTTTAAGTTCACCTTACTGTAGTAGAGAATTGTCAAAGTCCTTCTAAAATCTGTTTTGATCCGTAATATTTGCAAATGTTTTATCTCTGTTTGGAAACAGGAACTTGTAAACCTGATAAACAATAATCGGGTAACTGTGATTAGTGGTGAGACTGGCTGTGGAAAGACTACACAAGTTACTCAGTTCATCTTGGATGATTACATTGAGCGAGGGAAAGGGTCTACATGCAGGATTGTATGTACTCAGCCTAGGAGAATCAGCGCCATCTCGGTAAGTGCTGTTTGGACAGACTAAGCAACTTCATTGCTTATGATTTTTTTTTTCCCCAATAAATCTGAGGGGGGGGAGGGGAAGTTACCTTATTCAGAATCATTGAACAAAAATACATTTCTTGTCTGGCCTAAACTTCCTGGGAAACTCTGTGGACTGAGTGTACAATTTACTAGTTTTCTTGAAGTTAAGAAGAGCTGAAAAGAGTTCAAATGACTGCATAGAAACGGCACACCTCTCAGAGAAACTGATCTACCAGCCAATCTGCTTGTATTGAATTTAATACTTGAGACTAACATTCAGCCTGTGAACACAGCTGTAGACTGTGTAGTGAACAGCTAAGATGGCCTTTTGTGTGTTAATTTTAAGTCTTATTATAATTTCTTCTGCAAATAATAATTTTGTTAATATACACTAATATAGCATTTCATAAGTTTTGATGGTTAATAGAGTACTTGCACAGTAAGCATAATTTTTCCGTAAACTTGTTCATGCTTCATACCAGTGATTTTAATGAACTCGGACAGTGCAGATAAAAATGAATACTGATGTTGTTTCAGGACCTTTAGAAATACATATTAATGAGCAAGGAAGAAATAGGCTATTAAATGCACAGTAATTATTTTTTTTGAAGGTTAGGATTCTATAGTAATATTTATTTCTCACGAGGTGAAGCTTGTCGTAATGAAATTCTAGGAGAATTTATTGCTAACTCCTAATTGGTTATGTTACTCTAAAATACAGTTTATATTGCAAACCTGTTGCTGGGATCAGCCAGGAAATGCCCCTGTCAATGGAAGAGAGAAAGTAGTTTTTAGAATTTTTTTTTTTTTGTTGATTGCATTCAGGTTCTAGGTATTTCCTGTTGATGAGTAGCTAAATCATAAATTGCCCTTATGATTTTTCTTTTATGCACTATTTTGATTTTAAGGTGGCTGAGAGAGTTGCTGCTGAAAGGGCAGAAGCATGTGGTAATGGCAAAAGTACAGGATACCAAATTCGTCTACAGAGGTAGGAAAGGCTCTCATAGCAATTTTTGTGTCTGCCTATGTACTAGGAGCTATTGTTAGTCAGCGTGAATACTTGAAAATTCTTGACATACACAAGTACTTTCACTCAGATATCTATTTTTTCCAAAAGACATTCCTGTGAATAGCTGGGGTAGAGAATAAAGTCTTTGAAACTCAGCAAAAAGTTTGAGTGTGATGGGTGTATTTTATGCAGCATGTAAATAGGTAAATTGATGGAGCTTAAATAGCTGAAAGTTTGGAGTGAGCAGAAAAATGTGCAGATGGGAAGTAATGTCTAGGAACGTCTGGGAAGATGTTCTGTCAGGTTACAGGTAGTCCATTCCCCATCAACTGTAATGCTGCAACTCCAGCCTAATTTTTTGTTCCACCAATTGAACTCTAAGCGAGCAAGTTAAAGCTGAATGAGGCATGCGTCATGATGTCTGTAACAGCTGTCTACATTTTGATTTTTAAGCTTTTAAAATGCTTTGTAAAATACAGAGACCTCAGGAATTCTTAATGTATCTCTTCCAGTCGGTTACCAAGGAAACAAGGTTCCATTTTATACTGTACTACAGGAATTGTCCTACAATGGCTCCAATCAGACAAGTAAGTTTTCCTATTTAATAAGAAATTGAATATAGTTATCAAATGGCTTGAATAATGAATGTTTCTACTATCTACCAGTTTCTAGCCTTTTTTATTTTTGCTGAAAACAAATGTGGTAATTTCTTGCTTTCCTATTTTAGGCATTTGTCCAGTGTTAGTCATGTAGTCCTTGATGAAATTCATGAAAGAAATCTTCAATCAGATGTTTTAATGAGCATTATTAAAGATCTTCTGAATATTCGTTTGGATCTGAAAGTAATATTAATGAGTGCTACTTTAAATGCTGAAAAGTTTTCGGAGTATTTTGGTAGGTGAAATGCACTTTATGAATTTGCTCTTCTGTGATTTAGACTTGTAGAGTATAATGCAGTTTTCAATTTTAGGTTTGATTTTTATTGAGATTGAATCAATTTTTATAAATAGATGCTGCTTTGTTGAAGACTTTTGCTTCCTTAGTTTTATCTCAACATGAATATACGTTTCTTCTGTGTTTGTCATTAAACATATTGTGGAAATGTTATCTTCGGAGCAGTTTTATGTTAAATATCTACTCTTATGTACCATATTTTAGAAACTGTGGTATGAGTGGGCAGCCAAAGTGAAGCTTTTAGTTCTTCATTCTACAGGCTTTATTCTGAAACTGGAACCAAGTGAACATACTGGAAAAATATATCTCTTGCTACCTGTACTTTTCTGTTTGGTCATTATATCGGGATGTTAATTTGGCATATTTGGCATCTTTCAAAAGGTTTTTTTTTGGTTTGTTTTTTGTTTTTTTTTTAACTGGATTATGTGATTGTACTGCAAAAACAGTAAAGAATGCTTATTGCCTACTAGTGTTACACAGAATACTATTATTTCAGTACAGTGTTTTATTTTCTGCTTAACAACTGAATTACACTTTCTCGATAGATAACTGTCCAATGATTCACATACCTGGGTTCACTTTCCCTGTGGTGGAGTATCTTCTGGAAGATGTAATTGAGAAGTTGAGGTAGGTGCATTTTTTTTTTTGGCCTGTGAGCTAACACCAGTGCGTAGATAAGCATACTAAGCAAAACTGAACAAAATACTTTTCAAAGCTTATCTCAGCATAAATATCTATGAAAATCAGTTTTCTTTTTCAAAACAAAACTTGTATTTGATAAGTCATCTTTTTTCAGAAAATGTTTCAGGGGAGATTGACTAGCTTCTACTGGAATTAAAAATAGAATGGTACTTTTAGTGAGGTGTTACATTGTAGCAACTTGGAAATCTTGGCTTGAGGTGGAAAAATTTTCATAGAAACAGGAAAAAAATAGTTCTTGTGGTCAGTAGCTAGAAACTTTTCAGGCTGCTAAGTCGAACTTGTCTTTCCATTTGTTCAGATCTGCTTTTTAACTTGTTTTTATGCTTATTAGAGATGATGCCTGTTTTTAAAAATATATATATATTTTTTTACAGAAAAATTCCAATAATTCCATTAGATAATACAGTTCAAGTGCTGCATATTGTTCGTACTTTGGAAAAATACTGTAGAGTTCATTTTAAAGGGCTTTAGTTTCAAAATTTAAAATAACTGCTTGTTATTTAATTTTAAAGGTATACTCCAGAAAGCACAGACCGTCGGCCACGGTGGAAGAAAGGCTTTATGCAAGGACATGTAAGCAGACCAGAAAAAGAAGAAAAAGAGGAAGTCTATAAAGAACGATGGCCAGACTATTTAAGGCAGCTGCGGGGCAGGTTGTTTTTAAGATACTCTTTCATATTAAGATTTTGTGGCACTCCACAACTGAGAAACATAAATTAGTGCTGTATTTTTAACACTGCTTTTATTAAAGACATGGTAGTTGCTATTGTGGAAAACAATAATGTGGTTACCAATGCAGTTGGTTAGTAAGCACTGAAGTGCTTTAGTAATCACACAATTTTTCATGTGCAAACTGTAAGAGAGCTTGTAGCTGTCAGTCATTTGCCATTGATGATGTTGTCTGTTACAGTCTTCAGTGTAATACTGGGCTTCTTAAGCTTTGGTCCTTAATCCTCTTTCAAGTTCTCCCCTTTTTCAGTCTTTTCCTTCATGATAGAACTTAGGTATTTTAGTCTTGCAGTCAGTGTAATACAAAACGCACTGGTGTTTGTTCAAAAGCCTTTTCCTGGAATATTTTAATATTGCTGTAGACCAAAGTAAGTCATGTTTTGAGCACCTAGTAGAGATTTTTTTTTTTTTTTCACTTGAGACATTTGATTTGATTGCTATAATTTGCTAGTGATCTGGTTATCTGGACAGCTGATTAATTGGATAACCTGGTTGCTTTTTCCAGGAAGAGCATCTTCCTGTTGTTCTCCTGTCTTACATATCTTCTGTGTTTTGCAACTTTATATATCCATTTTGGTAATAATAACGAATATGGGAGACTCAGTTTTCCCTTGCTTTCCAATGGGAATAAGTCTTCAGTGCTGCATCTCTGTCCCATCCCCTGCCTCACTCTTCCATTCATACTCCTCTCAATCCGTTTCCTGACAGCTTTTGAAACAGTTTTTCCGCATTGTTAGGTTTCATGAAAATGGAGGGTTGAATAGAAGAGATATCCTTCTCTTAGTGTTCACAGGAGGTAAACAGAAGGATAAACTCAAATTGCTCAGATACTGGATAATCCACAAGAAGGAGAGACATCATGTAAATGCTCCAAATGCAGTTCAGTCATAACATGAAAATTCTTGAACCTGCTATTCTAAACTGATTGTAATTGCACTAAACTAAATCTTACACACTATGTTTTTTAAAAAAATCTTAGATAAATCTTATACATTGTATAAGATGCACAGCATACTGTATCAGAATACTTTTCAGTTATTGTGCCTCTGAAGAAATATGTTGAACAGTAGTGGACTATGTAGGTGTGTAATTGCAATAGCCTTATAATAGAAACATGGATACATGACTTCGTATGTTAATAAGTTGTCAATATGCATGATTTTGATGCCTGTAGGTATTCAGCAAGTACTATAGATGCCTTGGAAATGATGGATGATGACAAGGTTGACCTTGACCTTATAGCAGCACTTATCAGGCACATTGTTCTGGAAGAAGAGGTACATTTCTGTCTAATACCAATATACTTTGATGCCACTGAATTGTGGTCAATAGTTATCGGGAATGTCAGAGGTGATAAAGTTATTTTGGTTTGTTACATAGAGATACATAGAAGAGTTTTTGCTTTGTTTTTTTTCAGAAGTTATCTGCTAGTTTTAAGTATCTAATGACTATTTAGGTCCTAAGCTGAGAATATGGTTAGTTGAGGTTTATTGAAATGATACGATTTAATCCCTGTCTGAATGGGAGCGCACATCCAAGCATTTTCTTGGATAGGGGTTGTGGGCTCCGAGAGCTGTACACCTAAGTCATGATAAACTTGGAAAACTTTTAAATATATTTGGCATGCTCATTTGTGGTCTTTTCCGAACAAGAGAAGGCAGTCGGACTCCTTGCAGCGCAGGAGAGATTGTCTTTTAAATAAATAAGATAGAAATCAGAAGTTTGGGGTACTATTTGATTCTGATTTAATTTATTTGCTTATTTGTTTTTGATAACTTTTGCTTTTTTTTGTTGCATACAAAGTCTTTGTTTGCTTATTTGTTTTCTTTGCATACAAAGTCTTTAATTATGTATCTTAGTCATTTGATATAAAGTAATATAAAATCATAAATTTAACTTCTAGTTCTTTTTGTGACTGAGTGCCTTTAAGGCACTCTACTCTACACTACCTCAAAGGTAGTATTTTTTTATTTTGTGTATGTACGTAGTAAAAGCTGTTTTGAGGAATAACTATAGAAAAATGCTGCGTCTGTTAGTTAATACAACTATGCCTGATTGTGCCTTATCTTTTTCTTTAGAAATATCTGATGACAATTCTATGCAGCTCTGTTCCTTATCTTTTTATTTTTTTTAAAAAAGTGTCTTGAACTTTACTTGCCTATTCAATATAACACTTACACCAGACCCAGTATAGTAAATCTTGATTTATGTCAAATTTCAAATTCTAGCTTCCTTCCTATTGCATGCATTAGCAACAAAAAGATGTTGGACTACAATGACATCAGATTCTTATGCTTTAAAAACCCTTAAAGCCCAAGTAAAAGGATTTGTTTGTAGTACTGTTGCATGCATTATTATCAGAAGGTTTCTATGCCAGCAGCAGTGACAAATTTGAAGTTAAGAATGCCTTCAGTTCTCAAAGTGTAATATATGTATGTTATGAGTTATATCATAACCTTAAATACGCATTCATTTCTGTGCTCAAAAATCTGTGGAGGAAATAACACACTGGCTGACTTCCTAAAGAGAATTTTGAATGTTGAAAATATCAATAATCTCTTACGCTTCAAATACTAGACCATTTAACCAGTGGATAACAGGAATGAATTGCTGCTGTTGTGCATTTTGTTTTTTCTGTTTGAAAATTGTGTTAGTTTTGCTCTCACGATTTTAATTGCAACTGAAGTTGCCAAGTCAGCTTATCAAGCAATGTTTAAAACATTGCAGGGAAATTTGTTTTTAAGGAAATTTTTATTAACTTCAGATAAATTTCATTATATGTTGCTAACTTTTATAGAAAACAGACTTAAAAACTTTGTTCCAGGTTTGAGTCAATGATGTCTCAAATGCCATTTATCCAAAACATATGCATCAATGAACAGGCAGTTAAATTACATGTTGTGCAAAAAATGATCATAAACATGTTTTTCCTGTGTGTGTTTCTTTCTCCCTTTTTTAATATAGGATGGTGCAATTCTAGTGTTTCTTCCAGGCTGGGACAACATTAGCACTTTGCACGATCTCTTGATGTCACAAGTCATGTTTAAGTCAGGTAAAACCCAAAATTTTACACTGGAATTCCAGCAATAGCTTTGGTGGCAAACTCTTAACTTTTGCATATATTTGCTGGTGTTGCACTGTATTTTTTCCCCTTGTCTTTCCTCTCTTCTTTTCAAGATAATTACAGTATGTTCAGCATTTTTTTTGTACTTCTATAGTATCTTTCATCTACAAATGATAATATGTTTTCCTCGGGGTAACACGGAACAATTTGGAAATTAGTCTTAAACCTGCATCTTGTTTCTTTTGTGCTTTCTTATTTCTGGATGGAGTTCTATCCTAGGTAGAAAGGGGTTGTGGGTGGTTTTTAAGTTCTGTGCTCATTCCTCTTTTATTCGTTCCTCAGCCACTTCTGCCTACTTCTTTGCTGATAGTTCTTTTAAATTCCATTTTTTTTCTTGAAGCTTTATTAGTAGAACTCTTAAAACATCTTACCCATTTTTAGTTTGTCATGCTTGCATAGCTCATATGTCTGATTTGTCCTAACTGTGCCATTAACTGTTGCTCAGATACAGTCATCCTAAAATTCTGATACATACACTCAGTGTTCAGGTATTGCAATGTAAGCATAGGTAGAGATCATAGATTGTAGATAGGTAGATCGTGGCTGGATTAGAATTTTTAGAATTAAGTCAAGAAAAAAAAATAATGTCTTTTTAACTGATTGTTTACCACTACTGAAGCTTCTTGTTTAATTGGCTAACCAGTATATGCCATCATAACATGCTTGATTTTTTTTTTTTTTTTTTTTTTTTTTTTTTTTTTTTTTGTTACGGGGCTTCCAGAAATAAGGGCTATATTTGATATATTGTGCAATATTACTAGCAGAGACAACTCTATTACCTGTATTAATGCTTTGAGTTCTTCATTCATATTTAAGCAAAAACAACGTGAGTGGGAGATGCTTTGGATTATTGAAAAATTGACTCTTGTGAGTTTATTAATCTTGAGTAGCTAATAATTTGAGATGTTAAAAATCTAAATTACTCTACATAACTTCATATAACTTCTTAAACTTGTCAAGTCAACGTAGCAAAATACAAAATGACAGATTCTGAAATAAAAAGCCATAAAGGAATTTTAGCTTTTTGATGGATACATGTATTTTTATGGCTTGCTAGCATTTAGGGAGGACTGGAATTGGTTTGAAGCCTAATGTTACCAGCTCGTTTGTGTTTTGTTTTTTGTTTTTGTTTTTTAATGTGCCTGTCCGCTGTATAATTAATGCAAGCCATTTCAGCAGAGGAATACAATCATTAATGTATCATAGGTAAAAAAAAAATAATTCGTGAATTAATGAAACTTTTTGGTTTAGAGATATAATGTATTTCATTGGTGCCTTGGTCACTTAAGTTATGGGTGGCAGTGAATATTTGTTGTGGTGAAAGACTTGATAGAAGTCTAACATAAATTATCAGAAAAATGATCTTGAGCTGTATATGCAGTTATTGGCCCAGAAGTACAGTTCTCTCATTCCCCATTATAGCTGGTATTTAGTTTATTCAGATTATATCCCTCTGAGATTCTAGAATATAAATCTATATTTCTGTGATATACCGCCTGTGACTTCCAACTCCCTTCTCCTCCCTCCCCCCCCCCAAAAAAAAAAAAAAAAAAAAAAAAAACATTTACAGTTCAGCTAGGACTAGATAAATGCTAGTCAGGAGGAGATTTAATACTGATATGTTGAACAGTGCTGACAAAAGTCTGGAAAGATGTGTGTATATCTATATGATCAAAGATAGTTCAGAATAAGAAACAATGAATTTATTTGCATCATAATTTCTCTATCCAATATACTTAATTTTCCTGTACAGTTAATGTTTCTGTGCTTACACCCTATCTTCTACTGTTTTAATTTTCAGATAGGTTTATTATTATACCTTTACATTCGTTGATGCCTACTGTTAACCAGACTCAGGTATGCTTTTTCTTTATTGTTATGTAATAAAGTAACTTTACGCAACTACCATGAACATGCTTTTGCTTTTGGCAAACATGCTAAATGGACAATGGATAATTACAGGTTTTTAAGAAGACCCCACCAGGAGTAAGGAAAATCGTGATTGCTACCAACATTGCAGAGACTAGGTAAATAGCTATACAGCCTGAAAAAAAAGCTATACTTTAACACTTCTGTTTATTTTGTGAAATTGAAAATATAAACCTGTTTTTAAAATATTTGCACCATTCATTTTGTAACAGTTTATCTTTAGAGATGTTTATAGACTAACCTGGGATTTTCCTTTAACAGTTGTGTCTAACAATCAAAACATGAATGGTTAAAATGACTTGCACCTGTTTATGTGATAAATCCAGGCTACCTACCTGTTTACATCAACTTCTTAACCCCATGTTGCGGCTTCTGCGAGATCTAGGAGAGTAGATCAGGCTCTTTCTTGAACTGCTTATTAATGTAATTCTTAATGAAATTCCTAACACAGAATTTTTATTATTGGTTTACAATTTGGGAGGGGGTAAGGAGATGCTGAACCTCTTTAAAATTCTGAGTTGAACTTGTAAAGATGAGGAATTACATCTTTTTTTGTCTCTCTTTTCAAACAGCATTACAATAGATGATGTGGTGTTCGTTATAGATGGTGGAAAAATAAAGGAAACTCACTTTGATACACAGAACAACATCAGCACAATGGCGGCAGAGTGGGTTAGTAAAGCTAATGCCAAGCAGAGGAAAGGTCGAGCAGGAAGGTAATATAACAAAGCTAGTTAGAAAATTTTTTTGGTGTTAAGCCTCTATCACCGTTGGAACACAGAACTTTGATGTGGTAGCCACATTAAAGCATGTTAAAGATAATGCTACTTTGTTTTTTCATTTGTTCAGAAGCAGATGCTAGCACAATGGTCTCTTGCTTGTATTGAAAGAACAGTTTCACCATTTTTCTGGGAAACTGACTTGCACTGCATTCAGAAGTGAGGGGTTTCCCTCTTCCTTATAGAGCAATAAAAGTTGTGCATGTTTTGGGGTTTTGTATTCATTGTGTTGATGGTGTTTTTTCTCATACTTCATTTGTGAGGATACAATACATTAAAGCAAAATTGCTTGTAAATTAATATCACTTAGCTATATACTAAATTAGTTGAAATCTGTCAAAATACTTCATGGAGTATTTTCTCTTGTAAGTTCTTCACAGACTTAGTATTCTTCTCTGATCTTCTTGTTGCTCTTTTTGAGGAGTTGATAGGGAGCTTCTGTTTGGTGTTTGATCTATATTTCCAAAGGCTGAAATGGCTTTACAGTTGAATTCACTTCAGTTTTAATTCCTTGGGGGGTTCTGTTTAAAAATAAACACAGTCATAACATAACAGTATCTTAGGAAAAAGTACCTTTTTAAAATGTAAATATATTACAGAGTTCAGCCAGGTCATTGTTACCATCTATACAATGGACTGCGTGCTAGCCTTCTAGATGATTATCAGTTACCAGAGATCTTGAGGACACCTTTGGAGGAACTGTGTTTACAAATCAAGGTAAGTATATGAATCTTCAGATGAATGTATTTACTTTTACAAGGGAATAAGAGATCAAGTTAATACAGCTCTGAGGCTAGAGTTGTCTTCAAATCAGAATTCTGATATACTTGGAGTACAATAGCTTTAGCTAATAATTGTAACAAAGTTTTCGAAATGTATACTTGCATGTAGATAGAACAAGAAAAGAATGTTTTTGCCTAATATGAATAAAAGCTGGGCTATAATAAAAGCTATTAAAAAGCTAAAAAACCCTCAAACTATTAACACAAATTTGCACCGTGCTTTTTTTTTTTCTCCAAAAGTATCATTCCTTCTGTTAGAGGAGTTTCTGTGGGAGTGCCAGTGTGTCATGGGACACATCTTTGAAAAATTTTACAAAAGGGTAGTTTTAGAACTGACATGAGGTTTCCTTTTTGCCAATTTGTATTGAATTTTTCTTCTATCATTCATTCTTGAAAATGAAGTCATAAATACCACTTAAAAGCAATGGAGTTCATGACTTAACTGTTAACATAACATGTGCGTACATATTGAGTACATATATTACTTATATGTAAAATTTCTTCACTAATAATTTTTTATTTTTCCCCTTAGTCCTTAGCTAATGAAATTTTAACTCAAGCTGTGAATTATTCACAACTCTTCTTAATTACTGCAATCATACCAATTTGACTAGATACCCACTTGATGATTTTTTTTTTCTGTTTGTTTCCCTTGCCAACCAGATTCTAAAGCTTGGTGGAATTGCTTATTTTCTGAGCAAACTAATGGATCCACCATCTCGTGATGCTGTAATGTTAGCCATAAACCATCTAATGGAGCTGGTAAAGTATTATTTAATGTACAATTTCTTGCAAGGAACATTTGATTTAGAGCCATGTTACTAAACTGTTTCTTACCAAAGATGATTCTGACTGTGCAGGTCTAGGTATTTGAACCCCGTTATTGTCTTTTGCAAGCCCACTGTATATCAGAGTTGTACAGTGTTCTGTCCTCCTGTGCTAATGGAGGAAGTAATTTTCATTATCCGTAGGTGAAGTTTTATGGGCTGCATACTCAAAACACATACATACCTTTTCTTTAGGTTCTGTATAGATATTTAAGTCTTTGCTTCCATAGCATCTTGCTCATGGCTATGTCCACATTAGCCTTCCTGTCCCTGCTGGATCAGTTAAGAGACTGAGATGCGTAGTTTATGCGTGGGTGTGTGTAGCTTTTTTAATTGTGAGCAGTTAATGCCGATGAGGGAGAGATTTTGTATGTCAGTGGTCTTGTGAATGGGAAGGGATCACTGATTACTGGGGCTGATGGAACAAACAAGCTAGAAAAGCCCCTTTGTACTGTCAGTTGCAAAAAAATGCGTATCATTTGCATGATGGAGACTGAGGGTTTATGGACATGTTTGTGCTGTTGTTTTTTTTGTTTGTTTTTTGTTTTTTTTTGCGGGGGGGTATTACCCTTACAAATCAGTTGTTTTAATTTATTACTACATCTGATTTAGGTGAAGAGCAGTGTTCAGATTGATGGCAGCGTTCTGTAAATGCTTAGACAAATGTTCTGTGACAGGGCTGTATGGTAGCAAAGGGCAGAGTAAATAAGAACAAAAGCGATACTGAGGGAAAGAAGAAGTCTAAAAGTAAGTTTGATCAGGAGAACAAGATACTGAAAAGTCTTTAAAAAGTCTTTATGTCTTTGTCCAGGAAGACACTGATCCCAGTAAGCTGCTTGAAACACAATTAATGATGTTTTCCGCTTTCCAAAAAGGACAGTATTAAATTTAAATTTCTAGTTCTCTATAATTTGCGTAATTGCTTTCCTACCTTATGTTATTAAAGGTAGCTGCGTTCTCCAGCTGTTAGAGCTCCCTTTGTTCTCTAGGTGTACCAATGGCTACTTCTGGGCTTTAGGGAAATCCTCACCATTTCAAACACTGTGCGGATTTTACTTTTTTTTTTTTTTTTTTTTTTTTTGGCAGAATGCTTTGGACAGACAAGAAGAACTGACTCCACTGGGTGTCCATTTAGCACGACTACCAGTTGAACCACATATTGGGAAAATGATCCTTTTTGGAGCTTTATTTTGTTGCTTGGATCCAGTACTTACAATTGCAGCTAGCCTCAGCTTCAAAGACCCTTTTGTCATTCCTCTGGTAAAGTTCCTGAGAGAATTACACATAATATGTTAAGAAACCCAAAAGGATGTTAAAATACAAACTAAAATATTGTAGTTTAAAAGCCCTTTAATCTTAATTTCACATTAATTACATTTGCTAGTAATTGTTTTGATGTACTGTCAGATATTGCCTCTGCCTGCAGAGTGACTTTAGTTTTCATATATGTTGCATGTGAAGTATTGATGTATATGTACTTTAATTAGGAAAAGAGAACTGGAAGAAAGAATAGCTTATCAGTCATGAATATTTTATAGGTTCTAATTGTTCTTAGGGCAAAGAGAAAGTAGCAGATGCAAGAAGAAAAGAACTGTCCAAGAATACTAAAAGTGATCATCTAACTGTGGTGAATGCTTTCACGGTAGGTTTTTTCCTGTAAAGCTCTTGAGCAATATGCTTTATTCTAAGGAAGAGTCTGATCAATGAATGCTGAGAACTTGGTTTCTACAAGAACACATTAGGGCACAAGAGAACATTAATTTCCATCCTTTTAGTGTTAAGGAATCTTGTCCTCAAACTCAGTAGCCTAATTTCTTGTGGATAGGTGTATGAAGAGCAGGAAAATTGAACTTAATAGTTAAAGATGACTGTTCTCTAAATGTATACTTAATGAGCTGAACATAGTCAAACCTTTTTCTGAGAATTTTCCATTTGCCCTTCAAAAATCACTAAGACAGTAACTTTTGTCCTTCTGGCCTCTATAGGAGGCTGAAGCTGACTACAGATGTATTGGAGACTTACCTGTTCACTGGACTAAGAAGAGAATGGTGCTTGGAAATGATGTTGCTACCCAGGCTTACTAATAGCAACAGACAAAGTTCTGGAAAACTTGGCTATATTTCACTCCTCATTATCAAAAAAAAAAAAAAAAAAAAAAGAAAGAAAACTTTTGATCAAAATGTAAAGTTGTGAAGTTGTGTTTTCATGCACATTTTGCTACTTATAAGATAGCCAGCTATATGATATACAAAGAAATCAAACAGTTTACTTTCTTTCTTCTAGAGAAGAATGTAGTCACATTGCGTACTGATACCCATTTTTTGCACTGTCTCTTTTGTTTGTATGTATTTATTCACTTCTAAATGCTTTTGAACTATGATTTTATTTTAATTTCTAGGGCTGGGAAGAGACTAGACGTCGTGGCTTCAGAACTGAAAAAGACTATTGCTGGGAGTATTTCCTCTCTTCAAATACACTTCAGGTAACATCTAAATAGTTTTGAAAAAAGAAGATTATGTCTGGGGGGAACAGGGAGGAGTCTTTGGCACACAGTCATTCTGGGACATTGTTTTCTTTTTTTTTTCCTTTTTTTTTTTTCCTAGATGCTGCATAATATGAAAGGACAGTTTGCCGAGCATCTTCTTGCAGCTGGATTTGTGAATAGCAGAGACCCCAAGGACCCCAAATCTAATACCAACTCAGGTGAAGAGTGGAAGGAAATGGAAATTTTTCCTAAAGTTGAAATTTACTTGCAGAACTGCTTTATTTATTTTGCTGTCCTCTACAGATAATGAGAAGTTACTCAAAGCAGTCATCTGTGCTGGCTTATATCCAAAAGTTGCAAAGATCCGGCCGAGCTTTAGCAAAAAGAGAAAAATGTAAGGATTTGGAATAGTCTTGTTTTGTATTTGAGATGTTTTCTACATTAGGTTGTTTGGCAAGGCAAAGCAACAGCTTGAATGTATGAAGTTCTTTGTGCAGCTTGGTCACAGTGCAAATTACTTCATCTGCAAATGATAGACCAGAACATGGGATTTTTGACTTCCACTTACTGAAACTGCGACATTGTTTAACCATTTGGATACCTGATTTAATTTGTATATATGTATGTATATCTTATTATTTGGCAAGCTCAGCAACTCTGGTCTGCTGATTATCACTTCTTACATTAACAGAACATATATACGCCTATGAACAAAGTATTAACAATCTACTCCTCAGAATATAGATATTCCTAATGCAGGACAGAATGAAGGATTGCATGTTTAGATCATCTTTCTGATGTGCAATGTGAAAATAACATGCTATGAGTAATTGTAATTAATTTAAAAAAATGCACAGGCGATTATTTGTGTGAAAGGAATAAGAACAGTTGGTCAAAATTCTACTTTGTCAAAATTAGATTACCTAACTTAAAATGGACTGTCAGCTGGCTAGTACTTGCCAGCTATAGCTCAGTTTAACTTAAACTCAGTCAGCTTGATGCAAGGTGGTGTATCGCTGACTTTGCCACATGGTGGAGCTAGGTGTAAACAAGTTGCTCAGGAAGGTTCAGTTTTATATCATCTCTAAGCAAGAGATTTGTTGTTCAAATCGTTTTGCTAGAATAAATGTTTAGAACAGGAGGAGTCCTTAGACTTACTCAAACAGTTAACTCTGTTTTGTAAAATATTCTTTCTGTGCACAAGGCATAGAGAACTCCGTGACCCACAGCTGAAGAATTACAGCTCTGAGATAAGGGAGAAAAACAACTATTTCATATTGTGCTTGATTTCTTTTTATTCTTTGAAAGCATTATTACATTGGGAAGTAAATGTGCTTTCAGATGGTAAATATAATCAAAGCATTTGAAGGTTACCCCTTGAGTGGAATTCTGTTAAAGGTAGGTAAGTGTTAAAGACTGTCACAACTCTAGATTGGTTGAAAGTGAAAGGGGTTGAAAGTCTGTTGTTCCACAGTTGCCACCTCTTAACATAGAGCAAAGAACTCAGATATGCAAGTTGCTTATGCTTTTTTTCCCACATTTACACATTTGGTTTGTGTAACAAAATACAGTAAGTTACTGTGCCCTTCTTTTGGAAAAAGAATGCTGTTTTTTTTTTTTTCCTTCCTGAGAACTACAGCTTGCTTTAAGGGGATATGTTTAGTGAAGAATTGAGGCTTCTCAAATAGAGAGAGAAAAATTCATATAGCCTATTGTTTTGTAATCTTTGTAAGAAAGAAGTCAAAATTTTTTTGAATGCCTCTATTTTTAGTTTAGAACATTGTAGTAGAACATTGTAGTAGCGTTTTGGGGGGGGGGAGTTTTTTACATTTGGACATAATTTGCTGAGTCTTCAATGTTTTATTTCAGTCTTAAAACAAAAAATATTTTTCTTCTTTTAAGGGTGAAGGTTTGCACCAAGACAGATGGAACAGTTAATATTCATCCTAAATCTGTTAATGTGGAAGAGACAGAATTCCATTATAACTGGCTTGTGTATCATTTGAAGATGAGAACTAGCAGTGTATGTGAAAGTTCATATTTTTGTGTAATTTATTTTTGTAGCTCTTTAATAAGGCTGGATGAAGGTGCCTGTTACAGTGGGCTGGAAGGTGTGCACCAGCTTTGTTTTTGAAGCCTTCTTGTTTTGGGTCATTCCTTTGTTCCACAAACAACTGATGTACTAAACTGTGCTAGATGTTTACATCTTCATAAAACTAAGGATAAAATACCTGCTTCTGACAGAGACAGCTGTTTTTCTTTCCATTTATCCAGTGTGACAGTCTTGAATATATGGAAGAAGTTCGTTAGACAATTTTTTTCTTCTGATTACTAATCAAATAATTGGTTTGATTTCTTGTTTAATCAAATACTGCTTTTATGTAACTCTTTCAACTCAGTCACTATAGATCTGTTTTGTAAATCGAGGAATGACTCTGAAAAATAATCTTCTGGAACTTTTTGTATTGTATTTTATTAAGGGCTAAGTATTGTATTTTATTAAAGCCTATTATCCTTTAATAGGCTTTAAAGGGTGATCGGACAATTTTTCTTGTTGCAGATTTACTTATATGATTGTACAGAGGTTTCTCCATACTGTCTCTTGTTCTTTGGAGGAGATATATCCATTCAGAAAGATAAAGATCAGGATACCATTGCTGTGGATGAGTGGATTGTTTTCCAGTCTCCAGCAAGAATAGCACAATTAGTTAAGGTAAATATGTTTAATAATAACAACATACATGGAAGACTTACTGTAACATTGGTTGTTCTTAGAGGATTTCTGTATTTGATATTACTGTATATCCACTAATGCATTGCTCTAGGAAGATAACGAATGTTTTTAATGTATTCCCAGTAAGTAGTTCAAATAATGTTAGGTTTACATTTGTATAGTGTACATGTATATTTGCATTTAAACAGTATGTGGCTTTCTCACAAGGTGACTCTGGGAAGTAAGGCTGAATTTCTCTATTTGAGCAAGTGATGCTATTCAAGTATAATCAAGGAGACTGTGTATAGTATACATAACTGGACACTGAACCCAGTGTTTCTCAGTAGTGACTAATAAAATGCCAGTTACAGTGAGGCAGATGAAATCTGACAGCCCTGTTCTTAATAATCTTACAGAATTACTAGGAGCAATTTTTTAATGAAGCAGTGTGTCAAATTCAGTTGCTGGCAAAATGTGGGTCCAGTAGAGTTCTGGGTTTTGGTCATATGTGGTTTATTTTTAAGCTGCAGAACACAAGGTAGTTACTGAAGGTTTGTAGATGAATGTAAATTAAAAAGTTGTAGCAGAAATAATATTCTGAGCAGTCTATTGCTTGACAAACTGGGCAGAAGTAAACAGTAACATACTTCCTTATGTGTTTGGCCTTAATAGAACAAATAAGCAGACATTAAGAATTTTTGAGTGTCCAATGCAGTAACATGGCTTGGGAGAATCAGGCTATGTGCCTCCTTAAGGCATTGGGAATACAGAGAAGATGTTCTTGTTTAGCTGGTGCAACTGTTGCTGAAAAGACTATGGTTCACAGAGGATACTGAAAAACTATAGAAGCTTCAGAGAAGAGTCTTAGCCTTTGTTTGAAGGAACTATAAACATGTCTTACTGTGGCAGATTTGAAGAGCTTTGTCTGTGTGGATTTCCATAACAAAAGCTATAGGATTACTTGATCAGTTTGTACCCACATGGATGTGGAAACAGTAAGTTAAGGATCTTCAGTCTAGCATTATTAAGTTCTAGTGGAAAGAGGAGCTAAGCAGAGCCTTGTTTGATATGAGATACCACATCTGATATTTTTTTACTTAAACATTTTAAATCTTGAAATGGTCAGTTTGTGGATATGTAGGTTATTACAGACCATATGGTTGCTGCCACACCCAGAGATGGTTATCTGCCACAAAAGGTAGAACTACTGGTTTCTGAGAAGCAGCATTTGATCTTGCAATTAACAATGGTGAAATGAGTTAACATTAGAATAGTAGGTAGGTGACTAAGATTAGGAAAAGGGCATGTGAAAGGCATTTAATTTACTATGGTAACATTGTTATATATAGTTTCCTAAATGTGTCTCTCTTTTTCATTCCCACAAAATTTTTGTTTTCAGAATTTAAGGCAAGAGCTTGATGATCTTCTACAAGAGAAAATAGAAAACCCACACCCTGTGGACTGGAATGATATTAAATCCAGGGATACAGCAGTGCTGACAGCTATTATAGACTTAATCACAACACAGGAGAATGAAAGTGCGAGAAACTATGCTCCTCGATTCCAGAATGAACGCTACAGTTGACACACTTTCATTTGTGTTGATAAAGCCAACTTACCATTTTTGTTTTTTGTTTTATAACATTTATTTAGGTAGAAGAAAAGCTTTTTAGGGCAAGCTGGTAATTCCCTCATACTGAAGAGCAGTTATTTCAGAATAGTTGGTAATATCTGTATATGCATGGTATTCTATGTTCAGTGTAGCTTTTTTAAATAAGAGAAAATGCAATGCTAGCAGTGATAGTTGGTGTATGTTCTTGTTCTGCCCCTGCTGACTCCTCTAAAACAGTAACTTTTTTTTTTTCTATCAGGTAACAGATACTCAAAAAACCTGCTAAAATACTGTTTAATTAAACTGTCGTCATCTTGCCATTGGTAAAAACATTCCCCCCCCCTTTTTTTTAAATTGGGATGGAAAGGGAGTATTTATACCTGTTGTGTGTGTGTGTGTGTATGTGTGTGTATATATATATATATATATATATATATATATATATATATATATATATATTCTAGCAGTGCAGCAGTTTCCTTCACCAACATTTCCACAGAAAGTAATTGTAATTTAATTATAACCTAAACTTGAAAACAAATGTTGTATTTCTACTGTGGGAAGAAACAATCTTCAAAAATATTCTCTCCTTTCTTTAATTCAGTTCATCTTTTTTGCCTTCCATGCCCATCAGTCATTGGTATTGACTAAAACACTAAACAGTTAATGACAGGAATGATACTTGGATGAAAATCACGATGGGAGTGAGCTTGGGAAGGTTTCATCGTATTCTAGTTTTTCTTTTTTAAAGCAGTATGTGTATGGGTTATGTAGTACTACATTAAAAGACTTTTCTTTAAAGTGGTATTTTATATGTGCATAGTTTGTTTGAGTGCTTCCAAACTTGGTGTCTGTTTTGGGTTTAGAGTAGCGTGGCCGAGCGTGTTGAACCTGTGCCTTCCCTTTGCCCCCTTCCTCCAGGGCTTCCCTCCTGGGGAAGGCCCCGCTCCTGAAATTAACGCACAGGTGTTTAACTAGAGATCAGAAAGCAGGATCAGTTTAATCAGCAACTCCTTGTGTCTGCACCTGCAGCCACAGCTGCAGCTATTTACAGCTTCAGCCAGGCTGCCACTTCTCCGCTGGAGGCTGCGGGACCGTGTCCGTGTCGCAGCTCTGTTCCTGTGCTTAGCAAAGCTGTCCCCGAAGCCTTTCACAGCCCCCAGGAGGGAAACGGGACTCAGCCCCATCCAGAAGACAACGGAACTACAAGCGGTAAGGGCCAGCTGCCAGAAAGGCTTCCGTGTAGTTTTTAACTAACGGGAATGTAGAGACGGGTGAGGCTGGCAAAGCTATTTTGGGTGGTAGAATGTCGAATTAGTGACTGTCTAGAGTGACCTTTCCGGGTGTGTTTTACAACCCCGCCTGCCCCGAGGTCGTTTTCTTGTCCCCGAGGTGGGGAGAGGCGAATCGGGGCGGGGAGCGTTTAAACGTGAAGATTTTTCCTCAGCGATGCTGCTGCGCTACCGGCGCCGCGCGGCGGGAAGGGGCCGGGGGTGGGGGGCGGGGCCGGCGCTCGCGCGGCGGGAAGGGGCCGGGGGTGGGGGGCGGGGCCGGCGCTCGCGCGGCGGGGCCGTTGAGGGGGCCGTTTGAGGGGGGGGCGGGGCCGGCGCTCGCGCGGCGGGGCCGTTGGGGGGGGCGGGGCCGGCGCTCGCGCGGCGGGGCCGTTGAGGGAGCCGTTTTGGGGGGGGGGAGGGCGGGGCCGGCGCTCGCGCGGCGGGGCCGTTGAGGGGGACGTTGGGGGGGGGGGAGGGCGGGGCCGGCGCTCGCGCGGCGGGGCCGGCGCTCGCGCGGCGGGGCCGTTGGGGGGGCCGTTGGGGGGGGGGAGGGCGGGGCCGGCGCTCGCGCGGAGGCGCGAGGGAGCCGTTGAGGGGGGGCCGGGACGTCGCGTCCGCCCCTTTGTTGCCTGAGGCGATGGGGGCTGTGGCGCGGCGGGAAGGCTGCGCCGGACGTGGGGGCAGGGCGGTGCCGGAGAGGTCTCCCCTTCGCGGAGTGGGGCCCTGAGGCAGCCGCTCTGGGAGCGGTGTGGGACCTGCCGCCCGCTCCAGGCCGGGCTGCCGGTCTGATGAGGGACGCGACTCCATCAGAGCCGCGCCGCAGCGCGGGGACGTGGCGATGTTGCCCTGCTCCTTCGTTAATGAAGAGCGGTAGGCGGTAATGGGAGGTGCCCATACTGGTAAGGCGGTGTGGGAGGTGTCTGCATACAGTAGGGAGCTGAAGGCTTATGTCTCTTCCTGGATATGGTGTAGCCTTAGTAAGAATTAGGATCTTCCTTTATATATTCACCTACGGATTAAGTGTCACGATCTCCCTAATCTGGGCTGGTGACCGGGTGGTAGAGACCAATAGCTAGGGCAGATGCTGTGTGACAGAGGCAGCAGGAATTGGCTCTGGGGTTTACCTGTGGTCTAGCACCATCAGCTGCTCTTGCTTGTAAATTGGCTCTTAATTTTGGATTTTATGGTTATGAAGACTAGTGTGTACTGTAAAACAGCACTGATGATTGTATCAGGTAGAGACTAATCAATTCACAGCCTAAAGCTGTGTGTGTTTGCGTGTTTTTTTTTTTTTTTTTTTTTTTAATTTACTTTGACATGCTTTATTCTGAGTGCTTCACATCCTGAACATCTGTAGCATTTAAGATGAAGCACTGATAACATGATGTCAGGACAGAGGGGAAATAAGTCTATGGTTTGGAAGATGAATGCATATACATTTTGTGCTGCGAGTCCACATCTGCGGTGAAGCCAAAAGCGTTTGTGCTTTTGGCGAGTGCTGTAAAAAGATTTTTGCTGGGGCGACTTGAGCAGACGGCCTGTGAGGCGCCTGCTTCCCAGAACAGGAGGGTGCCAAAGTGGTGCCACAGTGGTAAGCGCCCACATGGCGGTTGCATTGCTGCGTAACAGAGGCAGCTGTTCTCACAGCTGATGGTGACCACAGATACGATTTATGCAGGTTAAATCAAGGTAAGTAAGTGGACTAACTTGTCTGTAGTACTTTTTAGCTCATGTTTCTGCAGGTAACAGCTTGCAGTGGCAATACAGGGCACCATGCTGGCACAGATGTAATTGATGTAACCCCCACCCCACCCCTCCCAAAATGAAAAAAACCCACCAGGCATGTCCAATAGCAGGGTCTGTTACCACAGCGAATTTGAGTGGACCCCCCCCCCCCCCCCCCCAGACTGTGAAGGCTTAGCTGTGTTTCTTGGTTGTTTGTTTTTTTTTTATTAAGGAGAAGTTGATATTAGCCATATTACTGTTTGTTATTGGAGGGGAGCTGAGGTTTAGTGAGTCATGTCAGTTCTATTTTTGCTTGTTACTGTGTTTTCCAATATTTTTTAATAATAGCTAAAATATTTACCTACCAAAGGATGACGAGATGCACTAGCAGTAGAAGATGGTGCTTAGGTAAGACCTACAGCACTAGTTCAACAAATCAATGACAGCCTATAATGCTTTCAGCAACACCCCCTCCTTTGCCCCCCCCCCCCCCCAAAAAAAAATAAAATAAATGGGAGAATGGGAGCTAGATTGTATTGTCAGGGCAGTCACCAGCAGAATAACACCCTGAAGTGGCCATGGACTGGCATGATCACATCTTTACTAAAAAAAAAAAAAAAAAAAAAAAAAAAGATGTGACTGATATGTCAATAATAGTATTCTATTCCACTTCCCTGACTGATGTCAAGCCTTGTAGCATAACACTGTTTTCTTACACCAAAAACTGCCAGAAATGTCTGCATTTTACTCAAAGAAAGAGTTTGAAAACTAGCCTTTTGTACGTGTCAGGGTATTAAGTAAGTGATCTGTAAGCTAATGCTGAAGTCATGTTTTCATTTAATAGCACTGGCCATAGACTGTGACTGTTTGGGACAGTGTGTGATTGATAGGCTGTTGGTGTTACAAACTGCCCAATGTCCTGGAGCGCCAAGGGAAATCTCTGTTGTGCAGAAGCTGTTGAAATAAGACAGTATTGGGAGGTGTCTGCATACACTGAAGCTGAAGGCTTATGTCTCTTCCTGGATATGGTGTAGCCTTAGTAAGAATTTTGACCTTCCTTTATATAGTCACCTAGAGAGTAATGTGTTACGATCTTTCTACAACTATTGTATTTTAATTAACAAATAATACAGTCATGTTTAGAACAAAAATTGGATTCTGTATTTCCACTTTGCAAGTAGGTACACTACACTAGCGAGTTCTTCTAATCACTGCATCCCAGTTAATTTTGATGGCACTCTGTCTGTGCTGTCAGGCAGCCTCTGGGAGAGGTAGGTGTGCAAGATGCATCTGATCCCAGAACTAGATTTTTAAAGGCTTGTAGAAGGCAATGGTACTTGAAGAATACTGTTTTCCTATCATCTCCTTCTCGTAATTCAGTTTCCTACGGCCAGCTGACCACTTCTACGAGACAGCTCTATGGAATCTTCCCTCTCTAGCCCAGGAACAAGGCGTACTCTCAGCCTTGCAGTTCACATCGTCATGCCAAATTTATGCGAATACAAGTACGATGGCTCTATGGTAGATGAACTAGGACACACAAGGTTGCTGCTAACCACTACAGATTAGGAAATTAAACACCTCCCCTTCAGGTTAAAGAACAGAATTCAATTTTAGTGACAAGAATAACATTAACAATTTGTACTGAACTGTTATTTTTTGAAGAAAAACTGAAGCCTTTTTTTAGTAAGAATTTAAAACATTTTATTGATTGTTGTTCTATAAAATCATAGATGTCTTTAATTCCTGAAGAACTGTGTCTGAGAATAGGGGGAAAAAAAATGAAAAATAGCTTTAAAAAATTACAGCATTTTTGGAAAAAACTGGGTATGAAAAATATATACAATGTATTAAAAATCAGAATATAATTAATGACTGCATTTATACATTCAATGTTAAAAATCTGTACAATGATTTGTTAAAATATTAGCAGAATTTTTACAGTGTTATTTAACACTTTGTTCAATTTACATTTTATAGCTTTATTACTGTTTCATCAGTCCACTTATAAATTAATTTATAAGGCTGTATAAACACTTGTCAGGCTGAAAAGATAATTATTTTTGTACAAGATCGCTGGTTTCTTAGTACATCTTAAATTGTTACAGAGATACTCTTATTAACATCAAATTCATTCACAAATCAAATATCCAACATATTACAGGATATAAAACAACACATAACCTCTGTTTAAAAAAAAAAAAAAGAAAAAGAAAAAAGGACTAGAAATGTGACAAGGTGGCCTTTGTACAGGTTTTTGCCTGATTTTTTTTATTTAACGTGTATTCAACCCTGCTGAGTCATCACCTGGTCCTTAAAAGGAGGAAGACTTTATAATACATACAGCATGCAAACTGTCACACTTTATAGAAAAGATGCACAGACATTTACTTCACTTTTGAATGCGTTTTAGTCACACAACATTAAGTGGTTTCTTTCTGTGAAATTTCAAAGATGAACTGCAGATGCAAAATTTAGCTGGTGGTGTATGTAGTGCAATTGTGACAAGTCTTCTCTAATGCAGAGAAGAGCTTGTGAAGCAGCACTCATTTGAGCTCCATTGAAAGCAAGGTCTAAGTATTATTTTTTCTGTCACTCTCCCTACCTCAGCACTTGCCTGAAACATCCAGTGATATTGGCATATTTCTGTATGAGAAGGCAAAGAGATAGATAGCAACATATCAAATTAATCAAGGTGCTGATCTGTCTAGTTCCAGATTTTTCCTCATCTTCTTACCTTTTCTGCAATAGAGATGAGAAGACCAGCAACTCAAAAAAACTACAGAACTTGCTTCCTCTTTTTTTTTGTCTGTGGATTCAACATGATGCTAACAAGGCTGAAGAGGAAGGTAAACTCAAGTTCATTTGAGATCTTGCCTCCACAGAAAGAGCCGATCAATCTCCTCTGATGCAGAAGAGCAGAAAGATTAAAAACAAAAACAAGCAAACCCCCATCTTCATGTTTTCTGCAGTTGCCATCAAAAAATTCTTGTTCTAAAGAAATAACTTAATTTGAAGTCCTAGGTAAAGGCACGGGGAAAACTGAAACAAAATGGACACATTTCCAGCTATTACAGTCCTTTAAAAATATGTAAACAAACCGTGAGTTCAGACATTAAATTCTGAACAAGAGGGCAGTGGCATTTAAGAGTGAAATTGAAACCAGTTGGAAAAACATTCTCATATGTAGTGCATATCAATATTTTCTGCAGCTTGAAATGACTCTTTCAGCTTTAGGCCCATGTTTTTAATTCTCACAAAGTGCAACCTATCCACCATGATACTGGAAAAGCAACCATACCGCCAATAAAAGGGATTCAGAGCAAGGGATTGATGACAGGTAGGAAAAAAGGTTCCTGTAAGAAATGAGCATAGAGCAGACCATTTGACAGGCATTAAAAAAAAAAAAGTTCACAAGAGTTTATATTAAGAATATGCTCAAAACAAGCACAAGTAAAGGCTGACAGAGTCTTGTGCCAATATCTGGGAACAAGATATTCCACACTATGTATTTTGCGAAGTCTGGTTCCTATTTCTGGTTCTTAGAAATCATTTCAAGACCGGAACGCTACAAGGAGACAAAATCTGAATAAACACCACACCATTAGAGAACACCACCACTATCAATCAGATGCATTTCTCTGGATTTTTCCTATAAACTCCTGGTGCTTATGTCAGCTCTGTTAACATAGATAGAAGTGGTCTAATAATTACTCCTTTTCTTCCCTGGATTTGTGTGGGGCAGGTAGTCCTTTCTGAATTACATGTTTGCTTATTCTGTATTTCAGGTCACAGACTTGACAGATCTGGGAAGTATCCTCTTAACACAGTACTCTATTACTGGAAATGCAGTGCTGCAGTTTCTTAGGAGGAGAAGGAACTCCCCCATCCTGTGTTGCTGTTCACCTCCAGTTCAATGAGTTTCTGGTGTTTAGTCTGCCTAGGAGACAGCTACAAAGAACATAAATGTTTGTTAGGAAAAAAAAATAAATGGTTGGAGAAAATGCAGGAGTGAAGTAGCTGAAGTTCAAAGGGAAATAAAGTCAGAAGACTGTATGGCTGATCTCCAACACCTAAGAAACTACTAGCTGAAATGTGCTATTGGTTGACCCATGTTTCAGTTTAGCTCTCTCTCAAAATGCAAAACTCCAGCAGTGACTATCTGAAACATCAGTTCTCTGTTACTAGATTTTGTGTGTCTCTGACTCACATCTCCATGCTAGAGCTGCAGCGCATACAACCATGCCCCTACTGACAGCAGTTAGTGCAAATCCTGTAATAAAGAAATAGTAGGAAGAAGGAGGGGAGGGGGGAAAAGCTGTCTAAACATTTGTTTCAAGTCCAAGTAAACGTCCCATCCGTTCCATGTTTTTGTCAATTGTGGCACGACATGTGATCTCTTTAGCACATTCCATGGGAAACCAACCTCTCTCACCATCCCGCAGTCGTTCTCCTTCATACCAACCTGTAAGGATGAACAGACAGTAACAAGTCTTTCTTTACAACTAGTTTCAAAGGTATTTTTCAAAGGTATTTTTTCAGAACTGTGTGTTGAACTTGTATAGAGACAACTGACACTGTCAGGATGCATTTATCTTTTTAGTGAATAAAGTAGGAGATGATAGATTAGGCAGGATTTTTATTCAAGCAGACTAGTAACAGCAGAAGAGTAAATACATTGTTATATACTGTATTTATATTTATTTCAGATATATCTGAAAGTATTTATTTCTGCAGTCCAAAGAAGAAAGCAATGTGGGCACAACAGATAGGAGTTTGATTTCATAGTGCATTAAGTCAGAATTTAATACTTGAAGTGAAGTGCTGCGAGCATCGAGCATCACTGAGTCAGCACCTTATGAGCGATGAGTATAATTGCTGGCATATCCAAACAAAAATCAATTCAGATCTCGTGGTTCTTGGTGGTATGGAATACGTACACAAAAAGAACACTTTTTATAGAGCAGAATACTTGCACAAAAACTCTTACGACAGAGTAATCATTGCACCATTAGACCCTTGTATTTGCTGTTACTCAGACAAAGCTGGTACTTACTGCAATGTCTTTGAGATCTGTGTTTATAGGGAGAATTTAATTCCATTTATTATTATTTGTGGATGTTTCACATGTCAAAAACAAACAGCACATCCTTTCCCTCTGCTATTATTTATCTATGTAAGTTTTGACAGATGATGAGTTAAACATCTCTTGCCTAAACAGAGGCTGTCTTTTAAAGCCTGAACCTACAGCTTTCTTCCAGTGTTTCTTCTAAGCTGAAACGTCATTCATTGTAAGACCTACCGGGAAACAAATTCTTCTAACTGGATTTATCTGCAGTAGTCACAGATAGTTACTAACAGGAAAATGTTCACTTACTTACCATCATTTACTTTTTGATAAACCAGAACAACATCAGCAACTTGAAGAGACAGTTCATCTGACTGCTTTGCTGTGTAAGTTCTGATGATCTCCACCTGAGTCAAAGCTGTGGAAGCAGTAAGCAAGGCTGCATTATTCTGTCCACATAATAAAGCAATTATCTTTCTTTACTTAAAACAAATCAAAACTACACCCATGCTATTAAAATTTACATCTTAGAATATACTGCCCAGAACACCTCAAAGGAAGTAGCAGATTTTTTTTTTTTTTTTTTTTTTTTTAAAAAGAGTGATTACACGCAAGCCCACTTGGCCTATATATGTAAGTAGTTTTGCACTTTTGCTAACAAAGTGAAACAACTAACCAAACTACAGTTAACAAATGCATACTGAAATTACTGTGCACAAGAGAACTCTACAAAAAAACGCTCCTATGCTCAAAGTTCATGTAGCTAGACCAATAGCACCTAGAAAACAAACAAGGATGACTTATGTTCACAGTCTACACTTGCTTAAGTCAGTCAGTCTCCACTAAGGCACAATATATTTCTTTTCTCACATCAAAGCCCTCAGCAATCTTGTTAGCCGTGACTTACTTGTCCTGTCTGTTTTCTGCAGGTCACTGTTCTTTCCAAGCACTGTAATCCAGCGAGCTCTTTCACTCCTGCAAACAGCGAAGATGAATTTCAGTTTGCAGGACTTCTGGTCTTGATAATGGTAAAGACTATTCCCTTTTCAAGATCATATTATCTTAAATTTTTTATCTTTCTCATGGTGGAAAACAAGAAAAAAAAAATCACAAACTCTCTCCTCCCCTCCCTCAAAATATAGCCAAAAAGGCATGGTATTAGTTTTAGTAATGTCTTATTCAAATACAATTAAATATATCTTAAGTATGTTGGAATAGAAAATAGGTCTACATATATGGGACCTACCTGACACGGTATCTATCTTGTACACTTTTACCTGTATTACTTAAAAGCAATTAAAATCAACTCTTTCTTACACTAATGTCTGTGACAAGTATCTATTATTAATCTGAAGGACTCCATCTAGTGTACAAAGTCTGAGATAAATGCAATACAGCACTTTTAGTATCAACAGCAGGATTATCTACCATGTTTACTAAGAATGAGAATCAAGAATTTTTTAAAAAGAAAAAAGTCTGTGTTTCTCAAAAGGACCCATGTTTGCATGTGTATTGGTCTGGAAAATCAGAGAGAGCACACAAAAGGACAGAACTGAACCCTAAATTAATCTTTTGAATCTGGCTTTGTATAACCTAGAAGAAAAGTAAACAATTTTGATCAAAGGAGGTGCATACAGTCTATGGAGCCTGGCCCAAAGAGGAGAGGGAGAGCAGGAATTACTTGAACTACATCCTACTAGGTATCATTTCCAAGATCAAAGTTTAACAGTCTCTTCTAGAAGGCGGATGTTTTCTTACGGACTTTATTCCAACAAGCTGTAGAAAGCTAACTTCTATTTGCAGATATCCAACATTTCTTTTTAATGAAGTGATTTAGAATTCAAGACTTTCAGATAACTCTTCATGCAGAATGCAAGAAGAAAATCCCAGTGATTATTTTGGCTAGAAATATTTGCACTGTTCTTTGGTACTTAAAAATAAATTGCAGTACTTTTTTTTTTAAATCCATCACATACATACATTCTTCCTCAAAGACTGAACTACTGTATGTTTTACTGATACTTGTTATCAGTTAATCTCGTAATGACAGCCAAAACTAAAATAAAAGCTTGTTTAAACATTTCAGTGATTAAAAGTAGGCTGTGCTAAGCTTGCTGTTTCAACCAAAATAAGAAGATCCATAAAGGATTTTGCATGAGTTTAAAATTGTTTTTATTTTTAGAAACATGTTATTTACACATTCCTATTTTATTCCTTTCCCTGTAACCATTCTTAATAGGACAACTAGGTTCCCTTTCATGCAACTCTGAGAAAAATGGGATAATGTTAGACTGTCTTCCAATTTAAACACGTATTTCTTCTTAAACTCTGTATACTATACATCTTGTGAAAACAAAATGACTGTCTTCCCACCAGTAGTCTTACCCCCCCCCCCCAGCATACAGTATCTTTGTGTATGGAACATCCAGTCAGGGAAACATTCCTATAAGCCTTTAGCCCACTCTAGAAAAGATGATTCTGAAGAATTAGGAAAGCCTTCGTGTATTCCCTCCTGGAGCTTTTAAGATAATGTTTCATTAGAGTCATAATGTCTCCTGTGCAATAGGCAAACTGGAAAACAAATATAAAAACAGATGCCAGAACCAACATACGGATAGTCTAATGCTAAATGACAATTTAATTTAACCCAATGTCTCCAGTAGGTGGACCAATTATATCCATTCCAGACTGAATATGTAAGATCAGGCTTACTTACACAGTATGTAGTACGGCACATCAAGATTTTTTTGATAAATGGCTCTCCAAACACTGCTAGTAGATATTCCTTATGCCTGTGGTGCCTAGGTGGTATTTTAACTTTTTCATGGTGAAAAAATTTCCTTTATTCACAGGACAATATACAATTCCTGACCTAATGCTAAGATTTTTCTACTTGAGAACTACGCACCAGAGTAAGTGACCAAGTATAATTAAACTGCACCTAGAAATCTTTAAATCAGACATTTAACTTTCACATGCACAAAGCTCCGTATTCACTCTAAACCAACCAGTTTGACTTTCTTGCTGTAAGATCTTCTTCCCATCCTTCTCTGTTAAGTGAAAGCTAAGTTTTTCCTGTACCCTGAGTATACAATACTCATAATACTCTATAAAAATAGGCTTTCAAATCAAGTAATTATTCTCAGAAATTTTTCCCTGAGAATGACAATCTGCTAGAGCACTATTTATATTACAAACAGCATATACCAAAATAATGATCAGTCTGTAGAACAAAATGTCTTATAAGAAAATCCAGACAACTAAAAATGTACTGCATTTTTCCCCAAAATATGCATCTCCAAACAAGTCTGACTCATCTGCTTACTTTATAATGAGGTCTTTAATAGAAAACATTAATATGATCTATAGTTTCTTTCAGGGTTATTCTAAACTTTGAAAGCAAACCTAAAACTAATTTTTTCCAGACTGAGATACGTTTAGAGCAATGTGTTTAGTGTGTTCTATCCCGCCCCCAGCTTCCACTAAAACAGATAAAATCTTTCACTTTGGAGAAGGGTTATGTGGAAGTTAATGGCATTGTGGAGAAACTATGGCTCAAAGATTTGCACTGGAAAGAACAAGACACTTCTTGTTGCTCTTTTCTGAAGCAGAACACTCTTCAAAACTGCTTCAGCAGAACAACGACCACCTCTATCCCAGCACAGCTCTGCAGCTTCCCTAGGGCAATGCAGAAATCTGCCAAACTCCTCCCGTTTAACCCAGTACTGTTCCACTTCTGCACCATCCAACCATTATAGTAAGTAATTCACAGATCACTGTTCAGGACACCAGCATTCGAAAGCTAACAATGTTTCCTTGCTACCATAAATAAGGTGCAGGACACACCTGTTTTCACTTCTACCAGCTAATAACTTTACATTTAGACCTGATGTTATAAATGCCATATTGCTAAAGTAACTAACAATTAGGATAAGATCATTTAAATCATTAAGAAACAAAGCAGCACAGAAAAAATACCAGAGGCCAAATGAATCACTATAGATTATTCACTGTCGTCTTAGCAAGGTAAATTTTTAGAAAAGCTCCCTTAACTACAACAGTAAAAGCAATGTTTTCCTCATAGTAACCTGTATTATGCTTAAATTATTTGCATGCTCAATTAGTCAGCATGCACAGGCAGCATGATGTTCCACAGGATGAGACAAGCGCACACCAAACTTGTGAATGCTGTTACAGAAAGCCTAAAATTTTGGCTCACACCACCTTAACTGCTTTTAACAGACCCTTCATTCGAAATTAAAACCTGGCATTCTTCAGAGATGAGTTCTGTTCTTTGAGGTTAGTAATGCTCCAAATTATCTGGAAAGGAAAACAGCTACATATATATATGTAAGCAGGCTATTGAATATATATATGCAATGCTTTCAATTATGTGCATGTGATTTGCTATTCTAGTTTACTTTAGGCACTTACGCTCTGGACATAAAATTATTAGAGAAAGGTGTTAACAGGTAAGGTAGGCAGAAAACCTGTGTCTTGACTTCCTGTTTTCAGGAAAATGTTTGTTAAAGGGGAAGTTAGTGGCTCAAACGTATATACGTATTCAGGCTACAACAACAAAACAAACAATGACTCAGATACTTCAGTCACATTTGTAACTCAAAACAAAATAGTATATATATAAAATACATATATATAATATGGCAAAGTAATACAGCTTTTGCTTGTATGTGTTACTGTGTAAATCACAGAAACAAATAATGGATGCTCTATTTGTTGGATTATGTGGTTACACTGTTGCAGTTTACTGCAAACAGATTTAACCAGTAAGGCAGGCCAGGTGAGCAAATTACTGCAAAAGAAGTCAGAGGTTTCTAGCTAACATTACTGCTTGTGCCTCATTTGGAAAAACAAACAAACAAACAAACAAACAAACACCACTTGTGAGTAAATAAGCATGAATGAAGGGACCTGGATTTACCTGAACTGCTGCAAGAAAGGCAACCCAGTCCCTCAAACACTGAAGCAGCTATATGACCAAAGAAAATGTTGAGTAATTAAGTATCTAATTACTTTAGATAATTAATCTTTATTGTCTTCTCTGGACTCTCAGCGATGATCCAGAGACTTAGGGAGGGTCAAATTAAACTCCTCCAGAGACCCAGCACTTAAATTAAATTTGGAGCGTAAATAAACAATGAAGATCAAAAATATTATGCACAGACAAGCTGATATATGCAGTACAAAAAATGATTCTTAAAGAGGTGGCATTTTGAAGTTTAATAAAAGGACAGCACCTTAATACCAGAAATGCCGAAGTCTGAATGCTGTACAAAGCAGCAGGCAGCCAGGCCTGGTGGGAACAGACCTTCCCAAGCTGCAGAAACTAAGCTCCTAGGGCAGGAGGGTCCTGGTGCATCTGCACATGGGAAGATGTTTTTTCTTGCCTAAATTCCCTGTCCTGCAGTCTGTGCTTGATTTCCTCATCAGTAACAACTAGAAGAGCTTCAAGTACCCAACAATATCATTATATGAGCTGTGAAAAAATATGAACCAAGTCCTGTATGAATTTCATAGTACAACATTATGCACAGACACTGTGCTCCGATGTATCTGCAATCAAGTTTAAAGAGAGTCCCTATTAGGGTAATTCTGCAATTTGGAGAGTGCAAATCAAATCAAGAACTACACCCTACCAGTTCTTCATCTGGGTGCTGCAAATACACGTACATCTGCCTTTCTCCCACTTTCAAGAAAATGTGCGCTTTGTGAACACCATTATAATTGTGCTTTGAGCCAGCTGACAGGCTTAATGCACTGTTGGGTGGGGTATAAATCTACAGTACTAGAGTACATATTCTTATGGCAACAAAATTTTCCATGATGTCTACTTCAGAGAAAGTAAGTGGGGAAATGTAAATTATTAATCTAATAAATAATTAGCGTGGCAAAAACTCACTTAGTAACATGCTATTCCATCAACTTAATTGAATGTTTCAATCTAACATTCAGCAGCTGCAAACTGTAACTCATTACAAGTTTTCAAATACTTGATACATCATTAACATATTTAGATCATTTTGACAGGAATGTAAACATGACAAATAATTAACTATTTTTTTTCTCCTTTGCAATCATCTTCTTTACATCTAACTGACATACAAATTTTCTTATTAAAAAAAAACCCTTTAATCTATTTTCTTTCAATCTTTCATGATTAAATGAGATTTTTTTTCCTTCCCATTTCATGCTGTACATAAAGAAAAAAATAGCTTTATCAAATTAGCTGAAGCAGCAGTTATTTGGAGGGCTTACTAGTAAATCCCACTACTCCATACTAAGTCGTACTTTTAAATCTTTTGTAAGGATTTTTAAATTCACATAAACACACCCCAGTCTTCTCTCCTTCTTCCCCAGGTAACTCACCCATTTAATGTAAATTATTTACTACCTCTTGATCAACTATTAATTCTTGAGGTGTACAGTAATTATATCAGATTTAAAAAACAGCGTCAATGTTTTGAAGATAATTATATTATTTCTGTTATCAATGTCAGATGTAAACATTTGTGTTTGATGTGGAACAACACTCAAGAGCGTTGTTTGGGTGACTGGTTGACTTAGGTCTCAAATATGTTGGTATGGCGCTAAAGACTCCTTTTAACTTTACTGAGCTTTGGATGGGACCTGATAAGGCAGGTACATCTGTGTCCTGCACTAAAACCTACAAATCTGTTCAGCTTTGACTGTGTCAGGAACAGTGTTTACTGTAAAGTATTCTTTGATTTAGCAACATGCAAATAAAAGAAATTTTGCTGTGTTACAACTAGAAAAATTCACACAGTAAAGAAGAAATGACAGGAATTTACATGCCAGTATTACTTCAGTTTATACGAGTACCAAGCCCTGCAAAAATAGATTTTTTTTAAATGACAGGTATGTACTATATAGAAGGGAACACAGTTAAGTATGCAGGACTGTTAAGGTTATATGAACTTTAACACTTTTCTCCTAGAGAAGTGTTGTTTTTTCCCTTAGAACTGAAAATTGAAACTGTGAAGAAGCCCACCTGGGATATGGTAAAGGCAGACTGCAATCACTGCTCTTTCCACTTCACTCTGAATCAGGGAGGATGGACAGCTGAATATGAATCTCTCCTCTTCCAAGTGGGTTCCTAACTACAACCCTATCAGCTATGCTGAGGCAGCATTCAAAGCTGGGTTTCCTTTTTAAGATCACAAGTGCAGAATGGGGCAATTTTAAAAATCTACAGATTTTCAGGGCAGAAAGTTTATTTTTGCTCTGTTTTCTCCTCCTCCTCATTTCCAACTGGAAGTTGTCAAAACCAGCAAAAATAACATGTTTAAACGTCCAGATTTTAGCAATTAATGCCCTGAATTGTTTCTTAACTATCTTTTTAGTTACAGATTTAACTATTATTTAGATAAATTAGGCAAACACATTTTAAAGTTAAATGTTTTCTGGAGAGCCACTGCCATGTTTTTCAATGGGCTGCCTGATGGGTTGTGTTTCTCTGTGGACTTCAAGGACATCATGCTGACTTACATACTTTCCCTCTGACCAAAAATTCCCTCCATGCAGACAGTGGCACAAGTCTTCACCATTTATGAACGGCTGTATCAATTAACAACTCCTCTTGCAAAAATATGAAGTGTTCAATGTAAGACCTTTGGTCCCTGTTTATTTTATGGAGAGCAGCATTTTTATACCAAGCTGTTAGGTTATCAGATAACCCTCTACACCTGGAAGGCATTTATTTCTGGAAGTTACTGAACATTCCACCAATGTGAAATTTCTTTACATTACTTCAAATTATTTTTTGTTACTTACTTAATTACCTGAGAAAAAACACCACCAACAATTTCACACTAATCCATTCAGCTATAGGATTAAAAGATACACGGAACTGTTTGCAGAAGATCAGTACACTCCCTTTGTGACCAGGACTCCATTTTAGACCATACTGGTTTGAAATACAAGTGAAGCTTTGTTTGTCATTTCTCCCTTCTCAATCTATTCTGCCCTCTAATAGATTCTCAAGTTACTTCTCTCAGTGATGGTATGAAAAAGCTCTGCAAAGCACAGCCACACTGTTATTCCCGGGCTACAAAGCTGACAAGCTACATGGCTGAGGCATAGCAAATTCTTGTCTTGAAGACCTAGAACAGTAGCACCTTATAATGGATACTTCAGTTTACAGAATTTTACCATATACATTCAATTTCCTATTATCCCTGTGTTGTGAGATCAAGGAAAGAAAATGAGACCAACATGATCTCAATTTATAACCACTTGAGTTCTTCAGTGACAGCATTATATTAGAAAAACTGAACTAAGTTTGGAGGGTGTCTATTTTATTTCAAAAGAAGTTTATTATAGTTATCTATGGCATCTTATATAAGCTGCACACACATTCTGTCCTGCTGCTCATTAAAGAAATCAGAAAGCAGAACACCAACTCTGTTGGTCCGCCCATCTTTAAAAGCATGCACTCCTTATGAAGAGTGTAAATCATGATAGCTGACTGGTGACAGTCAGTGCTCGTGTCACTGAGCAAGAGTGGTCCGTGCCAAACACAGGATCATTCCTGCAATAATCCTCCTTTAGTCACTGGTCATCAGACTTACCTCAGAGAGTGCTTGCCTGGGACCTCTGCTGTTATTTGCTTTGGGTTTTATGTTGCTTTTAACTTGCCAAATAAACAGAAGCTGGGTATTTCATACTGCCTTGACTAGGGGTGCAGAGGGGCCAAACGATCACATGAACAATCACAGAAATTGTAACTACTTACTGAGTCTCTGCTCCCAGGAGCATCTCCACCTTCTCTCCCGCATGGTTACTGAGGACAGCTAATCTGAAGAGGTGAGCTGCAGAGCTCTGCCGTGAGTACAGCATAGCTGAGGTGTTCTTTACAGGAGAAGAATTCAGGTCCTCACTGTCACATTGTTCTACCAACAGCTGGTCTCTTAAAGAATAATCTGTGACATTGTAACTCTCTTCACTGCAAAACAAAGAAGGGAAGGAAAATCCCAGAAGTTCAGTGTTGGTAATTTTTCATTAAATGTACCTGCAGCAAATTCAGTAAAAGAATCCACTTCTAACTACAAAACATGACATCATTCTTCCAACATTTTAGATCTTCATCTTTTTGTTTTTGGTTTTGAAACTACCTCCTTTCCAAGACACAAAATAGATCATTCTTTAAGCCCAATGAAACTTCATTTAGTAGCATACTTAATTAACTTTGGCATTACTGAGACGATGTAAGTTCAACCTACTCCAGTAAATGTGAAAACAGGCACAGCAGTTGTATACAACTGTGTATCTCTTCTGTAATGAATGACAGACCTTTATTTCAGAATGTTTTATAAACAGAATACACCTTCCCCTTTCCTGTGCTTACAAAAATACAAATGTGTATCCTGCTTACAGGTAAAGCACTATAAATCTTGATTTTAAATACAGGATAACTTTTTCTATACTTCTTATCCATCTGCATGTACAAGGTCTACACTGAAAGCTATTTTACAGGGTTCTCAATTATGTAACAGTGTGAGTTTTAAAAACGGGCATGACCCTATCCATCTTGCAAAATACACTGTTCAAATTAAAAGTCCCCCCCACACACGCATATTTTGCAAATAAATGTCTCAACTCTAAATAATACAAATAGATATTGCTACATGTGCTTAGTAATTTCCCCAAGGCTACTGGAAAAATGCTCTGAAATGGTGCAAGTTAAAAGCTTTGCTTTTCTTATGCTTGAAATATAAGTGGACAGTGTAGAGAAAATCTGTCTTAGCTGACAATAACATGTTTAATGCAAAGAACAGAAGACCTAAGAACTTCTTTTCAGGTCAAAATTTAAGTCACGGTGAACTGTGTTGCAAGGACACGAAGGTAGTTTTCCCATGTAGTTTCGTGAAAGCATGCACATGAGCAGCCCGACATTCCAGACAGCGGTAGGCACACACAGAGTGGACACCACAGACCAGGAAACAGAAGTATGAAGTATCAGTAACTTCATATGAACATATGCACATATGCTTATATTTGTATCAATTGCTGCACTGGTTTTATTTAGGCTTCTAGAAGTGGAGAAGCAGAAGCAATTAAAAAATCTTTCAACAAATGCAGTATGTTTCTATAACATACTAATTTTAACATAAGGACTTAGAAGAAAATATACACTCTTCCCTAAAGAAAGCCTTTTTAATTTCTAAATGTGAGGTCTCAAATCATTGTTGCTAATCAAGGTTTTCTGAAGTTGCAGCAAAGGCAGGAGAACATCTAGACAAGACTCACTTATTTACAAGCTGCTGCACACGAGCAGTGAACAATAACTTCAACCCTCCCTTTCTTCAATCCATTAAGATTCATTTATGAAAAGATGTTTCAACTACAAAATACCCAGACACCTTAAGCAGCGTTCTTCAGCACGCTAAAAGGAGTTCAACTAGTTCCCATGTTTACTGTTTTCACTACTTACTCATATCTAAAGCAATATTGGAAACAATTTTTTTCAAGTGAAACATAATTGTGCATTTTCAAATCTTCAAATTGCAATTAAACCTTAAATCTTTACATTACTGAAACATAGTTTAATGAACATTTAAAAGAACCCAGATCAAATATTGAAGAAATGAAATTGTTTAACAAAGAAAAAAGAAGCTACATGAAAAGGCCTTTTTGTTTCCACTTTGTTTGTGAATTTCCCATGATTGTTTTGCATGCATCTGCATGTTTAGCAGCGTGCATCATCAATACAGATCACAGATAATCACCCAGCTACCTCACTTTCGGGTAAGCTTGCAAACTTTTTCAGATTAATTGTCCTACATAGGTACAACAGGAAAAGAGAGGAAAAAACCCTGCTTACACAAGCATAAAATGAATTCTCTCTTATAGGCAAACATTGCTCAGATTTTCATATTTTGCATTAATTCCTCTTTTAACTGGCTAGCAAGAACAGCATTTTTTGCCAAAGTTTATCAAATTGTGTCTTCTAGATATAAGATAATTATGTGACTATCTGAGTCTACATAACTTTACTTCTAGGTAAATGCCTATGAATAAGATCCCAATAGAAGAACAAATGCAATTTTCAAAATTTCCATTTTATATTTATTCCATATTTGAAAATAAATCAAATTCTATACCGCAACTATATATACTCCAACCAAAAGCAAAGTCTACTGTGCTCTCCATCTGAAGCGATGAAAACCTATGCTTGAGCCTCAGATTACTGTGGTTCATTAAAATATTCTAACTTAAAATAATGCTTGAGAAGATCAGTTTCACTGTACTGAACTGATATAAGTCAAATCCCAAACACCTGGAATTAAAATCCGTTGGAATGCTAATGATGACATGCACCTCTTCCGGCAGGTGCAAATGAAGCATATTTTTCATTTATCAACAATTATTAGAAAACAGACAGATGATGACCAACTGTCTGTTGAGATACAGTCTACCCATTTTGCTAACTGACAGGAAAAATGCCTGCAAATACCTCAGTATTTAATATAATGGTATTTAAAATTCTTATTTTTATTCTTTAGAAAAAGATTTGCTAAATTCCAACTTAGCAAGATTGTAACTCAAAACCTTAGATATTACTGATTTCTATGATCGAAGCATTGGAAAAATTCCTGTATTCTTAAATGGTAATAGGCTTGCAAATTGTATTTGTAGATTAATAGTTTCTGCCAGTGCACCTGGTGTAAGAACCAATAAAGTTCTTATTTCAATTCTGCGGAGTGTTTTTTTTTGTTTGTTTTTGTTTGTTTGTTTTTTGTTTTTTACTTTTGTTCTGTGAGATAAATACTTACAATTGGATTACAGCTATTTACATTCTCAAATGACCAACAAAGTTCTATTAGTATTACATTCTAGTCCTTCTAGTAAGTATTTTTGTTCTTGCCTTCGTTGAGGGGCTCGGGGACACATTGCTATCGTCTGCTACATATTAATTCACAAGAAGAATTTACACTGTCCAAGAGAAGACAGTAGGCTCTAAATATACAGGTCTTTCTTATTTCTCATCTCCATCCAACAAAATATTCTGATTTGAAATAACAAAGTTTTTTATGAGTAACATTTAACACATTCTTAAAAATTATCCTTATCAGATAATACCAGTATCTTTGTATTCATTTGCAGTTTAAGGTAGTATTTTGCTAAACTTTTATTTAGGCTCAGAACCCAGAACAACAGAATACATGCAAATTTTATATCACCAAATTATCATCTGTCCTAGGCCACCTATTCATCAACACACCACACACACTTATTTCCTTTACTCCATGATATATTAAAAAAAAATAAAAGCAAATAATTTATGAATCTTCTTCAGTAATACTTAATAATAGGTGAAGATGCTGTGCTACTTTGAAATTCTTTGTGTTTCATAAAAATTACTTTGTGGTTGCCTTGAATTATATGATTATTTCTGGCACCTGGAGTAAATGCCTGGTTTTGAAAGCAGCTGTGAGCAGGTAACATTCCACAGTATTATTTAACCTTTGGGTGATTTCCAGTGCATGAGGTCCAGCTACATTCCAGTGTCAAGATACTCTCAGGACCTGACAAGCCACACAGCCATTAAAACAGACAGGATTCTAGTGATATCCTTAGGGGACTATGGAAAACAAACAGAATATTCAATAACTGTACACTCATACAAAAATACAAGTCTCCTTGCAGTTTATCTGAAACCTTCTAAAAGCACTCAGAAGAGAAGTGGTGCATTTTCTGAATAGCTGAAGAAAGCCGCTTACTTCAGTTGTACGTACCAGAACGTTATCAGTTCTGGAGTTCCCAATGTCTGCACAACACAGAGCCAGCTCACAGGCAGCTCCGAGCATTAGGCAGCAGCACATGAGCAGACCTTCACGGTCCCAGGAGGGAACTCGCAGAACAGGACGCATGTAGGTTTTGGTGAATTGCTGAGCTGAGCTGAGCTGTTCCCCTGCCAGGGACAGGGCCAGCTTCCAAACCTGCGCCAGGCATCAGAGCAGTTACTTCTTCTGCAGCCTGGTCTTCTTCTAACCCCCCTGGGCTGCTGGAAGCGTTCACTATAGATACTGTACGGCGCATGGCAACAGACCAATACACACCTAAGCCCAGCAATGACGCTCATCAACTGTGCAGGAGAGGCAGACGAAAAACAGTAGCTTTATCCACATTCGTGGTTTAGAAGAGGGAGATGGCGCAAAGCCTTATTACAAAGGAAACACGTACAAACCCAGAAGTAATACATATATTTAAAATGGGTATCCCGTATTTCTACAAAGCACTAGCATCACTGTCGTCTACGGAACTTAAAGTACAATAGAAGTTCTTCACAAGCCCGAAAGAAAGCAAGTTTCCCAAACACGACCCATGTAACAACAATCAGATCATAGTCTACCTGAATTGTAACGAGGCCTGAAAAGAAACCTCTAAGATGTTAAGCATGCAGCACATTATTGCTCGTGTCAGAATACTACGTTCAAAATCCAACAATGATCCTTTTACGTCAACATGAACTACTGGTTTACTGGTCCCTGTAATGGATCTCATGGCCAAAATGGTGGCAATTCATAGCAATTCACAGCAAAGAGGCAAATAAAAAAAGAACAAAAGCCAAAAAGGAGTAAAGCAGTATGGAATTAGAGAATGAGAAACAAAAGAGTAGGATCAGTGATGTTTCAGCAACACTACCGCAAAGCCGAATACGCAACAATAACGAAACCATCGGGTCATCTAAAAGTCACAGTGTACACTTAGGTCTTTGCAGAGTATTTACAACATTTAACTTTGCAGGTCTAGGTTAACCTCCCAAAGCTAGCTAAGTAGTTAAAGAAAGATGCTCTTCCAGACAAGATAACTGAAGCTCCTTCCTCGGGAACTTGCCTTCTCCACTGACGGCACACGCGCGCCAGGCAATGACCAGGCACCAAAAGTTGAGCCATCCGAGTATCACCCAGCTCCGCTTCATGCCTGGATCCACGTAACATCCGTATTAGCATAACAAAACTAGCTAATGTCCTCCTCTCCAATGCACCAACCATATTTATAAGTGGAATCTAGAATGTTCTGCCAAGATTTGGACATCCTGATTCTTGCCAGTATTTGTAATTCTTTGTATTCTAAAAAAAAAAAAAAAATTACATTAAAAAAGCAGATGGTGGCTACACTGCAGAGGCACTACAAGAAAATACTAATAAACTGGAAAAAATATTCCCAGTTAACTAAAAGCTGAGCAATGGGGAAAGGTAAGGATTTTTATTTGTTCTCCAAGATTTTGTATAGAAAGACACAGGTTGCAAGTTCCTATGTCCCTTTTTGTGCTAACCCCAACAGACGATCTTCAGGATTATTCAGTAGCTGTTTGCCTTACTTCTTCAAAGAGAAAGTGTCATGAAGCAACCAGCTATCCCGCTGCTTTATAGTGCCAAAATCACACACTGAATGATTCTCAAGGGAGATACAATATGCTTATATATAATATGGACTGTCCGGCAACAGACATTAAAAGCATAATCCTCTAAAGTACTTCACAGTTGCAAGGAGATAGAGCACCACAGTGTCCACAAAAAGGAAGGGATTTTTGGTAACTAAACTCCATTTAACTGACTTAATGGAGCAGAAAAGACAGTTACAATTTCAATCAAAAAGTGGAATTGTAGCTAGGGAAAATTATGATTAATAAACTAATATTAAAACTAAAACATAAGAACTCTGTGGAACATGCCTAAGAACACAGCAACACAAGACCTACCCCCCCCCCCTTTTTTTTTTAGTCTAAAATGTAGTATTTCTCATGGTAAGAAGGTCTCTGGAATGCTTGTTTGTGACAATATTTATAATGCAGTTGTACTAAACATGCTTCTGACACTGAAAACTGTTCTTGATATGAGCATGTAAACAGTGATGAACACCACATCTTTCTGGGCTACAATTATTTATTAGTTATCAAAATGACTACTTTGACAAGTACCATCACCCCTGGCCTCTAGAAAATTGGGATTGAGCCACTCCTGACAGTGTGAGCTAGGTTCCACAAACTGGCAAACTGCTCAGACAGGAGAGCTGAAAACAATTTTTCAGATAAAGGGTAAAGCTGTATGATTGGAGCACTACGTTTTAGCAGAGTATTGAGGAGTTATTTCTTTTTTTTGTGCAATGTTAAGAATCTTCTGAAAAAGTAATTGCTCAAGTGAAAACACAAACATTTAAAATCAACTAGCAACCAATATTTCTCTGCATTGCTGTAGAGCCCACACTGTGGGTGGGAGAAAAAGTCACTAAAAACCTCAAATATTATTAGTAAACTTATTCACTTGGGCACAGCACATGCTTCATGGTCAAAATAGCTGGGAAGGTTGCAGATCAATCCTTTATAGTCCTATCTGTTTAGAGGGTCTTTGTACAGCGAACACAAAAATCCTATCATTGACATTGAGTTTTCTTTAGCTTTCACTTTTGGGCCCTTTAGGACACTAGCAATTCCAACAGCTAGAAGTTGTTATAAATCAAGAGCACTGAAGTTTGGATAGGGTACATTGTTATAAATATCTTGCTTATAATCTGGACAACAAGCCATCACATAGGAAACCAATAAACAATGTAACAACACACATAATAGATTTTTCATTGTTTTCCTCAACTCAAATATTTACTTAGCTACCAACACAATAATATATTAACATTAGTTCTATGAGAAAAGAAATGGAATGTTTAAAAAATGTGTGATACAACTCTGTGATGTGCTGCCAGTGTTATAACAAGGAATTTTAAAAAAAAATTTCTACACAAACTTGGATAAACACTGAATCTCAGGAACATGTTCACAGCAATACGGTATCTGGGAGAAGTTGATTCACTTTTCTTTGCATTTATACAGAAATAATTTCACTTAAACAAAAATGGAGAGAACAAATTACACTTCTCTTTACTCAAAGATTAGCATTTCTGTCCAGATTTTTGTATTACACCTTATTCTTCAACATTTCTGTTTTAAGTTATGGAATCTAAGTTTTACATAAGGAAGTCTTATTAAAAAAAAGCTATTTTCACTTAATTAGTCAACCCAAAAGCAAAATAATTGTTCTTCAAAACTATTTTTAGCCTTAGGACTAAGGTTTATCTGTCAGATACTATCAATAGCACCAACAGAAGACAAACTCCATTAAATTTAAATTATTCTGACCCTCCCCTCAAATCTAGTGATAAAAAGTTAAATAGAGACTATTTGAAGTAGTCTCCAATATATCATTTTCAGTAATAGTCCAGCAAGGGACAGAGTGATGAGGAGACAGAATTACTACACAAAACTTCCCCCTTTGCTAAGATGTAAAGGATGCATTTTCTAAATTTGTTGGACAATTCAGCATTTCAATTCAGTTTGCCAAAAATCACTCCTGTTTAACAACTGATTATCATTTCTAAACGCAGTCTAATAGAGCAATATTAGAAACTAAATACCTTCATAACGCATTTGCTCTAAGCCACAGTATACTAAAACATATAAACAGCTTCGGAACTGTTGACTATACTTAAAACGTGCTTAGTCCGTATTTCTACCTGTTTTATGCTGCAAATAGACCAAATCCATTTACTTCCTTCTGAATTTTCTTCATTCTTTCAAACAAGCAAATGGCTAGAACACATGTAAAAGTGCTGTGGATGCAATAAACTATTCTTTAGTAAATAATGAACAACAAAGTTTGCCTTTCCAAAGCAGGAAGTTTAGGTTCTCACTTCCCTCAGGTTGATGCACACAATAGTCATGATAATTTTAACAGACAGCTGTAACTCAGCTGTTCTCTCTGTGATTCAATGAGTTGAACACAAAGGCAATTTTATGCTGGTGAAGCTCTTACCTCTTCTTCTTGGTGATAATGAGGACATCATTGAAGAGGAAGAAGTACAGCTGCTGCCTGGACGTTCTTTTAGAGAAAAGTCCAGTGTCTTCTACATAAGACGTTAATTCACCCCTTTTCACTAACCATCGTGAGGAGGAAACCAACGGAAATGGCTATAAAGGAAGAAAATAACACTTCAATCCTCCAAAGCTAGGGTATTTTTTTAATCAGAGTAGTAAAGATTTGGAAAAATTCTTGAGTAAACTCAGAAATCTTGAGTATAAGCACAGAACACTGATAACCAGATTTAAAGTATCTTTATCATTCATACAATAGACAAATAACAGCCCATGAAAATTTGAAAAAAATCACTCTTCATACCCATGACCTAACTGCTCATCTGAGCTAAAAAATGAACAGACAATTTATGGAGACAGATTACAAGGCTAGATCGGTCCTAACGTACAATCCATCCTGTACAATTCCACAGTAGGACCTTTTGTTTCACTGGGCAACAAATCTTTCCTCTTCTAGAGAGAGATTTTCCTCTTTAAAACAGAGTGAGACTGGTGATGCAGCGAACAGATCATGTCTGAAGCTGTACCACGACATGTGATGCCAGAACAAAGGTCCATTGCAGTGCTGGCAGCTCTCCCAGTTACCAGGATTCCTCAATCACTGACCTTGGTGACTGCTGCCAGCACGGACCCCAGCGGAGCTGTCATGCAGGGAGCCTTCTGCAGTGCCACACTGCAGGCAGGCTCCCTCTGGCAGACCAATTCTGTGCTGCTGTCACTAGACAGCAAAGGTACTGTACAGAAAGACTGATCTCCTACACAGCTCTAGGCCCTGAACTTTATGATGCCCTAAATAGTGAAAACACTGGTACTTTTTTCCTCTACGTATTTTGGTTATTGCACACATGCTGGATGGAGCATCTGCGGATGCCTGGTACCTTCTTCCTCTGCTTCCAAAAAGGATTTGACTTCTTGGCTAACTTCTGCAAGTGAAGTGTGAGCTCAGCACAACTTGTAACTTGCAGGTTCTCAAACAGAAGGTACATGGTATCACTGGAAAAGAAGAGGCATCCACTCTGCCCACAGCTTGTGCCTAAGACCTGCACTGCAGTCAACGGGCACTTAACTGTTAACTTTTATGGGGCACATACAATTTTTTTCTTCACTCGGAGCGCAATAATCAAATTTTTGTTTCTACTTTACATGCAACTTTTTGCTTATCAAATTTCTGTACTTACTTTGTTTTTGTTCAAACTCATCTGTCTCTTGACACCTTTCACATGCTTTTAAAATATTTCTTCACTTGGCTTATCAACAGGCTTAATCATTCTTCTCATACCCTTTAATCACTTTAGCAGCTCTTTACTAAACTGACTTCAGTTTGTCAATACTTGACCATTAATATTATGCCAATATTATACAGTACAATATTATGCCAATATTATACAGTACCTCACTGGTGGAATGAAAAAATATTAACTCCCTACCTTTAGATGCAGCCACTCCCTTGTCTCTGAGCTTTGAGGTCTGATTTTATGGTGACACTGAAATAGCAACTACCAGTACTATTATTCACAAGATGCTTTCCTGCCACCGTGCAGTACCACAGCATGAAGGCAAAAGGCCAGACCAAACTCCTGGCACCCTCTTCTTCCCGCTGTCAGCCAGGAGGTAACACACGAGTGACAGATGTGGGTTCCTCTAAAATTACAGAGCTGTAGGAGCCCTTCAGAACTATTACACATCATGACAATTCAGAGAAGCCTTAAACTTTTCTTTCCTGCTCCAGGCTGATTTGTATCTCCACTATATCCAGAACAGACCTAACGAATGTTCACCTTCACTTGGTTGCTGAATGATACCTACTGGTATCATTATACTGTATACCTCATTAGTGATCTTTCAAAATCTACATTATTTCGAAGTGCCTACTTATAAATACCAGCATATTTCATTATCTGACATAATTCCTACTATTTTTGCTTTCATACTACCAAGCCAATATTATTCTATTGAATCTTGACCAGGCTCCCTTCAGACATTTCTGCCCCATTATTCAAGCTCACATACTCTTTTTCAGTTTATACAAACTTTGTTGAATATTTCTAGATTTGTATTATCCATTCATTTATTAAACTTCTTTTTCTACTATGTTCTCCTGTTAGAAATGTAGAATTTAGTTTCAAATCTGTATTTCCTAAAACTAATTTTTCCAAGCTTCTCTTAGTGAATCAGAGTAAAATCAAACCAGTTAAAAACCACAGTAATTTCAAGTCAGGTTTATTACTTTGATCACCATTCTCACTTATCTCAGATCAGCGGTTAATGTAGAGTTCCACCTGTACAATTTACTTTTTCCTAAGAACGTATCGTATCATTTTCTGTATGTGCAGTCATTTTATTAAAAATGCATTAACCCCACAGGTTATGAAAGGCCAATTTAGGTTGGTACTCAGACACAAAACTCTTAAAAAAGCTCCCTAGTGAACTCTTTGGCAGAACTCCTAAGTTCCATCATGAAAATCAAAGTATGTAATTTCCACAGTTTTATGTAACATTTGGCTTTTAAAATATTTGGCTTACTTTGAACCACAACTCAGCTGCTTCAGCCAGTACCTTAAAATGACGTGAAAATGAAGGGTTTTTTAATCAAATAGCTTATTGCCATATATGAGTATGAAATAATCAGAACATAATTCTGATGTGCCATCATGGTTTTTGAGCCTTTACGAACTTGAAAGACTTTGGGCTAGATGGTTCTCAAACAGAGAAATCATGAAGGAGTTTGGTTCTTGAACACAAAAGCATGTTTGCAGAAAAAACACTTTTCTGGTGCTACAGATGAAAAATTTAAGAATAAAAATCCCTTTAACCTTAATTAAAAAAAGTCCTATAGACAAAGTATGTGCAGAAGTGACAGGATTTCTGGGTAGTTTCTCTTGTACTTCCTTGTAAGGCTACAGAATTACAACTAACAAAATAAAAATCTCAAAACGTTATATGAGGTTGAGGAGGCAGAGAAATGGTTCACTTGATTTAGAATGCTTATAAAACAGAATTACAGCACTATGATGACTGTTTTACAGTCAAAATGTAATTACAAAATTTCTATCTGTGCATGAACTAAAAATGCCTGTAATCTGTATTCCAAATGAGTTCATCACACTTTCCTATATTCTATATTCTATATTCTAGAAGCAGCAAGTTTTTTCTTTAATATAAATTTTCCTTAATTGCCAAGAGTGCAACATGTATATCACCTCCTTCCTACACAAAAAAGCTGTCTGCACTTGAAATGTATTGAAATGTGGCCAAAGCAGTCTTTCATACTTCAGCTGGCAAGCTCTCAAACCACAGAAAATGTCTAAACCATTAAGAATTTATATCTAATAAGATACACAAAGTAGAAAAACTTGCATAAAAATATGGAGAAACAAAGTTGCTATTATTGCCATAGAACTAGTGAGAGCTCCTAGCAGCAGTATGTACAGAAGAAGAAATACACAGTGCATCTTACTTTTGCAGAATTAGAATCAATAGCCTCTTTCCACAGAAAAGACAAGAGACTTCAGCCATTTAAGAAACTTAGTTCCTTTAAAAACTCCTAGGTTTGAAAACTACAAATGAATCCAAACAGATCATCCCAAGACTTCAGACTATTCAAAACTGTTTTAAACTATCCAAAGACTTGAGACATTATCCATAGCACTTAGCAAATGCAGTGATGAAACTTGTTAAGAGATATTCCATTTATTCTTCTTGTAAGTAAGTATTATTATTATTCTCAGTTTTCACTCCAGGTATGTAAATAAAAACAATTTGGCAAACTGACAAGCGTCTCTAAAGAGAGTATTTCCTCAAGGCAAAACAGACCAAGATCCTTTAAAAACTGTGTTTTTGAAACTATAAACCATTATGTACTGCAAATATGATACCAAAAAAAAAAATTCTCACAGAACACTACTCACTATGTAATGGTATAACTCCTTATTTACAGAAATACGCTAGGGTGCTAACTCTCGAGTCAGAATTTTTATTGTTTTTATTGCAGCTGACATAACTAAAAAAAAAAAACAGACCTTTTCAAGGCAAAATTAACATGGGCACAAAAAAATAACTAATTCAATATATATTGAAAAACTCTTCTGCCAATGCATTATCTTTGTTATTAAAAAAAAAAAAACAAAACTTTTATCCTGCCATAATAGGCAATTTTGCTGCAAAAATTAGTGTGTGATATAAATATGTTACACTGTTTACTAGATCAAAAAAATACAAATACTAATACATGCTAAAAGAAACATAACATTTTCTCCTCAACTGCAGTTGTAAGTCTAAGCACAACTTGAGAATCACCTGCAGCTTAGCATGCTGCAGGCAGCTTCATGTTTACTGAAAATCTATCTGAATCTGTTTACATACTACCAGATAACAATCTGCAGTGAGAAACAGAACTACTTCACAATGCAAATACCTGACTCTTCAGAAGCTTCACACAGGAATCGAGGCATCTATTCTCTTTCAACCTGCATCACCAGTAAAGCAATTTGTACAGGCACTGCACATGAAAGTCCAGGTCCAGGAAGTTTTAAATCTCTTGAATATTCATTAAGCATAAGGGCATATGGAATGTGAAAGCACCTGGCTCATTAAGTTATCTGGTTAAGAACAATTATTGAATAGTTTGAAGAAATAACAATAGGGTTTTTTTAAAAAAGCAACAACTGATATGGAAAGTGGACATATTAGACACGGAGACCTAACAAGCAGGTGGTAACGGAGACAATTCCAAAGACCAGACCTCAGCTCAGCCTCACCAGCAGCCCAACTGGCGGATGGGGACAGCAGCAGCTGCACCATCCGCCCACGGCAGAGACACCGCTGGGGTCTCAGGGTGACCAGCGGGGCTCCAAGGGCCAGGCACGAGGAATCCCTGGCGTCCACTGGATTTGGCAGCTTTCTTAACATCCTGAACATTAAGCATTAACTACATCTTGTTAAAAAAACCTGCAACTTCTCTCCCTCAAATACTTTCTTAATCCATTCAACAAGTTCTAACTCTGCAAGAGACTCCAATATATAGTCAGTGCACCACATATGCTGTTCAATGTTATGACATCTATTTGCAGTGGAGAACTGTAATGAGTCTAGTACAAATCAGAAATGATGCTGTATCTTCTGCTTTTGGTTTCTTTATGCAAGGGAAAAAGAGAGAGAGAGAGAGAGAGAGAGAGAGAGAGACAAAGAAGTATTTTAAAGTTTAACAAGCCCAGAGGACAGGAATGACGAGAAGGATGGAAACAGAGGCAGAGCAACATGTGAGTCTATGTATATACTGTGACAGTATCATCATGCACAGTGTTACGAATTAGGTAAGACAGCACAAAATCATAGCATGCTGATACTGCTAGGTACTGCAACTCTAACAAGGCCAGCGCTTCAGCCACAAAGGCAAACCTGGAGTCTGATTATACTGTATTTGTACCTAGTTCTTCAGTAAAAAAATGCTGATTTATTCTTAAAAATATATATATTCTTACTCTCTCTTCCCCTGCAAGGCCCCAACCTGAGGCTTTATCTCCTTGGTTTTCAGTTCCTCTTTGAATTTCCCAAGCTTCAACCACCCCCAGAACACGAACCTGTCTTCCTTGCCAATATTACAGCCTCTGCAAATCCATCTAATTTACTTTGTTTATTCTGGCAATGAAGCTATCAAAACTTAAGATGCAGCCAAAGCTAAATAATGCACAGTCAAGAGACACCATCATACCTTGATTTTAAATTCCAGCTGGGAGTTAATGGTGTACATCATTTCTGTCCTTTCCATTTTCCGAGCACCTTCATTGCACAAACGCACCAACTAGAGATGAGATATTTAAAACATTTAATGTATTCAGGACTTAGGACAAACAGCATTCTAGAAAATACTTCACTGTAGCTAACTTTCAGAAGGAAACTTTAAAGCATACTACAGTTTAAATAAAGTATAAACAGGGGGAGGGAGAGGAGGGCAGCGGGAAAGGTATGAGAATGCATTCCCATTAACCTCATGCAAGGATCTCCCAAGAGTCAATGGGCCTTTTCTTATTTTTTGTTTTCTTACTTCCTAGGGAGTTGAAAGGAGGAAAGAAATCTGAGCAGCAACTGGTTTAGTGGGGACAGCAAGCTGAGACTAGAAGCAAACTAACGGCACCATCCAGGAAGCCTTTCCAAAGCTAATACAGCACCAAAGTCTGGGAGGACAAATTGCTTTCCAGTTTTTCACTGCAGGGAAATCACCTCTAATTCTGGTACAACAGTTGCTAAAGAAAGAGTAAACAGTTAGGTTGTTACAATTTTAGTAAGTTTATATAAAGAGTTGTTTTGTGGTATTAAAACCATAACTTCACTGTAATAGTTAAACAGTTTTGAGACAACAGAAATAATAGAACTACACAGAAACTTCTGGAGGAAAGGACAAATCTAAAAATCTTAGTTCTACAGGAGATTTTTTTTTTTAAACAAGCCTGTGATAAAATCATCCTTATCAAGGGAGGTTTCCACAACATTTAGACATAGAAGTATAAACAACATCAGTCAGGGAGTTTGTCCTCCCTCATCTCTTTCTCAGATCGAACATTTTACACACCATATACCGTTCCCACAGCAAAATCCAATTGTGCTGGCAACAGTACACTGTTAACTGAGTTTAGGATTTTTTTGTAGTAACAGAAAGAGGATGATTTAGACATAAAACTGATCCCCAGTGGCCTTTATTAAATAAAGCAATTTAGTATTTTTATCCTTCACTGCTCTTCCACTTTATTTAGTCAAGAAAAACATCAAATTTTCCCTTAAAGCTGAAAGGAATGCTCAAGGCCCAAGGCAATGTTTAGTCTCAACTTGCAGAGTTTTTTAAATAAAGAATGCCTAACTCATCACATCTAATAACAACCTGTGACACATCATAGTTTCTGAAATTCTGAGATCTTCAAGGCAAAATGATAACTAGTCTTCAGATTTTCTTTTCAAATCACAATGTTCTGTTTTAAAGAGTTTTCCATTTCCAAAATTTTTTTTTTTTAAAAAAAGATAGATGGATTTTTTTTTACCAATTAAAAAAAATACCTGGTAATCTGATTGCTCAGTTTCAAATGAAACGAAACAGAGTTTATTATAAAATTAAGTGTTGTTGACATTTACAAACTACACACGGTGAATGGACCTATGCTCTTCTTCCATCTTTAACTTTTGTCAAAAACCCTCGTGATTCCAGGGTAAGAGAACACCCTTGAACAACTTAACAGAAGCAGAAATGGTCTACTTAAAATATGCCAAAAGCAGAAAGAATTCTTAAGTTTTCTTAGGCAATTCATACTTCCTTTCTGTACTACAGGGTGGGGTTTTTTTGATTTTTATATATACAGCCTATCACATGGCTTTCTGTTTGAATGACTGGCAGCAAATAGAACAAAGCTGTCCAGTAACACTGTGAAATAGGTGAGCAAAATAAGCATAAACATGAAAATCTATTATCAAGGGACTAAAGGAAAAAAAAACAAAAAAAAAAAAAAAAAAACAAAGCAGCTATTTCTCACAATGGATTTTTGAAATGACCGAAGCATGCAGTGCAATTTAGGAAGAAAATCCCTCAGAAGAGAAACAATTCCACAGTGAGATTAAATTTTTAGGAACATACCTTACTCACTTCTTTCAGAGCTTGCTTGCAGTTCTCGTATTTTGGCGAATCTTTGGGAGTTTTCTGACAAATAGTCTGAAACAAAAGTTCTGTTGCTTCAGAGGTACAAATGGTAACAAATACAGAGTTTTAAAGTACATATGCGCTGAAATCAAAGAGGTGAAGTCCCAGTTATGGACTAGGTTAATGAGAAAGCATTGGGTCACTTCCCCTTAGTGTTTTCATGACACTAACATCTTCCCTGAGGTCTTTTTGGAGGAATGTTGCATCTTCCACTTCTGGGCCAATCTCCACCCAGGGCAACACAGTGGAATAGGAAGGCCATACCCTTCCAGGAACAGCAAAGTTTCTCCTTTCTATCTTTACACAAATCACAATGGAAACCCATTGTAGTTGTGCATAATTAGGTTCTTCCTGTTTCAAACACGATGTTAAGGTTTTCCCGGAAGTTGAAGTTTTACACATGGAGTAAGAAATCTGTACCAGACTACTTTGTCTGATCTCTCTATGGAAGATATGTACTTCCAAAGCATTAAAAAAAAAAAAAAAAAAAAAAAGTCTCTTAGGACTTCTCCACATGAACTATGGAAATATATATACGGAACAATATTATTTAAGATTATTAAAACAAAAAGCATATAGGAAGGAAGACAGCTACAGCATCCAAACAAGAGAAATGCTGGAAAGTAATGAGAAGTCTGATCAGCGACTTACACATGACAATTTTATTTATTGACAGACTTTATTTCTATGAGTTGGAGATAAAGATGACAGCCTATCAAAACCAGTCATTTTGAATCAATGACAGACAGGCTAAATTACTTTTTTGATTGAGAAACAAAAACATCGTAAGGTATTTTACCTAAAATTAGTTCTTGGATTAATTATGAACAAAGTAACTATCCAATCATCAAAGGATCAAATTAGTTAGTGTAGAATTCATGAACATACAGCCGAAAGTTATTTGTCTTGTTTCTGGATTTTGCCATTGCTGCAATTTGAGCTTGGATTTTGATACACATTACTGCTGGCAGTCCAACCCACAAATTTGATTCTAGCATCTTCACTGGGGTACTACAAAGCTTGGTGTGAACCTTTCTCACCAATTTTCACCTGCACTTCTTCACACTTCCTAAGGCGCCATTAGCCTGCATGGGGGTGGTGCATCTCACAATGTAACACCCTGGTGGGTAACCAAGTATGTAAATACTGTTGCACTCTACTAAAAGCTCCTGTACGCTGAGAATAGAGTTCTTTGTTCCGGGTTATACTCTAACTCTTTAGGACAGTCTTAATGACACTATTCCTGGAAATAAGAATTTAATGCAAAATGGCCCTTTTCCAAACTATATGATGGTAAGTTTTTGATTTTAAACTGTAGGGTTTAATTTTAATCCTAATACTGTGTGCAATGTCTGTACTAGCTTCTTCCTGGATTTCAGCATCATTTACACTCTCTACTGTAAAATTTTTAGATTCTAACTTATAAATATTTAATTTTTGACTGCATGTGCTAACAAATGTTATCATACTTTGTTGTCAACATACCAGTATCTACAGCCCTGTAAATGGTACAAGACAGATAATATGAAGAGATTAAAACAAAACAGCAATCAAAGAGAAAAAGATGCCTATATTAAAATAACATGCATGTACACATAAAAGAAAAAAGAAAGAAAATAAGCCTGTTCTCACATCCATCAATAATGGAAGACGAGTAACCCTCTGCATTGGAAGTATGAGGAAAGAGATCATTGGTAAATTCCTGCAATCTTCATGGGACTCAATCCGTGACAACGCTTCTTTAAATGCTGGATTTGTAGCTCTGGTGAGAAAAAGAGAGGAGGGATTAAACAGAATGCTTTAACAAGAATTACAAGCATTAACAAGCATAACAAGAATTATGAATGTTGCTTTTTTAAATGCATTATCATTTTATTCCTTAGAGAAAGCACAGTTCGAGGGGTCTGTATGACTTAAGCCTTCAGCTTTATTTATTTAGACACAGAAGATCATTAACATTTAGAATTCTTATAGCCCCCCATGCACGCAAGAATGCAAACATGCAAATACGCAATATATAAAAAGCATGGCTTTGACAAATTAAAGTTATACTTAATACTGGAAACAGAATTGAACATATGACTACAAATAGGACTGGACTATGCAGCCAGGCTTATTTTAACTTCTAATTATTCAAATGAACTTGTGCATTAAGAAAAACTAGCATGTAACTACATGCTTAGTTGGAAGCTACAGGTTTTGCACCAAAATACCCCAACCTTTGACTCCTATTACAAAGAGGATGATTTTACAATTGTATTTTAACATTATTTCTTACAGTAATTTCTGTAGTGTTCGCTGCTGATAGACTTCATTAGTGCAATATTTTACATATGGATCAAACGTTGAAGAAGCATGCTTCCCAACTATATCACTAATATCATCAATAAAGATGTTGTTCTGATGTCTTGCTTCAAGTTCTTTAAAGAATCTGCAAAAACAAAAAGAAATTATTCTTTTCACCCCAAAAGACAACAGTCCCTCTCCAGCAACATCTTACACTTCACCAGACACAACCAATGGTTTTAATTACCTAAGGAAAATTTGAATCGTTTGTATAAGGGTGAGATCATCCCTCCTTTTGACAAAACAATACATGAAATCTTTACATGATACATGCCAAAGGGCAGCAGTGCAACCTGGCAGAGCTCAGTATAACCGGTGCTCACAAAGTTACTTCCCATATTCTAGCAGTCAAAACTGAAATAGTACTGCTGATGTGGTTAGACTGGAATTTCCAGAAACAGGGTTGAAAAAGAAATGAAAGAGCTTCAAACAGAATATTAAAACTACATCATTTCCTCCTGTAATAAAGGAGATGCAATACTAGAGATGTTCAAGGAAACAAAAAAACCTCGCAGCAGGTTAAGTGTGAACTATTAAAACTCAGAACAGAGAAATACATTGCAGACCGAGCCGGACAAGGTAATCACAAGCTGTATAGTTCAATTTACCAATAAAAATCAAACACAGATTGCAAACAATTAAAATAGGAACAAATCCTAAAATCTCTAGCTAAATATGCCTGTTCTGAAAACTTCTCCACCGGTCTTCCTCTCTTCCCTATGTGAGCTCCTTTGGCCTCTGAGAGCTTTCCATTCTTTCTCGTGCTTCTGATTTCACCAGGAAACAAAATGCTTCATTTCAACAATTTTCATATACGCTACAGGTGTTTAACAGGAGTCACCAGAAATCAAGATCTTGTTTCAGGCACACCTCAAATGAGCTGATTAACAAAGAAACCGACAACATTCCCGTTCTCACACCACCAGTCGCACGGTCACAAGTATCTTATGGTATAGGTGTGTGTACACACATTATATATCTACATGTATTTCTATCTCTATATATAATGTTTTTAAAGAAGTCCTGTCTGTCACTTATTAACAGCAGATTTAATTGACTGATGTTTATCATTATTGTCATTTAATGGAAAACAGGACACCATCTAAAAATAGGGACAACGTTGCTTACTACAGTTTACAGTTTTCTGCTCTACTTTCCACCTTAAGAGATGCAGTAATATTTTTTAATAGCCTTGCCAGTTCTGGAAAGCACAGTCCTCCAGAATTCTTCTATACTCCATTCATCTCCTTTCAAAGCATGAGATACTGGAACATGTTACTGGTTTGGCTTGTATTATGTTACATAATCACTTATTTAAATACAGAGAACTAACTGGCAAAGAATGCTAAGCTGCAGTGAGATCTCTACAATAAATGCACCATTACTTAAATCTAACAGTTGGCTTGAAACTTCATTGCAGTCCTCTACACTTTAACAAAGAAGGAAAAAAAAAAATCTCAAAGTCGCAGAGTCCACCATTTCTCACGGACCACAACACCCAGATTTCAGCTGCCGGCCACCATAACCTGCAGACAACAACTGGAATCCATTTCCACTCTACTCAGACATGTTTACAACTGAAAGAATTTCTTAGCACACTGCCAATTTACTCTGCTCAGGAAATTAGGAAACACAACATTTCTTCTTGCTATATGCTATGGCACGCTGACCAGGTGTTTGACCACGTCAGGCTAGAACTTACACTTTTAAAATTTATCTGGTGCTTCATCAATGACAGTATCCTCAAACAGCATAATCCTGTTAGGGAACAGCGAGAATTCTTGGAAAACATTAGATTAACAACAGAAAAGAGACAGAGAACATCCCATGCCATGTCCTGTGTGTCCCCCCTCTCCATGTACTATGAGAACTGTTAGCTCTGAAAAATCATCCATCAAAGTTTGAACCGAGGGTTATCTTTCTGTGCATCCAATCTACTAATTAGTACTTATGTATCCGTAAACCAGACCTAACATAAAAACCTTGTACTTAACATTTTAGGACAGATTCTGTCATAAAGATCAGACTTTGATAACCACAGTCAATTTAGCCAACTACAAATTGGTTGTAGTGTGTGACTGGTCTCTTGCTTAATACCAGAAGGAGCTATATAAGTTTGCTTCTTTTAAATCCATAACTTTTCTGTTCAAAGCTAGATCCAATTAAGGGAAAGTCAAGGAGCATCACAAGAGAGTCTGATTGGCTTTATCTTGCCCCTGCGTTGTTTAGAAGAAATGTCCTGTTTGTATATGGTAAAACTCTTCCTCTCCTGAAGGCTATACATACTAATTTAGAAATGCAAATGTAGTTCATTTTCTGTTTCTTTTAGCACAAGATCCAGAAACTCTAAAAATCTCATCAATACAGAGTATGTCCTGTCTTTTTGACAGGTGATTCCTCCTTGAAGTTTCCGTGTTTCTTGTAAAGGGTATTCTCACATCCTTAAGAAGTCATTGATAATCTGGTAATCATAACCAGGAACAATGTTCTAACATTTGGTCAGACATTTTTCTTAAGCTATTTTTTCCTACTACTTTTAATCTCTGGCTGATACCCACAACTTTCTTTAAAACTCTCTATAAATTTAGATGTATAAACACAAATGTGCAGCAGTGTACACACAATGCTATAAATAATTTCATATAATTCACCCTTGTTACACTGAAACTATGTCTCATTTACAAATGCAAAACTCACCAACTTTAACAGTTCTTCTACCTAAACAGATGCCCTGACAAAAATAAATTCCCTGATATTAATCATTTTGGTCAATCCTCCCTCTCAATATTAATTCTTCTTCTCCCCTAAATAAATACATCAATAGGTAAGACTTACAGGATACTTAGAAACGAAGATTCATTTAAATGAACACTATATTCCAAAACTATATTGCATTGGGTTAGAAAATTCTAATTAAATAGCTAAAAGAGGTTATAAATAGGCAGGCCAAAAAAAAAAAAAAAAAAAAAAAGGAATTTGAGGAATGATTACCTTGAGGAATCAAATCTATCATTCAGGATCAAGCAGCACACAAACTCAAAGGACAGCAGATGAAAGGAATACACAGAAAGGTCAGGACTACTGCAGAAAATCTGAATTGATTATTTGCATCCGAGCTCACCGTAGACACAGAGTTTGCCAATACTGACACATACAGAGCTGTATATAATGAATGCATAGTGAGAGCTATTACTGTGAACAAAGCGCAGAAAATGGGCAGAGGAGAAGGAGCTGGTTTCCATAACAACCCTGCTCTTACTTATCCTCTCTCATACCGACGTACCCACATCCTAATTTCCTGCTGAAAGCATGATGATAAGAAACTGAAGGTCAAATAAAATAATTTGCCTATGCCCAGTAAATCATGGTCACAACAATACTACTTAAGATAGTAAAATAAACACCTCTCTTATCTTAAAACAGGGATGTTTTCTAAATTAAAAACAGTATCCGTGACTTACTGACATTATCTCTATTCCTTCCCCAAAGATTTCTGTACTGGAATTCAAAAACATACCTTACATTTAAACAAAAAGAACTGAAACTCGAAGGCTAATTATAAGAGGTCTGAGTATTTACCTCTGAATGCTTTCTATTTCGGACCTTAAAAACAATAAAAGATTCTCTCTTCCCTCTACAGGTACCACACATTCACGGAGGTGTTACTGCAACTGGGAAGAAGGCAGAAGCTGGGAGTCCTTCAACAAAAATTTCCTTTCCTCAAACTGTACATCAGTGACCTTCATAGGGCTCTGGCCACCGTTCTCTCCAAAATGAAAAAATACAGACTATGGTTGCTAAAAATCTCAGCTCCTTTGTAGGCAGCATCATCATTCTATTAATAAAGCTAACGATTTTTATTTCACCTAAGAAAGCACAAAGCAGTTTTTAACTCTGCTGAAGATTGAAGAGAACCAGCACTGTCATAGAAGAAAAGTTGATTAGCTCTAGACTTGAGCAATGTTAGAAATACTTAGGTTCCAAACCTGACACAGCAGTTCCTGATGCCACGGCTTTCCCTGAATCCACTACATTGATACTCGGTTTCACCCCACAAAATGCCATCAGCATACTTTCCACAGGAAGGGACTGAGAGAGTAACAACATACCAGTGCACAAAGCGCATCTTCCCACTAATTGATTTCTTCCTAGATTCTTCAGAGCATCCTTAACTGGCATGAAATAATAATTTATTCCTTCATGACCAAACTCGAATAGAGGGAAATTCCCCAGGTGTATTTTAGACATCCACTACACAAAATCAAACTGAGCTGATGCTTTATATGAAATCAAACTTAACTGGCACATACCTTGTTCTCTGTTTCTTCTATATAAATGGAAGTTGGAAAATATAATTCATTCATTTTTTGAAGGCACACCTAAGCTAGTGTAAATATTCATTGGATATCCTAGTTGAAGCTGTTACTCTTCAGTCTAGTAACTGTATTTAATATAAAGCAGAAAAGACTAACTTTAACATTGACTGTATTAACCTCCTTGGCACTGCCAAGCATGAATTCCAAAGTACAAGAACTCATGAAAAAAATATATTGTGTGCAAAATTTCAATTGACAGTGCCAAGTTCCTGAGAAAGTACCATAAACTCATGCCAGGGAGACATGAGGAGGGGGGAACCTGGCTTCCAAGCAGTGTGTGTGTGTGTGTGGGGGGGGGGGGGGGGCGGAGGGGGGCATGGAGGACACAGAAATCAACATTTTCTTTTTGAGGAGAAAGCAATACACAACTTCATGTTAATGGAAACATGTTGTATATGCTTTACTGGGAATTCTTAAGTTGCTTTCTAAAAAAAGGGAAAAAAGGAAAAATAGCATTGGTGATTTTAAAATTCTAAATCATATCTTTATTGTATTACTGCCACTATTTCTTCAATGTAACAGAAATATATGAAAAGAGCTGCCTGAAGTAATTCGGTCTTGCAGAACATTCAAAGTTAAGTGTTTTCATTAAGTACAGCATTTGCTACTTAAGTCCGTAAAGAATTCAGTTCTAAACAATGGTTCGTATTTGACAGAACTATCACAAAAGCTATATTATTACTTCGTAGTCCACAAAAATATCTTTGATTAGGCAATAACCACTGAGTGACTGCGAAGAGAAATAACAAGAAAGGCAGTAACAAACTATTCGTTCATTCTGCAACAGACTGGAACAACTCTCAGTAGCAGGCCTACCCACGAGGAAGTGCTCCGATGGCAAGCCACCAGCCTTCTCAACGGCTCATAGCGTTCTGGTAGAAATCCAGGACAATAAAAGGGCCATGGCAACACTGTCAGTATGTTCTGTTACAGGGAGATTCTCGTGATAGTTCAGTGTTCAGAGCATCTAGTTCAATGCTGTACATTTTGGAGAAACAAATCATAATTCAATCAATTAATACGCACTAACAAAGAAATCCATAAAGAACACTTTGTGGCACTAGCAATATAAATCTTTTTGATAAATTATCAAGACATGACAACAGGAGTGTTATTTTAAACATCCCTCCCAGGCTGAACAAAGTAATCCTATTATCCTATTAAATAGAGCAAGTAGTATGATTCTGCATGTCTCCCTAGGTCCAAAAGTCATCTACATACTCATTTAACATGGAAAGAAATGGTTTCCTGGATGTCACAAACAAAAAATTTATAAATTTACAAATTATTTTGTGAAGCTCTCTAATGACAAGAATGAGACTATATCCGTAAACACACTTGCTAAAACGTCCAAATTAATAAACATGGCAAACAAAGCACTTTGACAGCAGAGGAACAAGTAAAGCATGGGCGTTTTTCTCAGGCTCTAAAGAACTCTTGTCACCTCCAGTACCTAGCTTCATAATAATCAACCAAAAATTACTCCTAGCAAGTACTACTTTTGTTACTTTATGCACAGTAACTGATCAAACTTGACATTTAGGAAGAAATTTTTGTTAATAATAAAAACACGAACCACATAAAACTTAACATTGCTTAGTCTTGAGGGAAGCATGCCGACCAGAGAACTGTCCACCAGGGCCTACAAATCCCAATGGAAGCCAGAGCACCAGGGGAAAGCCTGGAGCGTGCCATTTTCATCGCCCTCCTGCAGCCCTGCCCGGGCGTTACCGGCTCTCACGTGGGTGCCTGGGCTAAGCTGGCACCAGGCTAGCTTTCGCCATCAAGGGAAAGCAAGTTCAAAGTACAAAAGTGCTAACCGTAACATCATGGCAGCTTCCAGGGCTGTGCAGGTGCTGCTCAACAGGCTCACTGGAAACTCGACACAAGCAAGGTCCAGAGGAGGACCGAGCCTGGCAGAGCCAGGCAGCACTGACTGTGGCACTGAGGAGCACTAGACTTACCTTACCAGCAGCCTCAGCACTTCAGCACGCACTGGCCTCAGAAATTATCCAGGGCAGTGAGCTATCACAAAAACTTGAAGGTAAGAGAAAAAGTTGCAGTTTTTGATACTCCTGCACATAAAGCTGCATTTGAAATAAACTGTTATAAACTGCTATAAACTGTTAACAAAAAGTACATCTATACACATGATTTTCATACTGATACAACATCATCCGCAGCAGAAGAAGTTATAGCAGGACATGTAGGATACAAAAATATTCCCAGGCAGCCCGATTTTCCTAGGCCAGCTCAACCTCACAGCAGTCCAGAACAATGTGGAGCAATATATAATATAACTCATCTATCTGCAAGGAAAGCTTTCACCTTCCTATGAATTTGTGGTCCAATAGAAGACTGTATAGCTTTAAAATCTCATTTAAATAAAGCACACTTACCCAACGATACATGTGAGGAGCCAAGGGAACACACATCCTCCCTCTCTGACAGGCTTCCTAAACACAGCTATTTCTAGACTGATGAACAACTTTGTGCCTCCTCAAAGCTACATGCTCTTTTTGTGCAAAAAGAGAGGCAATGGCAGTTCTCTAAGACTGGACCGATGTCTTGAAGAATTATCATTCAGTCAGTCTCAATTTAGAGACTCCTCATTATCAGTCTTTACTTGTTTAAGGAAAGCACAACTCCAAGTCTGAGTAACTGTTGAACATTCACTTTACTACAATAAAAATGTGCAGTTAATACATTTTTCCTTTTTGATGCCTCATGCAGCAATGGTAACACTGGAAGTCTGTGCAGGAGTCCTAAGCTGCTACCAGAGGCAGCAACAAAGCATGTGTAGCCGAGATCTGTGCAGACAGCATGTTTCAGCCAATGACTCTGGCAGAGATGCTTTGCAGGAAAGGCTAGGTAACCACGTACTGGATAAACCCTTCCAGCCATGACCCCAAAACTATTTAAGAACTTTTGTTCTACCCAACAACTGTACTTCAACACAAATATTCACCCATGTAATTCTTTACGCAGAGGTTAGGCCACAAAAGACAGGACAAGAGTCAATGGGCAGAAATTGAAGCACAGGAAGCTCCACCCGACCGTGAGGGGGAATTTCTTCCCTGTGAGGGCAACATAGCACTGGCACAGGTTGCCCAGAGAGGTTGTGGAGTCTCCTTCTCTGGAGATCTTCAAGGCCCGCCTGGATGCAGCCCTGTCTAACATGCTCTAGGTGACCTGCTGAGCAGGGGGGTAGGACTAGATGATCTCCAGAGGTCCCTGCCAACCTTACTGATTCTACGATTCTATGAACTGCTTACAGGTGACACTTGAAATCAGATGACAGGGACGAGGGGAAGTGAAAGAAAGAACTTCAACTTATTTTGTTCTGGGGGTTATTTTTCAGCTCAATTAGTTCCCTGATCTTGCTGACAGAACTGAGGCAGTGATGGAGCAGAGGGAAGAACATCTCCAGGCACCACTCGCACCAAAAATGGATCTTTTGCATCAGTGCACACAAAATAAAGCAGACAGTAAAAAAAAAATCTACCATTCTGGTCCTGAAATGCAATAGAAAGGGCTGTCATGACTCTCTTGGTAGAGGTTATAGTTTTAAGATCATTCACCTAGGTTTAAATTCTTGCCCCTATCAATATTTAATCTTAAACTGAGATACCTTCATTTGATGCAAAAATTGATGTGTGGATACCACAAAACATCCAAAAATTACTCGTAGGTAAGGTCACTCTCTGCTTTTTAAGAAAAGAAGATACACTGGTAATGTTAGAAAAAAAAAATCACTTGCAGAAAATGTGACAGGTAGAGAACTATCAGTTCTCAGGTTGGAAATCTCAATCGGCCCAGACAGAAGGGAAAAAGCATCTGAGGCTCTCCAAAAGTACTTTTTTATAGAGGCGAAAGGAAAATAGGACACAAAGTCCTAGACAAAGGACTGCCAGAAGAGTTTTGAAATATAATTCTATTATTAGAGATAAAATTTGAAGGGGATCTCCTCATAAAAGTCCCGGAGGCTGAGTTACATCCAGCTGTGCTGCACTTCCATATGGAAGATAAATGGAGAGCACGGTTCTTCAGAGCTACATTTTTCAGAGAGGAGCCCGGGGACAATTTGTCAGAATAATTTTGGTAGCAGAACACGGACAGAGCTAAGATGAAGCTTTGAGTACAAGCACACATATGTAAGAAAATTTACCAAAATTCTCTTTAGAGTCCTCTCATGAACAATAACGGTTTCTCTGAATAATAATAAAGAGGTAAAACAAAACAAGATTTTAATAGTCACTAGTTAAGAATATTGTTTTTGTAAATTCAGAAACCTAATTGGATTACCTTTCCCCCGACAAACACCTTCAAAACTGTCAGACCGCAGGAACCGCAGCTGAAGCCCGACACGACTGCACCCGTAGAGTCACGCAGCGGGACGACACGGCAGCTGAGCGCCACAGGCTTGGCTCAGCTGCTTCGAGCTTTTCTCAAGGCGCGGACATGTCACCTCTCACTACTACCTCGCATTTGCTGTCAATGCAGTTCAAAAGAAGCGGTAAATCAGAATCATCTTTTGCATGGAGGGGGACAGAAAAAGAGAAAGAAGCAGAGACAGGATTACATATGACAGGCTGCGAAGACCTGGACAGAAAAATCAGGAGCAACCCAGACGGCAGGCGAGCGCTTCACGGCGTAGCCTGCGTCCGGCCTTGCCAGCTGACACCAACCCTAACGCAAGGGGGACGTGGGTAGGACTGTTCCGGTCCTCCCACCCCTGGGATGCCAGAGAAGAACTGCAAACAGAGTTAAAGAAGAAAAAAGAAAGAAAGGGAAGTATTGAAAAACACTCTGGTTCACTCCAGAAAACTCATGAACAAAAGCCACGAAGAGAGCAAGTTCTCTCCGTCCTCTGGTCAGTTAAGCACTGGAGTTTGTAATGGGAGGATGTGGAGTTTGTATTGAGAGGATTTTCATCTGTTATTCTTGATTTTTGCAAATGGAAATCCTGTGGGCTTTAATTACACAGTAAAAAAAGATCATAAATACAGTGTTCATCTCCACTGCCAAATAAAAAACCCTAAAACCAAAACAAGATATTTAATGTACTACTTCACTGTGAAATTATTCAGAAACAATCCCCTGAAGATTTTATTCTGAAGTAAGCAAGAGATGCCAGCTCCAAGGATTTGTAAAAAAAAGTTTAGTAAATTCAACTACACAACTGTAAAAATGCTCTGCCTTCCATCTCAACTAGGGCTTATACAGTCAGATAGCTAATGCAAACTAGCTGCCTTGATTAAAAAAAAAAATCCAGATACATAGGCTATATTTTAATAGCAACATGAGTTAATAATCATTAATATGATTTGAAGTTCTCCTTAAAATATTACACCAACTAATTCCACTTAAAAGGGCATTATAAAAGGGATATAATAAATAAAGGGATTAAACTGCGCCTATGCAAATTTTTATGAGCATCTCAAGATTTGTTCAGTGAAATGGAGGCAGGATACTAGAGAGAAACAGAAAACTAGTTACACAATCCACACTTCACAATGACCTCTGGGATACAGCAGATATTCTGATCAAACGTAAATTTCATGCTGCTAATGTTTTAATTTCATTGAAGTCATTATTGAAGGGATAAAAGGGGGGGAGGAATCATGAAGAAAGTGTTTCTTGGAGATACTGCACAATCCATTAGAGAGAAAAAGCATACTCTGGTTTCTAGTCCCATCTGGTTTACAAACTGGCTTTAGGATCAGGCTAAATTCATTGGAGCTGCAAAAGTGCTCTGAAAAGTCACTTTCTATTAAAACTGACACGGAACAACACCCTTTACCTCTGTGCAATACACAGTGTCACTGAAGATGCTCAAAGGCCTCTTCAGAAATGGCCTTTTAAAATGCCTTCCAATCCAGTGTGGTGGCCAAGGTAAGGAGGCTAGCACAGAGACTGTGAAATCCAACACAAGAACTAGATTTAATTTCACAAAGGATTAAGCAAGTCAAAGATAAGAGAACTGTGAACATAAGCAGTTTTTTCTTTACCAACTACTAGCTCACATTCCTTTACAGGGGTGTCTGAAATTAAGAAGGCAATGGGAAATTTGAATGGAATTTTAAACATGACACAAGGACACAATATTCTCTACACATCTCTGTTACACTAAATCAATGTCATATTAAATCTATGATTGTTCTCAGAAAATGTTTTAAGAAAAAAATCCATTTTATTGGTGACCTCCGCACATCACTATCAGCGGTGAAAATCTTGGGCTCAGCAAGGTTTCTAAAAGGATCAGGCAGAAAAGACCCTGCTTTGGTCACAACTGTTACAGTGGGTGATGTGTTGGAGCTAATGGACAGGGAAGTTCTGTGACCGAAGTTAGCATACCAATGGAGGTAATTCAGAAAAAGTGGGAAAAACGCTTTCAAAAACTGTCAAGCAGACAGTGTGATCCTCCTCCAGTTACTGAAGTGGCAGACTCACCTCCTATTTCACTGTTGTTTTGTTCCTCCACATCTGGTAACAGCTGGCCACAATTTAGTCTTCTTAGATAGCATGAAAATACACCATGAAAGAGATGGATGGGAATCTGCACAAGTTCTGAACATTCTTCTAAGTAGATTTTAAAAGATTATTTTGAACCTACATGCTTATTGTAATTTCTACAAAGCTAGATGTTTTCTTCAAGGGCGCTTTTTCCATAGACAATTTCTAGTTATTTACTAAACTAAGTATTATCCATTATATGCAAATTTCTAAACTTATTTCAAAAAGGTTTCTCTAAGTTCTATTCATTCAAGAAAATAAGCTGAGAAAAGTACAATTCTGTTCAGAGTTACTATTCCTGAATATTACCGTCATATACCTAATTTTGCCTCCACTAAGTAAGCAAACTTATAGAAGAGCAATCACTAGTTAGGAAGCAAAGTACCAGCTGCATATTATTTTAAAGTTATTGTTAACCAAAACTACTACAAATTTGCAAAGAAATACAATGCAGGCCAATTCAGTGAGTTTTTTCAACTGCCAAAATAAATCTCTAAACAAGTAATTCCTAGAAACTAGGCTAAGGAGTTCAGTAATGAGCACTGATGTTAAAACATCAAGAAGCCAATCTGAAGAAACACAAAGATAAATCCACTGTACCAAGGAATCAATAGGATGTAAAAACTCTAAACGTGTTCTGTGAGCACCTAAAATTTAGAAAAAAAAAAAAAATAAAATGTTGGAACTGACTGCTTCACAACATATCCTGGACTCCCTGGGATCTCCTGACAATCAAGAAATGCCCCATAGGCAGTAAAGCAGAGTATGCAGCAAGGCTGCGTGAAGGCACAACCCACAAATGGTAAATTCAAAAGAGCCTTGCAACGTGCTGAAAATACAAGCATGATATACGGTCCCAGTGATCACCAACACCAGCTAGGGGTCCACACAATCTACCAGCTTCTGACCGTAGCCACAACCAGGTTGTGCCTCACATCCTGCTTCCACATTACTTGGGAGGATTTTTCTCCCTCTTACTCCTGTTTGCCTGTCCACCATATCCAACAATCACTCAACCTTATTGATGAGGAAGCAAGTTCTCCACTTCAAAACTTCCAGTGTTCACTGAACAGTTGGGTAAAAATGCACAGGTGGGTTGTTCTTGCAGGTCATTACTAAATCTTCTTAAAAAATTGCACAGAACTGCAGGAACTGTGATAAAATGTAGCAAGGGGACTAAGACCATCAATATGTTTCACTAACCCAAATAGGAGCAGAGGATATTAATAACTGTTAGTGTTGCTGTCTTACCTGAAAATCAAATTGGTGAGCTATAATTAATGAATAATTCTCCATTTATCTGAATCACGTAGGGTCGATTAATAGTATCTGAAGTTCTTTATTATAGACGGGGTTTTTTTGCAATGTTCTCAAGAAACTGAGCAACAAAATTTTCTACATTCTCCAAGAGCAATGTTTAATACCTAGCTAAGTAGCTCAATACACAATACACAATCTCCTCAAATGAAATTTTCTTGTGGAAAAAAAAAAGGTGCACCAAGATAAAAACACATCAACATAAGGATGTTGGAAAGAGGTAAAGTATTAAGCTAATTTACAAAAAAAAATAAAATAAAATAAAAAATATGAAAAAGCTTATCTGGTTCCTACTAAACACTCACACACATGAAATTAAATGAAAGACTCTCAGATAAGATGTTCAACTGCCTCACAAGCCCACAGAGGCTTCACTGTTGAGATCACTATACAATATATAGTTCGCACAGCCTGAATCTGTCAAACTGTTTTTTGTTCTTGTCTTTTTCTGTTAATGCTAACCTTTTGATGTTCCATAAGCTTCTTGTCTTTTGCTGGTCTAATGGAAGAGAGAGAGAAACAAATACTAAAGCTTTCCATAGTCATAAATTCAGCGATTAGACCTGTCAGACCAATTGTTCTCCAAAACACTTAACTGATTTCCCTGTAACTCCTCTTTCCCAAGACAGCATCTTGGGAAACTGACCTCTTTTACACCACATACTGAGATTTGAGAGGGTTTTTTTTGATCAGTAAGATTGATTATACAGTATTCTCAGCCTACATAAGCTTTTATTTGGGAATAAGCCAGCCTACTGCACACTCACCAGCTTACATCTCAGTCTAACAGTTTTCAATGAATCTAGATGCAATTTGTGCAATTTTGTGCTCTATCATTTATGAACTGTCATATTACGCATACAGGCAAATACACCATGTAAGACTTAAGCTTTTCGAAGCAACGTTACAAGATGCCCTCACAGACAAACACGACCATACACACTGTATGCTGCACGACTTATGCAGATCAACTCTTCTTTGTTAGAGACATTCCAATGAGCTCCCAAAAGCAGAGACAGACTTTGCTGTCTGTATTCTGCTTCTAACAAAGGCAGCTTTGTTCAATCAGAAACGGCCTTGTCATTTATTAGAATGCTATCTTGGTGTTTCTGGAGAGCTTCCACTAAACATGTTCTAAGCCAAAGTTCCTAGACATAGGCTCGAAGCAATTTTGACTAAACACTGTGTTTTTATCAGTGCATGCTCTTCAGCTCGCTAAACTTTTGTCTGGGTGACCAAAATGACTGATAGCTACAACCATACATTTATACTCAATTTTTTTATTTTATATATTTAAGAAAAGGAAAGGCTGCTTAAAATATAGCATATACTGAGACCCAAATGTTTTTGAAAGAAAAGGGTAGTTTTTCCTACTATCTTAAATGGGAAGTGATAGTTTGAAAATATAGAGAAAAAAAGTTTTTATTTTAAAACCACTTTCATTATTTGCACCAGTGAGGTTGTAGAAAACCAGCACATGGGTTTTGTTACAGTTTAGTAAGATTGCATAAGTCAGGAAATAAAATATGCCTGAAGTCTGAACGGGAGTTACGAATTCTCTTTTTACTCTGAGTTCTAAAAAAAACAAGTTCTTGAGCCATTAGACTTTCCAGACAAGAAAGAATTAAGATTATAATTTTAGGCTGGTGTGGTATTTTTCAGTTTTTTTCTCCCCTCCCACTTCCTTTGAAGACTATTAATCAAAGGGGTTTTAAAAATTCTCCTAAAAATGTTGTTTTTTTCCTCCACCCTGTCTCTACTTTAAATAGTTCAAGTGAGACTTTTAAAGTGGATTTAACAGTTTGGAAGGCTCATTCACTGAAAATACAGGAAAACCCAAACAAACACTATTCACATAGCTATACTAATATGTTCAACTGTGTCTTACACAAACAATTCAAAGAAACAGCTAAGTTTCCAAGCAACCTGAGCTTCTGCTTTCTATTTAACTATTTAGAAAAGGTGCCAATTACTCCGTAATACATGAGTGCTTCTGTAATATCTACATTTGTCCAGTAAAAACTGAGCTCACGATACCTTATTTTCATGCACACAATTCACGTTTTAGATAAGCAGTCGCCTTTAAAAAGTACCATTCCTTGAAAATAAGGACTTGGATAACCTGCACTCTCTGACAACACTGCTGCTGTGCAACCCTCTCATTCCTGTGGTGGCTGTGGATTCAGAGAATACCCGGCCTCTGCAACACGATCTCTATTATAAGAAAAAGAGAAGCAAAAAGGAAAAGGAGGGTGCGGAAATGTAGGTATATGGAATTAGTCCAAATGTGCGGCTATTACACATATTAAATGAAACAGGACAAAAGAAAAAGAAACAAAGGAAAGCTGAAAAGGACTGACTCCAGAAATATTCCTAGTTTGACAGATTACTTGTCCAATCATTAGCCTAATTTCTGAAATAACGCTAATAATTTTTGTTTTACAGAGAAAGAGAGATACATTTAAAAGTTATACAATGTTAAGGTTAAGAAGAACAGTCAGTATCTTAACTATGCTATGCACATCCTTTAGCCAGTGTTTGATATCAAGCTAGAAAACTAGAAGATATGGAGTAAAGAAAGTACAGACATTTGGGGGTTTTAGTTATGTAGGTCACAGCAATTTACCTACTGATACTGCTACATAACCAGGCTAGGGTAATGCACAAATTACAACAAAGCAAATCTTCATTAAATAAGTGATTGAGGAGTTGGAAGTCTTTGTAACTCTGAAGTACACTGCGAGTGCACATACATATGCATACCCCACATTGAATAATACAGGCTGTAATTATTATCAATGCTCAGACAAGCTTCTCAGCATTCGTATCATGTAAGTTATGTAAACATTTCCTTTTCATTTAGTCACTATTTGTACTGTATCTATTTCTCTCATTAATAACTATGCCCTAAAGAAAATTACCCTGCCCCCTCCCCCCCGACGACTCCCCCCACAAATGCACAGCAGATCTGAGGAGAAGTCATGTGTCCCTTCAGAAGAAATACAAGTCTCCCTTGCCAGGTGCTATGGCATGCACAGCACTGTTCATAAACGGTAACATGCCTATGCTGTTTACATAAAAGATACCACAGTCACACAGTATGCTGCACATTGAGTACTAAGCACAAAGTAAACAATGATTCAACTGATTAAGGAAAAACACTGGCAAGAGTCAGTCCTTAAGGAAACACACGAAATTCTTGCGCAATTTTTAGCAGTTTAATACAGGCAAACACTGTAAAGACTAGGTATGACTGTTTAATATATCAACATCTAGCTCAAAAACTATTTAGATTTAAAGCATGCTCATTTCTACTACAATATACTATGTTCCTCACTTCTCCACAAATTTTCAGAGAAATTAATACCATACCTATCCCATTTAAAGTAAGCTAAAACATTGCCCTACGCAGTATATATCTATACAATTCCTGAAAACAAAAACTAATTAACTCTGAAGAGCAACAGCAGTCCTGGAACATGTCCTCACAGCAAGCCTCAAGGCACCCACTGTCTTTGAGATGCATTGCTGCAATATGCTTGGAGATCCTAACACAGTTGCAAGGTGAGTCTGTCAAACTCATGTACATGTTCATGGTTATTTGTCTTTTCCATCTCCAAATAGTGTGGTAGTTTTGGAAGCAATGGTTACCACTCCAAAACGACCTGAGATTCAAACAAGAAACTAACTTTTAAGTTCAAATGGTTAGGAAAATACACACTGGATATTTCTAGTCCAGCCTACCTGTAAGAGCTCTCTGCTAAATCAATACAGCCATAAAAGTAAACTATCGTTCTATTTGAAAAATACAGTGTACACTGGCAAGAAAAGCTAGGATTTTTCCCAAACATGAGCAAGATGCTTCTCAGAATGAGTAAATAAGGCACAGTGTCAGCCTCCAAATACTAGCCTATGCCACACATAGCACTCAAAGCTCTACTATCCAAGGAGTTCTCATCAGGTATACGGAGAAAATCCAATCTGAAGATACAAGGGCTTGTTCATTCATATCACAAAAAGAGAATCTACAGTTAGTAAAGTATCAAAGTTTCATAAATAAAGCTGTTTTAAAAAACAAACAAACAAAAAAACACTTTCTCAGGGCCTGAACAATTAATTCAATTCTATGTTCAAGCCTCAGGAATGCATAAGCCATCCAGTGAAGATATACTGCATCACTTTCTTGATCATGTACCCAAACAAATTACAGACAGCCTAGAGTAGTTTCAGTGATTGGACCACACGTTACTGAAGTTTAAACTTGTTCCAAGGAGCCATTATGTCAGTTTGGAAGCAGCTCAGAGAACTTTAGATCTCTTGACTTCCTTGAAGAAAGCCAGCTTTGAAGGTTCAACACATGGCCATCTCCAGTTTTCTACTGCACTTCTCTGCAGGAGTTTCTAACTTTGCAAAGCTGACAGAAAAAGTGTGTGCCTCTGCCTCAGTTCTCTGCCCACTGCAGCAGCAAATTGCTGCTCCCATCACATGGCAACATGAGAGAAAAACAGCAGCAGCAGCAAATTATTTCTCCATCTAGCTAATTCTGACTGTCAGTTCTACTGTGTTCCAAGTTACCTTAGTTGTTTACATTACATTAAGCAAATGTTTATCACTGTACAGCATATGTATTTTAGGGCTCTCAGAGCACAAAGAGTCAAATTCCATTCTAATTAAATTATAGCCCATAAAAACTCTGGCTGCGGATATTAACAAGGGCAAAATTTGACTTCACATTCTTAAGCTGTTGGGCCTAGCCTTTGGCTCCATTTGGTGGTACTAGTAAAGACACTGCTTCGTTTGTTATGTTTCATTACTTGTTTGAAAGATATTTTGACCACTACCAATCACCCATAGCTATAAAGGAAACAGAAAAAGGTTTTATATTTCTACACTTACTTTTTGCTTGCTTCATAAACATCTGTAATATTGGAGAAAAGGTGGTGGCTCTCTGTTTTGGTCATTGTGAGGCTCAGTTCTTTGGAATTTTTAAACATCCGGATCAGAATCTCCAGGCTCAGCAAATAAGAATGTTCAGAAGATATTACTTCAAAAATAGCCTGCAAAGGAGGGCGGGGAGGGGAAAAGACTTACTATTGATTATTTAAAAAAAAAAAAAAAACTAAAGAAAAGGTGGAAGAGGAGCTCAAAGAAGTATTTATATTTTTCTACCACTTGCCCTTACAAATATATAATATTGGTAAAAGCTATATTAAGACTTTTTAATGCAACTGCAAACAGGGTTTGAAGACAAAAAAAACCCTTAACACTAATTGTGATCACTCCCATTTGTACACAAAGTTTTTGAAGAAATACTGCCCATTTCTGTGGTCTGGTCAGAAGTTTCAAACCAGCTGTACTACTATTCACCAGCTACTATGTCCTTCTGGTCTTTTTAAAACTGAAGCGGTTAAGTTATTTGCTAGAGAACATGCTCAGTAACAGAACTCTGATTACCTAAACATCTGTGGAAAAACAAAATCCTTTGCAGAATTCAGGTTTTAGTCACATTTTAGCATTGACACACTGGTTACTTTTAAATTGCCAAGTTAGGAGCAAGCACATGAGAAGCTGAGATCTCTGCAGCAGGGGAGGAAGCTTGTGACAAAGAGGCAGAGCGGAGAGGAGGCAGTGGCAACCACTGTCCCCTTCAGTGATTAGTGACCAGACACGACAACCTCAAAAGAAAGGTGGACTCCTACTACATACACATGACTTCCCACACAAGCAACTTTCTCTGTTTTATCTCCTTTATCACCCCTACCACTTTCAGCACAAAGCCACTGTAACTTCCTTCAGCTGGCTGTCATACAAAGCAAACTTTTAGTAACTCCTGGACTGTGAAATGCATAGATCTGTTCATCTCTGATGCAGAAATCCATCCAGCTTCTAGACATCTTTTACCTTTCTAGACTTTTTTTTGCTGTTCATCTACTAGAGTTCTTACATGTATGTACAGCTTGGAAAAATAAGAACTAATCCTCATGAACCTCTTTTTCATAGCATCAGATGGCTTCACAGAGTCATACTTGTCATAAGAACTACTCTCTAGGCATTACGAACATAGAGTAATACCATCAGCAGAACTAATATAACTTTGTTCTCAATGTCACTAATGTTAATACTTGTACATACACTATCACATAACTTGCAATTAACTTTTCCAAGCATCCTCAAACCAAAGAAGAAATATGTATTTTAAATGCGACAGTGCAGACATGGTATTTAGAAAGGCTAATTGCTATGGCTCTACAAACAAGAGACTGAGCGAGAGGATTCTGCAGATGATAGACCACAGGAGGAATTCACTTAAATGCTCTGATATATTACCTAGAGAAACCATGCTCTTCTGTCATCGTGGATAAAGTTAAAAGAAACTATAGGCAAGCTGAAGGTATCTAAACACTTCCAACATCAACAGGGACACACCATGCCAGTGTGTGTGTGGGGGGGGGGGGGGGGGGGGGAAGGCATGAAGGAGGAAGAAAAACGGAAATTTCCCGAAATGAATTCAAGTCTAGTGAATTCTATTTTCACTAAGGTAAGCTTTTGATCAAAAGCAAGAGGTCCAATTTATTTTTCTAGCATATTTTGAGTCACATTGTTCTCAGATTGTGCTTCAAAAATGATTCTTGTCCTTCTGAAAAATCTTCTTCAAAGAACTGAGATTTTAATAATGAAATAACAGGCTTGGGATTTCTTAAAAAAAGAAAAAAAAGAAAAAAGAAAAAAGAAACTGCTCCACCTCAAGCCTTTAAAGGTTTATGCAGCGTAAAAAAATTTTATCAACTCTACAGAAAGCCTACCATACATACACAAAAAGGAAGTATAATTTATGTTAAGCTCCAAAATAGTTTCTCTGTCGTATTATCTAGCTAAAAAGTTGACAGAATCTGACTAGAGACACAGCAGCAGCAAAGTAACAGCTATTAATATACTATATGTTATTCCTAAGATGGCATACTTCTGTGCAAGATATGCAAAGGTGATGCTTAAAATGTTAAATTGCCTGTCTGCCAAATCCCTTAGCCAGAAATCTATAGAGTATGTATGTATGCTAGCCAATGACTGACAGTAAATCTGCCTACTCATTTGGCTAACAAAGGGCAGAAAGATATCTTAAAAGGGTATTTTGGCCTTTGCCCGTCAATTACATTTCCAATTTTCAGCCTCACTACACTTCTCTCAGCTGCACTCGCAGCGAAAGCATTTCCTCAAGACTGCTGCAGAGTTCCATGACTAATTGGTTCCTATCCAGACATTTTTCAACACCGGAGGAATATACAAACTTTATTATTATTATTTCCAGTTCGATGACAACAAGACTACATCAGCATAGTCAGAAAGAAACGGGACAAATAAAGATACTTTGCTTTTAATACTTTCTGTGAGGAATGAAAATGCATACTGAGTGTAGGATGAGAGAGAGTAGCATCTCCTTAAACACATTTCTAATAAAAAACAAAATAGGATGAAGTAACAATCATCTTGGCTTTAACATAGCTACCCTACATTAACAGACTGCAGGGGTATTTAGCAGCTGCTTGGAAGCAGTTTATGAATAACACCCAAAATCATATTATGGCTACTTCGCATTACATCAACATGAACAGATGTTTGAATCCTGATGGACAGCAAATACTCTACAGAACAACTGGGAGGCCAGGTGCATACATTTCTGTATGGTAATGCAAAGGGTACACACACACAAGGTTAAAGCTTCCAGTTTGCAGGAAGCTGAAGACGACCCATTGAAAAGTATTTCAGTTCAAATTAGTCTGTTTATACGATGCATTTTCCTTAGGCAAAAGATGCACAGAGATCCAACTCATTAATAAGTTACTGAAGATGGAATGCATAAGAACATCTGAAACTTTGACATTTGACCAAGGCATAAACCAAACACATTTTTCTGCAGTGATGATGTATTATGATAACAAAAGTAATCTGATGAATAATCTATAAAATGTTACATAAACCATACACAAAAAAATGAAGCTACTTCAAATACCACTTGATAGCACAATCACATCTTAAGAATATTTTCTTAGGATCCCTTTGAAAGGATGGACCTCTTTAACACTCAGGCTTGCAAACGTTCTGGTAACATTAAAAACTTTGCATCTGCAATGCCTCTGAAGAGCTTGTTCTCTTGGAAGGGATGTAAATATGACTTCAGGAAACATTGACTAAAGACTCCTAAAAGATACAGGAGGATTGAAATAAATACTTTGTGACCAACAGGAAGAGGCAAAAAAAGGCAGTACACATGACCTCAACTGCTGCACACTCTCCCCAAAAGAGCAAAACAAGACAGCAAAGGAGACGCAGGATTCTGAAGTAAAATGTCTAAATCTTGCATATGTAATACAAGATGTGTCTGTATTTCATGTCTAAACACAACAGTAGTAGGTCGCACAGCTAAATTAGTTTTTGAGGCTCGCTATATGCATGTCTATGAAATTCACAGAAAACCCAGACAGTTCCAATTTGGTTTGGTTCACCAAGGTATTTCCTGAAGTGAAAGGAAGATTTTGGAGGAAATTCACATGGCAGGCAGTTCTACAGTGCTGCTATTCCAAAATCCTTTTTCTCCACTGAAGGACATACCTCAGCAACTGAAGGTATGTAATAGCTGGCTAGGTCAGGCTATTCTTTTCAGCATCGCTCATTCACTCTGACATAGCCCCTGCAAGTAAGGAAAGAGGGGAAAGCAGATAAAGAGGACAAAAGCAGCAAAGAGGAGGGGGCAAGAGAGAAAGCCAGAGACAGACAGACAGCATATCTGACAGAGATGTAGCAACCACATAGTCAGGGTTGTTCACCGGATTAGTTACAATTGAGAAGCGCTGCAAAAAGCTTCTTCGTTCCTTACTGCCTTTACAAATTTATGTGTCATCTCCTCTCCTCTCTGAAAGCAGGACTGGTTTTCACCTGCCCAAATACAGCACACAACAGCCTCGGGTCTGGCTGCCTGATGCTGCTGAGTAGCCAGCAGCCAGGCTGTACTTGCTGGAATGCGCATATCTAGGAGCAACTCCTCCAGCAAGACCTGCAAAATGTTGGCAGGAGACCCAAAACAGAGATGTACACATATCAGCAACAGACCAATTTTGTTTCTTTATTCTCCATGGGGAGAGAGGTTATTTCACTCTAGGACACAGACCAAGTTGTCTCCTTATGAACAAACACATAAAATATTAAATTAGGCCTGCAGTCTATCCCTAAACAACCAGAAGAAACAAGTATAACTTTAAATGAGTACCTCCTGTCTCTTTCTTTCTTCCAGGCTGATAGTTTCTGATAATCCATTCTTCTTCACCTAAAATAAATCCAAATTTTATTTTTTAACACTTTTTGCAGGCAAATAGGATTTAAAAAAATATTAATAAATATCAATTGAAGTGACTTACTAAGAATTCAGCTAAAGAATCTGGTCACTTCAGAATGACAGCAATGAACTAGCGGAAATTAAAAAAAAAAAAAGAAGAAAAAACAACACCCCCACCCACCCAAAAAAAACCCCCAGCAGCAACTTCATAACATCAAATTTTGGATTCATACAAAGAACAAAACAGCACTAAAAACTATCATAGGACATACACAGAACTGCTACAGCAAAAGCATTCACAGTCAAATCATTGTCACCCTCATAACCTTAATGGATATTACACACACTCACCAAGGCACAGGAGTGATTTTCTCTTGTTAGTTTAGATTTCTTGATTTACATTCGTACAATATTGCCTGGTTCATTCTCTCAGTTGGCCTGGAACATTTTAGCATGCTCATTTGTAAAATAAACACATCTAAAGGCCATTTTTAGACAGGTAACTTGCTGACCAAAATTATTCTGGAGGATCTCTGTCTTTATCCTAAATAAACTCTGCAAAGTCTTAAGTAAATACTCCTGTGTTTCTAATATTCTCAGCCCTACAATGTCATCTCTTCTCCCTCTGCACTCTACATACAGAACAGCCAAGACAGGTTTGCCCCAGCTCTCCATACACAACCACAATGAATGCCAGTCTGATTTGCATCACTCCACAGCTCTGAGCCCCATGCTAAGCTACCCAGTTCCACACCAAAAGACCTCTCAAGTTTACTCTTTCTCAACGTGAATTGTCTGTGATGGGTCATTTAACAGATCATATAACAAAACAAAAATAAAATAGAAGGCCACGCGTCAAAGGAGGGACTGGCTTTATGTACTTCCTACAGGGCTCTCAAGCCCAGGGCCTCAGTCAGGAAGATCACCTGTATATGGTCTGCCAGACTGGGACTGAAAAAGAGGCCACTGCACAGCACCACCAGCATGAGAGATACCCTTCCACCCGTGGAGCAGTGAGCTGCAGGACCTGATTTTATGAGACCTAGTTCCTAATATGAGACATAACAGATGCACTTCCATTCTCCCATTTCTCCTTCAATAGCTCCTAGGGTACTACCACAGCACCAGCTTTTTCTTCTTCCACTTGTTCCCTGGAATTTTACAGGATACTTTATTTTACTCCTGCATATCAGTTACCACAAACCTGGATAGGAGGCTCAATAGTAAAGACAGCACAACATTAAGAGGTGCTGCACTTCTGCTGCACAGTATTATGTAGTTCATGCACACTACTTCATATTACATGCTTAAAAAGAGACAAGACATATTCAGATATATTAAAGCAATTGATCTTTTGCAGATACACTGCAGATTCCTATGCCTCTGCAAGTATACACTTCTGAGTACCAAGCAAGAACTAAGTAGATGTCTTTCTATTAAACGGAAGAAGTAAATTTTTCAATTAACAACCTGAAAGCTTTAAAGCACTCCCTAGGAAGTACAACGTCACTTTTTTTCTGGACGCCACTGAGGACTTTTCTAAAAATATGCTGACACAGGACATCCTTATGAATACATCCAAGAGATTTCAATGCTTCCTGTTAACACAGCAACTCTAAATTTCCAGTGAGGTCAACATGGCAACTGCTACATTAATGTTCCAAAAACCTAGCTGTGTTTCATGACCACCATTTTGTCATACATGATATATGCACACAAAGGTGCAAATATAAGTTCTTTTCTTAAGGATATGGCTTAACCTTATATTCTAAATTGATTTGTCTGTGTGTGTGTGTGCGCGTGTGCGTGCATGCAAGTATATCGAAAATTGACAGTGAAAATCATAAACCCTTCGCTCCTTTCCTCACTTGGAAATAAAACAACCATCTAACCAAGCATGCACAGTAATATATACTGCTATTATTTATAATAACTGAACATTGCATTTGTTGGAAAGTAAACACATTCAATATGCATAAGCGATATTTTTGATACTATCAATGTATACATCTGCTGGGAATCGTATATTTCCAAAAATATTGGAAGATGTTTTGGGAATATATTGTGGAAATACTGACCATTCCCCCAAAATTAAAATCTTAAGTTAACACATGAAGGTTGAAAGGAACAGAGATATCAATAAGCTAACTCAAAGCGATCATCTGCTCAGCCATTTCCAGCTGTCTAACAGGAATCCAAAGAGAAAGACTGTTTGAGAGACAAATTTGAAAGGTACTGGTTTAAACACCATACTATTAAGGAGCCTTAAAATGCTCTTTGAAAAGCTCAATCTTACTTTTGCATAGGTGGGAGCACTGCAGGAACACAGAAACACAGAGGAGGTTTTTTTTCCATTTATTATCAAAAAAGACTTGACAACTTCAAACATGAAGGTTTCTCTTCCTTTCTTCCTTTCATAAAGAAAGTCTAGTCAGAACTAAATTAGCTGCCAAAGAAATGTCCTGCAGAGATGGTGGATTCATTCCTTTCTCTTTCCCCTCCATTTCCTAGCACATTCACTGCTAACAAATACCCTGTACATATTATTGTCTTTCTTTCCTAACATGTTGAAGCTTAATACTTGGACATTTCATAACTGACCTCCTGTGACAATTCCACACTCACTTTTCGAATACACACTGCCAACATACAGTTCTTCTAGAAAACTGAACACAGACCCCACGAGGTTCACAGACTCCCACACTGTTTCCACAGTGCACTATCCTGCCCCATATACTTCCCCCTTCCAACCTTGTAAAACAAGTAAAGACACTGAACAAGTTTGTCATGCTCGAGAACAAGTTTGGTTTATAAGCATGAAATCTCAGTGGTTCTCTTAGTAGGATCTTCGTCACACTATTTTGGTCTTCAGACAAATTAGCAGCTAAATGTTCAAGAGTCCAAGTATTTTGGAAGAGATAACACCTAGTGATAGAAACTTCAGAAACATTAGTTTAACTAGAAGACAGCAGAAAACCAATCTGACTTCACTGGACACAAACTTTTGCAAAATTAAGCAAAATAAACTACATTTAGGTAACAGATTTCTTGAAAAAGAATTTGAAGCCAACCTTTTCAAATTTACATTGTATTGGCTTTATCTTAAACCATTCAATATAGAAAGTCAGTTCTTATAAACTGTCTTGTTAGACTACTGAAAAGCTACTCAAGGCAGCTAATCATAGCACAAGGAAGAGTACTTCAATTTTTTATAATTATTAAAGCTAAGAAGTATTCGTGTTTCACTACCCTGAACCGTAAGACAATCAACATCTTAAGATAGCTCTTATAAATGGGAAAGCAAATAGTAATAGAAGATTTTACCGGGTCTTAAAAACTAATTTGTAAGGGTATGCACAGTTAATGGCCCAAACTGTCACCTGTTCCAGGAGTTCATGTTGTGAGAGAACAACAACAAGAAAAATCCTTTCTTACGCTAGATATAGAGATGAGGTCTATAACATTCTATTAATTACAACAAAAGAAACCTTCATTTTATGGGTATCTTCCAGAAGCCATAGAGTTATCATAGTATAAAATTAACCAGAGAAACACAGAATTTTTATCCTTTCTTTAGCCTCAGAATCATGCATATTAACAAAGACTGTAGAACTATCAACCAGTATCATCAATTTTCCAGCTTATCAGCAGGGATGTTAGCAAGATTACAGTACCAATTAGAACAGCTGAATTCTACTCTGCTTAATTCTACTCTGATTAATGCTGTTACTGAGAAAAGAAAAACACTGCATATACTAAATAGAAGATTGTACTAAGGATAGCAGAATACCACTGTCTACAGAGAGCTTCTGTTTTTAAGGGTTTCCATTAAATAAATGCAGTCAAATCAACTTCGGAGTTGGCTTGCAGCAATTCATATCAGTTTAACAGAAACTTGATCATAACTAATTGAAGCTCTTCTTTAAAGGAATTCACCCTTTTAGTGAATTCACTCCCCCTTTATTTTTAAATAAGCAAATTTGTGTCTTGAACAAAAATGAGTCTAAAATGAACTTTCTCAATTGTACTGCTTCCTGCATAAAGCAAAAATCAATAAATGATCAAGATTTCCATGTCCTTGTGAAATGAAAAATAAAATTTAGGGAAAAGTAAACAGAAAGAAAGGACTAGACGCTATTTAAGGTTTGATCCTGTGAGGATTTAAGCCTATCTTTTTCAGGCTATCTGAAACTACCTTGCTCAAAACAGCCACATACTGTAATCGGTGTTCGTTTAAGTCCTGTTCTTCCAAGGACCTGCACTGGTATGGCTAGAAAACACCCGATCTAGACAAGGCCTGAGCACTCATCTCTGAGGACTATGGAAAATACAAAGTCAGGCTCTTAAAGAGAAACAAAAGATGCAGGTTTGATTATTTCAGTATAGATTTTAAGAAAGACAAGAAACATATCTTAATGCGTAAGCACATAAGGCAACTTTTGAAACCTAAAGATTACCAGAAATACAAATTCTTGTGCATTTCAAAGTTTTATTTATTCTACATACAAACTACTACTTCCTTGGTAATTTCAAGGCACATGAAATTGCGTGGCCACATGAACCTACAAATACTTCTGCTAGTAAAAGAATAAGGGAGATGTCAGGATGGGAACAAGTAACCCCAGGGACACTTGTTCTGGCAGAATCATCTGTTTGTACTTACTAAAAATGACCGAGACAGCATGATTTCAAGTTTCTTTAGGCTGTTGGGCTAAACCTGAACACAACTTCAACTGAGTTCTCAGGAATTGGATTAGTAATATTTGAGCAGTAGCAAATTTGATGGTAACAGAAGACTTAAAAATATGAAGTATTTTGGGAGAGAAAAGAAGATGACAAACTTCAGCTGAAAACTTCAGTAACACGTAAACAAGCGTGCTTCAATACATTCCTAGATACTCTGTTTTTGTCTCCCTATGTAATGATCAAATACTCACAACGGACAGCTGACTCCATGTTGATCTCAAGGGCTTATAGTGAAGGACAATCTTTTCATCTGATTTCTGCTCTCGGGGCTCAGACTCTTCATCAGAATCTATATCCAGAGCTTTTTCTTTATAGTTCTGATATAATACAGCATTTTCTATAAAACAACAATAGTATGTCATTAATTGCCAGAAAGTTAGCTTATTTGCTTTCATAAAAATTATAAGCAACATTTAAACAATGAAATAAAGCAAAATGTCAGTGTGCTGTTCACAAACTCCAAAGGACAAAGATAGTATCTTATTTAGGATGGACAATGGCAGAGTACAGTAACAATGGATCACTGTACCAGTACTAGAAAAGATCCTGCTGACTGAATTAAAAAACAGATGTGTTCTTTGTCAAGAAAAAAAAAAAGAAACAAAAAAATAGAAAAATTTATCTTCTTTGGTTTGTTGTATGTTTCATAATTAGCCAGCAATTTAAAAACAGAACAAGTGTATCAGTAGAACACTATCACTACTCCAGAGGTCTAGCTGTTTTAATATAGAAGACCATTATAAATCCACTACCCACGCTGATTTCTATTCCCAGTGTTAAACGCTGTCTTCACATTTCACTAAGAGAAGAGAATGATCCAAATTTCAGAAGTTTTGAAGTCAGAATTATTCCAAATAGAAATCACAAAGCACAATAAACATTTAACTCCTTGTGTGAATAAGCATGAAGCTTATGAACCTTAAAACTAATCACATTTGTTATCTGTTCAGTACTACCACTATTAATTCACCAACACCAATGCAAGGAAACACAGGTATGCAAAATATCCTTTCCACTTCTCAACCTCCTTGATCACATTTTTCACAAGCACATTGAAAAAGACAGAGAAAATTAAGACCAGAATAACCTATTGCGAGATTAAACTGCTATGCAAGAAAGCTCTGCAAGGTACTTCAGAGACAGGCCACATTTTGGACAATATCCGATTTTCCCTTTATGGGAGGAAAGATTAAAAGATTCAGCTATTCTATGCACAGATAGAGCTTTAAGTTTTTATACCAGTCTGGGCAGGTCTGTTTTACCTCTTCTGACTACACAGCCCCAGTAGATCATTGTACAAGGTTTGACCTTTTATAGAAGTAGCATATATGTATTTGTTTTTTGGAATGTTCCTACAGAATTTACGTATTTCAGAAGACAGGAAATTGTAAATAGTAATGGAATTCTGAAAAGTATTACACAAAAAGTTATTACTTGGGTTTGGTTCAAGATAAAAGCGAACAATTGAAAGAGCGTCTTGAGATATCATTAGGAGAGAATGTGAGAAAAAGATGGAAAAAAAGATTGAGAGATACGCAAGTAAGACACTGTTCTGAAAATAGAGACAAGTGGAAGATAACACAGCAGCTCGGATGACCTTAAGGGGGCATGAAGCAGGGAAAAGTCAAGAGAGCAACAGTTACTATAATGAAGCTACTACCACACATCCACAGACTCACAACCAGGAAGGAAGCATTTTTCTTGCTGAAATACAGGGAAAAGCAGCACACTTGGTAAAGCTCAATACTAGTGACTAACATAAAAGAACTGAAACATGGGCACTGTTTTTCTGACACCTGTGCTTAAAGTCTTGGTAGCAAGAAAAGGAAAGGATTACTAAGGTAAGGCCTTCACCCCAGCTGCCTTAGCATTCTTACCCTACAAGGAACAGGGGGAAACAGCTGCATTAACCTGACATCAGATGCCAGAACTGTCATGCTCTGAGTTTAAGTGGTGAGCCCAAGCCCATAAGCTGATCCAGAAAAGCTAAGCCTTACATCTGGAAAGAGTCGCAGGGAATAGGCCACAAAAACTGTCCCAACGCAGAAGAGCCTTATTTATGTAATTCTAGAGAACCAACAGGGTTGAGATAGCGTATCAATCAATTGATGCTTTCAGAGTAATAGATGTTTGAGAAAAAACCCTTCAAACAAAACCACACTTGTAACCTGCCATTCTCTATTCTTTATAAAACTGCTCTAAGCGTGTATTGCCAAAACTGTAGGCCAGTATTTTAGTCAACTTACTGAAAACCAAGTACTCTGTTCCAGTATTAAAGAACTGTAAAAAATGATCTTGAAGTTCATTTCTCTTGTGATTTTAACGTATCATCAAGTCTGTACTGAAAAGGTCTTACCTTCCCCATCAAACGTCCCTTGTCCCTTCAGCGTTTTCTTCTAATAATTTTAACAGGGAAGAGACACATAAACATTAAAAGAAGAATGCAAAATAACGAACAGTAACAACAGCTCTTATTTTATCTGATACTAAGGCACGAAACTAATAATTCCTAATCTATAAACTTTTGACGTTGGAAAAATATTAATGACAACAATTGTTTCATCAAATAGTGTAAAGCTACTCTAGATTTTTCTTCTCTCATATATTGTTTATTCATATTTGCCCCAAATGCTTCACATCCACTATGTTTTTCAAAGCATTATACATATGAGCTTTACAAGAGTTCAGTGAACTTCCAACTCATTTCACAGGCTCTGGGCTCTCCTGCAAGTACACAACATACATGTCTGAGCAGCCGTCTCTTTTCTCACTCTCTGCAGAGAACCACCACATTAAGTAAGCTGTAAACTAATTTTCTGAGATCAAAACAAAACCTTTGGAATAAAACAGATGTTTTATTGCAACAAATTGTATGATCTAAGAAGCTGATTAAAAAAAATGCTACTAATCAAGAGAGTTTTGCGTGTAAAGACAAGATAATGCCAAGGCATCCTATTAAGCACAACTTCTTGCTGCTTTTGATAAAGAAAGCCTACCACCAAAATCCCAAACAAACCCCTTACTCAGAAATAATTCGAAGTTCAATCTATTGCTATTTTGTCACTTGTGCCATTTTTGCAAGAACTTCCACACCCATAATTTTTAAATTTGGCTGAAAATTGTTATGAAGCTGATAATTATCTTAATAGCTACAGTTTTGGTCCTTTAGTTGAAGAATTTTATCACACAATTCTGAAACAGTGCAGAAATCAATAAATTAAGAATTGAACAACAAAAAATAAATGTAAGGTTACAACAACCTGATACAGCGTCAAGTAAAATATTATTTTAGTAGGTCTTCATAATTTAATTTTAATGCATTAATATTCAATATAAATTCACTGCTGCTGAAGGATTACAATCAAAAATGAAAAGCAGGCATTCTACTTCTACCCGCAGGCATTGAAAAAGCCACAAGAATATACTTTAAATGGCCTCTTTCAATTTAAAAATCCTACTCCAATTTTTAAAAATACCTTTAAAATAATGTCCCAAGTAAAGGGGTAAGGCAGAAGTTTATTTTTCTATTATGTCTACTATTATGTCTGTCTATTAAAGCAGGCAGGACTTTCTGAGCCAGTATGTCTCTCTCTCCTGTTCACTGGTTTTTGGGAAACAAGCTTTAAAAGACCAATTTGTTTGAGAAACGAAACCTATGTGGCCTGGGGAATCCAGCAGGAAATGTTAAGTATGCGTGAGGTTGCCATTAACGCATTACTGAGCTGACTGGATTTCAAGAGAATCGCCTCCCTAAAGCCTCTGCTGCTCCACTTCGAAAGCAGCACTTGATCCACGAGATTCATCAGTAACTAAGAAAGGTTTCTGGTAGCAAAAAGCAAATTGAAAAAAACCCCACACATTCACGGAAACACAGAGATTGCAAATCACAGCAGCGTGCAGTCTGTTACTTTCAAATCAACATCTCTCTCATCAGCCTAACTTACCTTCATCCTCCCCAAGCTAGAGAACTTCTCTTTATCTTCAACAACCGCTTTAAGGATTGGCTGAGACATTCTGTTTTTTTTCTTAAAACTAGAAGAACTGTCAAAGTCAACGCCGCTCACTACAGCCCTGCGGTAGGAGGTGGACCTCAGGCCGCGCCTCAGCGTCCCTGGGCTGCCCAGGTCCCCCTCCGCCTCCTCCTCGGCATCAGCTACCAAAGGCACACTAAGGCTTCCCACCATGCTGCGGACCTTGAGGACCCTCTTGCTCGCCTCAGCATTTTGGCTCCCGCTTTTGTTCGCCGCCCTCGTTTCAGAAGCCAGGCTCTTCGGGATGATCTGCTGCTTGCCCACTTTGTGCGCCGCGGGGCTGTTGGTGCTCAGCACTACGGACTGCACCTCCAGCAACTGGCCCGGGGCCGCTGGCGGCCGCCGGAGGGTTAAGGCGCGCTCCGGGCCAGCTGCCGGGGAAGGCAGCGGGGCCCGCAGCGCCGCCGGCCCCGCTCCCTCGGGGCGCCGGGCGGGCTGCGGCGGCGCGCCGGGGGCGCCGCCCGGGGGCGAGGCCCGGGGAGCCCCTGCCCCCTCCGGCCGGGCTGGCAGCCCCGGCGCGGCCGCAGGCCGGCCCGCGGCCGGGGCGCCGTCCTCCACGGGGAAGTCGGTGACCAGCACGCCGTTGGCGCTCCGGTAGCACCGGGCCCTCGGCTTGCTCCGGGCGGGCGAGCGGGCCGGCGGGATCGACCTCCTCTTCCACAGCGGCGCTGCGCCGCCGCCGGTCCGCGCCTCGCCCTCCCCGTCCATGGCGAGCGGCTCGCCGAGCGCCGGCGGAAGCGGCGGTGCCCGCGGCCGCCTCCGGGGCGCGGCGGGGGGCAGCGGGCGGCGGCGCCCGCGAGCCGCAGCGCCGGCCCGGGAGCGCGGCCCGGAGCGGAGCGGAGCCCTCCCACCTGCGCGCCGCGCCGCCCCGCTCACCTCCCGGCCGCCTCCGCGCCCCGCCGCTGCCCGCCGGGCTCGCGGCGCGGCGCGGCACGGCACGGCACGGCGCGGCACGGCGCGGCGCGGCAGGGAAACAAACCCCTGCAGCGCGGTCTCCCGCGGCAGCTTCAGTCCTTCCGGCACTCCAACTCCTTTTTTCAGACCGTACCAATTTCTGATAACGACACTCTCGGGCTTTTCATCGGAGGAATGCACTGGAGCCGTCTACGTATTAAAAATGCTTAATGTTACACTTAGAAAGCAACAGTGACAAAAACTGCCAGCAGCAATACTGCCTCGCGTCTCGCCTGCTCGGGTGCACTCGATCGCAGTGCAGGGAGCCGCAAGTAACGCTGAAGCTGGCCAACAGCTTACACAAATCCTTCTTTCCAACACTTGCTCTATATTCTGGAGGAAGAACTGGACTGGGCTAGCTCAGGCTATTTTACTGTGTGCTGACAAAGTGCTGGAACACACCTGGGGAAAGGAAGAGCCTTTTGGTGAGCAAAGAGGAAATAAGCAGTGATTTACCAGCAGTTCTTATAAATTACACAAGCCTGAAAAAGACTGTATTTGTAAAGACTTTGCAACTTAAATGTGACGTGGTATATCATGTAACTGGAACAGAGACAGAAGGAAAACAGACTCAGTTTTAAAAAGTGAAACAAATTGCATGCTTCAAACACGCTCCCCTGCCCGCACATCTTCCTAGAGAGGCCATTCAGCATTCGCGCAGCAAGCGAGCCTGAAGCTCAGCGACAGCCACAGTGTCGCCAGGACCGACTCCCTTGACACCTAGAGCTCTGCAGCAAGAGCATCTGCTGGGATGGGGAGATGTTCCTTCAAGCTGGCAGGTGGAGACGTGTGCTGCCCACGCTTTCCCACGGCAGGGAGCAGGCCGGCAGAGCCCCTCTGGGCAGCCCCTGCCCCCCGGCCGAGGTCCCCGCTCCACGCACGCACGGGGTGACGATGCTCACGCCCCAGGGTCGCTGCACGTCCCTCGCTTCGCACCGCAGCAGGGGCAGATCTCAGCAGCACAGACTCCCTGCTGCAAGGACAGACAAGCAATGTGGACACTCCTGTTCACACACAGAACAGGAACAATACTCATTCACTAATTATTCAATTATTTAATTATCTGTTACAGTTAGTAATTACAACATATCCTTACTTCACTATCTGAGAGAACAATTAGAACTTGTTTCCACTTCTGCTGGAAAAAGTGACTGCATGAGCTTTCAGCATGCATGATTATTACACTGGACACTAATGTCAAAAATAATTTGGAATGCTTTCCTAGTATTGAGTCTCCAAACTGAATTACTTGTCAGGCATCCCCTCAAATGCACAAAAGATCAAATCTACGTCTGACTTCTCTCCCTGTGCAATTCATCTGAATTGGAAAGCCAGAACAGAAATAAATACCTCAGACACATGAAAATGCATGAATCCAAGTCCTCCCTTCACAGCCTGGGATCGGCTCCAGTCCAGAACTGGAGAACTGTCAAGATGGGGAAATAATCTACAGAAGAACGTGTAGTGCATGCCTACTTGCCTTTGATCTTGGCCTTCACTCTGAAGCTTTCTGCCACCCAAATTAGTTTTGAAACGTTCATGTCAAGTCTGAAACTGAGCTAAAGGAGACAGCTGAAGCAGCTCGAGCCAGCCAGTGCTCTGCTACCCTTCGCACACGTCTCCTCACGCCTCTCCAAGAGGGCGCTTTGCTGCCCTTACCCGCGAGAAACAAGCCTGGTGCCTCCACAGATTTTAACCTGTAGCGAGCAGTACAAAAAGCTTCGATACAGAGACCTGGGCCTACATCCGACAACAGGCACCAGTGCTGCAGCACGGCACCCGCTCTGCTCAGCGGAGACCTGCCACCCAGCAGCCGCTCGGGAGGGCTTTCTCCAGGAGCTCTGCGGGGAGCTGGACGCGTGCGCCGCGCCTGTGACGCAGACGGCTCCTCAGCGAGCGACGAAGGCGCTGCTCGCGGCGTAGGAAAAACAGGCAGGTTTAGAGAACTGCCAAGTCACTGCGGCTGGCAGGAGTAAGGACAGTTCCTTTTAGTAAAAATATGCCCACCAAAAAGAAGAAAAGGAGGTTTCTGTATGTCAGATGCTTTACATATATATATATTTTTTTTTCTAAGTGATACTTTTGAAGAAAGTCCAAGAGCTGAGGTAATGATACTGTTACAAGAACAGGATTTAATTATGAGAGAGGGAAGAACTACAACATACAAAGACTGTCATCGGATTTGATGGCAAAATGTATTTGCAAAGGCCTCCTAACCGATCCTCCCCTACACACACACAGGAGCATGAAACCAGGAGGATAAAAACCTAGCTGTAACCTCACACAGGCTGCAGTCCAGGTTGGTCCTTCAACACAGGCCTATGTCCAAGAGTGCACATTTTCCAACTGACACCAGCACAGCGACTTGCTTATTTAAAGATGGGCACCTGCTTAAGCACCCAGCTAAACGTGAGAACAAAAAAAAAAAAAAAATTGCTAGATTTTCTATTTTTCTTCTTTCCAGATTTCAAGAGTTTGTATCTCACCAAATCAGAAAAAAGGAGAGTAGATTAAAAGTGCACTATGTTTTTAAAAGCAACTCTACATTGTTTATACTAAGCCTGCTCAGTAGGTAACGAACAATGGAAGTGAACAAGTAGAAAAAACGTTGAAGAAAATACAAAGAACAGCCAACCGCTCGTGCACACACGTAAACCTTGCATGAAGTAATTCTTCTACCAGCAAAATCCAAGGAAAAAAGTTATTAAGAATGAAATGAAGCAAAGCACACTGAAATTAAAATTGACAAATGTGTGTGTCTCACAAATGAGACAGACCTTCACACTGCAGTACCAACTTCAGACAGCCAAAGCACACAAGGAAAAGCCGTAGGCATAACATCAAATTTTAGTTCATTTGTCACTTAGGCTTTCGCAGCTTTATGCATTAAGTAAAAAGAAAATTCACACACAGGATTATTTCTAAAATTAACTCTAAACTTTCCATATGGAATTGCCAAGAAATTGGATATATTTACAGCATATTACTTAAATCATAAAACCTATTAATTAATAATTGAAGTAATCAGCTTCTACAAGATTATTCTCTTACACATATATATTAAATATGACGCAATTAAAAGAGTATTTTTTCTTTCTGAATGGTGACCTCAGCATTCAATTTCATATGATGTAAAAAAGAAGCAAGACTTGCAATAAAATTAAGGTTATAATAAAAGTAAAATCAACTACATAATTTTAAAGAAGGAAATTGCAACACAATAATTAACATCTCATACAACGTACAGTTTCCACATAAAATCACAGAGGTACTTTTCTAAAAGTAAAAAAAAAAAACAAAAAAACAAAAAAATGAACTGAATACCAGCATGGAGAGAGATCCATTGTATAGGTCCCATTACAGAAAAATCACAGTTGTATGCCAATTTTTAGGAATTAAAATGAAACATTATACAGCTTGTGATGCAGAGTGAAGAAATCTGCTAGTAAAGCTTTCAGTCAGGTCTTCACAGCAATCAGGTTTACTCAGGTAGTGGTTTTGAACATTTACTAGTGAAAATGTTAAGTCAATCTACTGTTTTCTAGCTAGTACAGAAGATCTAAAAGCTAATGTAATGAATTTGTCCCAAATCAGAACGCATTTATATACTTGTCTTTAAACATGCCAGTAGCTCCCTTGACATCCATATGATTGTTTATCGTAACAAGTACCAGACATAAAAATTGGAAGACAGCTATACTTTTCTTCTGGTTATTCCCTGAAAAGCTACCAAGAAAAATACAAAATTATTCATCTTTCCCCATCTTCAAATCAAGAGTATACTTTTCTCAGTAATTCCACAAACACTAATTACTAGCTTCACTGCAGTGGTAACTGAGGGAACTTTGAGAGCCTAAATTCGCAGGATATCAGATTAGAGGAACTCATCCTAAGTACTACAAATCTACTAGTATGCTTAAAGTTCAATATATATTCAAAACTTACATAATGCTTGTCCCCTTCACAGGGTCAGCCTGGTGCTACCGAACCACTGTATCACTGTTCTCTGAAATTAGTAAAAAAGAATGCAATGTCAATTCCGAAGAATACTACAAAAGCTGAATTTCACAGATATAAGGACATACGCTGCAGATACAAGGCCTCATGGCTAAGAACCTTACAAATTTCTTATTCTGACAATGTACAACATAGCCTCAAAAGTCTGAAATATCCTGAAATAACCTTTGAAAATCCTTGGAAAAAAAACCCTTGGAAAGGGTCTTCAGGATGTGAACATGGATTATCATATACAAGAAAAAAGAAAATTTTAGTCTCTGACAACAAGGAACTGAATTTAATGACCCAAGACAAACCTCCTGTATTACTCCAAGCCTGGGCAAGAGATGAGGGTGAGAAACGTGGTAGTGGCCACAAGAGCGAATGTGCAAAACTGCTGCCATATTATTCCTATTCATTATATTCTTCTAAGGGCATGTGTAGATGGTTAGCTTCTTATTCCAAACCACTTTTTTCATTTTATTTTAATGGAATTATTGAGCTGTGGAAGAGCAACCACCGCTTATTTATCTTACCTATTTTTTCTTATCTAGTAGTTGTGCATAAAATGGAATAAAAGCTTTAAAATGAATTCTAGATTTATATGAACCCAGCCTCTACACCGTAACATCTAATCAAATATATGACCTGTTTTATAGTAATATATTGCCAGCTACATATATTAATGATTTTACATTCATTGGAAATTTAATGCTGAGATTTGCTTCCAGGCTTTAAAGAGAGTAAAAATTTGCAAAGATAGAAGTATAATTTTATAATTACCAGCCTTAGGCTAATCCTGTCACAGCACAAAATTCTGAGAAAATCAGAGAGAGTGAATTAAAATCATTTTTTTAAAACTAATTTTACAGTTACTTTCCAGACAGGTATTACACTTTAAAAATCCAGTGATCTACTGGTAATCATCAAGTCAAGAGCTATTAAATGAACTCAGTCTACTGATTCTATTCAGAATACTCCAAAAGCATGAGGGGATATGAAGACAGATATGCATACAATTAGCATTTTTATGCAGATTTATACTGGCTAAGATGTAACTGACTATTACTGCAGATAAATTAGGTGATAAATTCTACTCTTCCTGTCATTCACTCCTATGCAATGCTGCTAAACACAATCTGCTCTGCTAGATCAATTCTGTATGTATGTGATGCCTACCTTCAACAGCATATGGGATTTGTGCATGAATTGGTAACTCAGCAGTGTCTACTTGCTCTATGTGAAATCCAAGAGAGAAAGCACCAGTGAGGCTCAGGATTTGTTTCTGAATTAAATTCCTGTGTTTTTACAATCCCTACATGCAGTGCTAATTGTACGTGATCCATAGGATAATTTTGAAATGGATGGACAAAGTAATTACTATCATTCTCCAGATATTTCAGATATTTAAAATATGTCCTTTTCTTCTCTCAAACTCAGTATAGCAGAATTGCATTTTCATTGTCATTTAGATTCAAATGAGAGATTGTCTCAAGGTAGCAGTAATAGTCAACGTAAGAGTAAACATATGTCTTGAAAAGTTACAGGTTTTAATGTCTACGTTTTTGTAAGATCTTAATGTAAAAATCAAATAAAAATGTTCATTCTAACTTTCAGGGGATATATTACAACTCAGAGATAGGACTGTGGTTTCTGGCAAACAATAAAAAGAGGAAGACAAATATTTGTACATTTTGAATGTTGAATTTTAGACATATTTCAACTATATTGTCAAGCCTGTTTCCTTCAAACATACTGTCAAGCTCAGGGCTGATGCTTCTCTTTCTGGTGTGTTCTGGCCTATGTCTCTTCAACCTTGCAAATAACCTAAGGATGCTCAGGAAACACCTGTAATTCAGTGCTTTTAAATAAGCTGACTTACTCTATTTGCTCTATCAGTGCTCTCCATCTCCTAATCCTTTTTAGAGTGCTAAGGATGTGTGACTGAAGAACCTGTGGCAGTGGTCACCGACTGTTGCAGAAATAAATCCTGTACGTTTGCTATGAGTTACGCTAGTTTGGAAACTGTCCTTTTTCAAAGCTATGTCCAAAACCAATCATCCCCTAAAATTTCAGAAATGTGCAGATGAGTTTCACTGAGGTCTGGGGTCCTCACCTGCCTGCACCAGGCTCTTGCTACAGTTGACATTTTCAAGCCCATCCAGCCCCTTCTGTGACTACATGCAGAGCGACAAAACGGCTCTAAGCGAAAGTGTCTAGTTGTTGTTGAATCTGCAATGAATTCAGATTGTGTATCGCATCTGCGTTAACTAGCAGCTATGAAGTATTAATATAAATAACATTCTTTTTACTCTTCTCATGACTTTGAGTCGTCTGTTTACAGTCAGTTGAAAAAGAGCCAACTGTTCTCAGATTAGTGCAAGTCTCTATCTTGTAATTGGTATGCATGAATGAATAAGACTCTTAGTGTCTCACAAAAATCCTACCCCAGCAACAGGAGGGACAGAGGTCACCACTAACTGGAGGAAAAAAAAAAAAAAAAAAAAAAAAGACAAGATTGGAGTGTGAGGCAGCCAGGCCACTGGCAAAATACTTCTGTTACTGTATTCTCCACTTTGACAGGGACATGAACTTCGAGGGAGCTGCTTCTTGCCAAGGAGAGTAGCAGAAACCTGCTGCCAAGTACACTTGCTAACCCAACAGCACAGGCAAATGCAATAAACTTACGTCCATGCCAAATACAAGGGTTGGAGACTTCCCAGCCTTCACCCCTATTCTTTCCATACAAATAGAGACTGTGAGAGATTTTACTCTCAAGAATGCTCTGCTTAATTTTAAATATAAACCAATCATGCCTGGTAGAAGATACAGTTTCTTTAAATCTCTGAAATTCCCCTTAAGTGTTTTTGCTGAGTTGCAGTAACTCAGGAACGGCAAACAGCTTTGTAGCATTAACTAAAAGCTTTTACATAAAAAAAGATATTTTACTAAAGTAATAAAGAAACTTTTAATGCTGGCATTCTAAATTCCCTTCTTTTAGCCTTTTTTTATAGCATAACAAAAAAAATCATACTCTTTTCCTGTTCCTAGCCTAGTAATGTCCCTCCTCTTACCATCCTAGTGATGGTCCTAATAAAATTCAATTGTGCATGTTTTCTAAAAGCAGTAGACCGTGAGACACTTCCAATGCCCTCAGCATTCATCTGAGATACTTAACATTTAATATGAGTTTAATTTAACAGGAAATTAGGGTGACAGAGCACTGGAACGTGCTGCCCAGACAGGTTGTGGAGTCTCTTTCTCTGCAAATATTCAAAACCAGCCTGGATGCAACCCTGTCTAACATGCTCTAGGTGCCCCTTTTTGAGCAGTGGGGGTGGACTAGATGATCTCCAGAGATCCCTTCCAGCCTCAACCATTCTGTGATTCTGAGATACAGGCACTATTAATTGGTATTTTCATCAGCTTATGGATTATCAAAGCTGAAGGCCCCATTTTTATTGTTAAACTGGGAAGTAGCTTGGAATAGGACAGCAGCAGACAAAAGAGGGAATACCCGAAGAAGTATGACTAATGATTACAGCACTGCTACCTCTTGGGTGCTTGTAATGAAAGCTGTGAATTTCTTCTCTACATTATCATAGAAATAGCTGTATGTTTACTATCACTTAAGCTGATACTTGTTACCCAGATACTTTAACAGCAATCTTTCCTGATAATGTCTGTTCATTTATTGCATTAGAAGCAAGTCCAGAAATCATCTTCTACAGTACAAGCTTAATGGAATAAATGACATACCTGACAGCTCCATCATTTGTTGAGATGCTTGGGAATTTTCCAACAGAAAATATTTGAGATTGCAATTTCTTGACTGAAATAGGGGAGAGATTTTAAATTTCGATGTGAAAACCACTTCCTGCCTTGCTTGAATTATTTGTCCTTCTTTACTGTTACTTCTTCTTTTCCCAAAAGGTTCATATCAGAAATATTCTCACTAGAAAAACTTCCATGGACTTTAGTGTAGATAATTAGGTCTAGTAGAACCAGGCCTGTCTATTGCTAAAAGTAGGTAATTTCTCTAAAAGGTTATCAAAACTTTCCAAAAATACATCTATTTTTATTTTTTCCAGTGAATGTTTAATTAATCTGATTTTCAAGGAGAATTATGAAACTGAAAATTAATTCCTTCATTTTATTTATACACATCGTTTTTCCATTTTTTAAGAGTCCATGTACTCTTCCATGAAACTCTGGAAGTGTATTTCACAGAATCATCTTATTAATCCTTTCTACAGAATGCCCTTTCTACAGGAGAATGGTTAAGGAAAAGTCTCTGAAAAATGCAGATATAAATGCTTTTAATGATTACTATAGTTCATAAGATGTTGCTATTTAAACAACATAGCAGGAAGCTAAGTTACTTCAAACCTTCCTAACAAAAAGTGCTTGCCATAGTTGAAGACATTTTGTGGTTGCTATTAGAAACTGAAGAAAGTTGGGAGCTTATAAAACCAAGTCTGAGCCTCAGAGCTGCCTCTGCAGCTGAAGGTTGCTGTGTTCTGTGCCTGCTCTTCATTATTTCTTTGTCTGCAAACCGCACACAAAGTACCTGAAAAATTGAAAGGGGGAAGAGCAGATCATTACTGTGGGTATGTCTCCAAGGAGCTAGTTCTGATTCCCTAAGTTGACAAAAAAAAGAAAAAAGAAAGAAAAAAGAAAGGTTTACTTTGTATGAATGTTTAGAATGAACATTCAGTTCATACAGAAATAAAAATATCTGGAAAACTATTACATTTTTGATCTGCTTTTTTAATGACAGATAATAGTTTATAGGTTTGATTCACTACTGCGTCATTCTTTACAAGCAGAACAAGAAATTCACCTACTTCTAGAGCACCTTTCAGGCTGTGACTGTTACAAAAATAAGTGTCCAACCTGCTCCATGCAGGTGGACTTCGGCCCTCTGCCCCGTAGTTTTAAGTGACACGTGGCTCTCCTGGCCCACTGCTAACAGCTGAACTGCTTTGCACTAAGCAACCCCAAAGGCCCACTCAGAAGTGAGTACTACAGCCTGGACTTTGCACATGGGGGAGCTGTTGTAAATGGAGGCTGAGATTTTCAAACCTGAATCTCTCAGGTCAAACACTTAAATCCAATATAATGACTTAACTAAATTGGGCTGATGTTCAGGAATTCTCAGCCTGGTTTTACTTGCAGGCAACTGGATAATTGATTAACCTGTAGTTATGTCCGGACTTCCCATTTGCTACATTAAAATACTGGAATTTTATGAACGTCATTGCCTCCACTACTGCAGAGCTGTGAAATGGCTACCAACAACTTCATTTTCAGGTATGTGTCTGAGTTCACAACAAGGAGTAACGTATTTTGTGCAGCATAATTTTTCAGGCTAAAAGCCAGTCTGCACCCCTAGAAGCACCCTGAATCCAAAATCTTCATTAGTAGTACCAAGAAATGAGGAAAACTGGAATATAAAGTATGGAACATATCTGTTCTTCTGAGTTAAAACTCTGAAGTGTTCCCTTCCTCCTTAAATCCAAGCTTGCTATCTGTACTATGCAAAATGGGTAAGATCCTGGTTCCGCTAAAGACTGAGTTTTACTATTAATCTCAGCAAGACCATGATTTTAGATGTAATATGACTAATTCTCTGATCCACTTAGTAGATCATTCTCTCATTTTTCTAGTTCTCAAGCCATTCTCTCATTTTACCAGCTATTCTACAAGGCAGTGTATTGTCCAGATAACATCTGGAGGGTATTTTTTCAATAATAAACTTTTTTTGTATATTTAAGCATACAGTATATTTAAGATTGTTACTTTCCTAAACTTTTTGAAAAATTTGCACTTCTTTTACAGTCCTTACTCTTCAAGCTATCAGAAGTGTTCTCAGTTCAACTCTCAATACACTAGTTAACTCAAATGTGTTTTAATTATCAGAATTTATTCTGTTGGTTGTGCTGAAATTCAGCTGTGTGGTTTCTTACGCACAAGCATGTTTTCTAAAGTTATCGCCTCTCCAGTTCAATTTGTGCTCTTATTTTCTAACAATCATTTGAGTGCTCTTCTTGTGTGTAAATAATTTCTATTATATCAAGTCCTTTTTTCCTCCTTCATCTTCACTGTGACTTATTTCTTAACCTACCATGCAGCAGAACTTCAAAGGCCATTTACATCTGTGCTTCTCAAAAGATTCTTAAGAGTGAAAAGATACATCCCACATTGAACATTTCTTACCTCCTTTTGTTATCTCATCCAGTACACCACTGTTTTCAGAACTGATTATCTTTCTTCTTCAGCCAATATGCTCCTATGAAGCAATTTTTATCATTCACTGCTCTAAAACAACCTTATGCTAAGATAGAAGACTATTAATAGTTAACACAGAACTGCAATGCAGGATAAACTGTATAGCTCTACCAAAGTAATTTTTGATACTTAAAATTTTCACATATATATCTATATACACATACATACATACAGATACACGTACAAACAAATGCACAAAACCCCAAATCACATCTCAGCACTTAGGCGAAGCACTTTTATCTTGAAAGCACAACCATTAAACAAACAACTCAAGCAAGCCTTAGAAGTACCTGTCTTAATACCAGGTCAGCTTGTGTGCTGTCACTGCACTTAATCCTGCTAGGCAGGACCATCATCCCCAGTTTATCAGAGTCACAAAGACATAAATGGCATGTCTATGACCAGCCAGGAAGTTTCTGACAGAGCAGCTAATTAAATCAACTTCTTTCAAATACCACCACTGTGTATCACTTGCTATTGTACAAAAAGAAAACAAAAGTATCAAGAGTGACTTTTGCAAAACTAAGAACAAGTCAGTGTAAGAAAAGGGATTCCAACCAAAACTTTGTGGTTCCTTGGTGTTTTTGTATTATTTACATTTTTCTTCTTACATTTTTGTTTGGTAACTTTTATAATTATACGTACAAACATAGTTTTTAAAAATAATTTATTTGTATAACATATACAATTTGTTTGGAATGATATATTATATTTTGCCTAATTTAGGTTGTTTTTTGAAGGCATTCAGGAGTCATTATATTGACAAGGAATGGTAAGGGAGTCATACACTTCAGCCTCACCTCTACACGACTGCTGCAGTAAGAGTTACAGGATCAGCAACACCAAAGCCTTACTTAGCTTAGTAACTCTCCTATACAAAGAACTCCAGCTGTCCCTTCAGATCTAAGGGACAAAAAAAATCTTATATTTTACTAATGTAAGATTAGTAAAAGCAATGGTGGAGAACCTGCGTTTATTCTGAAATACAATTGAGCTAGTACTACACCTGCCATTTTAACAGTATCAGAAAGTCCTTCCCTCCTGCTCTAGCTCTAACAAAGTGTGGGTGAAGGTCGCCACGGAGCAGAGCATGCTTGTGCAGGCCCCAGTACTGCCAGGTCGCACAGACTCGGGAAGCTCTTCTATCGCACTGTCTGCAAGCAACAGTGCGGTACCTCTGGCGAGTGAAATCCTACAACTGATGGGTGGAGCCCAGGAGGAGGAGAAAAAGGAGACGATGCAGGCAAAGGGCTGCAGGGAGCAAGAGGAAGACCTTTAGCTTTAACAAGACCCAGCCAGAAGCACAGAAGTCTGAGAACTCACAGCAAAACCACACTTTTGACACAACCAGTGCAGGGAAGGAGAGAGGGAGAAAATGGTAAGTATGGCACTGAGCATGACACCGAAGAATGCAATCCCCCCCAAAAGTGGGAAATCTGGATTCAGAAGGAAAATGGAAGTGTACCGATGCAGTTTGTTGTACCAAAGGCCTTTCTCTGAAGGAGATAAGCTACTGTGCTCTGCCTAAGCAGCAAATTTGGCTTGCTGAGATGATTAGTTTTATTTATGAAACAAGTTCCCTCCAGGAAGTATTTTTATTGCTCTTCAGTTTGTTCCAAAATTAGTCATAGACTAATTTTATCCCTTAAATCAAATCAAAGGTGATCAAGACCTTGAAAAAGGCATTTTTTTCAGAGAGAGAATACTGGACCCAAAGTAAGCAGAAACTCAGCCTGGTGTTGCTGCATGGAGAATGACCTATTTCGTAAATGTTAATGAAGAATTCAAATACTTTTCAAGTTGCTTGAAAAACTTCTCACGAGAATCTTGCAGACTTATTTATCCTAGTCAGTCAGCTGGACGCTGTGTGCAAGTATGGTCCTGACAAAGTGCAGACTGCTCTCACAATTTCAGCTTCACATACTTTACCTAGTTGGGAAGAGCTTTACCAGGCAAGGGCATTTCTAGAGGAACGCAGGCTCACTCGGCTGAGCTGCCAGCACCGCCGAAGGCCGTACAGGGCCCCGCGCTGGGAGGGAACGTGGCGCTCGCTCGACGGCTGCGGAAGCAATACCCAAGCTGCATCAAACACGCCGACCTCCACCTAGTGCCGCCGCAGCAGCCAGTACGCTGAGCAGCTACAATTAGCAATGCTGGTTTCATCCAGCCTTAGGGAGCCTAAAGAAGTCATTTGAGCTTACACAGGGCCCGTGACTTCTCACAAGGTGTACAGCACAGGTGACAACGCTGTGTGGTCTTCTGAACGATCAGAAGGACCTTTGTGGATTGTGCTTCCTGCTACAACACGCTGTTCGCAGCCAAACAAGATCTGACCTCTTGTGCTTTGTTTTTCAGTTTACAGGCTGGAATTACATATGCTTTTTTTTTTTTTTTCTTTTTAGATTGTAGTTAGCTCCTCTGGGGCATTGAAAAAAATAAAGAAAAGTGTGTAAGATGTGCACACATACACGCAGAACATTTCTCTGGAGCTCTAAAAAAATTTGCCTGGCTCCTTCCTAGCTAGCCCTGCAGTGTTAAGTACAAATTTCTGGATTAATGTATAGTGTCAAGGTACTTACGCTTCATTTACATTATATTCAAACTTTCCCAGGAAATGAAATATGAAATGGCTGAAAGTATTTAAGAATGCAGTCTGAAAGCAGGAGAAAAAAAATTAAATGTTTGTGTCATTACTTGGAGAACATAAAAACAGGATGGCAAGCAGTAGTTTATGATTCTGGAAGGTATTCCCTGTTCGTGTTTCTGCATGTTCTTTTTCCTTTAAAAAACGGACAAATGAGAAAGAGATACTCAGTTATTAGCATCTTCTGTCCTACAGTACTGCAGTTTGCTCTTCTGAATTAAGACAGCACTTGTCAAGCCACCACTCAGCACTATCCCACTGCAGTGTCAGTATGGTCAGCAGCTGCATGGCAGGTTACTGAAGCCATGGATAACATTCATAGGGAATGTTAAGCTGTATTTTATGTTTGTCTTTGAGTGATAAAAGCCAGAATCTGGGATGAAACAGGGATTGTGTTTTTCTTTCTATGAGAACTTGAAAGAACAGTTTGCCTAGCCTAAAATAGATCTACTTGCTCTTTATCATAACTAATCATTTCTTCAAATTGTAAAATAAGCAAAATAAAATAAATGATCTTAATTATCTTGCTCTGAGTTTGAGAAGCCTTTTTCAAAGAGCAATTATTTTTAAGATCCAGCTTAAGGATGTTAAATATCAGATAGAAATGCTTGTAAGCGGTGAACTCATGTGCTGAACAGGAGAGAAAGTTTTTTTTTTGTCAAGCAGGATGTTTCTCCTTCTGTGATACTTTCTACGGATTTAACTGTATACTAGTTTGCAGATGCCATTGGGGACTTGTGACTTGGCAACAATTACACAAAAAGGTCATCAAAAAGGTAATCAAAAAGGAATTTGGTCTTATACTCCACTCTGAGCCATGGTACAACCCACACTTAAGGTGCTGTGTAAATAAGTTTTTATGACCAGTTCACTTCAACTTGTCCAAACTCCTTTGTAAATATTCCTAAATGAGTTTATTGATTTAGAATTATTTTTTGAGATAAATTTATTAAAAAACAGGTTTAAACTGATTTAAGAGCATCATGGGAATAAAACAAAAAATTATAGTTAATTGTGCACAACTGGGATGTGGAGGTGAGCTGCAACAGCTTTGATACTGAGTTTTCATCATCTAGAGAAATAGCAGAGTGCAAACTCATTACAATCCACTAAAAATTGTATGACTTTTTTTTTTAAACTTTAGTTTTAATGGGATGAAATAAGTAACTTCTCAGAGAAAAAAGAATACTAAATAAACACATAAATTTCTGCGGAACATGGGCATGTATATGCCTTACTTAAACAGCCACATGACCTCACTGTAACCTGATTCTCTTTTCTTTGCTGTCTATACTTATATTTTAAACTTTTATCAACTGTAATACTCATTTTAGTGCCTCAGAGCTATAAGGAACAGGATTCTGAAATTGCTCTCTTCTGCATTACTATATACCCTGAACACCAAAATGTCAGAAGAACTGAACAAGCTCAGATCCTATCCAAAACCAAGACAAAAACATCTGACTAGAGATTCGATAATCGTCACTGTTTCATTTTTTTCACAGTTGGTAGATTATAAACAACTGCCCCATATCACAAATGCTCCAAACAATCATCAGTACCCACCACAGCAGAATCCATGTGGCTTTCTGGAAAAGACCTTTAAGAAAAAGCTGCATCAATATTCCATTAAAATGTAGAGAGGAAAATCTAAATGGCCAATTCCAACTTGGTCATTTGGGTAATGATAAGCAAAATGTTTTGAAAGGAGCTTGAAATAGATTGTTTTCTTCTATACATGAGCTGGATGGATCATTTAGACTTTAGTTACGCAAGTTAACGAAAAGCTCTTCATTTTAATAGAATTTGCAATAGATTCTTTTTGCACAGTATTGGTTGGAATAGCCTGCTAGGTGTCAAGCAACAGTTAATCAATAATTTAAAGATTAACTACTGATTCCCAAACATCCATTCCATCCCATTCCAAGGGAAATATTTAAGCCAAAAGTAAGAGATACTAAAAAGGAAAGCTGGCTACAGATGTTCTTACGTTCCTGAGTGAAAACCTAGAAACACTTGAAATCCCCCAAATAGTTATGACTGGCTAGCAAACTCCATAGCAAAAAATCAATCTTTAAGTAAACCAGTAACAGAAAAGTCCAAACAGAATGATAAAAAACACATTGATATTCTTGGCCTAGATTACTTAACTGTAACTACCCATCCAAAACTACAACTACAAAAATGGAAATGGTTCTAATCAGATATATGAGAGCTACAGGAAGAGCCATATAAAGAACAGGCTTGTGTAAAACAAAAATGTTGAAAATAGATATTAACTCTGAAACATAGGAGGAGAGATTTATTAGAACTATATTGTATTACATTAGAAGAGCTCTACTCTAGAATTTAAGTCTAAAAATGTTCTCTCTCATTTTAAGGGCACAGTCCCACTTTGAATGAAAGTTTTATTTACTTACACCAGAATCAGAAACCTATCTTTGTCCCTTGGCTGCAGAGTCAAATTCTGATTCTTCATTATCCACTTGATTTAATTCACAATTATGATTTCAGAGAGAAAACAGTATTTTACCAGAATTCCATACCTGTTCTAAAAAAAAATCCCTGCACTACTGACCTGGAAGGATTTTAAATACAAATATATTTGGCATTATATATACTGTTTATATTTTGAACCAAGTTTCCAGAGATTTCTCAGTTCTACTCTATCCTGTATCATTATATACACAGTTTAAACACGGCAAAAAACTCTTTCAAAATTTCTTTGATGTTCTATCTAAATAGAAAATTAATGCAAGAAAGGAAAAAGGTTATGATGGGAATCTATCATTAATCAGACACCTCTCAGGTCCTGGTGGCAGCCCTTATGATGCTTAACAGAGGCCAGACAGCAATAAGTGGCATGGCAAATTCACTGCACACGATCTACCAGAGTGCAACCGAAACACAGCTGCGTGCCACAACAAGGGCACTGCGCAGCGCTATTAATCACAGAAACGCAAAGGAAGACTGTTGTAGGTGGGGATGAACATTTAAAGACTGCTTGTATTCTGCATACTTCCGTCAACAAAGTATGTGGGCATAAGAGATACACTATTCAACATATATGCATAAATATAGGTGGTTTTTTCCTAGTGGTCTATCTTTCTTCTGTCCAGAAAACTGCCCGGCCTTCCCAGACTTTCTTTCCTCTCCAAGCCCACGGAGCTCCTTCTGCCCAAGTCTAACAAAGGGATGTGGTCGGGGCAGGCGTACGGACAGGCAAAGGGAGCAAGATCGGCTGTCACTACCGCTTCGGACACCTGGTGCTGACAAGATGAGCCCTGATACCCACATCTGGTTTACCAGGAATGTGACCACTGCAGAAGCTGCACTGAGTTCTGCCAAAGGGATTTGCGAGGCCCTGGCAGGGCTGCAAAAGCTTGGGAAAACTCCCCTGCAGAATGGTACAGCAATCCCAAAGGAAAAGGCAGTTGAAAGGCAAGTTCTGGCTCTTTGCCCATTCAGCTCTCAGTTTCTTTACTGAGACTGTTAAACTGTTAAAAGAGGCATAAAACAATGTAAGCATGTTTAGAAACTTAAAGCAAATCCTTTTCTTCTTTTAGTATGTCTGTTTTATTTTCATTATTTGTGCACTTATATGTATGCACACAGATATACTTACATACACCCATGTAAAAAAAGGAAACTCTTAGAAATCACCCTGTCATTAATTATTCTTTTCAACCCATCATTGTTAGTACCTGCAATATCCGCAAGAAGGGTATACCTCCAAACCTGTTGCACAGAGCAGCCGAAGTCACGGATAACTGATAGACTATCAGCACTTATGTACAGCATGCTTGTTTGAGGAAATACATACTCACAGCTGACCTGTGACTGACAGAGTCTGAGGTTTCTTTATCGAGGATACTATATTCTGTTGTCACCATCCCTCCCAAAAGCAATGGATAATATCTTATTTAAGCAAAAGAAGGACATGCAAATAACAAAGTAAAAAGGGGTTGTACCTTCCAAAAGTATGGAAATTCTGCTCCTAGCAACCAGAGGTGATGCCAGAATGGTAAGGCTTTCTGTTCTTAATGCCCAGGAGTAAAAGAGTAAGATAGCAAGTGGACAGCAGCCAATGCACACACATAAAAGCTCTTGTCAGAGTAAAAGAAAAGCTCAGCATGGTTTTAGCTCTGTATCTGAAAAATACAGTTGAAAAGCTCTCACAAAGCTAACCAGAGCCAGCTGGGCTAGCAGTTATAATAGACTCACACGAACAAGCAAGCAGGCAGGCAACAGCTGAATTCATTAAACGAGAGATTTCAAGATTTTTTTTAGTATTCCGCTTTTTCTGCTGGGCTGGCTAACATTATTTTATTTACACATGCTTCACATTTTGTCCATTATAGGGGTTTTTGGAGAAAGAGAAGTGAAAAGATTGTGTTCTGAAAGATGAGAATGGAACAGAATACATTTAAATGTACATTAATAACAAATTATTAAAAAACTTAAGAGTAAAATTAATAAAGGAAGCCTTTTAAAAATAAAAATAGCACTAACATAGGGACAGTTGCTATGATTCTTAACAACTCAGGAATTATTTCAGACATATCAACACCTACTAAAGGTGAGACTAGAAGCACAAGTGTTGTATCTCAGCCATTTCTTTCAGAAAGGCAGCTGTTTGGAACTGTACTCGTATGAGGATTAAGAGGTAGATGGGACCAAACATGACTGGAGTGAGAATGTCTTTGACACTGGAAAAAACAAGTGAAAACCAGGCAGTTCCAAATTCTGTATTCACAGGCCAAAAATACCACAATCAGACTTTCTCCTTTGCCTTCTGTAATGCCTAGATCTTGTATGGGACTTTGGAGCAGCAACAGCAGTCAGAAGGCAATTGCTATGGCCAATTACCTCCTTAACGAAGTTACTACTTGGCTTCCTCTATCACATGAAATGTAGGTCTCACACTGGTCCTAGGAGCCAGGGGGTATTCTCCCCATCTTGCAAGTGGTTCTGTTTATGCATAAATCAAATATAAGCCACACATAGAGCAAATCTGTGTCCCATTCAGGACTCTAACTAGAATACCAGACTTCTTTCCGGGCACTGTGAAGAAATGAGTATCTTCTTATGTAGAGGACGACCTCAATGCCAGTCTCCAAGCAACCTAGCTTCCTTGCTGGAAAGGCAAAAGGGAAAAAAGGATTTGCTCCAGGACTCTCTCACTTGCCTTGTGTCCAGCGAGCAACACCTGTTCCTCGTTAGCACCCACTCTTTAGTGTCTAAACATACACAATTCCAGCTCAGTTTTTATGCACAAAGAAGTTACAAGCTTATAGTTACCTGGCTGCTAAATTATCAGTTATACTGTACGCAGCAGTAATAGACATTATAGCATTTGTGACATAAAAATCAAAGGCTTATTAAACTTTTGTTTCTTCTGTATTCAAATCCTCACATTAGATAAAGAGCTAAAGAAGTTAAAGAGCCATTATTAAACCAGTAAGTTTCTTTCTTATTAATCTTTAAAAGCCTCCAGCTGAAAATGTACTAAAACAAAAAATCTGAAACCCAACATTCTTCCCATTTTCAAATTTCTTAAATAATGTTTTTTTAGGCTTCCACCTGGAACTATTAGCATGGTTTTGGAAACAACCCAGAGAAGTCTAGTCAAACAGACTTCACAAAGTTTAGCTGAACCATAAACCATAAACATCCAAATTACATTTTCCTTTGCAGTGTAAGTTATTTGTTACCTAAATTTTCTTTCATAAATATTAGTATAGAGGTGGAAAGAATTACACCTCTTAGTGGTTTCCAATAGCACTCATGATGTTGGCTTTTATAAATGCTGAAAGAAGGCAGAGCGTGCAGCCCATTGGTGTCATTGCCATAGGAAGCTGGAGGTGATCCATACTACAGAGGAGCTGGCCAGAACATTGCAGAACAGTCTCAAAAAAGTGAGGAGACTGAGAACAAAATACATCTAGACCTATGCAACAGCTGAAATAAATTATACTCACTATGCAGTTTATACTAACCCTGCTGTAGTAGAAAATGTAATTTCTATGTATCTGTGTTCATGCCACTACTGTTGCCACAAATGTACAGGCACTTATTTTGCTATGTCCTATAAATAAATCTAAAAAGTAGAACTAGATTCACTCTTTGTTTACCCTGTTTTACTCAAAGAAAACCCAGCCTAGCAGCTATAAAAACGTGGAAGTGAATTAAGAAGAAAGCTAGATTTCTCTGATTCTGGGAAGATATAACTCAGCATAAAAAGCCACCCAGGTTAAAATACTCATTCTTCCATTATATTAGATAAAATTTTCTCCACAAGCCTCCCTTGAAACTTAGGACTCAATATTACTACAATTTCTCACCTGCATCCAGAAACTGCCTAAGCTTCATTCACAGAGGTTTTTCACAACTGACTCATTAAGTAAAAGATTAAAGGTGCAGAAAAAACTTAAGAGATAAATCCACTGCTTTTCCTTAACAATTTGTTAGAGAAGAATAATCCCAATTTACTTATTCACAGCTCCCAGGCATTACAGTATGACACAATTCTAAAAGAGAATGAGCCTGAGCTAACGTAAATCGCCCTCTTCTGACACTTTTGCAGAGACAGCTTCACATACAAGGGCAAACGCATGTCCTCCTGTTCTCCACACTGATTTGTTGAAATTCTATGAAGTCTCACATTTTGCAGTAAACAAGGGTAAATTACATCAAGAGGGTACCCAAGCAAATTTGCACCTGATGCTATTTCACAACACAGGGGAAACACCAGAATATGATGCATCTCATTGCATGAAAAATTATATCCTTGCTGCACCTTCAGATTTCTCTTTCAGCAAAATCCAGTGGTCCTAGGACATTTTTGCTTGTTCTGTTTACTTAATGATTGCTACAAAGAGCAATGATCCTTAGCAAAGAGCTTTAAATATTACTATTTTTAAATTACAGTTATACTTAGAGATTAGGCTATCTTTAATACAAGAATCTAAGGAGCAAGCAAATGAAAGACATTTTACATGAATCATTAGAGAACACTTCTCTGAAATTTGCCTTTCACTGTAATTCTTTTAGTTATGATGAACACATCCGGCGTAAAAAACGTAACGTAATTTCATAGGAGTCCCACTGGTGTCAATTGCAACTCATGAAAGTGAGCAGAAAACAGTTATTTATTAAAACATTAAATCATGAACAGAGTATTAGCGCACATATTCAAGAAGTCTGCACAGTGTATCACTACAGTTCTAGCTTATATAAACATTAAGACAAATAATTTCCTAACTAGTATTGGCTGCTAAAATCTTGATTGCTCTGTATGAACTGCTGCAGCAAATGGCAAGTCACGCACACACACAAAATCTATCAAGCAAGACGAGCGGAACGTCCCTGGAAGCTGCTTGCTGAGCCAGTGCTCAGCACAGGGCTTGCACAGTGCTCAGAGCCTGCTAGTCCATCATTTGCTCAGGACAAACTTGAGCTATCTGTCAAGATTCAGCTCAGCACAGGAACTGGACTGTTGCCTGAAAGATTTATGTTCCAGCTACAATGACTGATGGTTGTGCAAAACATAGTGTCCACTAACTATTGAAGGAACTAAGTATGGGACAGCTAACCACCAGAGCAACGTCTAGGAGCAATGTCTAGGAATGCCACAGATTTTTCCACCTGACACAGCAACCCTATGTATAGAATGAAGACAAGGTTTTTTTTAATGCACATATTCATGTGTGTGTATACATATCCTTGTACATGTAGATATATATACACAAGTGTATAAGTATATATATATATATTGTATATTTATACACTTGTGTATACGTATCTACACACACATGCTTATGTATATAGACACCCCTACCCAACCTATTTTATGAGGGTAACATTACCATTGAAGAGGCACAAAAATCTAATCTGGGACAAGAAGTAATAGTACATGACTTATGTGATCAGTCATAAATCATGAATAATCAATACAGTGTTCAAAACTATTATGCAAAAAAAAACTAAAGGCAGAATGATCTGAATATAAAGCAAGATCCTAAACTCATTCCACTTAGTTGAAAGACTTACGACTTACAGACTTAAATAATTTTTGAGTCCAGCCCAGGTTATTCCACTCATGCAAATACTTTCCAGAAGCCAAGACTGACTTATTACACAGAGAAAGGAGTTAAACTTACAAAGAATATTCATTAACAAATGTCCTTATGGCCTGTTTGTACAAATGTATACATGGATTAATGAATAGTATAGTTCAGTCGAAGAATGAGATGAAATCTTCCTCTATTGGTATGTCATTACGTGATTATTATGCTACTCGAAATTGGCAATATAAGCTAAGGAATTAACACATTAATGTTATAGGTTAAAAGCCAAGTCTGGAGCAAAAGACTTGGGTTCAGCTACTAAGTCTGTAGCTTCCCATGAGGACTGGAGTAATTCATGCGTAGGCTGGCAATTTCTTCTCTGAGCACGTAAGTATTTCTAGATCCTTAGAAATTATCTCTTTCTTTGACTCTGGCACTGAAGGAAAGCAGGAAGAAGGAGAAAAAATAAAGGAGGAGAACAAGAGACAGACTGGGACCATTTAATGTTTAAATCTGTGAGTTTGTTTGAGAGTGAGCAACCGAGCATGTGATTGACTTCCACTGTCATGAGGGACTTCACATGCTATCAACAAACAAGTTTTTTGTTACATATATTTAAAAAAAAAAATAAAATAGTCATTTGATATATGTGGAACCACAAAAACAGCAACAGCATCTTGAAACACCAATGAACTCAGGGAAGATTTTAAAACGTGTTTGTAAGAAATACTGGCTTATACATAGCTGCATTTAAACAGAATAGAAAAGCCGTTAGTGTATGGTACAGATACGCAAGTTCTAGTTGACGTATTTGTTTCAATTTTGCAATACTTATTGAAATGCTGGCATGGAAAATCACAGAAATTTTTCTCCCCTGTAAATTAGCCAGTTTTTCTTTATTCCATCTTACCTGATCCTTTGTGGGAAATGCCCTTTATAGCAAATAGGAAGAACCAAAAAACCACTGTCGAAATAATGCTGCCTGTTGTCATCCCTGAGTTTGGCACTTACTGGATGTTTTTAGCACATATTAATCACTGTAGCATAAAAAAACTTTGAATTTTGGGTTATCTAGAGCCTTTGCTCTGAAACGAGGCTGAAAAGCTGTAGAACCCTGCACTTTGAACAAAACCTCCAGAAGCGTATGTAAGCAAATCTCATTACTGCCCTTAAGAATTCAATATGATCCAAGTGAGGATGCAAAAGAATATTATTTTCCTTGTGCCTAGAGAGAGTTCAACTTAGGGCCAAAGGAGAACTGATTAGAAATAATATTGTAAAGAGAGAGGAAATAAAACTGGAAAAAAAATCTCAGAACAGATCCTGGAAACACTACAGTTTGAAGTCTGAGAATTGACAGGCAGCCAAGAAACATACTGAGTGGAGAAGACAACACGGGGACTGCAAAGAATTGGCAGCCAGTCATGACTGGAGATGCCAAAAGAGAACACAAAAAGAAAATGCAATGAGTCGGAACATATAAAAAGAGATGTAAGAAAGAAAACACAGCACAAGGGGAAATTGAGAAAAGAGACATGATCCAAGACTGCAGCTTTAAAAATGTAGAATGCAACTGAAAAACCAAATACCCAGATTCAATCTGGTCTGCTACAGACAAAGGAAACAACCCGAAATTACGGGGCACACAGTGAAGAGCACTTACAGAGAACTCAGCTAAAGCAATAGTCCAGAGAAAGGGATAGAATCAAAGTCCTGAATTCTTTCTGGGCAGGGCAATTTGCAAACTGCAGGTTTCAATTATTGTTTATCTCTGCTTATCTTCTGTGTTTACTTAGGCAAAAAGTGAGTCAAGGCTGCAGGCTATGTTGCTTAGTGGAGGTGTTGCAAGGGAGGAGACAGATTTAACAAGAGTGCATTCCTTTAAAAAAAATTCTATTGGCAAATTCATTGGAAATTTCAGAAAGAGATATAAGTTTAAGGTGTCACATTAAAGCTGTGCTGCATATGATTCTCTGAAGCAACTAGCCACAATTTTATTGCTGTCCCTGCCTGCTGGCCTTGAGAATACGAAACAAAGCTTGCCCTGCTAGAAAAAGCTGAGTCCTTGTTTCAATAGGGCTTTAATATAAAGGACTTGTGCCAGATATTATGCAATCTTGACAGTACCTGCTTTTTAGGTTTAACCTCTTCATGCAGCACAGATATGCTGTCTGCTGCTTTTGTTGAGTATGAAGTTCATCTTAAATCTTGAGCAACTTTTAGTGAAGACACATTCCACCTCTTAGGCTCTGACCTCTGATCTTACTAGGAACTGAAGTCATTAGACAAGTATAGCATGCTACATCTTTACCTCAGACTGCTTTGTGTACTCTCTTTATTATTTCTGTTTACTTATTTTGACATGTCAAAAACAGGAGAGAAAGTCTGTAGAAAGGAAGACTTTCCCTTGATTGAGGAGGATCAGTTTAGAGATCATGTAGGCAAATGTGACGCCCACAAATCCATGGGCCCCAATGGGATGCATCCATGAGTGATAAGCGAGCCGGCAGGTATTGTTGCTAGGCTGCTCTCCATCATCTTTGAAAGATCATGGAGAACAGGAGAGGTGCCTGAGGACTGGAAGAAAGTCAGTGTCACTCCAGTCTTCAAAAAGGGCAAGAAGCAGGATCCAGGAAACTACAGGCCAGTCAGCCTCACCTCCATCCCTGGAAAGGTGATGGAACAGCTCATCCTGGATGTCATCTCCAGACATACAGAGGAAAAGAAGGTGATCAGTCAGCATGGATTCACCAAGGAGAAATCCTGCTTAACCAATCTGATAGCCTTCTGTGATGGAGTGATGGAGGAGAGAGCAGTGGATGTTGTCTGTCTTGACTTCAGCAAGGCTTTCGAAACTCTCCCCCATAACATCCTCCTATGTAGGCTGAGGAAGTGCGGTCTAGATGAGCGAACAGTGAGATGGATTGAGAACTGGCTGAAAGGCAGAGCTCAGAGGGTTGTCAGCAGTGGCACAGAGTCTAGTTGGAGGCCTGTAGCTAGTGGTGTCCCCAGGAGTCAGGACTGGGGCCAGTTTTGTTCATCCTATTCATCAGTTACCTGGATGAGGGGACAGAGTGCCTCCTCAGCAAGTTTGCTGACCATGCCAAGCTGGGAGCAGTGGCTGAGACACCTGAGGGCTGTGCTGCCATTCAGAGAGACCTGGACAGGCTGGAGGGCTGGGCAGAGAGGAACCTCATGAGGTTCAACAAGGGCAAGTGCAGAGTCCTGCACCTAGGGAGAAATAACCCCATATAGCAGTACAGGTTGGGGACTGACCTTCTGGAGAGCAGCTCTGCAGAGAAGGACCTGGGAGTGCTGGTGGATGACAAGCTGACCATGAGCCAGCAATGTGCCCTTGTGGCCAGGAAGGCCAATGGTCTCCTGGGGTGCATTGGGAAGAGTGTTGCCAGCAGGTGGAGGGAGGTGATCCTGCCCCTCTGCTCAGCCCTGGTGAGGCCTCATCTCAAGTACTGTGTCCAGTTCTGGGCTCCCCAGTATCAGAGAGACATGGAACTACTGGAGTGATCCCATTATAAGGCAGCGAAGATGATTAGATGACTGGAGTATCTCTCTTATGAGGAACGGCTGCGAGAGCTGGGCCTCTTTAGCCTGAGGAAGAGCAGACTGAGGGGGGACCTTATCAATGTGTATAAGTACCTGAAGGGAGGGTGTCAAGGGGATGGGGACAAGAGGCCCCGTGTGACAGGACAAGAGGCAGTGGGCAGAAATTGAATCACAGCAAGTTCCGCCTGAACGTGATGGGGAATTTCTTCACTGTGGGAGTGACAGAGCACTGGAACAGGTTGCCCAGAGAGGTTCTGGAGTCTCCTTCTCTGGAGATACTCAAAACCCACCTGGACACGATCCTGTCCAATGTGCTCTAGTTGATCCTGCTTGAGTAAGGTGGTTTGGACTAGATGATCTCCACAGGCCCCTTCCAACCTCATCCATTCTGTGATTCTGTGACCTACCAGAATTAATAGAAGCAGTTCTGCTCTCAGATCTAGGCTGTACTTTGCACAGATACGTATGTATGTATATACCTACACAAATATATAGATCAATTATAATCCAACAATTTCACCAAATTCTCCCTTCATATTTGTTTTTCCCTTTTGACAGAAAGATCTTCTTTATTAACATCATAGGAAAAATAAAGTCTGCTTTGAAACATTCTCTAAGAATCAATTAAATTATATCAAGGATGGGTGAGTGTGGAGGAAGTTGGTGGGCTGGCTCTGGGTTTCAGAAATCTCTTATCTGGATGAGCACAGAACTGAGTATGACAGAGCAAGGCAAGAAAGACAAGAGTTAGGTGGGTATCTGGCTGCTAAAACTTTACAGACCACAGGTAACACATTAGGACACGGTAATTGTTAAGGACCAAGCGTGAACAGTATCTGCACAATATGCTCTGTTTCAGACGTAATACTTACACTGACTGCTAAACTCCACATTATGAATCCTGTCTGTATTAGAGTATGGATGGATTCTGACTGCCTGTTGGGTCCAGTGCATTTTTATAAGTTAACTTCAAGATACGGAGCTAATAGTGTTTGCATCCAAAAACCTGTGAAATCCTTGTCATCTGCAAATGAAACGAGCAATTTCTACTCCCTGTCATCGCCTAGGAAGTGGTACCAGCCAGTCACCCTTGTACCAAGCCAAAGAAAAAGAGGGGTACAAAGTGTGGCCCAAAAAAGCAGATATCTCCATCACTCTGCCTTGCAGCTGCTTCTGTCATATCAATATTATCTAACCATGCCAGTATTAGTCTTGTCATTAGGAGGTCACTGGACAAGATGACCATGTATTTTAAGACCTCAGGCAAAATCATTGCAGGCAAAATCATTGATACAGAAAGCCAGCAGGACAAAGTGGAAGTAGTTGCCTTTCAAAGGCAGTATTTCATTTTGCCTGCACTCAAAGGTTACTCTGCTTAGACTATACCAGAATATATAGTGTTGGATAAAGTTCAGAAAAAGTTTCTGCAAACTAATGGCAGAAAAGTGCTTGTATCAGTAAAATTGTTTTCCAAATAGTAAGTTCTGTTTGTCTAGCCATATTTATATAAGCATGATTCCATCCACAAGCAAATGGAGTGCTAGAAAATAAAAATAATCTCTCACATTTAACTAATCGTGGTACAGGGACGTTTCATCCAAAGACCAATCTTACTGTAAATGGTAACTGTCCTAACTTGTAAGAAAGAATTTACTCATGAAAAATACTAGTCATCTAAAGCTTGCAGTGCTCGGAAAGTTGTTTTATTACAACTTACCAATGGGAAAATTGAGAGTCTAAATCTGTTGATGGCGATCAATGGATCAGGACTGTAGAAATGGAGAAAAGACAACTCTGCACTCTACAGAATGTCAGAGAGTATTCTGCAAGCAAGCTGTAGAAAAAGAATTTTTGTTGTTGTTGCCATTTGTCACAGCCTTGATATTATTTCTCTGGCAGCTTCAAATGTCTCCAGGTATGCAAAGGTGCACCTGAACTAGCTTGTACTTAGCCTTTATTATACAGGACCCATGCTCTCAAACAACAATGATGCAGCACAGATGACAAGTAACAGTAACTGTGGAGGTGTCTGATTTACCCTCTTAGGAATTTATAGAAGCATCCTTTCAGAGAATACAAAAATGTTAACAGAATAGATGCCACTTCATTTATACTGTTTCTTTCCTATTTCATACAGGCTAGAACGCATTTTATGATAACAAAATCATGAGATTAAATGAAGTTCTTTGAAGCAGAACATTTTTGCAAAATTATTTTGGTATTTCCAAAGCAATACGTTTCAGTGACACTTTGGAGATTTGAAATCCACAACCTTAAAAATGTTTTAAGTTTTAGAATTCCCTTCAGATGGTAACAAGCTATCCAAAGGGATATCGCAAAGAATATGCTGAACATTGTTCAATACATGTAGTAGTCACTGTATAAAATAAACCACCAACATATAGTTTCGCCTTCGTCCACAATCTATTAAGGCCTTCGAACACACATACTCTTAGCTACAAACTCTCCACAAAGACAGACATATTAATATTCTATTTGTAACTATCTTCTTAAATATCCAAACGCTGCTAGAAGACAAAAGAAAAAAAATCAGAAATCATACTCTATAAATCTTCTAGATATTACATCTCATTAAATCAGAAATTCTGCAAAGTACAGACAGGGCTTATGATCAAGAGAATCAGCTTGTTCTAATGCAAGCTAAAGATGCCTACAGGACTTCCCAGATGGCTGGTCTCCACTTTTCATAACTGAGTTTCCCAGGGAAAGCTGGCTTACCTCACCTCACTGGTGCACTAACAAAGACCAGTTTCCTTCAAAACAAGAAAGCCTAGAGGAACACAGCTTCATCAATGATAGCGTCACATGGAAAGTGAAATGACGGTATTAAAAATTATGAAAAAAATAACTGCTTTCCCTATTAGTTGAGACAACCCTTGTGCTTCCAAGCCCATCACTGGTGGTTTCTGGCCGACCCTTTGCCTCCTGCCTGGCGAGGCTCTTCCTCCTCGGCCCTGCTTTCACTGCCTCCCCCAAGCATTGCAGAGCTGGGCCCCCCTCTTTGCACACAGGAAGCAGCCATGAGCAGGCGGTAATAGTGAGTGCCCCCAGGTACCCGCGGGAGCCCCGAGGTGCTGCCTGCCCAGCTGCTCTGGCCCTCTGCGAGTGCGGGAGCTTGGCTGCCGCAGGCAGAAATGAGGTAACAGAAGTGATCAAGGGCAATTTGTCTTTGTGCCAGAGCTGCGCTTCATTGACCAGAAATGACTGCTCCGGGGAAGGCGCCACAATATATTCATTTATTCTTTAGAACCACCGCTGAAATAGCTTTTCTGTTCTGCAACCTGTGTTGCCACAGGCAGAACCTAAAGAAACAGCAAGGTCAGGTAGCATTGAGCAAACCACAGCAACTTGCCTCTGCGGCCTTTTCCAGCCAGGAGCACAGGAAGTAACCACATGAGCCAGGCTCTGCTGCAAGCAGGAGCTCGTCCCGGCGACAGGCTTCCACCGCGGGTGGCAGCCTTGCACCGGGGTGCCATGACTCTGGGCCCACGATCGTTGCCATTACGCCCTTCTCAGAATGCAAGAGGAGAGGAGTCTACGAGAAACGGAGCGCTTTTTTCAGAGAAGGTCTGAAACAGAATCTTCTCAGGCTCAAAATGTTCAGGCAGGTGATTATCCCCGCTCCCCTAGTTTCTGGCAGGGTCCAAAATAATTTATCCATTTATGTGGTTTTGTTAAGAACTACATACGAAGTGTCATGGAACTTACAAAAAAATCAAACCAAAATGAAATCTGTTCCTGTAAGCTTTCCACCTCGGTACCACGAGCTTGTGAGCATGACACTGGCTTTGAACATGCAGCAGTGACTATTTAAGGAGTGTGTGCTGGGGGAGGAGGCAAAGCACAGTGCCTTGCAGATTATAACCACAGCTTTACAAAAAGCAAAATGTCAAGGATTTTATTTAGTTTTCCCCTAAAACAAGGCAACAAATCTCCTGAAAGGAGAAGGAGAAAACTAATAGCAGAATATGGCCTTATATGTTTAATCAGTCTGACTCCAGAAGTACCTACAGCATTTGTCATATCTAAAAACAAGCCAGCTAGTTATTTTTAAACTCATTTGATTCAATACATATGGGTTGAGTTCTGTTAGAAATAATGCCCTTCTGTTGTAGTTACTGAAATTGCCACTAGACAGAGCTGTTTATTTCATCTGAAATACTTCACAAAAGCAAAGTGAAGTGATTTTTGTGCTAGAAATCCAAAGAGTTTGCATTCTAGAATCCCACAGAAAAATGGCACGTGAGTAACAACTGCATGACATTTACAGCTAGGGGTTATTTTTTATATTACACTAGATAAAGTGTCATCACTGTAGCTAAGAGGCTGCATCTGGACCCAAACTCTCCAGTAATTCACTAATAGCTAGCAATAAGAGATGACAGATGAAGAAAATAATGGTTTTTTTTTTAGCTCCATTAAACTTCAGTGCCTCTGCTGCAATTGAAAATAGAATTTCTGGAGATCTAAAAAGCACTCTGAGAAGTCACTGATTCTGTAATCTACTGTCAAACACATTTTACAAGGACAACCTTGGAAAGCGGCATCTGATTGTAACTTTGAAAAAAAAAACCCTCTAGGTTAAACTCATCAGTATGAGTGACAGAAGACTGGATTCAAAGATTAAGATAATACAAACTTGTTAAAATACAACATTACAATTTAATCACTTGACAGTGGTATGGCTTACTGCATATGCTTTTGTACCCATGTGCTTTACTATCCATGACAAAGCAGTAGTTCCTCCTTCCAAGTAATGCAGAAATAAACTCTGTAATTCAGTGCCTGCTGATACTGTGGAGCTATGCAAGTTTGTATCATATCATTATCTGGTATTTTCTGATAAATCTAGGGCAAAATGTACTTTCTTCAGGAAATCAAGCAGTTATTTTGAGATGAAACAAATACACAGATAACAGTATTAGCGCCAGTTTCCCTAGGGATCACACCCTGATTTACATTGTAGGCAACCTAAAGCAGGAATTTCTGGAATTTCTGCAGCTGCAGCTACAGCACTGATTGCATGCCAGGACTGTGACTGAACAGCAGTGAAGCCACAACCAGCTCATATGGGCAGGTGTTCTTGCATGGTCACGGCCAGTCCAAGTGCAGAATACGGAAAGTTTAACTTACCAAAAGTTTTAGTTCATTTCTCGGCTGGTACCAGACATGGGGTATCAGGTGCCACCTTAGCGTCAGACACAGCAAGTGTTGAGGCAGATAACTGGCCGTTAGGCCAGCGCCTCTTTAAGGACGTGTAAAGGCTGCCGCAAAACTCAACTGGCTATCCACTGCACTTCAGGACCTTAGGTAATGCACTGGTTGCTTAAGAACATATCTCCGAAGTCTTCAGCTCTTCCTTCTTGCTTACTCAGCTTACTCGCCCAGCTCCTTCGCTTTCAGCCCCTCGCCCCGGCTGCAGACCTGATCGGGCGCCTCCTCTGAGAAGCCGCATGCGCCTCTGGCGTGAGGCTGCCCAGGGCAGCCGTCGCCTCCCTGCTCTTCCTCAGACATGCAAGTTTTCTGAGTTCATTTCCTTCTTTCAAGGAAACAGATATACTAATAGCATTTCATTTTTCCTCTCAGCCAGCCGCAAATCACCATTGCCAATACCAGCAGCCTAATAAATTAAAAAGAACAGTGCAAGACCAAGTTGAAAACCAGCATGTTTGGCTGTGTGAAGACATGACTATGAAGACAGACCTTCATACACCCTTTCTTGGAAGACTAACTATACCACTGTCAGCTGCACTGTGCTGCTCTTACCATGTCAGACCTTGCCTTTACTGATGTTATCTATGTAAGGTAGAGGGCTCCTGCCAGCATTAATCACTGATTTGATAAAACACAACAATTAGAGATAGCTTACTGATTTTATTATATTTGTGTATTTTTAAAGCCACCACTGAATATTACATCAAGCCACCTTTTCTGTGCAGCTTTTGCATAAAATAGTGTGTTCTTGTTTTGTTTTGAAAGAAACTTAGGAGTTTGTAGTTGTATTTCTACTTCAAATTTAAGTCAACCTCAGGCTTCTTCCCCATTTATTCTCCTGTAATATTGAAGTAAAACTCAACAATAATTTCAGGTGAGATAAAAGTAACCAGTCTGACCTTGAACAATAAAACAGGCACTAAATACACAGAGTTTAATTTTGCTCTGTCATCAGTGTTTCTTCCCTCAAACCCAACACAGACCTGAGGCTAAGACTTGCACACGCTGTGTACGTTCGTGCACATGCGTGTTTGGGTTGGCCAGCACATGGCAGGTAAGGGTTACGGTACATCAGCAGTCACTTTTGGCAAAGAGAGCAGGGAGGAATGGGTTGATATACAAATGGCAGATTCCTGCCTTGGGCCCAGGTAGCTCAGAACTGAACTCCACCTTCTGCCCCAGGGCAAAGTACACAGGCACAGCCTAGCTATTAGCACATTACACTAGACTAATTTAGTATTTGCAATTTCCAGCACTGATAATTTCTGTAAAGCTTCTGAAGTCAGTGGCATTTCTTGGACCTATTAGCTGGCTTGTGCATCATTCTTCACCTGCCGCAAAATTCTTAATTGAAAGCATTAAATGTTTGCTACTGTCTGTAAGCCCAAATGGTCATATCCAAATGGGGAGTAAAAACAGAAAAGGAAATGATGATCCTTTTTATAAATGTTAAACTATCACGTGATTCAGAAACAGAAATTGTGTTTTCTTTTTAGCTGCCTTTAGTTCTTACTGTTGTATTGCCAACGCTGGCACAGTTGCTGTGGTACAAAATCCATGGAATCTTCTATAGAAAGGGTGATCCAAATGATTTTGCTTCTTTTGCAACTCAAATATGATTTTTAAAGCCTTCACATTTACATTTTAAAAGAGATCCATTATTTGTAATGAAATTGTTTTATAGGGATTCTTGCAAAGTAAGTGATACACAAGTACAACCAGGACAGAAAACAGAAAGGTTCTCAGAAGAGGACTGCAGAAAAGGTGCCCTCAATATAAATCTGAGTTACTAAGCAAGAAGCTTCTCAAAACTTTGAGAAAGGAACAGATAAGCTTCTACATTTCTTTAAAAATCTGACGCATTATCCATTTCTCTAACTTTGCTCTCTACCTCTTCACTGTATTAAAAAAAAAAAAAAAAACATACTTCAGATGACAAGGCTTCTCAAGCTTGGCTTGGCTTTCTGAGCACTTACTGCACTCACAGATGTCAAGTGAAGCAGTTGGAATCATGCTTGTCAGCTGTGATAAAACACACAGTTTGAAGTTTTCATATGCAACTACAGGGATTTATTTCTTAAAGTAGATTATCCGAAGTGGTGGACCAGATAAAAATCTCCCTGGATAATCCTTTTGAAAATGCAGGTCTATCAAACCAAAGAAATCTCTGTTCTTCATCCCATAAAAATGTTGTGTGTTCTTAAAAGATAAAGATCAGTTACTGCAGCCTGCTTGTATTATACATAGTTACAGAGCACCAAAAAAAGATTTCATCAGCTTTAGTGGTGGGACAAGATACTGTTTTAAAAAAATACAAGTGACCAACCACAACTAAAAAAAGCATCAAAGCTTATTGGTGTTTATAAGCTATAGACTTTCTAATCCACCCACTAAAAGGAAGGAATATTCTTTGCAGAGGCCTCAGCTCTGTGTATGAGGAGCTGAACGGCTGTTTTGATTACAAAAATGCAGAACTGACCACAAAAATGACACTTTGAGTAATGTGACCCACAGAGGGTACGTATGCTCACTGGCTGTTAAACACTCAATCCTTGGAGTTTTTAAACTTTAAAGAAAATGTAGTATGTTACCAGCTCTTTTGGTGTTGTACATGATCAGTTTGGCTGGTCTAACTAATGTGAATCATGGTTTTATTAATCTGAATCCAAACAGCACCAACTTCCTAACAAACACTGAACAAATGAACAATAACTTCATTAGCATCTCTTATGGTGACTTAGAGGAGTCAAGAGAAAATGGCTAACTGGGTCACTTCATGAGAAACCCTTGTCACATACCTTCAAGAAAAAAAGATTTTTATTGCTTATGGGCAGATCCTTTGCATTTTTTTTTAAGTGTTGTAAACTGTATCTCTTCTAATTACTGTATAGTGCTTTTTCAATCATTGCTATCCTGCCAAAAGTATCTATGCCAACCAGATGTTTTAAACATGCAAAGATCAAAATATCGTATTACATTTGACCACATCTAACACTGTAAAATAGCTAAACAATTCTTGTATTTTTAAAGATAAAACATTAATGTGTGACTATATGAAACTGAATTGTAACTGCATCCAACTGGCAGTCTCCTACTTTTCCTCTAGTGTGTGCTATTGCCCTTCTGCATGTTTTCCCCTCCTCCAGCTGGGAAAAAGAACAGCTGCTCCTGCAGATGAGACAGGTTTGACAGCTGGTGCAGCCAGATACCATGCCTGGAATATCTCTTTTCAGTAACCTTTATTGCTATTTATTTGGCTACTGTTCTTGCTAGCAGCTATGAAGTTATATATTGGCTATAAAGGGGTCAGGATTTTAGAAGTCTTTCCTTTGTTCTCCAAGATGCAATTGTTCCTTGGCTCAAATTCTGTCTGTTTAGAATTTCCTCCACATGTATTCCTCAAAAAATCCCCCCCCAAACCAAAACCCAACAGTAAATAGCCTCAGTAAATAGCCACTCGTAAATTGTTTGTGAGAACAGGATCTTGTAAATATGCAGACAGACCATTTAAAGATATTTTCCTATCTGCCTATCTACCATGGCATCTAGTTCATGACTAAACATTAGAGTCATTGAGACCAGATCAGCATTTGATACTCCTGAAAGCCCTGTATGGGGAAGCAGCTGCCTCTCTACATTTTTCTATAGCCTCTGGTAAGCAGTAAAATGCAACGTTCATTCTGAACCACCTTAACATACGGTTGGGAACTGCTGTCCTTTGACAATTTATCTTAGGTGCTTTGTTCCAGATTTACCAGAAATCAAGGCCTGATATAGGCCACTTCTCTTTGGCAATCAGACTGTAAAACGTCCTAAAGTGAAACCTGTTGGTTTCATGTCATTCATCCTTTAGCAGGAAAGAGGATAGAGAGGCTCAAAGAACCACCATTTTTCTTGCAATGGATACCGATTTTATCCTGGAACCAGTGTTTGGATAAAGTACATTCCAGGCATAATGACAGTTAGCAAGAGGATTTGAGCCCTTACGTTAGGTAGGAGATAAGCAAGAAAACAGGGTAATGTGGTGAACCCTTCTTACTGATGTCCTGAATCTACTTATAACAATATTTGAATACTTTTGGAAGAAGAAACGGTAATAAAAAAAGAACAACTCATAGGGTATCTACTCAGAAAAACGGATTTCATTTGAACGGAAAATGACTCACTGAAGAAGAATAATGCCATGAGAAAGGAATAAAGGGAAAAAAAAGCATCTGGGCATTTGGTGAGTGGCTAATAAATGTGGAGTAAAGTTAGTTCAGATTAACTGAGCAAATCACACTTTAATTGTTGTACTGGCCAGCTGCACTTGCGAAGGTCTCATTCTCTACAGCCTCAAAATGTAATGCAGGAACCAGGGGCAGAGAGCTCTCCTGACTCCTGTTTTCTGGCAGAGCACAGAACTGCATAAGATATAGATTTTTATGAAGTATCAAAGTAAGCAATTTGTATTAGGTAGTTTGATCTGCTGTGAAGTGTTCAAAATTTCCATGGCAATCTATTTTGTGCTGCAGCTCATGGCTTAGCCACCCAAACCCTGTAACATCTTTTTAAATAATCATTCTCCTTCCACCTGAAAATGGACAGTAAATGAGGTAATCAGCGGCAGTTTTCCAGCTCCTCTGGCTCCACCGAATACTGAATTTTAAGTCATGAAGTGACTATCAGCTTGTACAGGACAAAAGCTTTAAAGGAAATTGTAATTTAAACCCCAATGAAGTAAAGGGGATCTTCCTGTTTATCTTTTTGTTGTAGTATCACTACGCATTAGATCACTGCACAGGCTAACTTAACTCTTTCCAGCTTTTTTTGATTCACTGGAAGATTAGTATTAAGACATCAGTTTACTATTGGAACTTGAAGAGTCCCTCCCTTAAAAGATATTTTTAAGCAGTTTTTCTTAAGTAGTTGGTGGAAGTTTAGCTCTCTGAGAAGCAATAAAACTTACCAGTTTACCATAGTAATTTGATTGATGAAAATCCATTTCAAGAAAATTTGCTTCCATCACAACAGGGTTACAATGTCTTTGAGGTAGTACTTTGGCAAAATACAGCTCCTAAGCTATCTCGATGCCTTCCTCTCACCTCTCAGAATAGCTAACTTAACCAAACAGCCTTGTATTAGCTGTTGGAGCTGTTGAAGGAGTGAATAATTAGTGTTTAATGTGCTCAACTGCTAGCAGGCAGATGGATGAATCAGTTCAAAGCTTGAATGTATTTCTGATACTTTCTTATTTTAGAGTACAGAGGAAAATTCAGTAATACAACTAACTTATTTTCTTACCAGCTCTTTTTAATTCACTGAAAACAAGACATTAGTATAAATCTTATCCCCAGCTTTTCCTTTCCCTCTTCACATCCTAGAACTTAAGAGCATTTTTAAACAACATGTCCCCACAGGGAAAATTTTTTAGGCAACAAAACTGCACAAAGCTTTAGACCAAAAATAAAAGCAATGGTAGTTAATTAAGATGGCATTTTTAAAGAATAGCCACATTCCCAGCCAGTACACATTTCCCTGCATTGTTTTCAACTCCAGGACCGTGATTTTACTAGTAAACAAGATTTTTTTTAAAAAAAAAAAAAAGGAAAACAAAAAAACAGGAAAGGGACCCTGAGGAAAGAGCGAAAAACATCTTTCAGCTCCAGGAAAGCAAAGACAAGACACTATCCATGACACACAAACTGCAGCTGTGAAGGTCTCATTCTCTACAGCCTCAAAATGCAGCATAGGAACCAGCGGCAGAGAGCTCTCCTGGCTCCTGTTCTCTGGCAGAGCACAGCAAGCAGCGTCAGCAAGACCCCAGTTCCCTAGCCAATACTACGGTGGTCATCATGGCCTCTTTATGCAGCCAAACCACCAAGAACTTCACCCTCTTTGTAACAAAGCTGAGAGAAAGCCCTCTAAGCACAAACTGTAAAGGCTGTTACATCCCAATAGTCTCTGCTTTGAGCTACCTCTAATCGTAGCGCCCTTCTTGAGCCCCTTAGCCAACCAGGCCCTCCTCCATATTCTCCCAGCAGAGCAGCCTGCTACTAGCAGAAACACAACATGCAAACTCTTCCCTCCAAACCCCACCTAGGCTGAGCTGTTACCTTTAGATCTTTGCCCAGACTCAGTCCCATTCAGCATGTTCACCAGGTACAAAGGTATCAGGTTGCCCTTATACATAGCCACTATATGAAATGGCTCAGACTGGTCTGATAAAAATCAAATGGAAAATTCTCTGTATCTCTATTAGATCTTACAAAAATCGTTTTTCCACTTTGTAACCAAGGTTCAAGTCAGAACTGTTAAACCCTACTGCATTACAACCAACACTGTAACTCATGCAACATAAGAATTTAATTCAGCTGGCTGTCCTTGCCTTCAGAAAGGGTTTAGGTTTTGGCACTGTGTTGTTTTAGACTATCTTAAAAAGGAGCAAAAGGCTTCTAGATGTTGCAGGACCAAAAGCCTTCCACATCTCTGGAACATCCTGGTGGGTACCATGAAGCAGGCGTTGACAGGAAGGGATCAACAAAAGGAGATCCTGGGGCCTTATTCCACCAAAATAATTTCCTGAAGGAGAAATAAAACCTGATGGATAAAGCGATTTTGTAAACAAATTCAATTTAGGCTTTAGGAAAAGTCCTGTAAGATACAATTGGCATTCCAGCAGACTGCTGCAAATAAAAGTAACAGCTACACAGGCAGCTGTGTTGACAGGTAGCTCTCTAGTTTATGTTGGCCTGCTGGGTCAGATTTTCACTCTCCTCCAGGTATTCTGCATTACTTACAGGCAGATCATTAAGGTACATTGGGTCACATAGATACAGCAATGCTTGTTACTCAAAAAGGACTCCTTGCCAAGCACTAATCCCACTGGAGATCTCTGCTCTGCTTCAGACCTGCCACCTCCAGTACTGCAAGTTAAAACAGCACCTAAGTTTCTGTAGCTAACTGGGGGACAAGGGAGGTCAATGGGCTCTGAGAACTGGGAGCACTGGAACAGCTGAGCTGAACAAGGTTAAGTCACAAGTCAGAATCTGATTCATTTTGGTAACTATGTATGTATTTTTGATTTCACCACAAAGTGGCACTACAGCAATTGGTATTCTTTTCAGTCAGAGGATAACGAAGAATTTATGACTAATGAAGCCTCTGCATTGTCTCAATCACCACTGATTACCCTCTGCTCATACCATAATAAACCCTGCAGAAGGTTTCCTTCACTAAACATGCAGGAACTATTTACATGGGATTTCCTGGTTCACTACCATAAAAAAAGGAAAAAATAATAATACTAGGAACAAGTAGTCTTCCTAGAAAAGCTTGCCAGCAAATCCAGACTTACTGACAGTTTTGAAAACTCTCGTATGTCCACTGGGAATTTACCTTCTCCTAGCTGTCCCTGTATGGCCCCGTTCCCCCAACCTACATCGAGACATGCTATATTATCTCTTTGACTTGGTCCACCTACTCCTCAGTCTTCTTTCTTACTACTGACAGCTGGAGATATGGCTGGCTCTAGCAGTCCTGCTCCCTTAGGCCAACTGGCAAATATCCTCTCCTACCAGCCTGCAGTTATCCTTTCTCTCTCATCCAAGAACTGTTTTTGGATGATTTGTTGCTGCTGAAGTGTTGCTGCCCTCGGCAACTGGCTGTCCTGTCTGTCTGCTAGAACCAGCCTTGCCTTACAGCACGATACAATCAGCTCTTGGCTAAGGGACCAGAGCAAAGCAAAAGTCATAACCCCAGGCCTTATCTCACCGCAGTCACCAAAAAACAGCCTCCAATTGTAGGGAGGAAAAGCAGTGGAGTAAGAACTAAAGGAATTAAAAAGGGAATGGAGAAAAGGGGAAGAGAAAAGGAGCTAGATACTCCATACAAAACTCCCCCAAACCAAAATTTTATATAAAAACAACCCAGAAATATACCAGTTTTTTAAACTACATAGGAAGGCGCAAGGCAGAGCTGCAAGGCTTGAAATGCTTCCCTAAGTCTGAAATGCTCCCTGACCAGCATTGCTGTTCACTGGTCTCACTAGTTTCTGCAAATCATCATGTTTGGCAGTCCTCCTGCAGGCTGTCTGTGGCAGGGTGATGTCTGCACGTGGATCCCAAAGCAGCAATGCAGCTGAAGGGTGCCTCTTCGGGCAGAGAGTGAACCTACTGTGCTACACTTCAAACTGTGCAGCAGCTCCAGCTGATGCTGCAGGGGTATGGGAAAGTTAGACAGCATCTTTAATGCAGAGTTCAAAAGTGAAAACCAAACCTCTAAGCAAATGCTGCCCAGGCAGATCCTCTGCTACTCTCATACAACCTAACTATCTTCAACAGCAGGTCACTGCCTAAGTCAGATTACCTCTCTCTCTTTCCTATTGGAGTTGCTCAACTTTATGCATTACTTATTTCTCAGGAAAAAAAAAAAAAAAAAAAAGAAAAAGAAAAAGAAAAAAGAGAGAGAGAGATCAATGTATTGGGGTAGAGGGATAGTGGGATACTGTAGTGATTATCACATCTGCTTTACATGTTGACAGTCCTGGGTTCAAACCCCAGTGGAACCAGCACCAAGAGATCTTTGGGAGGTTGGACTAGATGATCTGGAGGTCCCTTCCAACCTTACTGATTCTGTGATTCTGTATGACTTTGTAGGCAGGCTTCTTCCTGGGGATGCTAAGAAACATTCATATACACCTGAGGCTGAAGGTTGTTCCTGACAGGCCAGTAGCTATTAACTGGTTCTTCGGCTTTCAATTTGGCTTGCTTCTTTTCCCTGTGTCTGTATCATACAAGATCTCCATAGGCAATACTGAGATGCTGGTGAAAATCTCACAGAACAGGAACATACTAACCTGTATTGCTCTAGGCTAGAATATAAACCTCCTCTACATCTACTGTTACAAATTTGGCTGTAGTGACACTGAGAAGGGTTGCTTCTTGGTGCTTGAGGGCACTAAGAGACAGAAGCCAGAGAGGTATGCTGAACTAGTGTTAGCAGTTCTGGCAGAAATTTTCTGTTAGTGATAGGGAAAAAAAAAAGAACTCCCACCTTACGTATGGTAAGCATCAAGTAACAGGCTTATGAAACCCCCTACCCAATCAAAGGCAAAAGTAGCCAGGAAACTTCAATGAGCTGCCACAGTTATTTGAATGTTAGCTCAGGAAGATGGTAAAGCAAGAAGAGTTCATTATACTGAAAATGCTTTGCCTCCTGTAAATTTCTCAAGCTTTGGCTCTGGTGATCAGGGCACCTACTGTTACTTGTGCAATTAATACAAGATATAGCAACTGACTGTGCAAGTCAGACTGTAAGGTCACTCACACGCGTTATCCTAATAGCTGAGCTTTTGCAATTAACAGTAAGCAGCAGCAAATTATTACAGTGCAGAAAAACTCTTTCTCAATTATTTTTATTATTTAAATTATTTAAATTATACTGCAGAACATCTAAAAATTTTTTTTAAAAACCACTGCAGTCTACCTTTCAGAATTACAAATCCAGGAACTATAAGCAGACATTTTCACTTAAAAAACAATATCAAAACCCAGATGAAGCATTAGTTTTCCCTACTGCAATAAGACATAATAACTTTATTAGGAGCAACTGTCTACTTACCATACTGAACTTTTAGATCTAGACACGTGCCCTGGATATATTACAGAGATTTAACAAACCAACAGAAACCAGTGACAATTGCCTCCTTCTCCCCTCATTCTTTGATATCCAGAGGAATAAAAACTCAGGCACACAGACCTGCTCAAAGCTGTGTAACACTCTGGCCAGGAGTCTAGACTGGAAAACTAGAAGAATGTGGCTGTGGAGGTGTATTATGGAGCGTATCTGTCCTGAGGAGTAAACAGCAGCGTCATCTTATCAGAATAAAAACGCAGAAAGCCCAGCTGAAGCACTCACATTTAAAAATTTGCTTCCTGACGCTATGCGAAGCTCAGCTGATTGCAGTAAAGGTCACTGACAGTGTGTTATAGTACCTAATGCTTCTACTCTGTGCTTCATTAAGGGCTCAAGGGAGAAGAGGAATGAAAATCCCAAAGCACTAAGCAAACCTGAAATACTGCTTTACTCAGGTCTGTCAGGAAGATCACAGCTCTCAAATGGCTACTTCTTCTTACGCTTTAGGAGGAAGAACAAATCAGCACTAGTGAATGGTTTTCTGCAGAACAAACAGACAGGACTTGTGAAACAGATGTTCTGAAAAGAAGGATATGGGTTGGATGATGAAAGCTCAAACTGTGCAGTAATCCAACTGATACACAATGTCTGCTTCTGCAAAGTGAACTATGCATGGTATAGGTATAAAAGCCATTACTTAATGCAAGTCAGGAGCTGCAGTTCTTGGATGGCAGAGGCTCTCTGGGTCAGGCACAGTTCCTCATAAAAGAAGCTTTTAAAAAGTTCTCAGGAATCTTTGGGAAATATAATTGCAAAGTTCTTTACACTTCTACTTCAGAGGTTCAAGACTGAAAACTGACTTCTTAGAAGAGCTTATCATTTTGTATGCCTCAGTAACCGAGCATAATCTTTTGGCTTTGTTTCACTGTCCTTTCATATCGCCTGTGACTCTAAGTTAGTGTGTGCATTAATATCAAGTTGATTTCGTAAGAATTTTGTATGTTTTCTGCTAACTTGGACATTATCCAAGCCACATTAGAACTGCTGCTGCCAGGAGAGGTATGTACAAAGTTGATTCAACATTCAAAACTCATCTGAAATTAGCCATCCTAGGTAAATTCATTAACAGCCCAGGTCTCCAAAACGATCTGATGAAGTTCAAACAGCCCAAGGCACTGTGTCTTCTCCTGATCTATTTTCTTAATTTCCTTTCCTATAAACTAAGTCTACAAAATGTAAAGTTTTAAGACTTTTGGACTTGAAAGGCCTTGAGAGATGGAATGAAAAATGAATGAAGAGGTTTCCAGACAATGAGATAAAGCCCACAACAGTCAAAACTGGGTTCACGCTTTTAAATGGAATCTTCAAGTCCAATGTGTGTGATTTCATGCTGCAGGGACTGAGGACCACTCAGTTCTGCACAGAGCTCTTTATAAACAACTTCTGGAGGGAAAAGAATCTGCAACATTCACTTCAGGAACATAAAGACAAATGGACATTTCTCACCTTTATAATAAAACACCAGGAGTCGAATTTTCGGCACTGTTTTACTGGGTTTTAATGGTTTCCAAAAAGTCTGTTCAAATTTTGCATGTAAGATGAAGGTGCGAGTATGTCCCTTGATGTCAGCTGCAGAGTACAAACTAATGCAGAAAAAAAGAGTCCTATGAAATGCTTTCCAATTGAAAGAGAAATGCAGAGTTTTGCTGAAACTCTGCTTAGAGAAATAGGTATTGCAATAATGCAGCTATGGGCTACAACAGAAATCTTAACTCTAAGCTGATTTGCTTTTGTGAGTTCGAGACACCAGGTGTTATTTCTGTACTTCTGCAAATTTAGATGCTGTATGGAAATGTATGTGTCATGTAATTGGGGCCTTGCTTGGGTAATTATTTGAACTAAACAGTAATTACCACAGAAAAATCAAGCAACTGATGCGCCTGTTAGATCTGTCCTTTGACAGGCTTTCTGCCAATGCTATTTTTTATCTACTGAAATTCACAGATTTGTTCTTTGGAGCCAAGCAAACCTTCTGTTCTTTACAAACCTCTATCTTTCTATCCTGGCCTTCTCCCTTTCATTAGGGAAGTGGAGAAAGCTTAGTGACTCACTGAAGTGCTTTACTTACTCAGAAAGCACATGCTCATTTTTGAAAGTTTCAATCAACAGAAATCAATGTAAACCTAAATGGCTTCATGCCAAATTTTCCTTTTAGAGGTAAATACCTGGCTTCCCATAGCAGACTTTTACAATGCAGTTGTATGTGAGTATCACCAGCTAAAATAGTTAAATGCATTTTATTATACATAGTACTTGATTCTTCTCTCTTTCTTGCACCAAGCCACGTATCCCATGAAGTGTAAAGCAGTAATAGTGCAATATGATAGATTTTTCACAAGCCCACTGTATTAAATTGTTAGTATTTATAGTTATTATGAAAGTGATGTTTTTATAATCATGTTATGCCAGATCTAATGTTACTAATCTGCAAAACATACTTTAGTTTTTCTTTAATTTGGTACAGTCTCAATGAAAGTAGTGGAAAATTTATTTCTTGCTATTTTCAAATCCATTTTGTTAATACGAACAGAATCTGTCTGAATGAATTCTGAATTTACTTTCCAGTGTGAGTCAAAACACATATAATACTGTAATTAGGAATTACTAGTGTGTGATGAACAAAACAATAAAATGACATAGTGCAACTAACCTGGTAAAAGATTTCTAGCAGGACTCTGACCTCTCTATCTGTCAAGCTAATTAAGAAGATCAGACAACCATTAATACTGGAGTCTCTCTGGGATACAGGATGTGTTATTAATGCAGTATGACACAGGAGTGTGCAGTGGTGTGAAACTCTGGAGGGTGTCTCTGTATAATCCAGAGACTGTGAAAGCAGCCATACAGCTCGTTCATCACAGACTGTCAGAGGCATCTCCACTGTCAAATGGGATGCCATACAGAACTAATTATTCATAATCAACTGAAGGAAAAGTATTCATCAACATCCATTCACATTTAATGTATAATTACTAAACTTATCCTCCCAAATAAGGGATGTATGTTCTCTGGAATTCTTACAATTGGAAGTGTGATTAAAAACCTAAGAGGATCTACGAGACTTTAGCAGCTGACCATGATTACCTGGTCCTGGGGAAGGAGAGAGAGAAATCGTACCTTTGTGCTTTCTCCACCTTTGACTCTCGTGCTGACCTACAATAAGCTTAGGCATCCCTTGTGGGATAAGCACAGTACAAGATGTTTTCTGTTCCTCCATCTCTTGCCTACTCAGGGGATCATCTCATCAAAAGTTAATACAGGTTGTCTCTCAGATCCATCTGGAGGGAGCTCCTCCATTGCTTGGTAATGGAGATGAAATGTGGCCAAACACTGAAAGCACAGCAGAAGAGGTGCCAGAACAAACATACATATTAAAGATGAATAGTTCCTAAGGCCAAGTGCTTCATATGCAGAGGCTTGGATATTGGAATGGTTGAGAGCTTGAGCACATTCAAATTAGGGAGGCTTTTTGGAGACAATGTGAAGTACAAGCGATATTGGGGCGATTCTCTTGGAGCCACCTCCTAAAAGGCAATTCTGCCTGGAACAGTAACTAGGCAACAGATGCTGTCAGAGCAACTGGCCAGGAAAAGATGTCTTGGCAAGTAGTGCAGGTGCAGGCCGAGGGCACAGACCCACTGGGAAGCCAGGACAGGGCATTAGAAAGCGAAGGCGTGCTTTGGAGAAGCTCCCGCCCAGCATCAAAAGTTACTGTCATTCCACTGGATGCGCACTTTGAAGCTACAGAGCTTCATTTAGTTTTAACCAAGAGAGAGAACTGCAACATTGCTTTTATTTGCTATTCCTGTGGCCTTGCTGCATCACTGAGTCCCCACGCTTTGTTGCAGTAGGCATCTAACTTGATTCATGGTAATCCTTTTACTACAGCCATCTGCCAATTTACAGTCAATTACCCAGACACGCTGAGCCTCCTTCTTTGGTTGGACTAGAATGTTAATCTGCACCATCTAGGCCTGCTTTTTATCACTGCAAGCAGCGTGTCCCCTTTCATTGTCACCGTTGAATACATTTCCCTAACTGTTCCAAAATGAAGTACTACTGTACAAGGCTTTTCTTTCGATGTAACCTAAGGATGCCTTTTCCTTCCATTCTCAATGATTAAGAAGACTCTAGGATAGGCTATTTTGATTTTTTAGCTGAGGCTAAACGTATTTTTACATAAAACTTACTACACATTTCTGTAAACACTTTATTTATTTTCCCCATATTATTGCACAGAAAGACAGACTTCCAATTATTTGAAGAAAAAAATGAATAGTGCTCTGGATATTTAAACTCACTGTTCATTCACTTAATGAAAACGCAGATCTATTCCTTAATTTGCAGCTTAATTTGCAATTAATTCCTTAATTCACAATGCTTGCTGTGCCTTTTTCTTCTCCCTCATTTGCAGACAGGTTATGATTCATAACCATTGAGAAACAGAAAAGACTTTTTTGTCACATTTTTGTCATAAGCAGTCGTCTACAATTCCATGAACATTCTGAAGAAAACAAAGAGTTTCCCATGCCAAAACAAGGCCAAAACCTTGCTGCTTATTAAGCATGTCTTGCACATGAAGAAGAAGCTGTTCAAGATAAGTCGTAAGTAAAGATTGTCTTGTGTAGCAGGCATGCCAAAAGCAAGGCCAACACCTGGAGTTGAGCTGCGAGGGCCAGCTTCATTCTGTCAGCAAAACCATGTTCAAATATGTCTGCATTCCTGCAGAATCAGAAATCAAGGATAGTTACTGTTCAACAGTTAGGGCCCAGAGAGTGCCATTCCCCATGTCTTATTTTGGCTAATTTAAACTGTTTTGTTATTGGGTGGAGGTGCAGAATAGATTGGCTTTATTTAATCCTCAAGCAAAATTTAAACTATAGGAAGGCTTTAGGTTTGCCAAAGGAGAAGAGCAGCTCTGGCCCAAAATCTAAGATAAAATGGATTCATTAGTTATGTCTGTGTGTGTGCTTCTAATCATGAATGACTTCTGTTCCTTCTAAGAATAATCAGAAGCACTACCTAGAGATGCTGTCTAAGACTGGATGGAAGGATTAATCCCTGAGTCTTCCAGCTTTGACCAGGAGGTTATATTCACAGAAGCATTTCACTTCCTGTAAGTTCCTTTCATACAGCTATTACTAACCGTAAGCAAATCGAGTAGGCAAGACTGCCTGAGAGGCTGAGCAGAAGATGCTTCTCAGGCTTTAATTCATGGGACTGATTACTGATTCATCAAAGTTGTTTAAATGGCTTAGTATGCCCTAATGCCACACAAACCTCCCATCACTTGGAACCTTATGAGACCTACACAGATGCACATTATGGGATTTTCAGTGTAGAGAGGGAAAAAAAAGGAAACAGGAAACACTTTCCAGCTGGCATATTTAAATGCTCTCTATCTTCGTCTGAGACATGTGCAGGTTAATTTCAGCTGATGACAGATCTCTCATCCAAATGTTGCTCCAGATCGTAGGAAGCCATTATACTTCCCCTGCAATGAACCTAAACAAGGGATCATTCTTAAAATCATGTCTGTATAACTGCAACCATGTCCGAGTTAAAACAGATTCGATTTAAATACAGAAACAGGGTACAAGGTTTGAACACATGCCCTTAAACTAATTACTTGCTTTCATGAGGAAAGCATCACAAGTTAAGTATAGAGGGAGTTAACACCTCACAGACCAGCTGGTTTAGGTCATGCTATCTACTTCTTGCTGCTTACATTCATGATAGTAAGAAATAGGCTGGCTGCTGAAGTTAAGTGCCAGATACAGGCCATATGGCAGTGATGTAACATACAACTAAGAATAATATATACACAGAGAATTCACGTCCTGCAACTGCCAGAGGCTCCCCTCCCATTGAAGAGGAAGCAGAATGGACCCCACAGTCATTCAGCCCATTAAATTCAGTTTCACCTTTTACACAGCATTTTTACCTAAATGCACAGTTGTGGTATTGACAATATCGGTTGTAATCTTAACAGAGAAACAGCCAGCCCTTTGAGAACCTGTTCTGAATTTCCTTAAACTCAAAAATCTTCTTAAGCAATGAGCTCAGGATCAGATACCTATGTGGCATCTCACAGAGCCTCATGTCAGGAAACAAGTTCACATTACATCGGAGTCACTGAACATCTCTCACCCCACAACCAGGGACTAAAACTTCAGCACACACAGAGTGAGAACTACACTGATAAACCCACTGAGAGTAGGGGTGCAAGGAACTGATTTACATAAATATTAACATGAAAAAACAAAGAAATAAAACCAAGTAATTCTATTATTTATGGTCATAATGTTTCAAAGTAGTAAACTCTTCATAAGCATTTAAAAAAGAAACTTCCAGAAACCAACAGGCTCTGGAGACAATCCGTCTGAAATAAAAAATACAGGGTAGAAAAATAAAGGCATTTTTACTCATCGTTTTCTCTTGTCATTATAGAAGAAAAGCATTTAATTATTTTTTACTTTTGTTCAGCTATTTTTACCCATACAGTTATTTTAAAAATGAAAAATTTTTCAGCTGCCAAGGGGAAAAAAAAGTAGAAAGCTGTAGTGAAGTTAGATAAATCTCCTACAAGAAAAGGACAAGTGCCTTGGAAAAAAAAGTAAGTGACTCAAATTAGCCAGGTAATATTTTACATGTACTTTACACTGGGACACACCTAAACCGTAAGACTGAAGACAGTGGTCTTGTATCTGGACTACTGTTCCCTCTGCATAAGCCAGGCAGGTACAAGCCACACGGGCAAGGCTTACCAGCATGGGTAGAGCAGCACAGGCCAAACCGAGCTCTGGCTCAGAGCACAGCCAGGGGCTGCCTCCACCTCTCTGCATCGAAAGGACTTTGCCTTTTACTAGATACACTACGTTGTCAGCACTACAGCCAATGAGTCACAGTAATGGGAGTGTTACCCAGGTGATGATTACCTTCCATTTACAGCAGTTTGAGACACAGCTTCCACTGTGCTAGTTTAATTCCCCAAGTTTGAAAATGATGCAAGAAGTGAACCTCATATCCTCCGTGAAGGAGTGTGAACTAAGACTTGTATGGCAAAACAAGGAACGGATATCCATGTTCCAGACGCAAAAATGCTGCTGGGACTTTACACTTAATCATGTGGGAAAAGAATCCAACAGTGAACACGAGTCCCACCAGGCAATTATCCCTTTCCACCAGGAAGCCCAACCCATGATCTATTAGCCAAAGATCATTAACTAAACAGTCTGACATTAAATTTACGTCTTAAACTTCAGTTGGAAGTCACATTATACAAGCTGGGTTGTAAACAATCACTTGCATTTTTTCCTAAAACACACTAAACTATGAAAAAAAGACATAATACTTATTTTCAGCAGTATGATCTGGAGGATGACCCAAACTCTGTGGTAGATGTCTATAATCAAGTTGAAGATGTCTACATTGCGAATAATTCATTAAAACAAGCGGAAATTAGTGCAGATTGTTGTCTTTGACTCTAGTAGAAATGCATGTTTGCTATAGTCTTCATCTCAACATACTTGAGGTGTAAAACAAGGAACCCTTTGCAAAATATTTTGTCCTGAGTTGGTCAGTGATTGTCCTGTGGAAACAGAGAAGAATCTACTTGTTATATATCTACCTGTACTTGCCTAATAACATTCAAGATTATTTCAAGCAAATCAAAAAGGGCTACATATTCAACTGGTAGGGCACTAAAGCAGAATCCAGGGCTTCTAGTCTAGACTCCATGATTCTAGGAAAATCTCTTCTATTGTCTTCCTGTGTTTCATGAGTCTGTTGAGACAAGAAGCTCCTTAACACAGAAATACATAATATCCATCAATGCAGTTTCTAAATCACTGGAACATAGTATCATTTTGCACTTGTAGGCAGCTGCAAAATAACCAATCCTCCCAGGACAAGCCAACTATATCTGTATTTATTTCCACCTTCAGAAAGACTGCTGCACTGTATTATATATTTGTATAGTATGTGTTGCTGCTGGTAGGTACTTTCAACATTTTCCTAATGAAAGTTTTAAAGTTATTGCAAGTGTGATATTAACTTTTCAAGCTACTAATACAGGTAGAATCAAAAATTATTCCTTACATAAGAACAAAGAATAAGTGTTGAGAAAAAATAATCCCAACCTTATTACTATACTCATTCAGCTAAGTATGATGCTGCCAGAGCACCAGAAGTGTGCCTGTCTTTTCAACTGTACCTTAAACTTAGGCTGATCATCTTATCAATCATACAATCATAGAATGAGTAAGGTTGGAAGGGACCTCTGGAGATCATCTAGTCCAACCCTCCTGCTCAAGCAGGGTCACCTAGAGCACGTTAGACAGGGCTGCATCCAGGCAGGCCTTGAAGATCTCCAGAGAAGGAGACTCCAGAACCTCCCTGGGCAACCTGTTCCAGTGCTGTGTCACTCCCACAGTGAAGAAATTCCCCATCACGGTCAGGCGGAGCTTCCTGTGCTTCAGTTTCTGCCCATTGACTCCTGTCCTGTCACATGGGACAACTGAAAAGAGTTTGTCCCCATCCCCTTGACACCCTCCCTTCAGGTACTTGTACACACTGATCAGATCCCCCCTCAGTCTGCTCTTCCCCAGGCTAAACAGGCCCAGCTCTCGCAGCCGTTCCTCACAGGGCAGGTGCTCCAGCCCTCTGATCATCTTTGTAGCCCTACGCTGGACTCTCTCCAGTAGCTCCATGTCTCTCTGGTACTGGGGAGCCCAGAACTGGACACAGGACTCGAGATGAGGCCTCACCAGGGCTGAGGAGAGGGGCAGGATCACCTCCCTCCACCTGCTGGCAACACTCTTCCCAATGCACCCCAGGAGACCATTGGCCTTCCTGGCCACAAGGGCACATTGCTGGCTCATGGTCAGCTTGTCATCCACCAGCACTCCCAGGTCCTTCTCTGCAGAGCTGCTCTCCAGGTCAGTCCCCAACCTGTCCTGGTGCCTAGGGCTATTCCTCTCTAGGTGCAGGACTCTGCACTTGCCCTTGTTGAACCTCAGGAGGTTCCTCTCTGCCCAGCCCTCCAGCCTGGCCAGGTCTCTCTGAATGGCAGCACAGCCCTCAGGTGTCTCAGCCACTCCTCCCAGCTTGGTATCATCAGCAAACTTGCTGAGGAGGCACTCCCTCCCCTTGATGAAGAAGCTGAACGGGATGGGACCCAGTCCTGACTCCTGGGGACACCACTAGCTACAGGCCTCCAACTAGACTCTGTGCCACTGCTGACAACCCTCTGAGCTCTGCCTTTCAGCCAGTTCTCAATCCATCTCACTGTCCGCTCATCTAGGCTGCACTTCCTGAGCTTACATAGGAGGATGTTATGGGGGAGAGTTTCGAAAGCCTTGCTGAAGTCAAGACAGACAACATCCACTGCTCTCCTCTCCTCTACCCAGCCAGTCACTCCATCACAGAAGGCTATCAGATTGGTTAAGCAGGATTTCTCCTTGGTGAATCCATGCTGACTGATCACCTTCTTTTCCTCTGTATGTCTGGAGATGACATCCAGGATGAGCTGTTCCATCACCTTTCCAGGGATGGAGGTGAGGCTGACTGGCCTGTAGTTTCCTGGATCCTGCTTCTTGCCCTTTTTGAAGACTGAAGTGACACTGACTTTCTTCCAGTCCTCAGGCACCTCTCCTGTTCTCCATGACCTTTCAAAGATGATGGAGACTGTCTGGCATTTAATAGGAGAGAGCTGCTGAAAGGATGTTTAAATTGAGCATTATGATGAAATGCAATACCAGTAGCTTTACTCCTAGGTTTGCTTCTATTATGGTATATTTGAACAGAACTTCACTTTTTTCAACTTGCTGAATGATACATGACACTTTATTTCAATAATTGCTTGAATAGCAATTTTTGTCGTGTTGGTTATGAAAAGAAGAACTAAACAGAAAGGCCCACTGAACTGTCAGAATGACTGTATGACTTTCCATTTCTCTACCTATAATTCTGTGTACCCAACTAGAAAACAAAGTTTCTGCAAACAGCTCATTTTAATATAGAAAAATAGCCAACTAGTGTTTCAAACACTGTTCATTAAATGTCTTCCTCTGCATCTACTGAAATCAAAGACAATTCCCAATGACTTCAGGGGGCAGGATCATGTCATCACAGCCTGATTCAAGGTAACATAAGCTAACAGACTCCTACTGATTTTAGCAGGCTTTAGATCAGGTTTGTGCCATCTGAAGATGAGAAAAAACTTCTTCGCTGTGAGGGCGATTGAGCACTGGAACAGGTTGTCCAGTCTCCTCCTTTGGACATATTCAAAAGTCATCTGGACAAAATCCATGGAAACGTGCTCTAGGGGCCCACACTTAAGCAGTGGGGGTGGAACTATACGATCTCCAAAGGCTTGTTCCAACTGCAAGCCTTCCATGATTCTGTGATCTCATATAAATAAATTTTGTCATCAGAGTTGCAATAAGACACCTTTTCCTCCCAAATCAGCAGGGGAAATTTATGGCATAATGAATGAAAAGGGCAAGATTTAGCCAGACAATTTGGGCTATATTTCAGTGAGGAACAACTGTATCTTGGGAATAAAAGTTCTAACAAGGAATATCCGTAAACAAAGCATTTGGAAAGAAATGTGATGCTAATCATACCCCCCCCCCAAAAAAAAAAAAAAGTAATGAAGATTAATACCCACTTGTCTACCTACTTGTTGACTCATACAGAAAGCTGTGGTAAGGAAGCTATAGCATTACTTTTTGCATGCGTAATTATAGTGTACAGAATCATCTCCCAAATAAGCATCTTTGAAAGAGAAAACTTCCTTTGCACTTACCTAGGATGTTGGAGGAAGAACTGAAAAATTGGTATTAGATCCAGAGGTAATACAGTATCAAATATAATATAACAGAAAAAACGTAAAGCTAGGGAGTGACCAGAAAGATAAAGTGTGAACACTACTTTTTTTTTTTGCACCCTATCCTATCTTAAATTATATTCGATGAAACAATAGTTTGATCAACAAATACAATACAAATCACAATTTCTCCTACAGCCTTACATAAAAGATGAGTATCACGGGGTCTTTGTCATACACTATATAATACAGACTGTGCATTTAACCTAGTCGAAGGAGGGTAGAGGTTTACATTTTGCATTTACAATCTTGTAGCATTTGCATCTTGATGATTCTAGTATGTTTGAATTCCACTCTCTATCACTCTTGAGTCACTGATACTCAGGTAACTGGGGCAGCAACCAAGCCAATGTTAAAAGTAACTAGTACAGAAAACAGCTGTCACTAAAATTATTTGGTAATATCTACACACAATATATTATTCTATAAAATTTCTGCCTTCTTTAATTGCTATGTAGTTGAAAATTTTGTCAATGTATTGCCAAATACAGGACAAGATTATGAGGGGTAAATCCTCACATTACCGACTTCAATGATGATCAGGCCCTGTATCATTTCATGGTATTTGTATTCTAATTGTTCAGAACTACACAATAAGATCTGTCACATTTAATCCCTGCCCCACCATGTTCTCATCTCGGTTCCCTGGACATGATTCTCTGTACAAAAGTACACTTCTTGCTTTTCCACATGGGAATGCATTGCCGAAGCTATCAGAGGAAGAGGTAACACAACTGTTCTGGAGCTACTCTCAGCATGGTCAGCATGAAGTTCTTTAAAAGGAGGAATTGGATTTGATTAATTTCTTCATAACACTGATTGACTTGGACAGCACATTTTGCTAATGTTTATACAGCAATGAAACCTAATTGCAAATTATTTTACTGAGTGATAGAGTAAGACGACACAAAGCACACAAACACATTTTGAAAGGATAAATTAGGTAGCTCTTTCTAATGGCTTGATAATTACTTTTCAGTGTTATGAGGGCAGTTCAATAAATATGTATGATCAGATGAAGATCTGAAATTACATCAATGAAAAATAGTCAAAGGGACACTCTTGAGCCTAATGGGTCAATGTTTCCATTGCTCACATATAGTAATAAACTGGAACTTTAGACGGTTAGTTCCCCTTGACCCCTATTTGAACTTTGCCTGTAGGATCATACCGTCACCCATTAGACATTCTCTCTTCTTTGATGCTCCAGGGCAGTACAGTAACATACTCCACACTGCCAAAGCCTTTTCTCTGCTAATGCTTTTGTTCACTTGATTTTGACAGAAATTAAGGGATTAAAGACACAATTTTGTCAATTAGTTAGGCTAGTAGAAGAGACTCCTGCCTCTTAAAGCATAAGACACTTTCTACAAAGTGGCTCAAAAGAAAATGCAAATGAAGGATGATGTTCAGTGCAGACATATGTGCCATCTTACTCTCCCGATTTTGACTTTGACAGAGGCATACTTTATTAAAGTAGCTGGAGGAGAGGGAAATTAATGCACAGCGTAGTTTTGGCATTATGAACAGTCTTATTCAGATCTCTAACAGTGGTGAAAACCTGCTCTTACGGATGGATATCAACGGGTATTTTGCCCTTATCTTCAAGATTTTGGTCTCTGTGATGATGTGCACACTCTCTCTAGCAGACTATCCCCTATACATGCATGACCACTCTAAGCAGGAACAGGGTAGAGACCCCACTCTCACAGTGGGGCAGAAGCAACTGTTTTGTTAGAAAAGCTGGTGAGAAATTCTGGTATTTCAAAATTAATTGTATTTAGAAGATGGAAGAAAATCAAAATTTTCATACTTCCCCTTCGAACAAAATACTCAGAAAGATTAATACAACCTGATGAAAATGTTGAGACTTCACATCTATAAACTAATTTGGTAACAATAAAACTTTTCTATAATACTGTTGCATTTAAAAGAAAGGAAATCCACATAAGCCACATAAGCAATGAAGAGGTCATGTTTTTATCCTTTTAAAAACTGAGTATAGTTAAAATGGACACACTTCTGTGGAAAGTGTTGATTTTGGCAGAATAATCATTTTCACTTTAGAACAAAATTTGTATCCAAAGATGTTTTCTTTAGATTACCAGAAAGAGCAGTGGCCTGGAGTAGCTGGGTTTTGCAAAGTAATTCTTGACAAACCTTACCCTGTGGAATCTGCTTGTCTTAGAAGATATAACTTGTACTTTAAATATCACTTCTAGCGATCACTTCAAGTATTGTATCATTTGAAGTTTTAAGTCATGCACATCCTGTCAAATCCCTATGCACTAAGAGCTGAATTTATAATAAGTATTTAAAATGTTGCATTTTGAAAAGTCTTTCTTCAGTTTCTAGTCAAACTGGCTTTCAAAAGACTGCTTCCAAACTTCAGCCCAGGTGTTTTCCATGTTTAAAGCTATGCAGCCTGAAGCAAGGCTGTGCCTGCCAGACTCCTAGGTCTGCTCACTCTCTTGACTCCTTGGCAAGGTGTCCCAAAAGCAGGGTGCCAGCTGATCTGCAACCCTGGAAGAGGCTGAGCTCAGGGGCTCTGGAAATCCCAGTACCAACTCAAAAACTGTGAGGGAAACAAGCAGAACATCCTGCAGCTTACGCCTGTAACTGACCTGATTCTCTTCAGGGTCACTCCTTTTCTGCCATGGTTAAGAGCAGTGAGCTAATGAATGCCTTTCTCCAAGTATTCTTCACTGGCAGCAGCATATGCTTTCAAGTATCTTCTATCACGGGATGTAATAATCAAACACTACAGTATATGGATGCCTTTTGCAAAACTCTTCTCCTTGGAATAGATCAGTCCCACATATACTGTTGGTTCAACAAAAGCAAGCTCTACTGCATTAGTTTAAAATGAATTCCTAGCTTTTGCCTACATTTAGAGTTTGTCTCAGTCAATTGGTAGCACTCCTACAGAGTCAGTCTATGCTCCTGTATGAAGGAATTTATATCACTGCACCCTCCCCTTGTTTCAAGTGGGGCAATCTACACAAGTGACACTACCTGTCATTACTTTTGTTATCCATTTGGGCAGCTACACCAGTGACTGGCAGCTGTTAACAGCAACAGGAAATACTGCAATTCTAAACAGATTTCATTATAGGCATTTATTCAGAGTCCTCCCATCCTTCTTACAGTGAATCCTCAGCCCGTTTTCATTTATGGAAGGAAAACGGATATTCAACAACCATCAGAGAATGCTACAAGTACCCAGCTGTTTGTAAGGTATCTCAGAACCAAATGAGTTAATGTACATTTCAAATGAAGAACAATTTTCCCCATCCCTGTTTTTATGGTGCGTTGTTTCTGTGCGCTCTAGCTCCTTTATCTCAGCCTGCTTGGTATTTGAGTCATCTTTAAAACTCCTCCAAGCTAGTTCTCACACCTAAATTTTCTGAGAAATAACTGGAAAACACAAGAACTGATTCCCAGGACTAAGTACCACTCCTTGACTTAAGACTTGTACAGTTAGCAACATTAAGAGAATGGAAAGGTATCTGAAGACAGCCTGCCCCTTCCCTAATTTCAATCATTTGAATACAGTTTTCCAGTAGCATGAAAAAACATTTGACAGAAATTTTAGCTGCTTGCTTCTGCAGCAATGAAATTCCATGTAGTAACCGGAATAACGGTAAGCTAATGTAGTTTAGTATTAACATAAACATATATATTTAAATGATACGCAGCAATATATTGTTTTTTGGATGTAAACAAAAAATGAAACTTACAAGTTCTAGTAAAAACAAAAATCTAAAATACCATAATCCTGCAACAATTTTAACTGTTTAATTTACCTTACAAAGAGGAAAAACCCTTTTCATATTAAATTTGGTCCAAATTCCTATTGGAATCCCATTCAGTCTTCTACTGCCAGAACACCGATCAAGAATATTGCATGGTTATGACTGCTTTTTGGATATTGTTAACTTGGCAAAAAGATTTCATCAACTGTACTCATATGGAAGAGATATTTCTATTAAAACTAAAATTTTCTAAGAACATGATGAGTAATCCATTACCATGGATTGCTGGTGCTTAATATGCAAGCTTCCTAATTCTTTGAAAAGCTGTCAAGAGGAACAGTGTGCCATAGAATATGTAATGATTTATTTAGCCCCCAAATCCTGCACATATGCAAACCAAAGGAAAATGGAATAAAGGATTCCATATTATTAATGGACTAAATCAAACGTAATTTGATTTTACCAGTAAACTTAGCTATCTTAAAAAGAAAAAGAAGGATTTAATTGTATTCAAACTCCCTACCATTTCCTATTGCAATATTTCAAAACCTGTATTTAAATACTGCCTAGCTGTGCTAGAATATCAACTTTTTTTGTCTATTCCTCTATTCTTTCCTTTACAAATATCAGGAATTTGAAGTCTAGACTGCTCTAGTTTTTTGGACAAGAAGCATTTTATTTATGTCATAACTGTTTACTGTGAAATATCACAACTGAAGTGGTAGAGCAAGTAAACCTTATTATTTTAGCAGAGGAAGTTTCTCCAATTCTCTGTTAGAGGCTGGAATTATCTCAGTGGTTTAAAAAAAAAAAAAAAAAAAAAAAAAAAAAAAAAAAAGGTAGTTTTCATTTAGAAATTTAGGAAATACATTGTTTAGTTCTGTTGTTGCTTCAAAAAGGGCCTAGAACAGAGTGGTGGCTACAGTACAGTGAGGTAGTATTTCCAATGTAGCAAAATCTGAGGGACATAAACCATCCTCTTTTGGTGGAAAGAGAAAGGGAACGAACAAAATGTAGATGCCTACCTTTCAAAGGGACTAATGATTTTAAAGGCTTTCAGTTAAAATTTTTTGAGTTAAAACTCAGAATATGTTAACAGAACTTAACATCTCAGAAAAATTTTAACATACCTATGCAATGGGAAAAAATATATTTTTAAATACAGCTGACTTTTATAGTGCTCTGATTCTACAATGAACATGTGTTTCTCATTAATGTTAATATAATAATAGATAAATTTAGAGTTGGACAATGGCTGGAAAGGAGTATTTTGTGTCAAGGCTGAGGAGAACAACTCAACAGTACTTCCTGTTACCCCAGCTAACATCTCTGGCTGGAAGTGCATTCTTTTAAAATTTGAAAATGCAGATTATGCAGATTCACCGGATGCTTTCTGGCTTCTAAAAAGAGAATTTTCCCTAATCCACAGACTTTCTTCCATCGAAATGTTTTTTTTTAAGCAGATGTTGAACAGATGCTTTTAACTATAAACAGATATAGAAGATTTTTCAATTTCCAACTATTCAAAGTGACAAAAAGGCCTTTTGCATAACTTACAGATGATACTGAAATAACATTTACATACACTCAAAAAAGAACTTTGAAATGACATTATTAATCTAATTATCAGTCTACTTTTGAGTATGTTTGAAATTTTATCTTGTTCCATTCTAATATGACTAGTGTACTGAAAGAAATGATCATACTCTCCACCTTGGCAATACCACCCTGCAGTGCAGTAGGGCAAAAATTTCTCAGTCTCAACTCTAGTGTCAGTCTAGAATGAAAATTACTCTTGGCTCTTTTACAAACTCCTGGAAGTATTAGAAAACCTGAGAGTTTCAGATCAGAAGCAGCACTGCTAAACACCAGAACAGTATGTACAATTAGTTAAACAAATCTATAGATCTTGCAGAAAGGAAGAAAGAAAGAAAGATTTTGCATTCGATCAGAAAAAATGCTGTACCTTTTCTTTTCAACACTTCCCATCAGCTGGGAAGGTGCTACCCTCCGCTGCATTCTGCTTCTGTCACTGTCTCATGGCTGGCAGGTGGCTTAAGCCCCTCAGAGTTAAGGAGCTTCACTAACACATGCAACTGCTTCAACTCCAAAGGACATAGTATCTTCTATAGTCCTTCCTGGAGAAGATCGGCACATTTATGGCTATGGATCTCAAATAAGTATTAACTATGTGTTAATACCTATTAAAAAAGAACTTGCAGGTTCTTTCAACATTATCTTATCATGAACTTCATTCTAGATCACAAATTACTGAAACACCCATAGAATAACTATTGCACTGTTCTCTAATAAGAAATACACTTCAAAATCAACACTAGTTAGAAAAATAACTACTTTGATCTTCAGATGCAAAAAGAATGCTCAGTATTAATATAAATTTTCTGCCACATACACAAAAACATGCTCTGTTAGAATGATTCAGAGTTAGATTTTCTGGGTCCTACTTTTCTTACAATTAGTTCAGAAGTCTAGGCCTGAGAAGTGATAATGATTTTGTTCCAACAAATTCTACAGCTTCCTTATTCCCTAATACTTAGTAAAATTTGGTTCTGGAAATAATTCAAAAATCTCCTAACGCAAAACAGAACTATGGCTGCGATGCAGGCAATAGTGATGGTATTACCGTCTGCGCTACGTAGGTCAGACAAGACCAGTACTGTCTATTCTGAAGGAGTTCCTATATATCAGAGATCACCACAGTACATCAAACTTTATCTGTCTTAGTCCTGCACACACATTTAATTTTAAGATGAACATTTCAGTATTCATTCTGATGTTAGTAATGATTTACTTTGTCATTGGAGATACTGGAATTTCTTTACATGATTTGCCCAGATGTTACTTGAAAGTATCTCTTCAGCAAAACAGGTGATGGAACCTGGTATCCTTATAAAGCAAAGTGAGTTTAATACAGCTTTATAACCATGTTGCCATTTCACAAGATAGGGAACTGCTGACATGCAATTCAGAGTTTTTCCTCCCACAGTATTTCTGCTTTTATCAATAAGCCCTGTCCTTTGGAATTGCAACACAATGTTCTCATGTTTCATTATTTTAAAAAATTCTTATATAAAAACACCAATAGCTGAATACACCACAGGGCTACTGTCTGAAAAGCAAATACCACTGCTTTAGACAGTGCTTAAAGAACATTATCATCTTTTTAAGGGGCTGAGGAATCAATGCTACATATATTCATCCTACTTTGAGATCTCTGTTTTACTGACTAAAATGTAATTGCAATTCCTAAGTGCAAGCTGAATTTCCTACACACTAATATGCAATATTAGAGGTTCCAAGAAGAACAACTGACAATACGTTGGTATTTTCTTTTTATGACAAACAGCATAATGGGACAGTATGTCATATTCGGTGTAGAAAACACCTTGTGTAGATTGAGGGTTTGGTCTGTAGAAAGCACCTACAAGTTAAAACTACAAAACAACTTTATTGTAGGACTGTCTTCAATACAGCACAGCCACTAAATGCACTTCTTTTCAGCACCACTTTATAGCAATCAGTATGAACTATATCAAAAAAGTTGGATTTGTTTAGAAAACATTGCTTTAAGTCTGAAGGAGAGAGAGACAAAGAGAAAAGGTCATGCAATGATTACAAAATGACAATCAAGAAGGACCTCTTGGTATCTTGGCAATTACACTCAATATGATCTAGGGATAATAGTGAAGGAAACTGGAGTTATCTAGTTAGCAAAATTCAGAAGAACTTTTTATATCTGGCACTCTATTTAAACAAATCTATTACACCATGACCTCATCTAGCAGTGGTGATACTTCTATTTTAATTACACAATCCCCACATAGCTCAGTGATTCCATAAAACTTCTCTTTCTGTACTGTTATTTTCAACCTTCTCCAAAGAAACTCTTCCATCTTATAAAATAACCTCCCCCAACCTTGATGACTTTTGCAGAGGGATGAAGAACTAAAGCTTGCTCAGAAGCTAAATCAGTAACAGGGAGCTATTTTTACCTTTAATGCTGCCATTATTGTCTCTCTGCTACTGTTTGGAGTCCTTTGAAGAAGGAAAAAAAAAGCAATACATTTTCCTGTTACCCCTTTACTATCACTATCACTCCTGTTCTATTAACTCAATTCAAGTTTTTTCAGTACTGCTGAAGCCCTGTGAGATTTTTTTCAGGCACTGAGAATTCAGTGTACGTTGCCCTCTCCCCAGGCACTACTGTGAGCTAACTGAAAAGTTTCATGTAACGGCAAAAAAAAATCATGGAAAGGGGACACATCTTTTGGTTCCCAATCATTTTCATCAATGCTTTGGCAACTGTAATTCTATGATTTTCAGCAGATTTCTTTTTCAAATATTAAAACAAGAACAGATTTTCCTCTTAATTCCTGTTTGATTGCAGAGGGGATTTGTGTGAAAAGATATTCCTGTATATACAAATGAGATGTTAGAAACAATGTCTCATGAAGTGTTTAGGAAAGCATATCAACAATATGCATTCTTTGGAGTTCTCTGTCAGGGCAGATGCAACAATAGACCTTAGGAAGCATGAGCAGATGTTATTCTGCATATTTTATATTTCAGAGTCTTTAGAAATTCATGAGGTCTTTTGTAGGTTTTATGAATCTTCTAGTATCAGTGCAGCTGCTCAATTCAGAACTACAAAGACATCCTCAGATATTTACTTGAATCTCCACAAATACAGAATGCAGCACTGAAATGGCCACTCTTTTAAGGTTTGCAAGGTATCACCTGGCCAGCAAGGTGCAACCTATGAATGTTGTGCCTTTCTTCACTTTGGCAACTGCCAACCCATGACCAGCAATTTCTATCTGTTTTAAACACAGATCTCAGAGTTCAACTAGCTCAGAACATCTCCGTTTTCTACACAGGCAGCAGTACAATTAATTTCTGATTTTATGAGAAGAATCACTGAAGTTATCAACAATACAACAGAAACTCATTTACCACAAAACACTAGTACATGCTCAAAAATATATTCTAGTCAGGCAAGACACAAGTCACATTGCAGATGGTTTCACTAGAAAATGTGCATTTGATCAAAAACAATTACATTTTGCTGAACTAAATTTTGTTTCTAAGAGTCAAGCTGTTAACTCTCTTCTGATGGAGCTGCAACCCCTTCTGGATTGTGAATGTCCAGATGGAGTATTTAGGTCTTTCCTCATTCTCCATTTTTGTTGGCTCACCTTGAATTTAGTTTAAATTCACTGTCAATTTTATTTAGTTCTTTATATCTATTGCTAATCTGGAGAAATAATGCTTATCTTTCTCACGCAGTAGTAATGAATTTTGTCCTGCTGTCTTGTGCTTTAAGTTTTTCTTATCGGCTTGACGGAAAAAATGTATAAACAAACAAACTTGCTTTTATCTTAATCACACCACTTGAGCCACAATGATGTGAGGCCCAGTTGGATATTCTTATTTTCTCCAATAAGCTGAATTAAAGTAACCCTGGCTGTAACCAAGAGTGTTATTGCGCCATAGCCTCAGTAAAGCCCGAAGACATGTTAAGCCCATTTTCGGAAGCACAGTTAGACAATCTAATTTACTACTGGGCTTGTCATCTGTGTGTTACGTATGGTCTTGCAACGCACCACAGGCCATGACTTTACCAGAATACACACAACTTCTGAATATCAGTTCCCGTAGTTAAGACATGATGAAGGAGTTTTGTGTGCAAGGTATGAGAACAACTAAGAAGAAATCCTGTTGTCAACCTCAGATCAGCATTATAGTGTAAAGTTGTTATATAAATTTTGATTCTAACCTGGGTATCTAAAAGCTTGACTGTAAATCTTAGTATGTTAATCTCTTTTTTTCCTTTGTTATTAAGCATATATTATTGATGGAGCGAAAACCAAACACAAGTCAAACCAGTATACTTGTTTGGTCCCCTCACATGCACTGCATAAACTAGATTTATTTTTAAACTGTATCTGAAGTTATATTAGTGCAATTTTGCTTGTAAACATGACTTGAACTACTTCAAGCCTGACAACCCTACTTAATTCATTGGAATCAGAATCAGTCCCTGCTTAACTGACATTTTTGTACCTGCAAACTCTGTGAAAGGTCTCCAAAGATGCCTAGTGTTGCACCTACCTAAGACTTACTAACCATTCTCACATCTGCAAAAATTCTCAGATCCCTTACTTTTCAAATATTCTCAAAGCCCCAGATTAACCTGCAGAGTTATGTCCACAGGAACTGGTTATCAGCTGATGATTGAAAGCAGCAACTGAACATCATCTCCATTGTAATTCTGCCATTTTCCCCATATTCTCTTTGTTAACATAGCATATGCGGAGAGTTTGCAAGATTAGCTCCTCTCCAGACAGATGTGGAGTATACCACTTCACACACAACACTGTGCTAACATGGTCATCACTCAGTTTCCTTCAAACTTGTTTTCAAGCAGCTTAAAGCAGTTAATTCAGGTACTCCAGTACCCAAGAACCCACTCCAACACTTTGAAGTCAGCTGTCACACGGAGTAGGCAAATTTTGTATAATCAGGACCTTAAATTATCAAGACAACAGGATTTTTCTGCTTTACTATTTAATAGATAAGATATTCGCATTCCTATTTTGACCAAAACCATGTATTTCTTATGATGGTTTCCAGTAACGGTAAAATATACTAGGCTTGCTCATAAACTGGGAACAAGTCAAAATAGAAAGGCAGAATTCATCTGGAAGATAATGTCTCCATGTCAGTTTTCTCCCGATTCATTTGAAAAAAAAACCACTGGTATCCTTCTGGAACACCATAAAAAAGGTTTTCTAGCACCAGGTATGGTTCTTTTTTCCAGACTTGTCAGATTTAGTATTGAAATGTGCCTTTACAACAGGATCAGAATTTTACTCTTCAGGAATTCACATTATTCTACCAAAGCAAATAGAAGTTCTTGTAAGATGCAGAAGGCCAACAAAAGCACAATGAATTCAGGCACAGGAGGCTTGACATATGCTTTGCAGGTACTATATTACAATTAAACATTTTTAATCTGTTGAAATAATTAAATCCATTAGAAAGATAAAGGAATTCTACAGTTTTAAGGGAAAAACAAGGCTCTTCCTTGGAACCTGTAAATTTAGACAATAAATAAAAAGATGTTGCTATACTCAGTACCTACACAATACTCATCCTCCATGATAAGCCAAATACTTTTCAAAACTTAGTAGTTCATATACTCATTTATTGGAAAAAATAAAATATCATATCAGACACTTAAGGCTTATATGTTGTCCTGGTCTGTGTATTCCTGTGTCTGTGCCAAGCTGCTGAGAGGAAATACTCATGGCTTGCGCAGTCTGTGTCTAGGGTTGGAGTGGTGATGTGATGCACACCTTGTTTATTCAGGCTTTATATAGGCAATTTGGAGCTCCTTACAACACAGGTACACTTACTTTAGGGCAAAAATATCAACGATGGCAAAATTCTGTGAGGTTCTTGAAGTTCACACTAGTTAAGACTTAATTCTGCCACGAAAGGCAAATGTACTGTGCTCCACTTTAAAATACAGCTGAATTAGCCTTGTTATTACTTGTCTGTGCTGACACTGAAGTATCCAGAAAAAATGAAACTTGGGAGCATGTTGGTTAGCTGAAAGTGATCTCAGTTCAACACTGAGAGATGGACAGAGCTTAAGGATATGAAGTTTCACACAATAATTAAGACGGTGGTTGAGAATGCCTTGACAAAACAAAGTTAACAGAACAGTATATTTATCTATACATTACAGAGTTTCAGTAAACTAGGAAAACACATCATGCCTTTGCTAGTAACCTTACTTTTTCTTTAGAAGACTAAGACAGTAGAGTGCAAAAAAGGGAAGCAATAGTTGTGTGCTTCCTGCAGAAGGAAGCTTAGAGAGCCTGTTGATTAAAATATAGAAAATATTAAAACAACAAAGGTAGAATAAGCTAAGACTTCATACTAGTGCTCATCAAACAACTTAACTGAGCTTTCAGGGATATCAGAGGAGGGAGCAACATTCTTCCTTTCTTCCTACTTCTGAATTAGTCAAAGGTGGTTCCTGTTCTGATAAGATGCAGTTGAATAAAGTAAAAGTCTCCTACCTTGCAGTCCCATGGGTAGGTATTTTTTGTTGTACTGATTTACCAATTAAATACAAAAAAGTGCCCTGCAGGCAGGTCACAATTATCTCAGGTCATGATTATCTGTATGTATGAAAGAGTAACCATCCTGGTTAATATTCCCCTCATGATTACAGAATACTTTTTTTTTTTTCTTTCTCGGAAGACAATGCCTGCTCACTACAGTTTGTGATGTCCACATATTTTCTGAAATCAGGCTGCATTGCTGGAGATAAGACTGCTGGTAATAGCTTTTTAATCCAACAATTAGAAAATGCATAGGCTAATGAAGAAATTGGTTTTAATAAATTGCCAGAGGTAACAGCCTGTGCACTAAGGAGGGAGATGAAGAGCTGAACTGCCTCATAGGAGATCCCTCCTACAGAGACTAGCAGTCTGTGGGGAACGACATTTCTGTGCTCCTTTTAAGATTACGTGGCATACAGTAACCCTCATGGACATTTACTAAAACTGCATAATGTTCAAACATGGAAACCGAATACAGCATGCGGCCCAGCTCTGGCTGCACCCCTTTCGACCAGACCTCACGGAAACATAGGTATTAACGCAGGCTCAGCACCGGGCAGGGCAAGCGCTGCAGTGGGAGAACTCTCCTCTACGTTGTTTACTTCTGTCTCTTTTCACTACTTCTGGTGGGAAGCACAGGTAGGCCATCTATGTAATTTTCACAGCTATTACTAGTACCTGTCACAGAGTGCTCCTTTATATTATGTTACTATAGTGAACATTGGGAAATGTTTAAGATTTTCCTCAACCATTCACATAGCATTTATGTTTAAGTGAAGTTTAGAGGTGCACTGTGCAAATGCTATTACAACAGATACTCATGTACAAATTTTCAAATAATCTTATAACAGGAAGACAGTTCAAATACTTGACTAATACTGTTTGAAATATCTGATATAATTACCAATTCAAATCCACCTGTGATTTATTTTTTAAAGTATTATATTAAAAAATCCAATCTAAAAGCACAGTGAAAAAAAGTAGAATACAGCTTTTTCTTTTTTTTTCTTTTTTTTCTTTTTTTTTTTTTTAATGGCCAAACTTCTAATAATCCAGCCCAAAGCCACAGAAATAATGAGAAAATAATGAGAAACCTCAGACAGCTTTTTTATTATTATTCCATATTGTTTTAATGGAAATCATACTGCCCTTGAAAATGAAGAACTAATTCACAGAAAGTTACTTTTGCCACAGCTACTGTTGGAACATTAGTTGGTGTTTAATACTTTTCAGTGGAGGAAAAACGGAAAAAGATGGATCTCTATTTGTTTATTTATAATGGCTATTGTTGGCATCACACACCCAACAGTAATTTTCTCTATAGCTCTACAGAGTTTTGTTCACATCAAGTAATCTAAATATACTTGTTTCTCTCCACTTCTTCCATCCCCTTTACTTACATCCTAAATAAACAACTTCTAAAAAGACTTCCAGGGATTTTTTTTTTTAACCTTAGAAGTAATACATGTTTTCCAAACTGCTTTCATGTTTGTGTTTTACGAGGACATTGCTACCAATCAGTACTTACTACACAGAAGATGAAAATGAATTCTGAAAGGCAGAGAAAATAAGGAATGAGATACTGTAAGGGGATAAAATTTTCAGTGCTCAGAAATTTGTAACAACTTAAATGCACTTCTGCGCCTCTTCCTATCATGTTTCACCAGCACAGAACACTCTGCAGTATCTGAAAAGTTAAAGAGGTGGTCTTGCTTTTAAATCCTAAATGCTGGGGAACGCTTCCAGTGTTCAACATGAACAGGGCTGTTATTTCAGGGGATTGTTTCAGGGATGTTTCAATCAGATTCCTTGCTATGACAAGGGAGATGAACAGCTATGAAACCACAGCTCAAGCCTGAGCTCCTGGCTCAGTTACCAGATTGCACCTTGGGGAGAAGAGGCTGAAGAAGAGGGAGCGTTGGGGAGGCAAGAGCAAACTTCCTCTTCTGTTAGGAAATTCAACAGTAGTATCACGTTTGTTCCAGTTTTGTTGAATAAACCTTGTCCAGTGGAAAAAATGCACCAAAAGATTTCAGATCGGAACACCCATTCCCACTTCCAGTCTCATTATGTAACATACCAGCTTACTGTTTTTCACTGCCTTTATTAAATTCAAAAAGACCGTATCTACATAACTAGGTGTTCCATTTTTCAAAGTAACAGACTTATCAGACATGATTCTTAAGGTGGGTAAGATTTAAAAGAAGAGTGATTGTGGCGAGCAAACTCATCATCACCCTGTTTGCATTTACTCTTCTAAATACTTCTCACTCCTAAACAAACTTTCTCACTAATAGTAATAGTAGATATAAAAATCAAATCATGGAAACTTTTGATAACTTTAAAATGATTAGAGAAGAAATACTACAGACCTCTCTAAACTTTAGGTTAATTTAGAAAGCTTATTCAGAGAATCAGAAAAAAATTCCTGTCCCTTTTAAAACAATGAGATTTTTCTCATCAGTATAGGGAAGTGTCACTGAAAGAAAAACTTCCATAGATTTCAATGTGGCCAGTATTTCATCCCTATAAATTCCATCCTGGCATTCTGACTATGCAAGAAATCCAACCTGAACAGAAATATGACAGGTCTTTAAACCTGTAGGAGTCTGAAGCTGGTAGCTGTAATTTCAGCAGGTGCTCATCCCGATAGCTTTGGGTTAGCCAGGAAAACCAAAGTTGAAGTAAACAGATAAAGGTACAAGAAATTCTAAGAGATGCTTTTCAGTCAGTGCTGATAATGCATGTAATATCCATAGGAGTTTGCTACCTTAGACTGCAAGACAAGCAAGATTTCCAGATCTCTGACAAAAATGAACTAACCAGTTTGAAAGAGAGTGCCAGTGTTATTACTGCTGAAGTGGATCTGTATTCAGAACAAGTGAACTTTCACTTTAGAATATTTTAAAATTTGCTGTGAATTTTAACAGTTTGGCTTAAAGATTCTTTGTCTAGTGTATATCAGAGATAGACTTTTCAATTTTACTGGCATTAAAGAACACAGTTCAGCCATTTTGAAGTCAGTAAGACACAAGTTAAGTGTTCTTGCTGGAAAATACTCTTGCAACTGTTTAACTGCTGTAATGTCTACAGAGTTAAGGGTATGCTTTTCACATGGGTGAGTTACAATCCCTTTGAACCTGAACTCTATGCATCTCAAAAAATATTCGACAAGAATAGCACAACACTCAGGAGCTAGCAGACTGCAGTGTACAGAGGCATGTAACTACATTTTTCACAATGCTTTTAGGTCATAAAGGTGTGCAAACCATGAGCCAGGGGTTCAAAGCTATATACAGAGGAAGCTAATTTGTCTTAGTGGAGGCAAATTGAATTTGAACTACAATCCAGGGAAGGTCACAACCATTTGCAAAGGCCTTGCCTCCTTACTTCTGTGCTTTTTGCTTACAACCTATAGCTTCCCCTTTATCTCTCCAGAGATAAAATCATATTTACTGGGCTTTCAGCAGAAATCTCCTGTGAACCCTTGGTAAAGGAGAGGCTGTTTCCTGAACCTAGTTTCACCACTAAAATTACAGCAGCCAGAGGTACTGGAGTGGCTAGAAGGAATAAGGGTTTGCAGGACAGAGCAGGTGTTCTCTGGCACATCCACACTTGTTCTCTACTTCCTCATGTATCCATTCCTGTCCTTTATTCTCTTAGATTCTGCACAGAAGTTATGCCTAAAGAAGAAATGGTATTAAAAAGGCTAAGATCCCCTTCCTCAGATACCTGGGAAAAATTACTCACTGATACTCCTCTCAAGGTGAAGAATGGGGCTCAGCCACTGATACTACTTTATGTTTGTGCTATCACTTGAATCTGCAACATAATCTTAAAGAAAATCTCAATGTAGAACAAAGACAACAAAATATATCTCCAGTTAGTAACTGCAGATTGTTCACTAAAAACTGCTTGTCAGTATTTCAGCTACAATATGAACGGAGAGTTATATATCCAGGAAGTTACAAATTAAGCTTTTGAACAAGTTAGAAGTATTAGTATTCAATGTGAACACAACAAGCAGTAAGCCTTTCAGCCAGTCTATTAGCGAATCAAGCACTAACCACATCAAGCTGCTTTTAAACAATCAGGGACTAACAAAAAGAATCTGACCAAGTCTCAAGCCAATGAAAATTAGTCAGCCAGTTAAATCAGTTTACTCTCTCTTAGCTAATGAAAGGAAGAGCCAGCTAAAGCACTGGCATGCTGACTGACATACAATCCATTCTCCCCAGACACATATCCTACCACTCCCTGTCAGAGGGAAGTGGCAGGAGAGACAAATGAAACTTGTAATGCTCAAAAAAATGCCTTCCTTACATTTGAGAAAACAGGAAACATTACCTTTATGCTACTGTTTTTATTTCCTTAGAATTAAGCAGATCCTCCGAAGAAAATAACCTTAATTAAAACTGCAAACATTTTCAGGCCTTACATTAGTTAAAGGGTTTTGCGTTGAGTTTACTGCTGTGTAATAAAGACTGGCAAAGATACTCTGTAATTTTGATTTTTAAAAATTTACAAATAAATGACTGTGGAAGACGAAGCAAAACTGCATTTCCAGCACAGGCATACATACAACCATATAATAATATTGGAACAAAAGACTTCATGCAGAACTTTCCAAAAACACGTTGTCACTGTGCCTTTCAGCAGCTGGCTCACAGACGCCTTTGCTAGGTGTTCTGCTTCAAGGGAACTCCCCTCTTCAGTGCAGGACCCCAGCAATCAAACACAGATTGTCTAGTTTTTAGAATTAACTTATTTTTATCACTCCCTTTTATTTCAAGTGTTTCTCCCCAGTCACAGACTCTCTGTAAGACCGGCCCCATAGGAAGGTCCTGTCCTCCTTATTGTAGGCATAAAATATCTGCCATAGATATGGAGAAACTTCTGCTGTTGGACGTATTTTTTTTAGATTCAATATACCTTAAGGAAATGCCTGAATACTGGATCCAGCTGGCCTTTTCTAATGTCTAATCAGTGCTTCAATATTGGATATAGTTGAAGTGGACACCCTCAGAGAGCAGGGCTCCATCCAGTGTCTGTTACGAGTACCTAAGCCTTTACGGAACCTTAAGCCCCCAAAGGAAGGTCAAGCTGTTCAGCAATAACAGCAGTAAGTACTAACAGCTCTGACAAATTCTCAGGTATTTGGACCACTAAACATACTGGGATTATGCCAGCTTTATAGGACCTTGTCACTTGTCAGACAAGGGTGGGAGAGTTTATATGATGGCTATTAAAATAAATAGCTGACCAGACATTTTCAAGGTAAATTTCTTTCAGTGAAAAATAGATTACGGTGAAACTCTCATTTCTGAGCTGTTGGATTTTTTGCAAAAACTCCTGCTGAGCTTATCAGAACCAGGACTTCATCCTGTTGTTTTAACCAAACAGGCTGAACAGTAAGTACATGCATGGTATTTTAAGTACCACCTACCTAGATTTCTACTTTCCCATGCATTCCTTCCCTTTCCATGAATATTCTTTGCCTTTTTGATATCTAGAATCTTGTTCTCAGCCTATTAGGTTCTTCTAAACTGCATTCAGAGATAAATACAAGCAAGTATTTTCCTGTCTATGGTAACTCCCTTCACAGTCAACAGAATATAAATGGGTAACAATGTTTATCTACAGGAAAAAAAAAAAGCCATTTACTCTTAATTCAAACCCATAAAATGTAGGCTGCATCTTAACTGTTCTGAGCAGCTGAAATAGGTTAAAGAAAACCCCTTTGTACTCTTCTGTACTCTTCGTTCCTCATGTATACTGCATTATCACAATTAGGCATGACATTTCAGTAAACACTGCTTGTATTGAGCTAACAGACAAAGCACACAGGAGACAGCTATCAGCTGAAGAGAAAAAGAAGGGAAACAAAGCACTGATGATAATTTTATGCTTGCAAAAGAAACAGAGGTATCAGTGGATTATCGTTTTTTGCTCCACCCAGACTAAACTTCTGTGTCACCCAGTCATGCTTATTTACTTTCAAGGAGCTAATACTAAGAAAGTCAGCTCTAAGAAAACATATATATTAAACATTCATCAACATATCTGTTAGACACCTTATGAAAAAACAAGTATTTACTGATTGTAGTTTCCTGAATTTTTTGCTCTGTATATATAAAGTATGAATCACTTTTATAAACATAGTCACACATTTTATTTAATAAAGAATTATTAAATAAAATCTTACTGAATATGGGCTAATTGATAGTTGTCATCTTTCTACTGAAAGTATACATAATGACAAAAAAATGCAATAATGCAAGGTTTACGGTCATTTTTAAAAAACAAAAAAAAATACAGCTTTTATTCAATTTGGAACTGGAAATTGTTTTCATTCATCTTAAAAAGTGACATAAAGAAAGAATACTTATCTGCACATTAAGTAATTGTCAGAACGTTCCCCAAGCAATCCAAATTACCATGTACGTAAATTATCTGTCATTTTGATTGCTCATAAAAGTCAGTGTGTATACAGCACTAAACACTTCAAGAAGGTTATGACTTGCTCTGTCAGGTTGGGAGAAAGGAAAACCACCAGAAATAAATGTAATTTCTCATAAGAGGACAGAGTATCTAGAGTTGGAGTACTCCTGTGAATCACACTCCCTTTTTCCTCGCTCACTTTTAAATACTGAACCAATACCTGGGAATGCCCAGGATATGAAGACATGTAGCCACCTTACGACAAACACATTTTATGACTTAGTTTTAGAGCAGCATCTCCTTTGGCAATTATTTTAAATGTTCTCAAGAAAATCAGTTTTGAAGTGTCATTTAAACACTGTCTGATCAACAGGTTTATTCACAAAATATGCACACCTACAGCCATGAAAAAGTAACACAGCCAAGGCAGTGGATTAAACTACTAATGCATTATTTCCTGTGTAAAATACACACAACTCCGTATTTTTTCAAAGCTTCTTACTGTGAAAATTCTGCAGCATTTACAAAACATGTTATATACTCTTTTAAAAGAGTTCGTCTTCAGTAAAACTCCAGCTCAGAAATTTTCAGCTCTGACTGCCTCTAGGCAGAATGTAAACCTCAGCAGTAAAAGTCCTGCAACACTCTGAAAAAACATCTTCTTGCATGTCCTCTGCATATACTCCACATGCAATACATGGCTGCTATCTCATTTTTCTGCTATGCCTGGAAGTTACTGCACAAACAAAATGTCTTTATTAAGAACACACAGTTCCCAGGTAGAACATTCTGACATCCACAGTGCTGCTTGTGAATAGAGCTATTACCATGGAAAACAAGCATCACCTTTTAAAATGGAATGCTATTTTATAGTTTATACTTCTACTATTGTACACAGCAAATCAAAATAAAATGCTAAATTAATTTCTCATTTGCTAAACAGAAAATAGTATTAATATAAACAAGAAAGTTCAAGTTCTGTGTTATTAAAATAGTTTGAAGAAGGGCTATACAGAAATATCTCTCAAAATTAGTTTAGAATGATGTGTCAACACAAAGATGTCCTGACTACAATCATTTGAAATATATGGGAACCACCTTAGATGTCTGGGCACAGATCACTTCAAGAGCACAAAGCGATACCTAAGTCCCTTACTGGAAGATCTTCATCTGCCCCTAATGGAAATTCACAGGAGTATCCTCTCAGAGGATGCGTGTTTCTGTTTAGATTAAGGTCCCATCCCTTTCAGATGCATATCTACATGCAGATTTTATAGTTTAGGCTAGTCTCGGTTTATCAGAAAGAGAACGCAATATATTATGACCAAATATCACATGGAATAAAAGCAGCTTTTGATTGATATAAATAATATGCATTGAAGACTTATGTAATTTTGTTCTCCTTCATTAGCTGTTGTGGAAGAAAGTGTTAATTTTTTTCATGTGTTTCACTTGTGAAGCTATGTGAAATTTGAGACTGAATAGCCAAAAATGCACTGTTCAAGTGGCTTCAAAGAGCAGCATTCATGTAACTAGAGCACTGTCATTGTGGCCAAAGCCTTACATTCACAGTGGTGAGGGCTGCCTGCGAGGGCCCTGATCTTTCAATTAGAATGTCTAATTTTAGAGGTTGTGCTCTTCTGGACAAGGATTTTTTTTTTTCCTGCTGGCTCCAGATGTTTTGGGATCAGTTTTGAACATTATCTTTTACAGTCTCCTGTAAAATATACACTGTGTAGTATAGAGGTCTTTCACCATATCTGCTTATCTGCTTTTAGTAGAGGAAAGAGAATGGACCATTCCTAGGGACTACTGTCTTTCTCTTCAGCCTTTGGAATTGGCTAACAGTAGTTACTTCTGCACACAGAAGTAGAATACTTTAGTAAAGAAGAGATCTCTGGAGGTCATGTAATCCAACCCTTTGCTCAAAGCAAGGCCATCTAAAGAAGTTATTTTCTTTTGGTAGATATCAGTGACATAAATAACACATGCAGCACATGCTGTTAATCATCACAGAGTAAACTTGTGAGCTCAGCCCTGCTCTCACAGAAGAGAGCTAGGGGTTGAAAGCTACATATGATACTTGATAAATAAAAATTTTGCTTACAGAGAGTATCCAGGACAGTCTGCTTGGTACCTCGCTGAAGACTATGTTCTTTCTTGAACAATCATTCTGGAATGTTCCTTTAAATGATGATTTTAAGAATATACTTTAATGTGAGAGATATCAATTTTATTTGCTTTTTTCAAAGCTTCTTCCATGGCATTTACAGGAAGTATTGTACAGTCTTCTCTTGAAGAGCAAAAGGATTGTTTAAAGAAAGCTACTTTTTATTCTACAGAGAGGTATCTCTTTTTAGTTCAATTGTTATATATGTTGATTTTACAGCCCATAATAACGCAGGATGATCCCTTTACAAAGATATACAATATTGTAATTCATACTTTTCAGCCTAGTTCTCTTTTAAGTGTTTTACAGAGGCAAGCAAGGGTCTTCTATTCCCTTCACATAAAGGAAAGATAATCATCCTAAATTCATATATTCAGTCTATCAGCATGCTTCGGTCCCTAAAACACACTGCCTCTTTCTGTACACGTAGACAAGATGCCAGAGTGATTCCCAGGACTGTGTGGGATCTGCTGCAGAAGGGCTGTGGGCCTGGCTCCCGCAGGCCACGTGGACAGCTGCTTTGAAACCTGACTCCCCTTGGTTCACTATACCTCACTTGCGGGGGGGTGGGGAAAGGGTAAAGTAGGGTGGGAAAGGCAGGCAGTAAAGAAAGACAGCCAACAAATATGCAGCCAGTGCAGCCATAACAGATTTGAGACCTACATTAGCATCTCATGGCTCAGAGTAAGTATTCTCCACAAAAATATTGTGCCTAACTCTCCTAACTGCACTCTGAACAGAATACAGGATCTGTTCTAACATGAAATGGACATGAAAATAGACAGAAAAGACTGCTGTATATAACAACTACCTATGTATGTGATCACTACTCTTTGGCCATGCGTACTGGGAACACAGGACCAGCAAAACAATTGTCAGTACTTACACGCTTCTGGAACAGTTCCATTTTTTTAATCATTTCTAAGCTCCAAGCAAGCAAGAAAGGGCAAATGAACAGTTCTGACAACATCCTGACTGACAACGTGTTAACGTTTTTAAAGCATTTCTAGTGTGCTTTCCAAATAGGTTTTGGAAGGTGAAAGAAATGAACAGAATGTAGCTTCTGCAGCCAGAAGCATTTCTTGATAGCAGTGTAAGTGATTCTTCTAAAGTACTGAACATTCTTTCATTTGCAGAAATTCAAACAATCTGCCTCCAAAGAGATAGCTCCAGCATGTTGCGACTGAAAGGAAATGTACTATGTAGATGCTGGAGTATCCCTGGGAACTGAGAGATGTTATGCCTAAAGAAAACTGCTTAGAAAATGGTAAGTAATGTGCATACTGAAGAGTATGGCTGATAATGCTCACACGAAGCTGATAAAGTTGAAATTACATGACATACGTCTATTACCCTGTGTCCATCACAAAAGTCATCCCACACATCATCTGGCTTGTGTGCTTTACATCACCTACCTGTCAATGACAGAACAGCACAGATATGCCAAAAATGTGATTTGAGAATGACAAATGGGTTAAGTTTGGAGTAATGATCAGCTGAACAGGAACAATCAGCCCCCGTCAGTTCATTCCTGCAGCATGCCAGGAGCCTTGATTCAAGCCCTCAGAGCTTCCAGATACCTTATCAGGCACCCACAGCAGCATGATCTTTCAGGAAATTCAGTCATGTATTCAATCGGAAGAAAAACAAGCAAGCAGGCTTTTCCGAGAGAGTAGGCATTAAATCAGTCCTCTATGTGTCAAAGAGGCAGTTTTGTCACTCAGAGGCTCGCAATGGGAAAATTCTACGAATCTTCATACAGTACTTATATACCAACCTAGTCGTAATGATCAACCACTTCCTGTAATAGTGGGGAGCTAGCTGTGTATACCAGTTACCAATATTAGAAGTTGTCTTTTTGACATAACATACATGCTACAGAGTTGCTTCAACATCATTGCAAACTTATACCAAAGTGTTCAAATATGTCATGAAAGCGGGTCACCTAAAGTTGGACGTGCTCAACTTTCTTAACAATTTGTACCACTTAAGAGTATAATTTTAGGTGGCTCAACTTTAAATGCATTCATTGAAAAAAAATGTAACCTATTATTCCACACCGCTACATTAGTGTGGAAACATTGTATTTATTAAGCGCTTTCTGCTGTGACATAGTTGAATTTCAAATCCAGAACAAACAAAGCAAAAATTACTGTTTAAAATAGTTCATAGGAATATTTAATACAGTGCACTTTCTGCAACACTGAAGATATCCTGCTCTAATCTGAAAATTGTCACAAAACATGGAAGAATAGGAATGCATTTCACAGCATCCTCATCTAGTTTGTATAAAAGTGAGTGATATGTCTCTATTTAATATCTAGAAGTCCATTATGGGTGTATTTCTACTGTATGAATACTTGTGAACCATGTTCTTGGGTTTTTTTTATTTTTTTTTTTTTACAAGCATTCATGTCCTGATAAGCTTTTTCAACAAATAAAGTAATACTGGCTTGCCAATTCATTGTGGATTTCCTTTTTTAGCACCAGTCAGGGGACATTATTCCCTAAATAATTACGATCTCTATTTAGGACTTGTTATGTGCCTATGTAAGAAATCCTATGTAATCTGGCATAGAATATCCACTGTGTTGGAAATAGCACAGGGAAGGGCGAGACTCCTCCACTGAAACACTACTTATTTGCAGTATGATCTGGCAGGGATGACACGACAAGGGAAAAGAATAAGCAAACCCTTGACGGTGTCTCATCATTATCCTTCATGTTTAATCCACCAATGCTCATATAGATAATTAGGGGAGAAACTTCCCTCGGGGCTATTCATGTTACTTTAAAAACTGGAGCAAGAAGGAAAAAAGAACTAGACTGTGACTCTGTTTCATGAGCATCTGCTTCATCTTCCCTGGACTAGTCCTCTCTACATTCAAATCAAGGAACAGAAGAAAATGTAATCTAGGTCACCTGCACTTCATACAAATAAGTCTAAGGAAAAGGCTGTTTGAAAATACTGTCATGTAAATAAGGCTCAAATTTACTGGAGGGCAGGAAGAATAAGAGCCTTCTGTTTGCACTAGGTCAGCAGTGCTCTCCTGGCCACAGAATGAGACAAAATTCCCATTGCGGCAGGGCCTCTCCCTGCAGAGGCTGCACCCAGCCCTCCTACTGACCAGTGCAATGTGGCAGCTCAGAAGGGGCAAACGAGAGCACCACCCAGCTCACAGATCTGGCCAGAATTGCAGTCTATTCCCAATCCTTAGAACCACAAAATAAGCAACTAGTATTACAACAACTTGCTGTAAAATGCTGTTTTTCATTTGTTGTTGTGGTACTCTGTGGCATGCTTTCAGTAAAATGAAAGGTCAAAATTTTTGGCTGACTTATCCTGTCATACTGTTCCAAAAAAAGCATATGGAGTAGCTCTCCATTCACTGGAAAAAAAAAATGTACGTACAACAAATTATTAACGGAATTTTCTTTCTATCATTATTCCCATTTATAAGCGCTAAAAACCATATGAAATGTAGAATGACACATATTTCTTCAGGATTATTGTTCTGAGCAGGTAAGAACAGGATCTTTTGACATTCTGAACTTTATTTTTTGTATCATTTCAAAATCTAGCCCTTGTGACCTAATGAAAGTCACACTGATAAGCCAGGCACTTGAATTCCATTCCAGTTACTGAATCATAAGGCATATGTTCCTCCCACCTTTACATGTGGTAACTTTAGCCACAAAAATGGAAGGCAAAGGAAAAATGGTGACTTTCATTTAGAAACTAAATTACACGGCTATGACTGCTGTCTTGCAAAACACTAGAACATTACAATTTTTACTGTCTCTACTGAAAATTCCAAGTTTCTTATACATCGTGAACTATGAATTTTTAAAGCTGTATTGAACAACGGTGTCCAATGAAAAGGAAGGTTTTCCACTCTGGACATCAGCCAAAGCCTGAAATTTTCCCTAAGAAATTTTTCTGCTGATAGCACTTACAGGCAATTTCCAGCCATTAATGGTTTTAAAAATACTGGTTCTATTATTAGAATACCAAATGCAACCATTTTTCCTCTTGCAAGTATTGCAACCAGGAAGTTATTTTCTCTGTTAAACTGTCAGTAACTGTTCACTGAAACCACTCTCATCTTCAGATATCTGACTGCCTTCTTCTGAATGTAGAAATCAGGGAAAACTCTACATGCAAACTCACTGAAATCACTCACTTGGTGAAGTTTTCATACTGTATACACAATCATGTGTGTTCAAAATTGCTTAGCTTACCTCACCCCTTCAAGAACATTACAGCACATACTGAGGATTAACCTCTTTTCTACAGCGTTTTGTAGCACTATCCACACACCTGAAGACAACACAAACTTGTAAGCAGTAAGTTACTAATCAACTGAAAAACAATGAGAAAAAATGATATTTTCATAAAGGCTTTAAGGTTTCTAAGTCATTGCATGGATATACATACATATTGTTCTAACAGAAACAATACAACCTTCTTACCTTTTCCAAACAAAAAATAACGGCAGTCATATTGGAATCTCTCTTCTGGAGAGACGTAATGGATACTCTAAACAGGACCTAAAGTCTACACCTCCCTATGCCAGGGTTCAGCTTAGCATGGCGTGGCAGCCCTAATGAGCATTTTATGTTGTCTGTCTACATTGTCACTCACTATGCCTAAAGCTATCTTCTTTCCTGCTGAAGAAGTAAATGTTCTGGAATCACTTGGGAATCAGATCTGGATATGTTAAATAGTAATATTAAGAGACAAATAAAGCAAGTAAAAAGACTGTGAAAGTATTTTCCCATCCTTTAAAGCTACTTCTTTAACTATCCATTGAATGATGTGAGAAAACAGTAGAAGAGTAATGTAATGCCTGAGAGTGACACATACTGTTATATACAAGGGATTCTGGTGTGCTAGACTGTGCATTAGACTGTGCGGCAACTCCAGGACAATTACGGTCAGTTGTGCTGCATGGGAATTCAGGTTACACTACATTGGTCAATTACAATTCAGATGCTTAATGAAGCAAATGATCAGTCACCTCTACAATAGGTGACTCAGAATACAATCAAGAACATAATATACTAGTGGAAAATGTTGCTACGCAACCGTTTGCCAGTACAGAGTAAGCTAAGTGAGACACTGATCCACATTTAGTCCTGTTGAATTACAGAACAGCACCAAAAAAACACCAGGTTGTCACAGTGGAAAACTTAAAAAAAGAGAAAGCCAACATTGCCAGAGAACAATTTCAGAGTCAGGGGGATGGCATATATCTAAATATATATATATAAAATAACACAATGACCTCAGTACAATTTGAAACTTTGGGAACTACCACAGCTTCCCCAAGAGGCTGCGTGTACCTCCAATTGGAAACCACCATCACAAATACCTGGAGTATCCCATGAGATAGCCCTGCAGTCATGTGAAGCACTCCAGGCAGAGAGAGACTGCAAAGGCATTTATTCAGCTTTGTCACATTTCCAGCAAGGAGGTAGGTCAGAGACATTTTTACAGCCAGCTTGCCTGAGGACATCTTAAATAGCAAGCAAGCACAACATGCAAAGGGAAATCACTTTAGACAACCACAACTAATGAAAGAACTTATCACTGGCCAACAAGAACGATCAGTTCTGAGTTCTCAGAGAACCACATATCCGTGAGACTCTCCAACAGAAAGCAATTGTGCAACCGAGCTCATTGCTTATAAGCCTTTGAAATTCTTGTACTAATACAAAAATTTTAATCATTATTCATGTTATATTGTCTATGACAGAAAAATGAGGGAATTGTATCTTCAAAAGGCTCTCACAAAAGCCTTTGGTTCCAGTGCTCTGCACATTGTGTACCGGTAACTACAAGGAAGGTTTAAGCAAAGATTAAACGAAGACCTCTTCCACATTTCACTGATTACTAAACAGACTAGATGTATGAGGCAAACCTACTACCAGGTTTGTATGTGACTGTTTCCCCTTCTATTCTCCACCTGTCAACGTAGAGTGCAAGTAAAGGGGAATGTCAGTATGTTCAGTATGTTATTATTAACATAACTAAGCACCAGTCTTCCTAATGGCCCCAAAGAGTAACATATTACAAATAAATAAAAGCAGCAACATAAAATTAATCAAAAGAAAAGACAATAGTAGAGATATCGCAAATTAATTTATGAAATTTATATATACCAATTCCATTTATATTAATAGAATATTAATAGAATTATCTGACTTACTCTAAAGACCTCAGTGGTAGTAGTAACAGCACTTCTAGTGCACTGAATTCAAATACATGTAATTACTTTACAAATAACAGTTTTATACTGCATCTGTGAAATTACTTTGTCTACTTAGAAATAGGTAAATAAGAATTATGTGAGAGCAAAACAGAAATGGAATCAGAAACAGAAACTTTTGAGTTTTTACTGCCAGTCCCCTGTGGAAAGCTAGGAAGAATATGGAATTCCATCAGTTTAGAATATGTCTGTTCAAGTCATTCTATATTATACGTTTCTAAAACCTCAAAATAATTCTTTGTATTTTTTACAATTTTACCACATTTTCTGATTTTGGAAAGTACTTATTTCTTCTATATTCTGTGCTTCATTCTGAATATTAATAATCTTTTTGTCTTGTCTTTTAAACAAAAACATGCAATAAGAGAGATCTATAATAATGATCTACTATACACACAATATGTAGTAATTTCTATGCTGGGGACAGCCACACTCTTAAACAGCTGAAATAACATTTTTGGTCCAATTTCTTTAATCTTTAGTACAAGTACAGGCAGAAAATGGAAGACAGTCTTAGTGTGGAGGTCTACATTTGTTTAATGTTTAGTCTGTGAGCAAAGTATGTACATACCTGGTATGGTAATATACAATTACAAAGACTTTGTAATAAGTAGTATTGATATTCACTATTTTTTTTGTTACTTTTCTTATGTAAACCCTTACTTGAATATTTCTGAATTCCCTTATTTATATCAAATATGATTATTGCTGTTGATGAGCTAAAATATATTATCAAAATACCATCAACACCATGCCCTTAACATCACATTATTGAAAAAAAACCCATGTGATGAAAATCATTCCCTGTTTTAGAATCATCTAATTAGCTTTTTTTTCCTTTTTTTTTTTTTTTTTTTTACAAGTCCCCATTTCTGACAGTAAAATGTTATTGATGATTTTATCACCTCCATCACTTTTTTTCAGCATCTCCAAACCTTTAAAAAAAGCTCTGGTAAACAGACATGATAAAACAAATACAATCAAGTGGCATCATGCAACTGGTAGAAGTAAGACACAAACAGCTTTTCAACCGGAGTGAGTTCTGCACTATCCTGACGGTGCAATGAGTCAATCCTGCTGGCAAGTCTAATGTAACTGCTGAAAGGCAGACATAATGAGAGCCTGTGATAACTACAGTTTGTAGGTCTTTAGCTTACAAGAATGTCCAGTCAGAGCATTAAATTCAGAGCACTTTGAGTTATCTTGGACTTTTCCAACCTTCCAAAACAGCAAATTCCAATCATGCTATCAGAATGAGTCATTAATCCTCCCATCTACTGTGACAGCATAGTCATATCTTCTGCTTACGCAGAACGAGGTTGAAGTAGTCATTCATTTTATCTCCAAGATTAATAATTTTTTAAATAATTTTTCAGTTATTTAGATACCTGAAAACATTATGCAATGCTCAGTTTGAAATCTTCTGTATCAAAATCAGTGGTTCTGTTCACACAGGTGAGGGTATGGGAAACAGGCACTCTATGCAATCATTTCTTTCAAGATACGTATTTCTGAACCTGAGCTGTGTGCAGCATTACTGTGGTGACTACACTCTAGTAGCCATCAAAAGACTGGGACTCTTTTTTCAGAATCTTCAAGCTCTGAAATAGCAGAAGGTCTGAGGAAGAAGGACCACTGAACAGACAGGTATGCCCACCTCACAGAATATCTGGCAGGAAACTATTTTCAGACCAAGGCCACTTCTGAGATTTCTTTCTCTCCCTCTTTTTTTTTTTTTTTTGTTTAGAAAATATTCCACAGAATCACAGAATTAAAGCACAGTTGGGGCTGGAAGGTACCCCTGGAGATTGTCAAGTCCAGCCCCCCTGCTCAAACAGCATCACCCCACAACAGGTTGCCCAGGACCCTGTCCAGAAGGCTTTTGACCAGCTCCAACCATGCAGACTCCACAACCTCTCTGGACAACCTGCTCCAGTGCTGAGTCACCCTTACAGCGAGGAGCTGTTTTTTTATGTTCAAGTAGAATTTCCTGTATTTCAGTTTGTGCCCTTGCCTCTCCTCCTGTCACTGGGCACCATTTGTAAAAGGCAAGCAGAAAATGGGAAAGGTCACATTCTAGAACAGCCAGTAGACCAGTGGCTAGGGCTTTACCTCAGGAGAGTAATTTAAGTCCCTACTCTGCTTCAGTTTGACAGATTCCTGGCATGTGATCCCAACCACCTGACCCTTCTGTAAAGCACCAGTACTGCTGTACTAGAACTAAATAGCAAAGATCAAATGATCAATGTGTTTTAATTAGGGAAACAGCTACAACTGGATGAACTTCTAGTAGGATTCCAACATCCTATTAGGAGCTTTTTACTGATTATCTGAAATGTAATTTAATGCAATCAGATCTTTATTAAGTTAATTTTCAGATGACACAGACCGATGGGCTGTGTCATGATTTCTAATTTTACGCAAGGCGTAGTATCCGGGGATCTTGATTTCAACTGAAGCTTCTACACATAACTGATATACAATAGTAGTAAGTAGCGCAACATATATAGAACCTCCGTTGTATAGCTCTTCATAAGATCATCGAATATTTTTTGAAGGAATACTGAATTTTACCTCTTTTATAGCAGTTGCATGTAAATTTAGGCTAAAATATCAATTTTACTTCCCAAGAAAGATTCTGTATAGAAATGGTGTTTGAAGGCTCTGAAAACTCCAGTTGCTTAAACACATGCAGATTAATCACCAGAATTTAATGACTGTTTGTAAGAACAAAAATAATAAAAAGATTAAGTACAGACCATCCTTGTGTATGAACTTTGAGAAACTTTTTAAAAATTTGTCCATCATGTATTGTCAAATAAATAAATGGAAACAGTGGAATGCTGCATCTCCACCAATTTTTCACATTTCAGCTACTGTCTAAATTAAGGGCCATTAACTCCAGTCAATACACAGTTTAAGATCCATTTCATTTGGTTCTGTGAGCCAGCAGCAAACTCTACGATCATTTCAGGTACTTTATATGAAGAATATAAATTGATTTTGGAAAAATGTCTCAGATTTTTTAATCTACTTGTTATTTTCAAGTGAAGCAACAACTATTATAAAGGAGTTTTCAAGTTAACTTGTTTCACAGAGGAAAATGTTAATCTAGTGCTTTAAAAAAAACTAGTAAAATCAGAGCACAGCTATGATATGGAACACCACCTTTTTTCCTCTTTTCTTCCCAAATCAGCTGCTGAAATGTTCCGAACAACATGATTTTATGAAGATGATGGGGCAAGGGAACCATTTCCCTCCCCCCCCTTCCAGTTCATCTGTAACAAAAAACGTAGAAGCTGTTTCTCTTTCAGATAAAAAAGCCAAAACCAATCAAACAAAAAAGTCCTGCTAGTTTCAAGGAGCAGTCATGTTTTCCTATGTTGTTTTTTCTTCCCTGTGGTGCTAAGCCAATCGGCCTCAGTGTCACTAGCTGAACCATCCCCTGTTCTTCAGAAGGACTGCTGACACAATCCATGTGCCAGAGGGCATTTACTTCAAGCCAGCGCTAAACCAAAGGCATCAACCTGAAGTAAAGGTTTCCAGATAAGACTGTAGTAATAGCAGTGTGTGTATAGTTAGGAGAATAAATCCTTCTTGCAGCTCACTACAAACGTTTTACAGCTCAAGAATCTTGCTCCCTTCCTCCCCACAAAAAAGTGTTTAACATGCCTGCATGGTCTGCTACTGGAGCTCAAGATAACAGGTTGAACTATTTTCAGATCTTCAGATCTAGAATTAAGAGACTCTGATAATGCTTCATTAGATCTTTCTAGACCTCATTTATACCCATCGTTCAATCCTCACATAATTTACACCAGAAAATCCTTTGACCATACGGGAATACAGAATTTTAGGAAAAGATTAAAATAAAAAGCCTTTAGAGGAATGGCAAGAAGAAACATTTCTATGATCTTTTTGAATACATGAAATTGCAGTTTGGTACATTCTGCAAAGCTTACTGAAACATTATTATATATCTTAAATTAGCATTTTGGTATTTTGAGTTATATTTTTAATATAGTTCTTTTCCTTTAAAAATAGAATTTTTCCATTTGCTTTTTAGTTCATCTTGCTTCTTCCTCTGTATCTTATTTCTTTCATTCTCTCATTTCAAACACTGAACATTTATATCCTCTCCCCTAACACATGATAGTACCTCTCCACTGCAGTCTTTCTTTCAGTCACTCTCCTCCTCATTTGGTGTGTATTCTGTGAGTTTAATTAATTTTGCTAAGATTTTTTTTTCCTGGTATACTGCCAGTTCTTTAACCCATCTCTCTTTATGCTGCACAGTAAGTTTTGTGCTTCTTCTTTGGCAGGTATGTTGACAGGCATATTACAGAAATGAAGTGCTGAACAGTTGCTTTATCACGAACCTGTCCTTGAGATCTTTAGATTTTGATGATCTGAACTAGGTAGACACATTACAAAAGCTTGCGATGGGAAACCAGAAAATAATGATCTTCCTCAAGTGACCCTTTTTCTCTTTCTTATTCTGGATATCTTGGAGATCAGGAGACACGGAGGTCCATCCTCTTTGGTAGGTAATTTACTCCTGATTTTCCCATTTAAGGAATACATAAAGAACACTATTCTGATGGAAATTCCTCTCAGGACTTATTTATCTATCCTTGGCCCATTATAACCAAGCATACCCAGATTACAGAGTTAATATACGTCAGGATGTCTTATTATTGCCCAAGTTCCATGGAGGCTTAAAAAAAAAAAAAAAAAAAGTCTCAGAAGAAAGCAAATACATTTCAAATCTGTTTAAAATGTGAGTACCACTCACAGCCCAAGACCACTCAATCTCACATCGTACTGTTTCACAGAGATCTCTTGAAGCACCCACTACCCTCATCACTGTGAAGCTTGGGTAATCACCCCTTGCCTCAACTGCTTCCCACTTAGATCAATCACAGAAAACACTTATTTCCCCTTTGGAACTGTCCTGTCCAGCTAAGCGATCGTTTGGCCCTTCCATCAGAAGCATCAGCATTCCTCTTTTATGTAGGACTATCGGACAGTTGGTTCTTCCCTGGCTGCTACACAGCTTTTCTAGTGACCAGTACTGTGCAATGCCCTGTCTTGTGACTAAAATGAACTCGGGCAAAGGGCAGCAATGCAAGGGAGTGCACTGGCCCTCAGGTTCCCCCTTTAGCACTGCCAGTAATTCTTTCCTTAATGGCCTCCTACAGGCTGAGATGTAGGCACATCTTGGCAACCGATACTGTAAACTAAAGGGCAGCAAGTAACGCGGTCTCTGGTTTTGCAGGAGTCACAGTAAGTAAAAGCCTCTCAAGCTTTCGTTAGTTTTTACTGTGTCTAACTCCTCTTAAAGCCACAAAATACACTTCTGTTCAATGAAAATGCTGTCCTCTTCCTCTTTCTTCTGTCCTTCCTCCCCAAATGACCATTCAGCAGGGTGTGTACTAGAAAAGCAATGCATTTATAAAAAGGGTTAAATTTATATACACTACATGAACTCACAGTAATTTCTGTGTAATGCACTGCTCTCATGCCAAAATAGGCTACATTTCCTTGTGTTCCTTTCTGAATATCATTTGATTTTTAAGTAGCTCACCACCTTACAGTCTGGCCCAGTACACTCCTTATTTAATAACTTATTAAATAATTAGCTGAAGTAGATTTTATTAACAAAATAATAGCACTTGTTTAAGTCCTGTAGCAGAAAAAGGCATAAAGAAACCTAAGGGATTGGTTTATTCCAAACTTTCTTGTCTCCTTGGGTGGTGAAGCATGGTCACTGTGGAGTCTATCTGAATATCCACTCTCATTCAGACTGGAGTGCCCTCTAGACAACTCTCAGTCATTCTCCCTCTCCCCCTCCCCATACGTTGATTTACATCAAAGAGCAATCTCAATGCAACACAATCTAGACTTCCTCAGAGCGAGACTAAACAATAAGGTGTGTTCCAGGAGCGTATCTAATGCGCTCTTGCTGCTACTGGGCATTCAGTCTATGGGATCAGCTTTGAGATAATCCTTTATGCATACAGTGCAGAAATCAAGTCCTCAGCACCAACTGTTTCAGTCTCTAAATCTGCTCTTTTTGTGAGACTGTGATGGTATTGTGATGGTACTTGCTAAGACAGAAAGGAACAAAATGCATTCTTCCTTTTCAAAGCCAGTGTTTACAAAAATATTTTCACTAGCTTTCTTTATTAGCTTTGTTCATTTTGATTAAGAGAATTAGAAAGAGATCCCCTGAGAAGCTTAGCTGGCCAAGAAATGGTAAAATGGTCAGAAGCAGTTAGAGACACTAACTTCTTCAGCCAGCACAGCTGAATATAGATAGTGACATGCATCTGTGACCTGAGAAAGGAGTTCCTGAAAAAGGAGTTTCCTTTCTCCTAATATGGATGAAGTCTGACACCTCTTTGTTTAGCACGCTTAACTTATTTTAAACCAACACTGTTGAAAACTCCTTCTTTTATGGTCAAATATAGCAAATGGTTTTCCTGGAAACATTGATTAGGATGTATCAGCTAAGCTTACCTAAAATTTCAAAACAGTGCTGTGTACAATGATATACTTCGCATTATCTTTAAAACTAAAACTAGGGTTTGCAGATTATTTTAATTTTAAATAATTTTAAATTTGAGGTTTAGAAATAACAGAAGGCAAATATGGCTTCTACATGGAGGTGGGATGTCCTTCACCAAAATATCCATGTAGTTGAAGAGTAGGAACAAAATTCTTCATTCCAAAACATAGAGCTCAGCTAAAAGACTACATACTTTGTCTGCATTTTGGAAGTGGAGCCCCCCCTTTTTTTTAAAAAAAAAAAAAAAAAAAAAAAAAAAAAAAAAAAAAAAAAAAACGTTTACCTTTTGGGAATTAAGAGCAGTAGAAATCAACAGGCTAAGAGTTTTTAACGTTATTTTCATAAGTACCCTTTTGTCTCTTCTAATTTAGAGCTGCAACAGTGCATTATAAAGTTTATGGATATAAGATCCTAGATTACCTTTTATTTTTTTAAAAATGTTATTTAATGGCTAGCATATACAGAAAGCCACAAGCTCAGTTTGGACCAAAAGCCCTATAAACCTGATCATTAATGCATCAGCAAGGGTGCATACACCATGCAACCACATTAACACTGAGGCAAAAGAACTATTTGCATGTCATATTCGCAAACTGAAAATGTGAACAGATGACTACTGATTCACACTGTGTTTCTCCTGCTTGTCAATTCCTGGCAGTTATAAATCGTAACTCGAAAAAGTGCTAAAAATAAAACATTCAGAACCTGGCTCTGAATTCTTTTCTTTTTCCTCCTGTTTTGCCTTTCATACTCCACTTGGTACTGGTAATAATAAAACCAGCATGACTAAAAACTATTGCATTATTTTAAAATAACGTAAGTACCTATGGAAAAAGGGGTTAGTCATAGTATCCAGAATTTGTTCTTACACATCATTTTTATGCTTAAGTGATGTACACCCACTATGTATATATGCACAAGCAATCACTGCATTTAGGGTAATCTTTTTCAAAATATATGATTTAATACATCCAAAGAAGAAATTAGAGATTATTTATATATCTTGGAGTTGGAAATAACCTACACCCTTGTTAACTTCCCCCCCCCCCATTTCACACAACATAGTATATGATGAGCAAACCATACAAAAAGCAGTTTCAGATGCACTTAGGGACACTGACCTTTCTTCTCTTTGCAGAGCTTGTTAGCACGGTCAGATTTCAGTCACTGAAATTATACTGCCTTTTCTGTCCAAACCTGCTATTACTTCCATACAAGTCTGCAGAGAGGTGGCCTTCCTTTGATACTCAATGGAAGGACTTCAGCAGGTGCTTCATTCCAGACACAAATAAAACTTTAATCTGTGTAACACACACACACGTAGACACTATTTTGTGTGCTCACGCATGCATACATCAGCAAATCATTTTAGAGAGAAAATGTTTTGATTTATTTGGAACTCAAAAATTAAAACACACCTTTGGTGGTGCCAAAAGGCATCATATTCTAAAAATGAGGCAGCTTAGCTCTAGTGCTGATTATGAGATAAACAGAAAAATATTAGATGAATGAAGATTTCAAAAACTCTCAAATGTATCCACCCACAGTATCACCTCAATATAAAGCCAAAGCATCTCAAGATCTTGAAAGATAATTGCTACCAGGGGAGAAAAAAATGCAGTACATCTGGAACAGAGCCGTTTGTTTCTTGGGAAAGTAATAAAAATAAATTCCTGGCCAAGAAGCAGGTAGAAAAACAAGTAGATGCCAAATTCAAGGTAAAAATGGCATGTTGCAGTCAGGACCATTTTCTCATGTCTTATCAAGTCAGTATAAGGAAGTACAAAATTACGAAGACTCAAAGCTTTATACTGAACGTGATCCTTGTGAAGACTCACTTCCTCATTCATATGAGTAATACATAGAGCTGGCCAAAACATTTCTGAAAATTTGTCACCATTTTTCTCTTCTGACATAGAATTGGCTAGACAAGGTAATACATATTGCAGATACATACTTTTTTTATATTTAGTCATTCTCTGTAACTAAACTGCAGACCACCTCCCCTGAGGCCTCTTTCTCCGAACACCATTGGCCCCTTTGGTACTTCTATATAGCTGCATCCCATCCACACTGGATACTAGATGAAGAATTTTAGGCAGAATTCTACAGCCTTTTTAAACGCACCCTGGCTCACCTGTATTGTGTGTGTACTTCGATCATACAACGCAATTCTGTTTAAGCAGCTGTCATGTTTCAGCATCTATAGCCATCTCACTACAGTGGCTTGCTTTGAACTAACAAAGCCTAGCAAAGCTCAGAAAAAAAAGGGGTGAATGCAAGAGGCTGTAGGCAGGCCCCAAGCAGGGGAATGGCCACATGCATTGCTATCTGCTACAGAAGTTAGCAATTAACACCCTTCTCCCTCAGTACAAGGATTGGCAATATCTTGACAAAGGCAATTAATCCATCTTTCACACCTTTCCTTTCATCCTTTCAAAACCTCTCCCCACTGTAACCATTTTCCCATCCCTTCCTCTCTCTACACAGCAGACTCATTCTGTTGCCACATAAAAAAAGACTCTTGTGGATCTCAGTTGCCTTCCAACACACTCTATCATCTGCCCATCTACAGAGTCTTTAACACTTTCATTCACCTAAGGCATAGGACTTCTGATCCTGGAACACCAATGATGAGGTGGCAACAGTGCCTCTGGGTGATTCCTATCTTGTAGGGATGATTGTCTGCCCTGGTTCCCCAGTCATATGGCCTTTGAGAACAATTCCTGGAAGTCAGTAGAAAATGGGGGCATCTGCAGCTAGTGAGGGCAGTGAGAAAGGTGAGCCTTACACAGCTTTACCATTGGAGCTAGCAGTTGAACTCCAGCTTCTCAGAAACTGCAAGCAGCTGGTAATAGAGGATGAATTCTTTTCCCAGGCACACAATGAAAGAGCTCGAGGGAGATCAAACATCTCTTGTGAAGGTCATACTGCTCCCTGCCATACTTGTTATCCTCCAGATATCTCGCTTAGCTGAAGTCAATGAACAAGAATACTGCAGATTACAAGCATGCTCTACAATGCCTGGAACACCAGTGGAAAATGACAGTCTCTCTGGATCTCCGCTCATCTTCATCTTTGTAGCCATCAACAGTAGAGCTAACATTAAGGCCATATTCTACATATCTCCCCTATAACCACAGTGTTTTGGCAGACTCAAACTCCTGCTGTAACATAGTGCAAAGCAACAAGTCAAGGCAATGATCTTTGCAGCAGCATTTTTATAAATATAGGAGCTTGGCAGGTCACCATTTCTAAGGTAAGAAAAATATATACTGTATCTGCTTTTACTGAAAAAATGGATCTTTTAAATAAAATGGAAAAACATCTTTGGTATTTCCTGGAGTAGGTAGAGCAACATGACTTGCATTATCTCCCTTTCTCCCTTCTCCTTCGCCTTTCATGGATGCTTCCTGCTTTGGCCACTAAGTTTGCCTTCTAGCAAATGCTGCCAGGAATAGAATCACATTATCTTTCTAAGTCACATTTCATGGCACAGCATCCTCCATAAGGTCCTACTGAAAGCAGTATGACTGGTAGTCTACAACCAGGAGAAACATTTTTATCTACTAAGCCAGCAGCATGCTTCAGAAGAGCTACATCAAGCCACAGAACATTAAAGAAGCACTAGAACTATCAGCCATTGAAGTAATATTTCCACTGAACTGGGCCAAACTCATTTCCAGAATTGCAAATCTGCCATCTCACGTAACAAATGTAATACAAACATGCCAGGAATAATTAATTCTGACAAAACAAACCATGTTCGAAAAATACAATCATACAAACTAAAAATCATTGGTAGAAGGTGCAAATTAATAAACAGAAAGGTCATTTTCCAAAAATGACAAATTATTATTGAAGTCTGCCTGAGGGAATTCTGAATTAATCTTATTGTTAAAGTGAATAAACACAAAGCAGATGTTAAATTTTACAAGTGATCTCAATACATGCAAAATGAAATCCATAGGGTTCAAGGCACATAAAATCTTTAGGTGAAGATGTGATAATTACCTTAACCTAGACACAATAACGGCTGCAGGAGTCAGAAAAGCACGAATGAAAATAATTCATTTCATAGCCTCAGAAAACACAATGAACTAAAGCGCAAAAGATTAATTTACTATGAACTGCACAATCATCAAAGACTTTTACTGCAAACTGTAAAAGCACCTATACAAGTAGCACTAACTTTACAGTTATTACAAAATTGATTTCATGCATATTGTTTCTCCAGTGCCATGGAGAGTGTAAAATGTAAAATTTAGGCATTGCCTTTTTTGTTTAATTGTAAAAATGCCATTTTTACTAATGGCATATAAGCAAAAGAGAACGGCATCAAGGGATTTCAGTTTGATTTTTTTTTGTCCTATTATTCACGTGATTATGCAATACAGATTTTGATTACCCACGTTAAAAAACCACACAAGATACCATAGAAAATATTTTCATTCTTTATCTTTTCTTGCAACATGAATACACAAAGAGAAAATATATGAGTATATGAGAATGTTTAGAGTGTAGAGCTTTTAAAGGGAAGTATTTCATATGATTTAACTCACTGCAAATATACCTTAATCTTAATAGCATACGATGTTGTTGTGCCTTTTTTAGTCACTTATGTGAGTAAAAATACATTCCAAGAGTCTTTTAGAGAGTTATACATTTTAGCAAATCATTTTAAAAGTATCTTATCTCCTGTAAAGTTTTTTTAATAATCCTAGTACAATAAGCTTCAGGATCTAAATGTTTAAAATGTTTGCATGTTAAACTCATGGCAATTTTATCTACAGAAAGCTCTGAACCTGCTATCTGAAGCCCATTCTGGTCCTGGTCTCACTCTTTTGAGGCCAGGAACTCAACTTTCCAGAGATATGTTGGCTTACTAGACTCAAACTAAGAAGTGTGACTTGCTGCAGGAAGATCAAGTATTTCAAATCAAATATGATTTTGAAACAGAACTGGTACAATTTTATTGGATATTTGAATCCAATGCTTTTAAATAGAGGTATTTTCACCAAAGGACAAAAGATACCATCACAAAGAGCTGCTAATTGTTCATGCATAAAACATCAAACACGAGAATGCATTCAGAAAAAAATCTTTTAGAAAAAGGAATGATTTTAGAATATGAAGTAAAATACAGCCTTGTCAGTGTTATGATGTCACGCAAGGGAGGCAAAATTCTCCCACTGGAAAATACATGCTGCCAAAACACATATATATATGTACATATGGTAAGCAGGGCAAGACTCAAACAGAAGGAATGTAGTTTTACAAGTAAAGGAATATCTTCTCATTAGAAGAACAAATTCCTGGTTAGTCTTAAGGATCTTTGACTTGCTAAAAGGATTTGAGATGTGGCTGGCTCAGACCTAAAACAAAAAGCAAAAGGAATGGAACTAGCTTGTAGAGAAGTGTACATATATGCTCCCCAAAGTTGTTATAGTGTGGTATAAAAGAGATGCTGCATCTGTATTATATTATAGAAGAATCACATAACTGTACCACAGAGAGTTCAGAGGAGGTAGCCTAACAGCATGTACTGGTTGCATATGCTTACAGCTGGAAGGAGGGCAAGTAACATGTAACTATGTAGCTACAACACCTCCTGAGACAAACAGCCTTAATGACACATCGGTATAAAATGTTAGTAGGGATGGTCATCTCTGCCAGACAGCAAAAAAATGGCATCTAAAAAGATTAAGGTATCTTTGTGTTATGTCAACACTGATCAAATATTCAACTAAAAAATATAGACAGTGAAGCCTTTACATTGATCTTTAAGTAAAATTAAAACACAAAAATAAAATAATCACAACTAATTCATTTTCCTCTGATGTTTTCAAAGTGATATTTTTAAAACACCTTCTAGAAAAATAGGTAACAACTGAATCTAGTATTTTAGAATATTAGATGAAAAGAGTACACACAGATACAGATACGTTTTTCTTCTTTCTTTACATAAATCTTACACAAGCACAGCAGATCTTCTGTAACTGGTCTTATACATTAAAAAAACCTATACATTTATCTGAAAAGTATTTACAAATATTTAGGACTAAACTCAGACAAAATGACCTTTTGCTTTTGTTTTTTTCTTATTTTGGAGAGAGGGGGAGGTAAAAATAGGATATATAATTCCTGTATTAATCTTTCATCATAAACCAGACATTATCCCAAACTCACAGAGTGAGTTTGTACTGTACTGAACAACCTTTCAGCCAGAATATCATCTCTTTCCCTGAAAGTGACAAAACGTTATTTCACTAAAAATATTTTTTTTAAAAAAAAGCTGAAGCATAGAGCAAGATGTTACTTAACAGCTACATCCTACTTCATGCCATGCTACAAAAAAGAGCAGAGAGGATGAAGGGGGTGGTAGAGATAAATTAAGGAAATTATTTCCTCATCAGCTACTACATAAGGGTAGGTAAAAACTCATTTAGAGAAAAGTGTTAAAACCAAGGTCCTAGAAAAAAAATGTAACTATGTCGTACGAATTAAGTCTACCCTACTCCAGTATTGATTTAGCTACTTAACACTTCCCCATGGAAGTTGCAGGTTAGCCTTGAAAATAGCAAAATAAAGCTCAGAAAGGGGATTTTGTTCCTCAGACCACCTGCATTTGAAAAGCTGAATAGAAGCAATCTAGAGATGAAAGAGAAGTGTCAGAATGACTAAGAAGTAGAGTGATGATTTTCTCCTTTACTGCTATCTCCGAAAGAGTATTACTACATTATTTTAAAATGACTAACAATTTGAACTTCACTTTTGTCTTTAAGGCCTTTCACTACTCTACTGTTTAACTAAAGTACACAGTTGACTACAAAAGCATGCGATACAAGAATCATCCATCAAAAGCAGCAAAAAACACCATGTTCCATCTACTTTTTAAGAGTAAGACATGAACACAAAGTACTGCTTCCTTGATTCAGTTAGTCTGTCCCAGAAAAGCTGCTGTAAAATGTCAAAACTATTCTATAACTTTAAAACTTTAAATGTAAGCATTTTATGACAACACTTTCAAATCTTAGCATTTGGTAGAAAACAGCTGTTAACACAACTGCAGTAAGGAAATTATAGAAGAATTCAAAGAAAAGAATTCTAGTTTAAAAATTGAAAATCACTTAAGTTGAATAAGCAAGACTCTTGATCTATCATTGTTTCTATAGGCAATAATTTTCTGATGATTTGCAAAGTATGTTGTGTCCAAGATCTTCAACTGTCAGTTTCCACCAAGTGTATGTATGTTGAGATTTGTGACCAAACATTTTAAAATAAGATAACATCAATATAAACATCCAAGCTCTAAGGCAAACCCATGCATGGGTTAAGAGAAGGGATGGTTAGGTATCTAAATTGGCTACAGCTCAGAGAAACCACAATGAAGTATCTTAAGTTCCCTCTGTCTCTAATCAAAATAAAGAGAGACGGCCAGACAGAATCACTTCAGGACACCTAAGCTAAATTTTTAAAACTAATCGTGTAAATACCCTCTACGGTTTTGTCTGTACTGGGAAAAATAACAAACAAAAAAAACCCCCACCCATACCTTTCTTCCTGAAACTTGTAAAGGCTGTCTTGTAAGCTTTCACGATGGAAAAAAGCACATGAGGTATTTTAAGCATTAGTTCTATCTGTTGAATTAAGAGCTTAAAACATCATCAACACTACACTAAGCCCACCAATACTGCTAAAACTAGGAGTACTGAACTGCAGTTAGCAGCAATAGGAAAAGTTGCCAGAAATCTGAGAGGCACAAAGAGCTCTAAGTGGAGCAGTCAGCACTGTAATGTGTAGAAGAACAGGCCTGTATCTCTAAAGAACTGTTTTATCTGAAGCATAGAAGTGTGAGAAGAACGAGCTATTAGAGAGAGACAATGTATATCTATTTACTAGGATAACTGCCACTTGAAAAGCACACAGGAAGCGTGGGATACGAAGATGAATGTAAGACAAAAAATTAAGAGACTTGTGTGGGCATCTTCCACTGAACAACATCATAGATCTTAATGAACAGATCAGCTCCTTATGTATTTTGCATAAAACAGAACCAAGCAGCATCAGTTACACTACGATATGAATCCAAACAATTATTCTGAAATACTTTATATAGTGAAATTTTTTAATAGGATGGTATGGTTTGATATTTGTTTGCAACAATAGTCCTGATCATATATGTAGTTCTAATGAATTCACTTACACAGGTTGCAGAGTTGGAAAAAATAAATTTCAAAAGTTGTAAACATATTTGTATCATTTTACATTTACTTATCATATATGGGACTCACTACATCCTGCAATATAGTCACTTCTCTCTATATATGCCTCTGAAAACAGCAGCATGAATCACACACGCCCAACTGACTAAACTGTAACTAGCATGGAAACAAACTACAGATCAGTACAGTCTGCTGTAAGGATAGACAGATAAAGTCTGACTACTGCCTGATTTCTCCAATTCCTTTTATTATTTTGAAATTCAGATTTTAGAAAGGGCATTACTGAACTTAAATGATGATATATTTTGCTTGGCAGAGAATGTGTGTCCTAAGTATGCCTGCAGGTTAAATTCTTCAATATTAGAAATTTTTGAGGAATGTCCCCATCCACAGCACAAGATGACCTAGAATTCCTCTTTATGAGGACAGCCTGAAGAAAATAACACTTTTCTGAACAATCTGAAGATCTGGAGAAAGTCAACAGAGAGGGAAAAAGAAACCCCAACCAGCTGCACAAAGTAGAAAATGACTGTATATGGAAATATGTTGCTAGGTAAAAATAAAACAGGTAAATGCTCAGGTGAAAATACAACAGTCAAAATTACTTCAATTTTAAAGATACAGGAAGTCTTTGCCTGCTGTCAGTTACCTTGGGTGATACTGCACACTGCCAGTTGCAATATAATACTTCATAAAACAAGTATCACAATTCATGATCAGTTTATCATACAAAGATTCTATCTACATCCAGTTCATGCTTCCATGCCTGAATTAAGGCATCATCAGGTAAATTCAATGAATTCCACACTAAAAACACTAATCCATCAAACTCATCACACTGTTCCACCACACTTCTTGTATTAACAGTTTGAAAGTTCAAAGTGTTCATGGTGTGTGCTGTAAACTAGTTACAAGTGTTCCAAAATCCCGGTCAGTCACTTTGTCATGGCACCATGATGAACGTAAAATATGATTTGTTACATCTTTCTTGTTCTCTTTTAATTTTCTGGACAAAGTCTATTGAAACCACTGGCTGTATATGAACAGAGCAATTAGTTTCTGACCGTAAAGTTATAAAGGTACATCAGCCCATCTTTGAAATAAAATAAATAAATAAAAAAAAATCCTAAAGCACTGCTTTTGGTCTTAGAGTAAAACATACTTCGTTTAATCTCTCTTCCTTTCTTTACATGAGGGATAAATGGAGTTCTCAATGGAATAAACCTCTGCCAGCAAACCTAGTTTCAGTTTCCATCTCCTAAAGCTGGTTGGTAACTTAGTTCTACCTAATAGTCTTGAGCCATATTGACCATTGCATTTCAACAGAAGAACCACTGCAATAAACACCAAGAGGAACAACAAAGACATGTTAGATCTCTCCTGTATGTCCAAATGAAGGAACTTCACTAAATTGATTGGATCCAAGTAGAGAGAAATTTTTTTCCACTTAAACAGTGTGTCTTCCATAATCTCTCTGAAGGCTTAAGTAATAGTATTTTAAAAGACCAGTATGTCAAATCAAAGCTGGTAAAGCCAGCCATACAAAAATACATCTTCCTCCCTCCAAATAAATAAATAAATAAAACTGAGATTTTCTCCAAACTTCATGACGTATTGCAAGACTAGATCATTTTCTGGTTCTACCAGACTAAGAGAAGTATATTTCTAGTGAGGAGTCTTGTTCCCAAATGCTGGGCTCTGCCAGCACCATTCTTCCACCATGTTCCTGCACAGAATCAAGTCCTAGAACTGCACACACATGTATCTACCCAAAATTATAAAGATACTATACTGTAGGTCAAAACCCTTATATTGAAGTGTATCCATAAATGAAATTGTAACTCATATTGCCTATTAAGCAGAGACAGGCTAACAGCAAGGAAAATAATCAGTAACTGTTAAACAAACTCTGAACTGGCTTTTCTATTTAGCCACTTTTTTTTTTTTTTTTTTTTTTTTTGCATCCGTGAAAATTGCTTTTGTTCACACTAATGCTGGAAAAAAGGTTTTACTTATGCAAATACATGCATTTGCAGAAAAAAGCATATTTGCATGTAAATGAGCATATTTGTGCATCAATTAGTAAATTTGAGCTGTTCTTTGCTGCAAACACACATCCATTTCAGATGGCCATAAATGAACAGTTAGCGAGAAAGAGGAAACATTAATGAGCCTATTTTCCCTGGCACTTGGCAGATACACAAAATGCCTATTGTAGAAAAGAATGGGAAATGGTATAACTGTAGAAAGACAGTAGTACAAAGCAGTGTATCTGACAACTACAGTTCTCAGTCAGCCATTTTAGTCTTCTGAGAGACAAAAGAATAAATAGTATTCTGAAAAACAAAGTTTATCCTGTCTATGTCCTGCAGACATGCTAATAATACTCCATTATAAAGGGCAAAGATGTAACTAGACAGGTATTTAAAAAATGATAGTCAACAGAGAAAAGACTGCTAGTAAGACCACTCACACTGGAAATATCTCCCCTGAGAAGATGCAACAGGCCACTAAATGTGAAATCTAACCCATGCAGAAAACGACACTGGACTAAATTCTACTCTTTTCCTCAACTCTTGCATGAAGATAACAACAACAGAATAAATACCCCTAATTTATAAATATCAAATTTATGTATGCAGTAGTAGGAATTAAATATGCAAATTAGGTAGAGCTACAGCATTTGAAATTTTGGGTATGCCCTTTTAAAATTCTACTCTTCCCTGGAGGTTATTTTTGCTCTTTCCAAGTGTTGTTTCACATGTCTGGCTTATGAACAAAGAAAGCAAGCTATACAAATACCATTAGTAGTCCATTTAGCTATTGTTGCTCCGTGACAGATAGCACCTCATGGTTATAATAGCAGGGGACTCCTCTGATAAATAGCACCACAAGGGTTTGTGAGGATAAATACACAGAATCAAGCTTCTAATACTATAATAATGAGAGCTATACAATTATCTGAGTTGATGGACTGTTAGAAGTAGTCTGCTAACAGAACTCTACAGAACAGAAAAGTATCATCTAAAATGTCAGTCTCATATCCTGCACAGTTTTATTTTAATAACTGTAATAATTCTAGTAAATCCAGTGAGCCTGCTCCCAAAGCAAAGCATTGCTCAGCAGAATTACGATGGCTGAATCCAGCACTACATAATGAAAGTCTTCCCTACCATAGGAAGCACATGTTTGAATTTTTTTAAGGATGGATAAAAAGAATGGATGAATAAGGAACCAAGAGGTTACCTGAAGAAACACACTTCTGCAAAGATGGGTGGGGTGAATGAAAAAAAAATAGACCAAATTCATTTCCTTAGGATAGTTATTAAGTTGGTTGTAAAGCTATTATCATGGTTAGGAAAATATGTATATGTTTTTGTGCTCTACTGATCCAAAACATAACTTCTGAACTTCCTCAAAATGTACAAAGGGATGAAACCAGTAGTTATTTAACTGTTCAAAATTGACCTTAAGTTTGCATTATGAACTATTCACTAAATGCTGGGGATTATCTTTTCAATCATCCATTATTATTAGAAACACTATAAACATCTTAAATGAGCGCATTTTATCCAAAGATAATTTAACTTAATTCACTATCCAGCCAGTATTCACAATTTAGCAGATTTTTGTGGCTGGATGCTTTTACTCTCGTGTTACACCATCTCTGCCTCTGCTGGTTTCCCAAACTTCATAAACAGACAGGTCTTGAAGAAATGGAATACCCAAAGCATTTTGGTTTTGCATAAAAGGGAACACTGTGCCCGGGATTCTGCGAAAATACCTAGGCTTCTTTCCTACTAACTGAAGATAAAGGATATCTGAGATGTTAAATTTACACCTTTGAAGACACCACCACACTCAAACCAGAAAACTCTTGTCTGCATGTGCATACACAGATGATCTTAAGAGCCTGAGGGACTGTGTTTTGTTCTAGAACGTATCATCTATTTCATCGTACCTAGAACGCTGAAGGAATGCTTCAGCATGTATACTACTCATCTTTCAGAGTCATTCAACAGTGCTCATCATCTGCCACTTGGTGTTGTGCAATCTGTAAGGGGACAATGAAGTTCCCTCACTCTTTTTGTCACATTAACTATCAGACAATGTCTATTCTCTCTTTGCATGATCTTTTGTAACTTGTAGTCCTTTTGCTTTGCTTTTCTAAGCAACAAAGAGATTAATCTCAAAACATCTGAAGTTCAATTTCAGTCAAATAATCATTCACACTTCAGTCGTTTACATAAAACTCCACTGCTCATGAATAAACTGTCAGTCACTTTTGTAAGTCAAGAGTAAATGAGTACGAAGAGCCCACCAAGAGAAGTGACTCACTCAGGTTTTTGTCCAAAGTCCTACCTTACCACTCACTGAAATTGCTGGACAGATTAGAAATGAAATAAAGCTTTTCTGGGAGCTTTTCTATTGAAAAAGAGAGCAGCTATTGTCATTCCCTTTCAGTGCATGTAGTTTTGGAGGAGGTGGTGGTGGCAAGTTCTTCCTGCTCACTTTCTGGGAAGTTCTCTTAGAACTAGAAGCTTTAGTATGCACTACAGCACAGGGTGTCCCAGATTTTGCTGTAACCTATTCATATCTTTGGTATATATGGCAACAATTAACTTACCTATTGCCTTTTGCTAATTTAAGCATATGTTCCCAACAACTTTCAATGAAACAAGAACTTACAAGACCATCGCTATTTATTAACTGTTATTTGATCTATTCTTTCTGCCTATCTCTTCAATGAGATTTCTTGAGGACTGAAATTGGGAAAAAGAGAGGAGTAGGGAAAAAACCGCAGGTAGACTCAAGCCGCGACACTTTGTTCAACTCAGGACTAATTTAAACAGGCGAGCAGCTTGCTCACCACAGCTTGTCCTTTACTTTTATCTTTGTAAAGACTAGAGCTGTTACTTTAAAAAAAATGCAGTTTTTCTTTGGGGCAATTTTCACCAGAAAGGTGTGGATAAATCTTCCTTTTGAGAAAACGCTCATGTATAGTTCAAGTACATTTTCTGATTTTCCACCTGTTCTTTGCACATGCAGTACTTTTGCAGGTTGATAATCCTGTGAAGTTTGATTGATAGTGAAGTTCTCTTTATGCCATATAGAGCTATGAGCATAAGACACAACAAGACTGCAGGAGTTTAAACTACATAACTCTAAAATTATTTCTGCTATGGTCCATTTCAAAACCAACTGTAAGTGTAAACAAGTGAGCTAGAGATGACAGATATGATTCTTAAGTGTGTCCTTTTACAACTTACACACAAATACTCTCATCATGGGATGAAATAGAAAAGTTGAATTCAAAGGGAGTCTCTGAAATCAGAGAAGCAAAACTAGGACTGACTCATTGGAAAGTCCACCAAAGCACAGGACATTTGGAGGAATGGCAAACAGGAGTACACAATAGCCCCCTTTCAGGAAAAGGGTTATAAAGTAGATTGCTATGAATATCACTAGATTATTACCATTAAATCACATCAAAACAAAACTATTTGCCTCATATGTTCCTTCTCATGTGTTACGTGACTGAAGAAAGATTTTGCACGTACACACTCCATATGTAAAAAGTACTAATGCAATCACTGCATACAGTAAGGGAGTAGCCCAATGGTTAATATATGCCTTATAACAGGTGCAAGTCACATATGTTGGTGTGCAATACCTTGTCCACACACACAAAATAACATATCAAATCAACAAAAAATAATCAATTAGATTTGCCTCATTTACATTCCCCCTGCATATGGACAAGCCTTAAATATATACATAATATGTATACAATATACATACAAATATACAAAATACAATATATACGTATAAAACTTAAGTCAAAGATAGAGTTTTCTATTTCATTACTTTAAAACATCGTTTAATTCAAAGAGTTCCCTCCACCATCTGAACGACTTCAGCAGAGATGGTTGTCCTTGCCAGTGAACTGAAATTTCTCATGTAAACTTAAGTCATCAAAACACAGTTATAATTCTCTTCACAATCAGTTTTTACCAGTGAAGTTAAAGCATATACATTTATATTACTTACCCAGTCTCAAAACTGCTTCTTTAAACACAGTCATAGAAGCCACAGGTGATGAGTGTGCCCACAAGCCAGCTGTCAGTATGTCAGTCCTGCTCATAGCTGTCTTCATGCTGACAATTAGCAATCTCTCTGAGTGGGCACTGTGCCCAGTTATATTAGTCAGTCATTCCTACTGAAATGAAACAAATATGTAGTGACTTCACTTGACACTGGATTAGAATTATACATTGGTGCATGTGAAGTATTGCAAAAGGAAGTAAGAAAGAACGACCATGGGACTTGATGATATCCTATTGATCATATTGTTGCTACCTTTGCTCTTAGTGTAATTTAGGGGTAACTGTCATTTCAGCAGGAGAGATAGGAACATATTTAACCAATTTCACACCTTGGAACATTAGATTAGGGATTTCTGTGGAGGAACATTAAATTAAAGATTAGACATGTGGAAGAGTTTACTGAAATAAAATGTTCCTGATTTTACAGTGCCTTGTTCTTAAACACTGCAAGTAGATCATGGTATTCTATGCTTTAGCAATCACCCAAATACTCCTTTATTCTTTCATCCACTGTGTAGAGAGTTTTTTCACAGAAAATCACATTTCTTTAGACAATAATGTAAAACACAAACACAGTGGATATTTCAAAAATTTAAGAAATTGTTCAGGCAATAATACTTTCAGCTGATGTTTACGCAGTGAACACAGTCAAAAGCATTTTTACAATCAGCTTAATTAATCTCAAAAATTCAGTACTCAAAGAGCAGAGGAAACAAGCTCTGGTACTCATTATATATCAAACAACCACATAATGAAGACATCTAATTGCAGTTGTATGTCATAACAGTAATTCTCTGTCCATATATCTAGAAAAAAAATTAAGCAGTTTGCCCTTAGGCCTAACAGGATGATTTTAGAGAGACTTAAGCATTATTGCATCCTAAGAACAAAGGAGATGTGGGAGGGAGAAAGAGGCTCTTGCCTCAAGGAGAAATTAAAACAACATTCCCACTGACAATTCCCAGGTGCTCACATCTGGGACAGGACAATGACAGGCTGAGCTGTGGGATGGCTCACAGCCATTGAATTGTCTTTTTCTCAGCAGGCAGCAGAACAAACAACATTGAACTTGGGTTCCCAAGAACAAGGCTTTTGGGCCAAAAAAAAGGGGTCAGCTCTTTGCCCTTATTGTCCCAAGATATGAGCAGGCTAACAATTTAAATAGAATCTAAATGTCTCCTCTTACTAGATTTTTAAGCAACATATCTGTATTCTAATTTACCTTTAAAACTTCATTTGTGTATGGGATGGGACTGGAAAAATGATTCAAAGGAAACACTGCACCATGTTATCTTGGTACCACCTAAGAACTAGTTGCCACACTAGTGGCAGCGCAGGGGTAAATCTCACTCACAGGAGGGGAGTGAGGCTTTGCAAGTAATACTGTCTTGCTTCAGGATCATCAGAGCAAAAGCAATCAGTAAACCTTTTCAGAAGATCCTAAATAAGACCATTTCCTGGGATGCCCATTTCTCATCACATACACAAAGGTTCTTGCTTATAGATGACTGATGTGGTAGATGAAAAGAACTCTTCTCTCCCAAAACATACTTTTTTGTACCACTGAGGTCACTTCTCATTTTGGTCCATCTTCCAAAGCCAAAGAATAAATTGTTTATATGAGGCACATTGCCAAGAGCTTGAAAATTATGCTTTTATGCATTCTTTGATGTAGTTACACTTTGTCCTATTTTGAGACTCACACATACAATACCAATTCTAAGTGCCATTTTCATCATTTCATTGTGTCATATTTCCCCTATCTATATCTATCTTTTGAAATACACTGTGGTCCTCCTTGCCTCACCTCATCTCCACCTATATGTCTAAATTGACTCCACAAATTATGATTAAATTCTTTAGAGATAATGCTCAGGGCAGGATCTGGAAAAGGAATGGGGAGATTATAATTGTATGAATGATGATTGTTTTCAGTTTGATTGTTGAAGTGTGAGCAGGAGGGGTCAACTTGAAAAAGGTTTTACTTTCCTTTGGAGTTAGGCTAAAGGCTAGAGCCTTGGTCTTTCAATCCTCTGTAAAAATGTGGACCAAATTCTAATTTCATATCAGATTTTCCTGAATAGGTTTGGGTATATCTGTGTTTTTCAGAAAAAAATCAAAACAGATTAATCCTTAAATTTAACATGATACGCGAACTGCACTTTTTTTAAAATCGTGCTTATTATTTGCCAAGGTATGCTCCGTTAGATCATAAGGATCTCATGAAAAGGACGTTTCCTCTCGCACAGGCACCTAGAACTCTGGAGAAGTCCTCCAGCATTTAGTAAGGATGCATTGCCTACACACCTCTTCTTTAGAAGGGGTATAATTTCCTGTAAAACACTATGGAATCATACAGCCTGTTTTAAAAATTATCTGAGAGAAAATTTAACATTCTTTACCGTTTCCATTCAATTTAGGTTGATTTCTGTTAATATCCAACTATTTTCTATAGCTTTCTCTTAGTTTAAGCATTTTCAGTTTTGTGTGATTACAAATTCAGTGGTTGTTTGTGTTCAAAGTACATCTGCATAATTGTTCAAATCTGTATCAGAGGTCAGTAAGAGTCCAAAGGTTGATGTTACAAGTAGACGAAGCACTCACCAGATATGACACATCTCAATTCAGATGGTTCTAGATAGAATTCCTTTCATGGGTCTATATAGTGGCTTTTCTTTACTGTTCACATGGCATGTTCTGAAAAAACATGAAACAAATGTAAAAAGATGAGTTATAGCAGAAATATCAGAGACCAAAAAAGCATGTCCATTTAATATCATGCTTCCATAAAATCAGGAAAACATACAACTCACCTAAATAAAAATTTAGACCAGTCTGAAATAGCAGGATTAAAAAAAGTAATGTTCATGTTAAGATATGTTAATAAAAACAGTAAATTATTATTGCAATATTAAAAGGAAAGATTGTACAGAATCTATATTAATTATAACAGAAATCACTTTTCATAAATTAAAAATCTCAAAATATTAATGTGATATCCATTATTTTCTTAAAGCTAAGCCTCCATATATGAAGTCCTAGAGATTGTTTGCAATTTTCAGAAACCTCTGCTGTTCATACTACAGTCTAACACTGTTTTCCTTTAAGTGAACTGCTTACTGCAGTGGGAATAGAATGCTCTCTTGTCACTATACTGCCATCACTCAGCAGTGCTCAACCCTTTTGCTCTCCAAATTAATTAGCATTCTAGTATACATCCAGTTCCTTATCATACAGCTAGAAGTTACCTATATCAGAAATACATCCCCAAAATACTGCAAGAAGTAATTACTTAACACTACTAAAGAATCTCATTATTTTCCTTATGGTTATTTTTCCTTATGGTTATTTTACATGTTGTGACCTCTATTACAGTTATTTAACAATATCCTGTATTTGGGGTAGAAGGGTAGTGTAGTGGTTATCACATCTATGTTACTTGCTGAAGGCCCTGAGTTCAAGCCCCTGTGGAACCAGTACCAGGAAATCTTTGGGAGGCTGGACTAGATGACCTCCAGAGGTACCTTCCAACCTTACTGATTCTGTGATTTGGGCTTTGACTGGTCTGTCTTTCATTATGTGATTTAAAAAAAATGCTACGCAAAAACACAGGACTTCTAATATATTTGCTCTTTGTTCAGAGAATTTAAATCTGCTGCTTTAGATACAACTTATCAAACAATAAAGAATCTTAATTGAGTTTTCATGTGTACACAGCCTATTCCAGGATATCCAAGTCTCTCAGGTGGACAATAAAACTGAGGTCTCAGGCAGCTGTTTGAAACTCATTCCATCACACAGCCTGCTTGAAATGTGCATTTTCAATACTACTTTCTTCTATGAATATTACAAGCAATGAAATATTATGGAAATATGAATGAGGCACTGAGGGAGGATGAGTCTAGAATTAGTGATATGTTCTGTCTATCTGTGTTGTCTGCATTCATCCACAGAGGCAACTAGGAAAAAAAAAACCCCAAAATCAAAACAAAACCCCACAGTTTTTCAAAGAGATTCTTTCCCTTCATTAATTGTAAGGCCATGGCTCACTGCAGCTAGGCTCAACTTGTGTGTGTCACCTTCTGCTCTGTATTTGATGTCTGTTTTTGGTTGGGGTTTCCTAAAAGCTTCCACTTTCGGCATATAATTACACTTCAGATAGATACCCATCTGTGCTTTGTGAACACAGGTCTAGCCTCCTTTGGTAGACCGGTTTATTCCTCACAACTAACTCCCATGATATGAATTTTTCCCAAGAGCAGAGATAAAAGAAACAGCTTTTCCTCATGCACAGAAAAATCTCAGAAGACCAGAGAAACTTTTTTGTCTGCTATACAGGGGCTTCTGCAAGACAGAGGAAGATAGACAGAGGAGAGATTATCTTCCTTCAAAGAGCTATAATCCAAAATCTATTTCAAAGGAAAGGCTCTCATTCCTTTGAATAACCTTTCCAGTCATGCTCACAAGCATATATTCATTCTCTTACTAACACTATGAAACTGTAAATGGGAACATGAGTTTTTCTATTAATTCTCAGATATTCCTTTAAAAATACATCTTTTTAAATATGATTATTAAAGTGGTATTGAAACAGGATAGAGATTTTGTTTGCAATTGCTAGTGATGAACTTCTGAGCAGCTGCGTTTATATACTGAATATGACTCTTCAGAGATATTATGGCAAGTCAAGTAAGATACTGATAAATAATCAATATATATTTCTAGGTATTTTCTACTTCTGCCTCTTCTAGACCCAGCTGCAGCTTTCCTGATGGGAATTTTCTACATCCAGTGTTCATACTGAATGCCTGGATCTGCTCCTTTGGTATAATTAGGTTCTTACAACAGCAAGCAGCATAGTAGATAGAGCTGAACTCAAAGAGGGACTGATCTTGCTGGAGGAAGCAGAGAGGAGGTAAACAAACCCAGAGAAACGTGGAACTTCACTAAGTTCTCTGAGGTGGTTAGAAGAGATTATTTTTATTATTTATGTAACATTCAGTCTTTGTCTGTGGACAATAATAAGATAAAGAATTTAAAAGTGTGAGCATTGTATTTTTTTTCTTGACTTACACTCTGAAAAATACACGGATGCAGGGGGAATATGGAGCCCCACTGTATTATCCGATAGGAAGGCAACACAGAATTTTAGATACTTTCTGATCAGCCTTTGTATTTCCTTTTCTTTGTTGCCTGAGGACAACTACATGGCTAGAATGCAGAATCTGCCTAGAACTTCTCAAGTAGTACAGTAACATGCAACTGCCAAGAGGAATGCCCTTTTTTTAGGGCACCATGATCCACCAAAGAGCAGAACTTGTCAAGCAACCATAGCTCCTGTCTGGGAGAAGTGCAATGTACAGTACTATAACTTCATCTTTGCAAGGCAAACAAACAAAGAAAAGTACTCTATTTTTAAAGTGGTTTTATTGTTCTTCAGGCACATATCCTTCTTCACATTTTCCTGCCAAAATTTTAGTAGAAGTATGCACCACAAAACTTTACTGTTCTATCATTATTTACAGGAAGTATAAAGGATGCTAATCAAAAAAAAGTTAACTATTTGCCTTTGCTAGTGAAAGAACCACATTCTTTTATTTTCATAAAACATGCAGCTCAGTAAATTACAATCAAGTCTATACACTTTCTATATGCAATAGGGTAATTAATAACTTTGAAATCTCATTTACATAGAAAATGTATTAAGTTAGAAAACAATTACTTCTCTTACTCTAATAAAAGCAAGCACTGAGGTAATAATACAGAAGGCAGGCAGATTATTTTATTTATCAAGAAATACCACAGCTCTAAATTACTTATGTAAATAGATTCAGTTATGCTCGATTAACACAGCCAAGTGTGATTCATTCAAAACAATATGTTTAATTTGTCAACTCAAATAATGATACATTTGATCTACTATAATTCAAAGGAACTCCATTTCAACTCAGACTGATTATGTACGTGTAACTCTCAGTAAAGCACACTTATTTGCATAGATCTATAATAAAAACACAACGCACCATCAAAGCGTCAGCGTGAGGAATTATAAAAGCCTCTCCTAACTATAAATAAGTTTGCATTTCTTTAAATAAATAACATTAAGATCCATGATCGCTCATCAATATTGATTCATATGACACCAGCAATACCCACAAAATGATTCCCATCTAATTTCTTTTCCCCTCCTTAGCATTCAAATCAATTAAAAGCTAAAGATAGATAGATTCAAGAAGGACAAGCCAATTATGTTTCACAAGTACAAAGGATTTTCCTCTTTCTTGTTCACCTGGTCTTCAATGGCAGTAACTTTGCATTATCCTTCCGTAGTCAACGTAATACCCTATTATTGGGTATTGGGTATGCAACATGACTCTATTGCAACAGCTTACCAGGCAGTACATGTGGGGCACTTGCACAAGTGGAAATGCTCTCTGTATGCTAGAGAAGATAGCTACATCTGTAGAGCAGTCCATGTAATTCCTCAGAGCACCCACTATCATCTCTTAACAAGGAGTTTAAGTATCTAAATAACCAAGGATCTACACGCCTTTCGCACATTCTATACATTTGTCAGTATGCTTTATGAAGAAAGTATGTAAAGACATCTTAAATGTAGTAAGAACTAAATTCAAAAAGTCTGAAAATAAAATCAAACAACGAAGGAAATACACCACAGCTGCATCACTAATTTTAAACTGGAAAAGCTCTGAAATTAAGTTGTAAACTTTATGGCACAAAACATGCATACTAAGTAAAAAAAAATAAATAAAAAACACAAATATCGTGAAAGCTCTCTTATCCTCTCACTAGTTAAGCTACTCTACAACTTTTCTCCATAAAGAAATCCTCTAAATATTTAAGGATATCATTCTGAAAAAGCTGGCCATTTTAACTGATCTTCCACCCTAGCTCACATTGGTTACCTTTACTATCCTGTATGGAATTCCTCCTCAGATGAAGAGTCTGGCTTATTTCAAGATTCCAGCCATTTAATACAGGTAAGCCCTCTACACACGAAGTTTGGAGTATTTCACTTTCTGATGTTATGTGCTTTTCTTCTAAGCACATAACACTGACCAAAACCATAACTAGCTTTACTCAATCTCTAGACAACCTGTCAACCAAGTGTTCCGTGAACATCAGAAGTCTCATCTCTTCCACTGCAATGGAAGAAAAATCTCATTTAGATGTAAAAAATACACTTTTTACAACAGCAATTCACACTCATGACACACACACTTATCAATGGCTGAAACTTACGAATTAATCATCAATTGAATTTGCAGAATTTAAAGCAGTAAGAATAAAACCGCAAAATAAAATTAATTTTGACAACCACATTCTATTTATTCCAACATTTACAGCATACTAATGCATATAGTGCATGTGAAATGAAGTCTTAAAACATGCTACAGATTTTATATATCAACTACATGCTGAAAAACAAGAAACAGCTGCTCACCAGTTTATTAGGTCAGACATCATACAGCATAGTAAATGGAGAACTAAGATTCTATTGTTTTGTCCACTAGGCACATTTGAAAAACTCAAGTGTGGGGTATTAACAAAACCTGTCGTTCCATAATTATTCACAGATAATCATATTATTATTTATCTGTTTACATTCTATTAACCAACATATCACACCTAGTAGTGTACAACTGCAGGAGAATTAATTATCAGCCTTTCCTCTTGTACTGATCTGGTTGATTCCTGAATTAGGACTTGTGACTAGCAGCCTGTTCAGTCACCAGGATAGATAATTACAGCTGTTTCATATTAAGCTTACAGATTTGAGCAAAATGCTCTCCAAGGCCCCTCAGACACTACGGCAAAAACTGGAACTGTACACGGAATCTTTCACTGAAGCCTACCACTGGACTTCAACAGCAAGGGTATCTCCCCAGGATGTGTGAGCTAACCCTTCAGAGGGAGCTCAGCATTGCTACAGGCAGTCAAAACTGTGACTCTAACAGCCATCAAAATGCAAGAATATAGGATGGAAAGTAAGACAGTATATACAACAACACTAGTGTGTAACAGCTCACCATCTAAAATACTAGGTAAATAATTGCTTCAGCTTAAGTCACAGTTCAGAGTGCAGAGATTACTTAAGGCCAAGAAAAATACTGCATACAAAAAAAAAAAAAAAAAAAAGCTTCTGAAATACAAAGCAAGAGGTACTAAACAAAATTGAAAGGCAGCAAATTGAAAGATGATAAATGGAAAGACTTTCACATGAGGTGCAATCAGCCTGTGGTACTTCCACTGAGCCAAAGAATTTTTCAAGTGTAGAAAGCAAGATTCAATAAATTGAACCAGCATTATTACAGCTTATACAAGCAGAAATTTTGAAATAGATAGTGAACATTATTTCAGAGTAACTCAGGCCCTAGCTACTAGATATAGAACTTTTGTATCAATCAGATTATCTAATAACAGCCTACTTGAGTTTTTTTTTTTTTTTTTTTTTTTTTTTTTTTTAAACTTTTCTGCTGAGGTATCTGTCACTATTCTTACCCACTGCCTTTCAAGTAAATCAAGATAGTGGTCAAAAGGATTACAGACACATCAGCAGCTCCCTTACTCTCTAGTGTTATTATTCCAAATACTCTATCTCTCTTCATTTGTTATTATGCAGCTACTGTCTGCCTTTAAAGCATTATTCACTCAGAAAGGGAGTAGAAAATGCCATTTCCTAAGAAATTTTATTAACTGCTGGTGGTAAAGCAGGTAAATTTCATCCTTCCTTGAAAAGCCATAGTATGATAGCTGAAATCATTATCAGATTTTATAAATTCATGCAAGGCAGAAATTTCTTCAGTTTCTATCCACTATATATATATATATATATATATATATATTTTTTTAAACATAGTGCCTTGCCATTCAAGCCCATGTACTGTAAAGAACTGAAATGGGGGGAGAAGAAGAAAGGTTATTAATGCTTAGCTAATACCTGTAGCTAAACAGCTTCTCACAAAACCCCCCACATATCATACTATACTAACTGTTGCTATTAGCAAAGCATGCATAAGGTACATTAGAAAAATAAAATTATCTAACCTTGGCCTTAGAATTCTTAACTCTATGTACAGCATATGACAAAACAGTTGCACACTCTCCTCAAATCCTTTTTTATATCCTTGCAGGGGCCTTTGTAGTATATTTTCCTGTAAAAAGCCTTAAAATACCTGAAGGTTCCTTTTGCCTGAAATTGCTGTGCCACTTCGGTATAAATTTCTGCAGTAAGAGATCATTTTATCTTTTACTACAAAGGAAGCATAGAAACTATCAGTGTCCACGTGCAGTCTCTAGGACTTATTAATTTGCTATTTCAGTATTGTACTGCGTGTACTGTACAAATGACAAGCTCAGTACTCCCACACACATATCTGTCTAATACACTGATGTCTGAAAGATTTCTCTAGTCACTATGGGCTCCTTTCTAACTGCGGAATTTCAGGAGCCGTCAAACCATTATTGCCTAAATTGGAAGTTTTGCTTCTGCTGTACATACATATGCACATTCATATATATCTCCACAGAAATACATGTACATCCACATTGAGAGTATCTTGAAAATAGAAAATCCCACCTGTTTTGCAGGGGATTTCTATTCCTCCAGTGAAAATCTGACAGAAGGGTATCATGTACATTTGAGGGAGATCTGCCACCTTTCCTTCTGCGGAATTCAGTCTCTGGGGACCTCTTACATCTCTGAGCTGTCTTGTCCTGTCAGGGCTTTATAGCTGATTAGATCTTTTAGTTGACTGGGGTTACAACCACTCTAGAGTGGAGGGTTACAGGGAACCAGTACCTTTCCTCAGTACTATGCATGGGTGGGCTCAGTAGCACAGTGCTACTATTTTCTGACCTTGCTGTCTCCCACATGCTCAGTTTCAGCATCTCTACATCATTATTTCAGTTCTAGGACTGGTTGTGGAGACCCTGTTGGATGTATTTAGCCCCACAATATAACCACATTGATTAGGTCTTTTTTATTTGCATTAGTTAATACAGAACTTTCCAAAGTATAGCAGTTTCCTTAATGAGGATGCAGCAGTCCAGCTGTAGCCTCTGACTACTTTGCAGTCTTTTTTCCATTGCTTCTGCAAAGTCTGCCCCAGTCTGCAGAGAGCTTACAACAGCTCAGAGACTGGGAGAAATACCATTTTTAAGACAGTGCTTGAAGTCTGTAAGGCACAATCATAGTCTTCAGATCTGTCAATTCTGTTTTTGGTGAGATATTCTGATTAGCAATGTTGCTGTCCTTGACTCTTACTTCTCTTAGATGTGCAAGGAGAGAAAAGCATTAAAAAGTATAAAAAACACAGTATATATGCATGTTCTATTGAGAAGGGTTATTAACTGCTGGGACATTTCTATTTTATTTTAGCATATATTTTAATACATATTATTTCTTCACATGTGCATTGTTTCTTGAGCAAAAACAGAAATAGGTTATTTTTCCAAGACTTCCTTGCTGTCACTAAATCTACTTGCACATCTTGAAGTGGGAGGAGAAGGGGGGAGGAATATGATGCAGTGTCATTTGAGCAGAAAGTTACACTGATGTGCAGCAGAGGGAAAAGAAGATGGGAAAGGAGCCCAGCAGTAAGAAACTTGCGTGAATGCCAAAAATCAGCATACAGCAAACATCTTTCCTTTTTTGCTCTACAGTTCATCATACTTATAAGAATTTCAGGCTATCCAAGTTTGCATCAAACCAAGAAAGCCATAAGAATGGATACAAGAATGTCAGGGACACTGAGGCCAAAAGGCCAGTCCTTATCTTCCTAGCACCAGTGGAGCTCAAGAGTGAGTCACCTGCTTGCTGTTACCAGAACCTGCTCCTCAAGCAGTATCTGCCAGTGTCCTGATGCTGCTCTGATCAGAGCAGCAATGAGACACTTCTTAGCTCCCACACATCAACTATCACAAATGAAAAAAATCATCCCTAAATTAAGATAGAGTAATTAAACCCAATGTTTTAAAACAAATACTGTTTTTTTTAAAGGAAGTACTGCCATGGCTACGCTTGGGAGATCTCATAATGGAGGATGCCCTTTATAATCAAAAATGATTGGAAGAGGGAAGTTTTCCTCATATGCTCTTCACAACAGCCAGCAAAGGGGCCTGATAATAGCAAACATGCTGCTTGTATTACAAAAGCAGAGATGTATATCCTCAACCAAATACGGGTTTACGTGCTTGTTCCACTGCTTCTCCTCACCCCACCTAACGGTCAAACCTGTCCAACCATGTACCTGACACAAGAGTTCTAATGCTGCTGCTATCCATGTATTTTCAAGTCCTGCAAATTCAACCACAAACTTAACACCTTCGTAAGAGGATACATTTTGCCTTCAACAGCTGTTGCTTTGACTAGCTCTGCTGCTATCATTGCTATGGCTGGGTCACTAAGGCAACACTCAGCAGAAAAACAGTCATCAGTCACACCACAATGTAGGAAGCAAAAGAAAACCAAAGCTTTAGTGAGTTTTGGTTTTTCCTTGCCTTAGCTATCAGTGCTGAAAGGGTGTATTTATTAATTTACTTCAATAAATTTCATTCAAACAAGACTAAAGCCCTCCAATGCTTTCCTTCCTCTTTATGAAAAATCTGAGATGCTGAAGAGAAAAAAAAAGCTAAAATTGAAAAGAAAAACAGGAAATACTCTATAGTTGTTTTCAAAAGATTCACCGAGTACAGAAATATATGTTCTTGACAATTTTCCACCAGAAAAATCTCCCATTCAGTTGAAGAAAATCGAATATTAACAGTTGACATGTCACAGAGGAAGCTTGATAGATTAATCACTGAGAGATAATAAGCAGGTTCACAATCTGACAATTTTCCACCAGAAAAATCTCCCATTCAGTTGAAGAAAATCGAATATTAACAGTTGACATGTCACAGAGGAAGCTTGATAGATTAATCACTGAGAGATAATAAGCAGGTTCACAATCAGATTACCCTCTCCAAAAAAAGAAAGAATTTTTCATCTGTTTAATCACTAGAAAGGAAACTCACTATCAAATCAAATGCCTGTGCACTGAAATACACAGTGCTGTTTACATTTGGCAGACACAATGGAATTCACACTATGCAACAGTTGCTTAATCTGGAATACATTAGATGAGGGGACCTTGTCAAAAAGGAGGCTTAAAATGAAATGGCTTCAAATTTTGTTAAACCCTATTGTCCTCCTTTTACTTACCATGGCCTCTTTTAACTCCCTTTTTCCTAATACCAGAATTCTAGGGGAAATGAAACAGAATTAGGCTGACAGCAACAAAATGTAAGGCTTCTAAATCTGGATGGGCCAGTATTTGGAACTAAGAAATGATACTTGAATACCCATTTTAAATGGAGGAACTGAGAATGTACAATGGTTAACAGTGACCAGAGAAGCTTCTCTTATGCTAACAAACTTGTGTAAAAATGCTACTAGTGCAGTGTACCTTGATGAGCACGTGTCGTATTTCTTCACTGTGTCTGAATCATAGCTGCCACAAACTAATACAGGCCTCACTTAAAAGCCTTGGAGATCAAGAAAGGAGTATCACTAGCTCTACCAGATAAAATAAATGAATACTTACAGTTGAAGTAAATTCAGAATCATTTCATGTTTAGAAAAACAAACTCTCAATTGTCACCAAGTATTACATGGAAGACCATATCAAACTTAGGCTTAGGAATTTGAAAAAAGAAATGCTGTTTTCATATGAAACTGCATCAGAGCCCTTCAGTCTCATCCTGTAGGACTGGAAAGATTACTTGGGTACAGTGCCAGAAGAGGCCTCATTCTCCTGATTCACCATGAGCCATGAGTTATGAGTGTGCCAATAGGCGCTAATCATCAACAGCCTGTAACCATCTTTCTCTGTAATGTTCTCCTGAACCTTTTTCCCCTCCTAAGGTCTTGGCTGCCTGCATTCAGGGTTTGCTCTGATATGACACGGCGATGTAACTTTGGACCTCAGACTTTGGTGAAAGTAACTAAACTGTAAGCAAATGCTGTGAAAAACCTCATCTGGAGCCTCCGCTTGAGCACTCCACTCCCTGCTTGCTGGCCCAGGAGCAGCTGTAAAGATCACCCCTTGCCCACAGTCCTTGCCTGAGCTGCACTGTAGTTAAGCTGGACTTGGCCTTGTACCATGCTGGGCCTGAGCTTGTCTTGCTGACTTGCTTGCGGCCCTACAGCATCACTGTGGACTTGCACGGTCAACACTGGACTACTGGCTGAACCTGTCCACCATCCCCAGACCTGCTCTGCTCTTCTGCTTTGGGTACTGTAGGGCTGAGTCCCTTGTCTGTGAGGCCTCTGCCTTTGCCTGCCTTGCTGTCACCTTCAGCTTCTGGCTCACCGTCCCTTGTGGGGTAGCCCACTCTTGCAATTCCCTGACAAAAATCTTCTAACAACCATTCAAATGAAATTAGGACTGAAGTTGTGAAGGTCATGGATACTGTAATCTCACAAAAGCATCTCTAAATGAGGGAAAAAAAATCCACAGCCCAACAATGACCTCCAAACAAAATCTCAGAATCTCTACCCAGAAGCGCAACACAATTGTGTCGTATTAGTATTTATTTAGCTCCAAAGTAACCAATAATGTCACATACCACAAAAACCCCATTGCAGTCAACCCTGACTTAATGGCAGAGAATACAGATATGTTAAATTTCTAACTCAAATCCATAAGAAAATATTACTTTGTACTTTCATAGATCTGTAATCAGATGTCGTTAACTGCTGTATATTTCAGGTATCTTACTCAGAAGAATAAGAATTCATTATAATTCATTTCATGCTTAATGCTGACCCACTGTAAGATATAATAATAAAAAAGTCCAAAGCTCAGCAGGAAAATACTGCATGAGAAACAAGTGTATGCTCAATTTTTCACTTAAAGGGATACCTTTTTGAATACTACACTTTTAAAAATCATCAGATTTTCCTTTGGTCTACACCAAAACCATACAAATGGTGTAAGAACGTTGATCCAAAACATGACTGTTTCATCATCACAATCTTCTGACAAACTTGAGCCAATTTCTGATCTTGCAAGAAAATTTGAAGCTCTGCACAGAATTGTGTGAAATGTGATAAAAATCTTGTCCCTCTCTTCTATGATCAGTCCTCGTTTTCCTCCTTCCTTTTTTTTCTCCAAGTAATTTTTGTAAAGAGGAAAAAAACAGGAAAAAACTTTAATGGACAACTTGCTATACCACCATCTTCATGCACTTTTTTTTACTGTAAGTATTCTCCCCTTTTAATATACAGACAACTTAAAGCACCTTACAAAGACTGTTGCTCAGAATGCTTTGACAATCATTCATTCACACACTTCCATCAGGAATCCAGCTCCCTTGCCAGAGAAAATGGCCTTCTGTCAGCATGATTCATTTGCATTCCAGCTGACAAGGTTCTTCTTCTAGAGCTTTTGTTATATACTAGTGTCCTTTCAGATTAACACAGAGATCACTGGCACCTTTCTTACCGAGAGCTGTGCTCTCGTCTGGCAGCTAACTCTGACTTTGTACAAACTGCACTTTAACAAAAGCTATGATTGTTAATATTACTAAATTCAGCAATACAAGCTACTACTTACTGTGGTTTTAAAAATTGTTCTTTAGGACTTTTAATTGATAATAGAAACTGGAACAAGTCAAGATATTGTTTTCTTCCTCTTTAAAAAACCCCACAAAATTGTCATATTTAATTGCAAGTAAATATTCAGCACAGTCCTTTCAATTGTGAATTCATGACCCATGCAGATAGAATATAAAATTACTCTAAGTCTACAAAGTGTTGTAACTCAGAATCATCTTTTTTTTCCTGAATTTTGAAGTAATTACTGATTTTTCTTCTAGGACAATGCAGGACTAAAATTTAAGTTAGTCTATTACTCACCGTATTATAGAAAGGTACCCTAGTGATTTTCTGATTTAGTAAAATATTTCAGCATCTAAACATGTCAAGCAATGTTATTCATAGCCAACTGAGCTAAACTTCGCTGCATTTCACATTTTTTTCTAGGATTTTTAGGCAGGCTAATCACAAGTCACATTCGATCCTTTCTAAAGGGCAAATAGTTTAAAATAACCAAACCGAAGTAATTTAGCTTTATTTTATGGGTATGCCCATAAAGGTTCTGTGTCACAGCAGTACAATCTTTACTTAACTTTTTGCGTTTGTATCTAGAAACATTAATCAAAGGGATTAAAATCATAAAAATTTGGTAAAACTACAGCAGGTAAAAGAAACAAAAAGCCACACAGTAATGAAGCTTATGCTTTTTTTTTTTTTTTATGCTTCATTACTTCTTTTTTATGCTTCATTGCTTCTACAGCCTAAACAGCAGCAAAGCTACTATTTGAGCTGCAGAATCACATTAGTCTTTATTTATTTAAGATTTAATTAATTTTTAATTAATTAATCAATCCAGTATTTTACTGGAAGTATATGACAAAATTATTCCTTTGTCCTTCCACTTATGGTCTTCATGAAGAGTGGTATGGTATGTCTCAAAGGCTAAGTCACTTCTTTATTTTTGGATTATTCAGTTTCTAGATACCATTCAGCAGAACTTTAATTTATATCATTTTGTAGTAAAGAAATATCCTTAGAATGAGTTACTCTTATGGAAAGTGTTTTGAAGAAATGTTACACAGGAAGCATTTCCTGAGTAGGCCAAATGTGATGTCAGACTCACTATTCCAAGTTTTTTTTACCAGAACATCCTGAATCAACACAGACACAGAAAACTAAAAACCTCTTAACATGAAAAGCTGATGGAGGTCATTGCCCCTTGGCTTTTGTGCTAACATCTATTACCAGTACTTATCTACTACTATTAGCTGGAAAATTATATTCTGTTCTACTTAAATCTTAAGCTATTTTAACTGTATCAATGAGCACCACAGATATTCCATTTAGCCAAAACCAAACATTTACATAGCTGGTTTTTGGCTTTGCCTTTAAAGTATTCCTAATAAAATCCAGCAATTACACTAGCTTCATTTTAATTTCCCAAATATCACAACAGTCTTTGTGTCTACATGTCTTCACCGTATAGCCCAGGAAGCTGAGAGATTTGCAGGTTACATTTTATTCAATTTATCATAAATATATAATTAATAATAAGCTAGAGGTACAATTCATATAGAAATTAACTACAGAATTGGGGATTACCAGACTCTTGACTGACACATATAGGTAGCACAGGGAAAGAAGCACTACTTAACTATGTGTCTCCAATTACAGCCGTTCCACGTGTAATGCCATGACCATTAAGATTCCTGACTAGTAAACAGAAGTGTTCATTTTACTCATCCAGACTTCAATCTGGATTCCAATTTCATTCAGATTCCAATCTGAACAGACACTCCCTTTTAAAAATTCTTTCTTAGAAACATCAGAGGACACATCACCCATTTCTAAAAGAGAAGAACACTGGTAACAGTAAAGTCAGAAAAGATGGTAAAACAAAGAATGTTTCCCTGTTTGAGGTGAGCTGTGAAATCCTTGCTCCAAGGACAACAGAGGGTCACTGTTATCCTACAACTGACAAAATACAGAATTTCAGGCAGCATGAGGGAACTCCTTCCTTAATTCCAGTCTTCATTATTTTACCTTTATGATAAGAAAACGGTAAGAAAAAAAAAAATAGAATTAGAGCAGAGAGACTGCCTTCCACTACATAGTGCTAAAACACTTTCAGCTGAAGTTAGACACCAGCCTTCACATAACCCTATTCATCTTGAATTACAGCCATTTCTGTATCACACATCAACTTTCCAATCAGGATCCTTTTAGTGGCATGGTTATTCAGACATAATTGAAAAAATAATCTATATAGGTATTGCAGTCATAAAAAGCCAAATTCTCAGGTGTGAGTCATCAAAATAGCTCAAACAAAATGAGCAAGGGAAAGGTCATCTGTTTCATTCTCCTTATATCAGTAATGAGTTAGAAAATCTGAGTAAAATAGAACTTGAGCAAAAGGTTTAGACTGCATCTCTTTCCTCCTGCCTCCAAAACCCACTTACGCATATTCACATTTTTGTCAATTATTGCTGTAGCCTCTAAAACAAATATTTGTTTTATTATGATTTAGAGTCTAATGCTGAACAAGATCTGCATGATTAATCCTTGCAATACCAGGGGGTTTTAAGAGAAAGGTATCAACGTTCCAGTCTGTGCCTGCCTCATGTTTACTTTCTGGTGTAACAGTTCTATTTAAGCTTCAGAATATGAATGTTTTCTATTTCAAAAATGAGAATGGTGGTAGAAGAGCACTCATTGTGCTGAATTAAGGAATATGTGCCACACTGAAAAACTGCAAAGTTTGAGATAACTGGTAGCCTCAGTGAGAAAATCAGCTTTATATTATTTTTGCATTCAAGTTTGCAATTGAATCCTAAAAGAAATCTGGTGTAATTAAACTAAAACTCAAAGTCAAACTGCATCTTCTAAATTCTCTTCCTGATTTGAACAGGTCCAGACATCCACCTCTAGGACAAGCCAATGTTTATATTCTAGCAGTGCTTTTCACTATGCAGTCTTTATACCCTGCAGAGCCATGCATGGTTTCTTTAGGGTCTTGATCACTAGTTAAGTACAAGTAAACCTGTCTTTCATAGATTTATGTTCACTTTGATCCATACAGATGTCTATCATTAGAAAAGATATATTCCTCTGTAGATCACAAAAGGTGATTTTTATTAACTGATTCCTGCTCTATGGCTTGGTTCATTCTGTCAGGGGTACACCTATGTGAAAATCCAAAATTCCATATCCTGAAACCCCACCTGATGAATCTACACAGAATTCCAAGAATGGGATGGAAGAATAATAGAATCAGTAATGTTGGAAGGGACCTCTGGAGATCATCTAGTCCAACCCTCCTGCTCAAGCAGGGGCACCTAGAGCATGGTAGACAAGACTGCATCCAGGTGGATTTTGGGTATCTCCAGAGAAGGAGACTCCACAACCTCTCTGGGCAACCTGTGCCAGTGCCCTGTCACTCTCACAGGGAAGAAATTCCCCCTCACGGTAAGGCGGAGCTTCCTGTGGTTCACTTTGTGCCTGTTGCCTCTAGCCCTTTCGCATGGGACAACTGAAAAGAGTCTGGCCCCATCCCCTTGACACCCTCCCTTCAGGTACTTACACACACTGATAAGATCTCTCCCTCAGTCTGCTCTTCCCCAGGCTAAACAGGCCCAGCTCTCGCAGCTGTTCCTCACAGGGCAGGTGCTCCAGCCTTCTGATCATCTTTGTAGCCCTATGCTGGACTCTCCCCAGTACCTCCATGTTTGTTTCTGGTTTTGGGGAGCCCAGAACTGGACACAGTACTCGAGGCCTCACCAGGGCTGAGCAGAGGGGCAGGATCACCTCCCTCCACCTGCTGGCAACACTTCTCCTAATGCACCCCAGAATACCATTGGCCTTCCTGGCCACAAGGGCACATTGCTGGCTCATGGTCAGCTTGTCATCCACCAGCACTCCCAGGTCCTTCTCTGCAGAGCTGCTCTCCAGAAGGTCAGTCCCCAGCTTGTACTGGTGCCTAGGGCTATTCCTCTCTAGGTGCAGGACTCTGCACTTGCCCTTGCTGAACCTCAGGAGGTTCCTCTCTTGCCCAGCCCTCCAGCCTGTCCAGGTCTCTCTGAATGGCAGCACAGCCCTCAGGTGTCTCAGCCACTCCTCCCAGCTTGGTATCATCAGCAAACTTGCTGAGGAGGCACTCCCTCCCCTCATCCAAGTCATTGATGAAGAAGCTGAACTCCTAGGGGACACCACTAGCCACAGGCCTCCCAACTAGACTCTGTGCCACTGCTGACAACCCTCTGAGCTCTGCCTTTCAGCCAGTTCTCAATCCACCTCACTGTCCACCCATCTAACCCGCACTTCCTGAGCTTCTCTAGGAGGATGTTACGGGAGACAGTGTCAAAAGCCTTGCTGAAGTCAAGGTACACAATGTCAACTGCTCTCCCCTCATCCACCCAGCCAGTCATTGCATCACAGAAGGCTATCAGATTGGTTAAGCAGGATTTCCCCTTGGTGAATCCATGCTGGCTACTCCTGATCACCTTCTTTTCCTCCATAGGTCTGGAGATGACATCCAGAATGAGCTGTTCCATCACCTTTCCAGGGATGGAGGTGAGGCTGACCGGCCTATAGTTCTCTGGGTCCTGCTTCTTGCCCTTCTTGAAGCCTGGAGTGACATTGGCTTTCTGCCAGTGCTCAGGCACCTCTCCAGTTCTCCAGGACCTTTCAAAGATGATGGAGAGCGGCCAGGCATCAACATCTGCCAGCTCCCTCAGTGCCCGTGGGTGCATCCCATCTGGGCCCATGGACTTGTGGATGTCTAGCCTGCCCAGAAGGTGTCTAACCCTATCCTTCTCAAAGGAAAGTCTTCTCCAGACTTTCTCCCTCACGTCCAGGCTCCGGGATTCATGCGGGCTGCCCTTAGCAGTGCAGACTGAAGCAAAGAAGGCGTTCAATAATTCTACCTCCTCTATATCCCTTATCACCAGGGCGCCTGCCCTATTCAGTAGTGGCCCACGTTTTTCCTAGTCCTCCTCTTGCTGCTGATGTATTTGAAGAAGCCCTTCCTATTGTCCTCAATATCCCTTGCCAGACTCAATTCCAACTGGGCCTTGGCCTTCCTTGCCACATCTCTACATACTCTGACTGCATTCCTATAATTCTCCTAAGTAGCCTGTCCCCTCTTGCACATTCTCTGTATTTTCTTCTTCTGTCTGAATTTGGCCAGGAGCTCCTTGCTCACCCATGCAGGTCTCCTGCCCCTTATGCTGCATTTCTTACTCATAGAGATGCACCGCTCTTGAGTTTGGAGTAAGTGATGTCCGAATACTAGCCAGAAAAGCTTTAAAGCAGGTAAATGACTTCCTTTGGAATTCTGGTAACAAACTACAATTCAAAATTCTCTTCAGTAAAGCACAAATGGATCCACCAACTCAGTGCACATTTCCTGCAAGAAGTTTAGCTCCAAAAATCAGAATCCTTCAAGTAGAAACCATGCATAGAGTGTATCCTAGCACATAAACTTCTACACACTTTCTTGTGATACAAATACACACTTCCTGTGATACAAAGAGTCCAAAGATAAGAAAGCCTGCCCAAAACTTCAAAAGTCTCTTAGGATAAAACAGTTTCAGGGAAACTATCAAATATTAACATTTTCTTTCCTCAGCTACCAGTCTCCATTAAAATCTGTCCTTTACCAAAAATACAAAACATGAAATCTCAGGAGTATAAAGAACAACGCTGAGAGGAAAGCCTGTATTTTGCCGAATAATTGATTGCTTTTTTTTTATATTCAAAGGAGTGAGAAGTGCTGCCAGCACAAGTAGGTTGATAGCCCAGACTTGGGAATTAAAAATAGTAATATAAGAAGTCAATGCTTTTCTCCCCCTTTGCCTTCTACTTATTTTTTCCTTTCTAAATGTACTTTGCACTTTGTTAGCTATAATGTGTGTGGGATGTATTGTTGAGGTCACCATGGTTTCTCATTTTTAATGAGCTTTGAGACTTTACAACCTAACATATACACTAATAATTACTACATTTGTTTTTTCACCCTTCTCTCCTTCCACAGCCCTCCAAAAATTACTGGTGGTAAAGGTAAAAATAATGATCTGAAAGACAATACAACATCAAAGTAAAAGCCCACCCTCAAAGAGCTGGCAAACAAAAGCTTAGCAAAGCAACAGGAGAAAATTACCACCATCAGACTTCAGGATATATTCTGTGCGCTGAACATCAAAAGTCAGCATGGTATTTTGTTCTGCTGGGTGCAAAATTTCCCCCCAGAAAACAAAAGAAACCAATCATTGTTGTCATCAGGACTGGGACTGAACCACTGAAGGCTTTTTAGTAAGTCTATTCTATGCTTCAGAAACCAAACTGTTCAGGTGTTCTGTGGGAAGCTGTCTTCCAGTGCTTAAAGCCTTGATTTGGCAAAGCAGCAGAGCAACTGCCTGAACCCGAACAGGACAATTCACATACATAAAGACAGGCACTTGTTTGATTAATCTGCTGCGCACAGAAACACTGTTCATTTAAGAAGCAGAGAGAAACTCTTTCCTCATTTGAGCCTTTCTGCTTTTACAATACTGGATCAAGTATATTGAGATAAATGAGATTTAAATAAAACAGCTTGTCAAATCCACAACTAAAAAGAAAAAGGTGCTTAAACAACTATTTCATGTCAGATCTCCTTGTTAGTTGAAGCCATTTTAAATCACATCTATTTCTGATTGCCTCCTTAACTGATGAAAAAGGTCAACAGTGTAGAACGAATCTAAACTCTCAATCTGGAAATAGCTTTTCATGGGCAAACCCACACACTTACGAAGGATTCATCCATCTCTGACCCCAAACAAACCAATGTGTATTTGTCGCTTACTGTCACTGTTAGTCTTACCTGGTAAGGTGCGGAGCAGAAGAAATCCTTTCCTTCATTTTTAAGTAGATCAAATGCGACCACCAGATTTTTATATAAGAGAAGGTGATTTTACCACATTTATGTAAGAAAAGGTGATTTTAACCTTCAGAAAACTAGCAGACTGAAAATGCAGTGATTGTACAACTTACGGTTCGCTAAACAGTTGTGGCTGACAGCTCTAAAAAGCATTTGTCACTGCAAGGACAGAGGATGCAATGTTCAATGGCTCCCTGCAGAAATTGCTATAAATGCTGTTCTAAAAAACCTGCAAAGCATTAAGTATGTGCTTAAATATCCTGCTTTACAGATAGCTAGACATATGAAGTGCAGAGAAGCTAAGTGATTCCATTAATGATACACAGGAAGTCTGTATTAGAGTATGACACTAGAGTGTCTTCAAAATCTTGAGTTTTAATCTTCACTTATAATACTCTATCCACAGACTGCTCTTCTCTATAAAGGTGAATAATGACATCAGCACTGTCTCTGCACAAGACTGATGACTAAAAGCCTGTTGTCCTACTAGGGATCAGAAATGCCCTAGCACAGAAATTGTATTTAGCAGATATTTAGATGAGAATATCCTACTTTTACACTATGAATAAACTTAAACATTGTAAAATAAACTTTTAATTCAGCTTCCTGCATGAGGTATCTGACAACTAGCAGCCTTTTATTTCTAGTAATTTCTTCAGAAATGAAAGATAACTGCAATCTAAAAATTTCTATCCACATTCTACTGTGAATCACAAGTTACCGCTTTCTCTCAGAAAGGTCATTAGTATTTTGTGACTTTCCAGAGAAGCAGTTCACTTCAGCATTACTTTGCTAGAATGTGGTGTCATACAACCACACTGCCATCTGTCCACCAAAATCAGTTCGATTCCACAAAAGAGGAGGTGTTGACTAGTTTCTGTGCAGGAAAGAACAACAGACTGCTTCTGATTTACACCAGAAATTTACCTATCACAGACAGGGAAACCAGTGTCAGCTACAGGAAAGGTTATTGAACATTTCTTACTAAAATTCCCTGATAATAGATGCTTATAGCTTTGCCAAACCATAGCCATCCAGGACTATTTATTTTGCTAGGTGGTTTTCTAATCCATACTTTTATTAAAATTCATATTTAATTTTTTAAAAAAATTTAATACATACTTATTTTTAAAAATCCATATATTTATATAATTTCTCTATGTGAGACTACTTCTTGCAACACAGGATATCAAAACGTGAACTGCTATAAAAAAGTATTCCAGGCTTTAAGAATATGCAGTTAAGATACACAGTATTAATGCATATTCCCTAATTTGGTTTAACTTATATTTAAGGAAGACAATAATATCATCTTCAAGCCTCCCAAAAAAGTGCAAAGATGTATTAATACAAGAACAAACTTCTTAAGAACTCTGATAGTGCAGGAGGAAAGAAGACCTTAAGGAAATTCATGGGGCTGGAAGTATTTTTTCTATGATTATTCTGTATGACTGACAAATACTACCTGTGGTATCCCTTAATTTCTGAGGGTCTGACTTCACAAACTCAATATAACTTAAACTGTCGGAGATTTTTTGCACTGGGGGAAGGGGAATAAGAGGACCCTTTTCTTCATGATACAGTGACAACATTGTGTGAGGTTAGAAAAAAATACATGATAAGGCATACTCTAATTACAATGTGAATAGGTAATTAGACAACAGAACAGGGAATGGAAATGAGCAACAGCAAGGAGCACTGAAGTTTCTGTCTTTATATATTATTATTATTTATTTATTTTACACAGAAGTACAAGACTCCTCATGAATATTATCATAAGCTCAGGACCTAGTCATAATGTTAAAGTATTATAACCATTTCCGTTTGCCTGTGTAGCAAGGGTAAATGCTGTTCTCCAGATATTGCCATGACAATAGATTCAGCTTCTCACTTGCTGTTCACAGCAGCAATAAAGTCAAAAATTAGATGCACGCTTTCAAATAGCGTATGTTTATTATGGAAAGCTTTACTGTTAGTTATATAAAGTCTCACCTTTATTTGAGTATCTGTTTTCAATCTCTCTTCTATCTGATCATCTTAAAATGAATGGTTTTCATTTAGAGAGACAGTTAGAACATTTCGTATGATACAGAATTATCTCCCTGAAAAAAATAAAATGAAATAATCTGTTTACGTGCCTGCAAACTGCCTTTTGGTGACAAAAATTACCGCAAACCTGGCGGTAGTCATTTAATGTAAGAAATTATAACAGTATCTTTGGAAAAAAAAAGCCTGGATTTCTCTTACTGGATGTACAGTATGGATGTGGAAACATATTTCTTTGTTGTATAGCATTAAGACTACAATAAAAGAAAAATTCCTTTCTATCCAGCCCAAACAGAAGGGCAGCCTCATGCACACCCTGCTCTGAAAATGGAACTATTCATTTCCCTCATGTGTCTTTCTCCAATAATCTTTACTACAGTATTTAAGAATTTGCATCCATTAATTTGTTTTCATGGCCCTCAACAAAGACAATTCTAAATGATGAGAGCAAAAAAACTGAAACATAACGTGGAAAGTCTGCACTAATCTGAGGCATCTGATTTTAAATTACTGGGACCTTATTTCCTTAGAATGCTTAGCACTGTAGTGTTTGAAGGCCCAGAAGAATCACACTGAACTCTCTCCCCTGCAATTTCCCCCCCTCCTTCATGCACATACTGACATGGGCTCCAGCTGTAGTTACTAAGCATCCCAAAGTGAGCAACTAGAAAAATGAGGTACGCATTAATGGATGACTAACAGCTTGCTTTAAGTGACTTTTTAGATCCACAAAGATGTTCTCTGGCAACTGCCTGAACATGGTATGAGACCACTGCTCCACTGCTTCCTACAATCCTTACATCCTATGTTCAAAATGCAGCAGTATTCTGTAGTTTTACCCAGTCTGACTATACCTCTTAGCAGGGAAATGAAATAAAGGGAAACATACTATACAATTTAGTTATACAGAACTTTATGACCTTAAATGAAGGCTGCACAGAAAATCCAGTCTTTTTTTTTTTTTTTTTTTTTTTTTTTTTTTTTTTCCCCCTTTTTAAACCTTTTGGCACCTCAGGTCTGGCTCTAACACTCTTATTAAGGCTGTCTGTATGCATTTTCACAAACTCAGAAATAAACCAAAGGAAAAAAAATCTGTCTTATGGCATCTTATTGACACACGTACGGTGAAAAGGGCTATGGTCTTTATATCCACAGCATAAATCTCTGTTAATGCAAGTATTACAGCTAAGTCATAGTTACTGAAGATCATCCTTCTCTATACCCACTGGTATAAAAGATCTGGGAAATACATTTTGCACATAAGTATTTACTGACAACAGAATACTGCTGGGACTCAGAATTTTGGCTTCTATTCCAAAATAACACAAACTCTGGAGAACAGCATGCATTACTGGGTTTGCAGACCCTTCTGTCCCAATGTGCTAAGCTCAAACCATTTTGCTGCTCATCTTCTAGCAGAGGCCCATAGTAACCAAGAGCATCAATTTCTTGGTAAATCCAAAGCACTGTAACTTCTCAATAAAACTACTGTATTTTGTTTAATGCGGGCAACAGAATAAATTTTCTTCTAGTCTCATGCTCACTAATGACTGAGTGTAACGCATACTAGGTAGTGTGTACTAAGCAGCAAACTGGGTATCACATGAGAGAAGATTCTTGGGAAACACCCTATTATCCAGTTATTCAGATCAAGATTTTGAGATGAAGCATTTCAGCTTGCCTAAACCTAACCTGGAGCAGATCACAGGCCATCATGTAAGAATAGGAAAGAAACCACTACTTTCTCTTACTATTTCTACATGTTAAGATTCTTATTTACAGTATTGTCAAAGCCAAGCATACAAGCAGGCAAAAAGAAAATAATAGTAATAATAATATGATCTGATTCAGCATCACAAGATTTTAAAATATTACTATGTTCCTTGGGTGACAGTATGCCAAAGAGTTGACAAATAAACAAATAGTTGAGCTAACATGTAAGAAGTCTTACCATATCAAATCCATATAGACTGTCAATGCTGTCCAGTGAGACAGACACACACACACACATCCCTAGAGTAGGGTTATGTCCTCTACACTGCTCTTCAGATGAAAGGGTTTTAAATATTTCTCTGCTATTTTGAGACCAAAAGATTCTTGTGCATTTACTTCATCACAGAAGAACAGCCTTTAATAAAGTCAGCAAATACTGGCAGATTTGTGATAGCTTGCAATTCTCTTTAGTTTGAACTTTGGATGAGAATAAAAAAAAAATAAAAAAAAAAAAACACACCCTCATGCATCTATTTCTCATTTCTATTCAAATCAGTTATTGGCTTCGCATTCACAGTCAGTGCACTGAAGATAAAGCTGATGAGGTCTATTTGAACCTGAAGTGGACGGTTTGCAGGCATACTAGCCATAACAAATTTGTATTATTTTACTATATATAAACCATTGGTAAACCACTTTGTGATAGTCTATTAATAGAAATACAGTATGTCACTTAGAATTTGCATGTGAAAATTGCACTGTAAACTGAAAGAGCAGGTACTCTATTTCAGAAGCTAAATGCTTGAAATTCTAGGTATTTAAAATGCTTTTAGCCCTGACTGATTGTACCTCTAACTTAAAACTGTGGTATACCAGTATTGACCAAAAAATAAAAGGAAACCCTTCAAAATATATTAAAATGCAGTATAAAAATCATTTCAGGAAAATCAATGGGCTTAATCTTGTCCTTAAATCACTCTTCAGAGAAGAAAATAATCCTTGGTTTGTTTTATTAAGATAATACACAAGTCAGCAAATATTTTCACATGATTAGGAATGCTCTAGTAGCGTGTGTGTGTGTGTGTATATATATATATATATATATACACACACATATGTATATTTGTGTGTGTGTACGTATTCTACAAAATAGATTTCTACTAATATTAGGCATCCACTTTTGAGAAAAGATGCAATGCAATGCTGTCAACTGAATGCAACTGAAGCAGCTAATGGAGCTAAAAAAGCTGTCTTTCCAAGGTATTTAATGTAAGACATGTAGATGAAGTATGCTCTTCTGAGCACTGTGAATCTATTGAAGTCTACAGAAAAATACTTCAATGGACTGTGGAGTTTGGTTTCGGAGCCTTATCCTCATCCTATGCTACTGAACTCAGTAGGAGTTTTTTATTTGATTTAAATGAGAGCAGAATCCTTGATGATTAACTCAAAAGAGGTATTTGCAATACATGATTGTGTTGTGCAGTTACAGGATCTGTCATTAAATCCACATTCAGTTTGTTTTATTATTACTGTTTTCAAAGAGCTGGCATTACCTACCACACTGAAGGAAGGTTCACAGTAGCAAAGCTGCTTTCTGATGGCAGGAGATGGTTAGACTGTGACTACTTGGAATACAGTAGAAGGGCCTCAGCTATTCAGTCTGCCTAAAAAAGCTCGTCAACATAATCCACATACCACCCCTTGTGCAAATACAAAGATACGCGCTCTGAATTATCACTGGAACATTTTTTAAATAAATTAAGCAGCTTTTTTACCACTGATTGCTTCAGTTTATAATTACAAGGGAATAGTTCTAATGTAGTGCCAATTTTAGTTGGAACAAACTATTTCTAATCCCATATATGTAGATTATTATTGTCCATTTGTACAACAGTACCCCTCACACTAGTCTTGGTGCTGTCTTCACATCTATGTAAAGAAGGAAACTATTCTGCAAAGTGCTAAGCACTCAGCTTCTATAGCAGTATCAGACAGTAGAACGCAGTGTAAGTGATCTGTTCTTCATCTGCTATAAATTCTCGTAAATTCTAATTCACACATTTAAACATTAAAGCTGTAATTGTCTTCAAAATCTGTCCTCAGCCTAACTGTATTTCCAGTGAAGTTAGTGGTATTTGCCTAATCTAGGCCAATTTTTCTTTAGATATTTTATGTAGCTTTCAAACCTGCTGTGAATCAGCATGGCTGAGCCAGTCATTGTTTGCCATTTTAACATAGGACCCTTCCACCTACCAAGAGAGAGAGAGTAATTCAGAGCTGTGAACTCTGTTGTGCAGAGTCCTGCATTTAGGGAGGAATAACCCTAGGCACCAGTACAAGCTGGGGACTGACCTTCTGGAGAGCAGCTCTGCAGAGAAGGACCTGGGAGTGCTGGTGGATGACAAGCTGACCATGAGCCAGCAATGTGCCCTTGTGGCCAGGAAGGCCAACGGTATTCTGGGGTGCATTAGGAGAAGTGTTGCCAGCAGGTGGAGGGAGGTGATCCTGCCCCTCTGCTCAGCCCTGGTGAGGCCTCGAGTACTGTGTCCAGTTCTGGGCTCCCCAAAACCAGAAACAAACATGGAGGTACTGGGGAGAGTCCAGCATAGGGCTATGAAGATGATCAGAAGGCTGGAGCACCTGCCCTGTGAGGAACAGCTGCGAGAGCTGGGCCTGTTTAGCCTGGGGAAGAGCAGACTGAGGGAGAGATCTTATCAGTGTGTGTAAGTACCTGAAGGGAGGGTGTCAAGGGGATGGGGCCAGACTCTTTTCAGTTGTCCCATGCGAAAGGGCTAGAGGCAACAGGCACAAAGTGAACCACAGGAAGCTCCGCCTTACCGTGAGGGGGAATTTCTTCCCTGTGAGAGTGACAGGGCACTGGCACAGGTTGCCCAGAGAGGTTGTGGAGTCTCCTTCTCCGGAGATACCCAAAATCCACCTGGATGCAACCCTGTCTACCATGCTCTAGGTGCCCCTGCTTGAGCAGGGAGGTTGGACTAGGTGATCTTCTGAGAGATCTCCAATACTCCTATATTTTCTGCTAGTTTTCAAATATTTACAAGTTCAGGTAAGTAACTTCTACACACAAAGGTCAAACAAGAGCCATATTACAGGAAGAACTGCATACGCTTCTACAACCAGAGAGCTGGTAATCATTAAACAAACAAAAATTTAAGATTAGGATCAGTAGAAACATCATTTAATCTTGATTCAGCCACTAAGCATCTGCTGCCCACTAGCTGTTTTCCAAACAGTACTGCTGAGACTTGTAAATAATCTGGTTTAGTAGAAGAATATCATTAGCTTGTCCATAATATTTATTACTGTAATATCATTAGTCTCTTAGACAAGCATGATGCATGCAAATACCAATGTATGTACAGAAACTTAAGCAAGATACTACCACAACAACAAGATATTGCTCTAGTTTCTAAGTTAAATCAATTAAAAAAAATTAAAACACAAATATAACACGGTAATTTCTTAATGCATAACATTAAAAAATGTCTTCTATATTGCTATCACACTGATGGACAAAGATGATCAGAAATCAACCTGAAGCTTGTAACCTGCCATTAGTACACTGAAAGGTCATATTTAAGCAGATGCATTAAAATAGTTTCAGGTACTTGTTTAACATAAATGCTCATAAAGAACTTTACGAGCACGTATGTATCAGCCTGCAATGAACAAATCACTTGTATACTGAAGGTTCAAAACCTTTTTAAAATCAAGTATTTTTATGGGCCAAACTTCTTTCCCTTTGTGATTCTATTGACTAGAGTGGCCATCCTGAGGTATTCATTAGCAATTCAAGTATGACTTTGCTATCCAGGCTATGTCAGGCAGCAGTGCTACGCTAGGACTTGTTGGACAGTCTAAATTCCCGGTATTTGGAGAACTGAGCTCTTAAGTGCTGTGGGGGCTAGCTGAATTTATAGCAAGCAATTGGACCCAGCTGTCCCCAGCTGAGTGGTGCTACAATACAATACAAGTAAGCATTACAATACACAGCAAGCTATTGTCATGTCTTCATCCATGAATCACTGCTTGAACTTAGTCTCAAGTTTCATTCCATATGATTCACCTCTTCTGCTTCTACAACTAAGTTTTTTTGGTTTTTTTTTTAAACATAGTCTGACAGGTCAAAAATATTAGCAAACCCTGTTGCTGATCCGTGCTGTCCTTTGCATCTCCACAGCCTCCCATGGCAACTGCAGTAACAGTTTTAAGCATGGAATGTATTTTTAATTCTTTGGTATCAGTGAGCAGGTATTAAAGGAGGAAAGACAGCCCAATGTAACAAGTCATTGATAAGCTGTCCATGGACAGCTTGAGGACAGGATTAAGAAGATTATACAGTTTTTCGAAAAGAGTAATATGAAATTAAGAAGGACAAACAGCAGCCTAGGAAAGCCTGCTCCACTTTGATACAACTGAGTTCTAGTTTTTGTTTAATTAAAGTTGCAGGAAAAAAAAAATCCACAAACTTTATGGTCTTAGGCAGGATATTTAGGAATGTCATCTTCATTTCATCACCATCCACTCATTCCACTGAAGTACTATACAGATTTTACTACAGCAAACACACTTCCACTCTGCTGAATGGAGAAGTAGACCTGAGTAATAGGCTTTGCCATTGTGAATCTTCTGTCCCAATACTGCTGTGGCAATGTTAGGACAGAAGCATGCATCTCAGCTGGGAGACAGCATGCACTGGACTCACCACGCAACTGATGACTGTCTCCATCTAGCTGAGTCCCAGCTGTATGAACTCTGTTACTCCCCTCCTGCTTTCTCAGAGTCAAACAAGTTAGTTTATATCACAGCAAAACTCCTCTTTGGTCCCAAAGAGGAAAAGGGAAGCGAAAGTCCTTACACAGCTGGAACTAAGCATACCTAGAAAATGGCAACAAACAGCACCATTTCCTCAGATCCATGAACAGCATGCCCCGAGTTTTTCAGTGGCTCGATTTATGCACCCTATCCTGACTACAGAAATCAGGGAAGCTTTCAAGAGTCTAGGTAAGTCTCGACAACAGTGGCCTCAAAAACCCTGTTTGTCTGAAAGGAGAGTTCATCTGCAATTTAAATCCAAGCACAGACATAACTCAAATAAGCTGTGCAGATATTGCCAGACATATACATTTAGCTGTTTACTCACATCTAGTCTAGCTTTTATACATGCTGGAAGCCCTGTATCTGAAGTTACAAATATATAGGCACAGATGATAATGTTAATCAGCATAGTCAGAACTGTGCAGCTATATATGTAGAAATTATGCATTGGTAACATTAATACTTCATAGGCAGACCAAATAGGATAGCTTAACAAAGGAGTAATCAAGGTCCATCATTCTGATCAATGAACCCTAACCAACCTAACGAAATAGGCAATACAAAATGAAAGACTTCTTGTCCTCCTCCTTATTGAGCTATACAATATGCTTCTTAAAGGGCAAGCAGCGTGACCCACTACTCCAGAGTGGATAGATTTTTCAAAGAAAAGCTCAGCATGCAGAAGCAGATTCTGAGTAAAAGCCTCAAACCAAATATAAACTCATGCTGTATCTCACTAACAAGTACTATCCCCAAGACCTAATTAGTAAGAATCAACAAATCAGCAATAAATCAGAATAATAGTATCACCTGCAAGGAGGACATCTGAAATGCTCTTTACAAATAATCCTCACGTAATGTGGGAGTTGTTCGAGTAATTTTCAGCAGCACTCTCCCTTAATCTCTTCCAGATTAGCAACTTTTAAGTAAGGGTGAGCTAGTCAGAGCAAGAATCTTCTCATTAAGCAAGAAAATGCATTCTATTCCCATTCAAAAATCACTTGATGCAAATCTGAAAGCTGCCTAAAGATCTAAATAAATAAATATTTCAGTATAGAATTATACATATTACAATTCAGTAGACCTAGCACAAAGGTGCCATTACATCTCAGAAATACAGTACCGTATTTCAAAATATTTCAAATACATTGCTTTGTAGCTTAAAAATTATTTTCACTAGGTTCCTCAGAACAGTTTCTAGCGCTATCAAGAAGCCATCATGATCTTTGGGTCATTACTTTCCACTCTTAGAACTATCCATTCACACTCAGTATTTAACTTTACTGGGATAATTGAAGTCATTACAGAAACCATACACCTAAGTTTCTCATAAAACTTTCTCTATAACGTAGAGTTTTCTGTAAGACAGAGTACTGATGTTCAGGGCCATCAAGACAGCTGGGGCTAGAGTAACTACCCTGCGAAGGGAGACTGAGGAAACAGCCTTGTCTGGCTGGGGAAAGCTTTGAGGGAACCTGATGCCAGCCAGCCAAGTTCCTACAGGAAATTTATCAACGACAGTCAGGCTCTTCACAGTGGTGGATGGTGGCAGGACAAAAAGACAACAGTCCTAGGCTGAAACAAGAAAGGCCTCAGACTGGATACAAGAAAGAAGTTTTCATTGTGAAGACATCAGAGCAGTGGAGCCGGTCGCACAGAGAGCCTGTGCACCTCTGCTCTTTGAAGACATGAACTGAATAAAGCTCTGACACACTTGGTCTGATCCCACGGCTGACCCTGCTTTGAATGCAAGACTAAACTAGAGACCTCTTGAGGTCTCCCTGCACTAGAATTACCCTGTGATACTATGATTCTGTAACTTGCCTTTTCCTTCTTACTTCCTAATGGCTTAAATTAATAGTGTTTGTAAAACTGCCTGTAGATACAGGCAAATTTACTTCGAGTAACACCCAAGGAGTCTAATTCTTCATCTTCTGCCCACCTTGCACTTCTGAGTTTCACTGATTTCAGTGGAGGCATCTATTACGCACACTTGATCAAGAATGTTCAGATACAGGTTTAGAACATAGTTTAAGTACAGTCAATATTTCAGTGTTTTTAATGTTTGTTATCTTTATATTGTCTCTCCCACTCTTCCCAAGACCACAGCTGAGTTTTTCAACTGTATCACTCCAAATATAACCAAGTGAATTAGGAAAACGTATCTCTACTATATTTAAAGTAAAAATCTCAAGCATTTAAGTAAAATATTGTAGCACAAAGGTGTACGATCTGATTCTGCTGAGAGGCTGTTCTAACAATTTCATTAACAACTTGCATATAGTAATTTTGTATGACAATGCACTGTACTCTGGAATTGAATAAAAATAGAAGTACGTTTGCTGCTACTGTTTCTAGTAGTTTTTTTCCTTTTATGGTACTGTTTCACATGTATGATTTGTCTGTCTTCTGAGAACAAACTCTGCATCACAGTGTCTATATACTGCATCTCACACGAGCCCACACTTAGAGGAAAACTGCATATTAATAAGTCAAGTAAAAATCACTTATGTCTTGGCATGAGAATCAGACTGCAGTAAATTATGCACAGTCTGAGGGATACAAAGTTGTTTTCTCAACTGAATGCCATACTGCTTGCATCTTCTCTTCTAGAGTTAGTACTGTGCAAGCACATATAGTTCCAATCCTATGAGGGTATGCAGGATACTGAATGAGCCCAAGGGCCAGTAATAGGGGAAAGATCCATACCACAGAAGAAGGGCTACCAGTCACAAGAAGAATCAAATCTCACAACTGCTACAAATTTACAAACCAGTATGTACTGAGATTGAACAGGGACAGAAGGATTATGGATGAAGGCCAGGTAGGGAGGGAAACGAAGCAGCAGAGGTCTCCTTGATGGTCTACCTGTTACCTTCTCAAACAGCAGGCCAACCTAACAGAAAGTTTTTCCTCATTTTTAGAGATACTGCCACATTCTTAATATCAAGGCACCCATCAACAGTATCATTCAATAACTTTTTACAAAGACTGTAAAGATTTTAAAACCTGCCCACATTTTTAACAAGGATTTTAAAATTGTAATAAAATATTGCGTATTTCATGATTCTGAAAACCAAGAGGTATTTTGTTTAGCACAGAGGAAGATGGGGTGTCAATCATACCAAAAGGTGGTGTTAAGCACTCAGTATTGATTACTGAGTGATCTACACTCAGCTATTGACAATGGTTGAAGCACAGGAAAAGAAACCTCCGTTAAAGTGCTTACCCAAATATTAAACTTTTCATACAGTTTTGGAACTAGGTATTTAACTCTGAGCTACCATAATGTTACTGCTACTATCACCCAAGCTAGTTAAATTACAGTTACCTCTGACTGAATATGTAACATTTTCAATAGTGCAACATAACAAGTATACAGAATTTACTGGAAGGAATTTCTTTCAAAAGTACAAGGGCTAACACTAGTGTTGTCACTAGTTCACTGTTCATTCAAATAGAGATTTAATGTATTCTTAATAACCTCTTAAAATTTAAAATTAAAAAAACATGTTAAAGAAGTAACTACAAATGAAAAAAATGTTAAATGCATTTAAAATATATCAAAGAAAAATTAAAGAAACATCAAAAGGAATACAAAGCAAAGTGGACAGTTAACCTCTTGAAGTATATAGTGAGGAGAAACATGTAATAAAAGGGATCAGCAAGATCCTGGAAACTATGTTGCTCTGACCATTACATCTTGCAGGACTGAGCTCTGAACCTACAATATTTCAGCAAAATCAAATTCAAACTGAACCATGCACTAAAAGGTATCTCTTCAGAAAGGGTCTAGTTATTATCGTATCAGCCGTGGTTGCAGTAATTCTTATCTCCATACTGTTGCTGCTGGTAAGAAACATTTGGACTTACCTATAGTAAGATATAATACCAATCTTTTAAAATGTGTTTGTTAAGAACTAACACCAGTTTGTTTAATTTCAGTGAATGCTGGATGCCTTGAAAAACCGAGCCTTTGAAGAGACAGGGCAACTCTTAAGGGGTTAACAAGATCTTAAAAGTTCACCTCGTACATCCAACACACAAGCTGTAACTCATCCTGACTATACAGCACAACTGGCTAAAAAGAAATCTTTTTGACCTAATGAAGTTTTGATTAATTCTTCCATCCTGATCTGGACCTCCTCACAGGTGGAGTAGAGATCTTAGTAACTGAGATATTAACAACATTATCTAGTTACACAGATCCCTTGATTCTGCTAAATTAGATTTGAAACCTAAACAAAAACAAAAAAAAAAAAATCAGTAGATTTTTTTACTTCCTAATCCCAGATGTATTATAAATACCCAGCAGTTTCTCCCACAGTATTTTAATACTTCAGTTTCCTGGCAGAATCAAGGACAGAAACTTTCAAAAATGACAAAAGTTTGTATGCACAAAATAATTCATATAAAATTCCAAAAATGCTTGTTTCAAGAAATCATAACTTGACTAATAAGAGGCTTCCTCTTAAAAAGGGCTGATCTGTTTAGGAAGAATCTTACAACAATTTAGCTGTTAAGGGTGCAGAAAGGACACAAGTTGAGGTGATCCAGCCACATCCTCAAGAAACATGATGAGTGTTGTATGCAGACAGTTGATACCTGATTTCTATTGTCAAGACATTGTCAATGGCCCTGAGTGCACCAACAGGCTCTAACAGTCCTGGCAGACATCTTCATAAATACCTAAATAACCCAGCTGTATTCAACAGACAATGAATACAGCCTATGTATAATAATAATAATAAAAAACTAAGCATGCATTTTAGAAGAATCGCTTGCAAAATCCTATTAAAAAGTACTCAAAGAAACAGAAATATACTGAATATTGGATGAACAATTGTTCAAAATCTAAGCAAAATCAGGCTCCAAGGGTCAATAAACTACCATAGCCTCTACAATGAAGTAGAAAGAATGGTTTTCAGTCCTGTTAGTTTGAAGCAAGTTAGTGCTATTAAACTACTAAGTAGTGAAGGTTAGCATTAATTGTTGGCATGTTTTCATTTTTAATTTTATATCTGAGAGAATACAAGTGAAAGTAACATCAAAATAGACCAGAAGAACAGAACCATTAATACAACTTGCTTGTTCAATTAAAACTCAACTAGAATATTAAACCAGTGCAGTAATATTTTTCAATTTGTCTTTTTAAACGATTGTTTGAAATTGTCTCAATTTAAGTTGAGACAGCAATAGAGAAAATTATAAACCTCTCAGAAAAGGACAAAGTCGGCCTCAAACTAAAACAACTCACCTTTGTGACTATGAGAATTTGGTTAGACTAGATTCCTTCTTGCACATTGGTTTAGTTTTCCTCCTTCACTGACAAAAACGCATAGAACTCAATTCTCTGCTCAATATTACTTTCTAGCAGTAGGACCAGACAACTTAAAGCCCATATAAATTAATACTGAATCATCGGGGTTTTTTTGTTTGTTTGTTTGTTTTTCGGGGGGGGGGGTGTTAGATCTTTTACCAAAATTTGTTTCATTTTACCCCCTCTCTTTCCATCTCATTCAGAGAACACATTAGCCTCCGCTCAGATTCAAATACCCTTCTCATTTGGAAATTGCTTTTCTGGAAATTAGAGACTTCTGCCCAACAAGATGATGTGGAAAACCAATCTGCCTGGATAAATCACACCTTTCAAGTTCTTTGTTATGTTTTTCTACGTTTACCACAAATTACGCTGCTGCTCTTATGCACTACACATCAATCTCAGACTACTGAAGTGTTATTTTATCTAAAATAGTCTAAAAATATAAAAAGTGTATTTTGGTTTCAGCTTTTGTTTTTATTAGAGGAATATTGCTCTTAGTTACCCCAATAACGAAAACTAAAACCAAACTACAGTTTAAAAGCTCACAGATAAAAGCCTTCCCCTTTTGCAAGTAACACATGCTAGCAAATTCCAAGTAAAGCACAAAAGAACACACATAATCAGAGATACGGTCTTGCTTTCCATAGATACCCTTTTACGCTGCTATCAGCTGGGAATACTGTTTCTGTACAATGCAGAGAGGCAGGCAGCAGATGCCACGGATGAAGAAGCCATTCAACCCTCCAAACTGGGTACACTTCCAGGTATACTCATGTAACTATCAAAATTTTGTCTCCTCTGAAGTTTTCGAAACCACCTACTTTCCGAGAGAATTTGAACTAACCTGTTATCCTGTTCATGGTTTTCATTAGATGTAACTTGTTCAATGGCCTTCTCTGGGATACAGTCTGCATGACACACTTAGGAGCAGAGGATGATGCAACAAGGTGTTTCCCAAAATCACAGGGGTGTTTGAACACACAAGGCTCAGAAAACAAGTCTAACAATTGCATTTTAACATAGTTACACAGTAAGAAAATTGCTTTGTGTTCATTAAATGAAACTCCACTTCAGTTAGATTTATCCCACACAGGGCCTGAAGGCTAGAAATTGCATTCTTCTCTCTAAATCTAGAGGACAGCTCGATACAAGGGTATGCCTGGTCTCCTAAGAGGCAAGCAAATCTGCAAAACAGAATGTGTGCAGCTACAGGAAGATAAATAATGCTTTTATAAGGCAAGACTGAAGGAGGTAGGGTGAGTAAGCGATGGGAAAGTAGGAGAGCTCTGGCAATAGCGCTTGTTACGTTTACTAGAGAGATAATGTTAAATAGGTTTATATTATTTTCTGTTCCTGTTTAATATTTGTGAGCTTTGGAGCTGAATCATCTTCAGGAAATTTACCAGAAAGTGTGTTTAGAATTAAAGAAAAACACTAGACATTCTTAACAGGTCAGCAAGTGCTACAAGGAAAGTATGCATGGCAATGAGATCAGCCATACCACTCACACCAAGAGAGTTCCACAAACCCATCCTGAAAGAGACCTAGCAAAAGTAACAATGTCATGAAGTCAAGTGCTATCCAAGAAAAAAAAAAAAAAAAAAAAAAAAAAAAAAAAAAAAAAAAAAAAAAAAACAGCAAACAGCCATTGCATTGATACAATGTCACTATGGGCAAACTACACATCCTTTCTGAATCTTACTCTTCCAGTACCTAACATTTTATGAAATCATTCACTTTGACAAAAAAATTACTAGGAATTCTGATCTACAAATCTCTGACACAATTCTGTACATGAGGTAGCAAAGAGGTATACCAAGACAAATATATCAGTATTGCTGAAAATAACAAATACTGCCTTATCACACCTACAGCACTTTGCCAAGAGCTTCTCAGAGTTCTGACAGCAATCCGAAATCTCCGAAAGGCTTCACTGAAAACATCATTTAGTTGTACATAAGATACTAGATAATATCAGATATCTGGTATGAGAGGTAAGAGCAAATTCATATGACATTTAGAGCATCTAAATGAGTAAAGAACAGATACAGAAGTAGAATTAGAGGCAGAAAAACTGTTCTGCAAGAGTGAAACAAGGAGGGATGAGAGCTCAAAACATGCTTTTGCTTCATGTTTCACATTTTACATTTATTCTTCGTATCTGTACATCATCTTCAGAGAAAGTATTTCTGGAACCAAGTCATTTTTGTCAGACATGTTCTGATAGTGCATTAAGCTGGATCAATCCCTAACTACAGTAAATTACTTCTTCATAGATCACAGAACCCAAGTATTGGTTATGTAATGAAGAAAGAGCTATGATGACTTGAAGGCACATAAGTTAGACCATAACCTATGAACCAGGTTTCGGTACTGTAAGTGCAAAGCCTCATGTAAGTGATACAACTATGCATTATCACTAAAATTTAAAACATAAAGATGCCACTTCTAAATATGTGTAATTTAAGTAAACTGTAAATGACAGTATTTAAATGTCTATTACACATACTGAAATTGATAACAACCAGGATCAAGGAAAAAAAATGGACAACTTTCCAAAAAGGCCAAGGGTGAATTAATAAAATACTGTGGTTATGCAGCAGAACTTCCAATGAAACATTCAAACTTAAGAGCAAGGCAAAAGTAAGAGAGTTCTACTCTTCACTTCCTTTTCCTCTGCAAACTCACTTAAGTTTTTCTTTTTTTTTTTTTTTTAAATAAGTGAATTATTTCCTATTTTCTCTGCATTAGCCTTGAAAAAATTTCAACTACTTGATTCGATACTCTCGTCATAGTAGTCTGTAGTCTGATCTGAATATCCCTATCTTTGTTTAGCAGACAGGATAGAAATGTTAATTCTTAGCATATGGGACTGAAAGCATCCTCTTCTCCACATTGTCAGCTGTATTGCTGACAAGTATTCAGAGCCACAGAGTTTGACAAAGTTTCAAGCTGTGTCCCTGGACTATCAGCAACTGCTTCTTCTGAGGGCCCCTTAAAAACACGTGCAGCACTGGAGGTTAAAGTCATGCAAAATGATAGAGCACCTAAATATTTAGCCATTGCGCAGAGCAAAAAAAAGTCTGCAAGAAGCTGGAAGTCCTCATATTTACAATTAAAATATAAAGGGTTTTGGGGGGGTTTCACAATTCCACTTAATATCTTTTGAATTAAAAACAATGACCACAAGTAATGTCAGTAATTCTGAAAGCTTTGCCTGAAATGCACACTTTTTTGTCATAATAGAGCACAGACTCTGCCTTCAAACAGAACATCACTAGAAATGGTCTAAAACTAGAAGAGGGCTTCACCCACAGAGATGTAAAAGCTTCTGTTGTGCACAGTAATGAATGTTTGATAAACATACACAAAGTAGAAGTTCAACTATCTGCTACAAGTATTTCAAGTCTAATGTCTTTCTTTCACCACCCTTCAAGGATCTGCTCATTAAAAGTAGCTTTTCTCACTCCTGCTTCCATCCACCCTGTCTAGTCTTCCCTTCCCAGCTTCCAAAATTACATGGAAGTCTTGCTACTGTCAAGTAACCCTTACAGCTAAGGTCTTTTTTATTATTATTATTTTTTTTAATAAAAATTGACTTTTTATTTTCAGCAACTTAAAAGAGCAGGGAAATTCTCTCTCTTCTCCAGTCAGGAGACAGCTTATCTCCACACCCCGTTTACACTTGGGTGAAAGGAGGACAGTGCTAAAGGTGGGAGACTTTACCCATTTGGTGATGTTCCACTGTCTGGCTGAAATACCAGATTGGCAAAGACCACCTTCCACACAGTATTGCTCAGAGAAACTCTTCATTTTTCACCCCAAGATCTCTTTTCAAATTGCTTTCTCTCCACTACCACATCTCTCTCTCTCTCTCTCTCTTTCTGCTTTGCAAAATGGATCTGGATAGAGAGCTTCAGCCATTCTAGACCAGACGATGATTTCAACCAAAATCAAACTCTTCACTGCATTTCTGTTTCTGAATCCACAAGCGTATCTTCCTTGCCTCAGACTCAACGCTAGTCTTCCCAAGAGACTAGATCAAAATTTCATCACTGGTAATATTCCAGAGTAGAGCACAATTCAATTCAGCTATTCAACTAGCGATTTCCTAGCTCATTCAGCATTTATCCATGTGGATGGGGGGGGCGGACTTACTGAGGGGGGGATGATGCAGGGGAAGTAGTGCATTAAACACTATTCATGCTTATAAGTTAACGGGGGGGGGGGGGGAGAAGAGAGGGAGGAGGCAAAAGAGAGGGAGCCTGACACCCTGGATCCCCAAAACTTTAAAGTTCCTTATTGTTACAATGTTTTTAATAAAAAGACTTAAACATCCATCCTATGAATCTTGGCTGTTCTGTCTTTTTATTACAGACTTCTCTAAGCAGGGACTGTCTCTACTACTTTTATAGAACAAATTGCTTTTTAGGTGAATGTCTGCAAAAAACTAAATTTTTACCACAGCAAAATAAAAGGGTATGTCACCACACCAAAGCTGAGCTGTGTTTCTGCTGGAAGGGTTTATAAACCAAGTTCTTCTAAATCAGGTGACTGCATCATGGCCTGAGGCAAGTAACTTTCTTGCTCTCTCAAATAAAACAGGGGTAGGCACTTGAGACGTAAGAATGAGCTCTGCCCTGTGCTACAGAGAAATTCTTACACATTCAGGCTTCAGTCCGATACCAATATATGCACTTTTCACATGCTAAATACAATGAAAGGAAGTTCTGTATTCTCTTGTGACGCATTAAGTTCTTCACCTTTTTTTCAGAGGTTATATTCAAAGTTTCCAGTTTGTTTCACCAATACAAGAATGTCACAAATATACGGCACTGTTTCCACTCTGTAAACATCAGCTGTCTTGAATATGAAGCATTTCCATTCACTTTACCATAATCTGCATCAGCTCCTTAAAAAGCATGTATAGTATTGTTACATTTGAATTCAGTAATATGCATTAAGAGTCAGGTACCTTGAAATAGCTGAGGTAGAGCAGTAAAGACCAATACACAAAAGATTAGTAACCACTGACAAATGTTAAGATGAAGTCACTCTTTTCAAACGTGTCTGTGACAATTTCATCATTTAAATACACTATATGATTTACAAAACTATACATTTGCTCAAGTCATGAGCTAAAAATCTCATATAATCCACAGACACGTGAGAGATAAGACGTATAAAAATTTAATTGGCAGAAGGAACAGAGTTTCAAGTATCTCCACGTCTACACTGTTCATAAATTTCTGTCAAATATTTACAGTGATTATGCACAGGATCAGAAAAAAGCTGCAAAACTAGTTCAAGCTTCATTAGGTAACGTGAAACTAGATTTGTTTGTCATAATGAGTCAGGTACAAAACTTTCTTACAAATGAAAAAAACTGTTTATTCCTTTTTCATTATTCAAATATGGAAAAGGCCAGTATAATGGCTTGACAGAAATACTTAATGAATTTTGTTGAAATGTGAAATTCCCACTGCACAAATCACAACAAACAGAGTAAACAGTTTAGCTCTACTGGTGTAGCCAACTTCAAAAACTTACTGTGGTTATAAAAGCGATGAGGTGATCTCACAGGAAGATGACTCAAGGTGTTCCATAAGAAAAAAAAATAAATACAAACAAAGTAAATTTGCTTACACACTGTTTACTTCCTTGGGCATTAGACTCTGGTTTTTACATTTGGTAACAGTGCTCAGTAAATTAAGCTAGGCAGCTTTTCCTCCCCACCATATACCCCTGTTCAAATATCATGGTTAGCACTGCACCAGAACTAATGATCTTCTATCTACATGGTGAACTAGTCAGTTAACTGATCCACCTGAAAAACAAACCTAAAAACTTTTTTGTAGATTTTTTTGATTTTTTTTTCCCTAGATAAATCAGTTCACTCATCCAGTTCACCACAAACCTTGTACTTGTACAGCACAGAGAACAGGAATAACGGCCACAAACCAAAGGTGACTGCTCAGACACTGCTGAGAAAGAATGAAACATGGAACCATGGCTCAGTTCCTCAAACAATTCGAAAAAATACAACAGGAAAGATAGGCAGCCTTTTTTTTTTTTTTTTTTTTCAAATTAGTATTTTAACGTAAGGTATTATGAGGTCAGATTGATTTTATTATAAAACAAGCAAGTATAGCAGTTAATGAACAATTTATATTAAAACAGAAAGTCACACTTTCATATGCAAATTTCTGTTTTTGAGATATTGGTAACAGTACATCTCCAATCAACTGTATATGACATTGACACTGCTTTACACCATGAAACTTCCATCATGCCTTTTTGTATCACATTCAGGCACTATTTCATTGCAAGCCACAAAGTATACCAAACATACCACTTTACTTTCTAAGACATGCTGTTCTTTCAGTCTTCCACTCATTTTCAAACCAGCATGAACATAAACTCTTTGCTATTGTTCAAAAGTTGAATGCACACTGTCTATAGACATATCCTATGTACTTGCAGCAAAAAAATAATCATTCTTGCTGGACTAGTGAAATTACTTATATGCTGGGAAGTTGAAAACTCAGCATGTAGCCTGGGAAGAAGGTTTATCAAATGTTAATGGTTACAGCTGTCCTGTACAACACTTCCCAATATTCCTTGGGAATAGGGAGGGAAACTGCAATAAATTGTCTGAAGTGCAGTGAAAGCAAAGATTTCTAACAGCTTATGTCTTTGGAAAGACGTAAGTACAAAGTCTGGAAAGACATATACTATAAAGCTGCCCCTCGCCCCAAAAGAGTATTTTTAACACATCTTTCATGAAAGCCAAAGTAAGAAGGATGAACGGGGGGGGGGAAGGGGAGAGGGGGAGGAGGCGTATGTGTACAGACCGTAATACATTATCACTAAGTTAGTTCAGGATCTAATGGGCCCAATGTAACATCTATGACTGCAATGGGCTGTTGAAAGGTCTCATTAAAGTAACAGACTTGAGGGGCCAATGCGACTCAATACGCAGAACTAGATTATGAATATGTCAGCTCAGTGGGGCAAGAAAGGAAAAAGTGGTAGAATCAATTATGAATACCCACTGCTCAATTAAGAAGCTCACTAACAAGTCATTCTTCCTTTCACAAAGCAACAGAAATAGACTGGTGAAATAATCAATTTCGTGACAAACCACAAACTCTAGGCCCAGTTTAGCACCCGCTCTGAAGGTTGTAAATTACTCTGTGGAAAGTAGACTCTATCCCTCAAAAGTATGCTCCTCAAATTTACTTCCCTATGTCTAAATTTCATGCTGTGCATGGCAGTTGAGGGGACCTCTTCACTGCATGCCCACCACATTGTGAAGAAAAAGTTCGTTTCTCCCACTGTGAATGTGCATTAGCTTCACAGACAGAGCAGAAAAACAAAACGAACATACAGTTGACAAATTCCCCCCAAGAAAAACCAAGGACAACATATAATCAGTTCATTTCTTGTGATGTTCCTGTGTGAATTTTAGAAACGTACGTTCTGCTCATCAAGAACTCTCTTTGAGTAAGTTAATAAAAGCAAGAAAAATAATCAATACAACATAAAACAGTAACTTCTGAAAAGCTTCCAGAATGCAAGTTGGGAAGATTCACCATCACTTTAGCATGCAACAAATTTGCAACCTACTTGATTTTGACAACTGAAAAGAGTTTGTCCCCATCCCCTTGACACCCTCCCTTCAGGTACTTGTACACACTGATCAGATCCCCCCCCCTCAGTCTGCTCTTCCCCAGACTAAACAGGCCCAGCTCTCACAGCTGTTCCTCACAGTTGCATGATATGATCAGAGGGCTGGAGCACCTGCCCTACGGTAAAGTAACACTAGAGAAGAGGAACAAAAAGACTAAAGCTTATTAAATGGAAAAGTAGTGCAAGGTTTATATCTGAATACAAATTTTTGAGGTATGTGAGAAGACACAGAATATCTCCTGGACCAAGATGGTTTTTACACACAACTATGAAGGTAACATTTTCCTAGGTACTGGAAAGGGCAGACATTCTGAATATACTAATTTATTCATATTACAGAATTCAAACCAGTTTCACAAGGTAGTATGCATTATTTCAGAAACAGAGTTGCATGCAAGAAAGCGCACCCACTGTCAGATCCCCAGCGTGGGGGCTCCTTCTTAGATTACAAAATAAAGTATTTATTTTCTAAATTATGCCTTTACATTTCTGAAGTGTTTATTCAATGAAAACTAGTAGTCTCCCTCATCTTACAGTATGTATCCACATATGCCCAGCATTTTATATGTAATTCTGTACTTCAAGGAAGTAATAGTTATACAAAATCCATACAAAGAAAACTTAAATCAGACAAAAACAGGTCTTCAGACCACAGCCAGTAAAATGAGATAGGTCACAAAGGATCATCTGAAACAAGAAAATTGTTACTACTGCTTTATAGAAAACTGAAGAAAAGTCAAAAGGATCATACTGAAATTCATCCTTGTCTTGATGGCTGTAATTAAATGCACCAATTTCACCTCATGCATCAATTTCTAGCTTTGTTTCCTTTCTTTTTAGAGGATGACAGTTCTTAAACTAAGTAAATGAACAGATTCAAATGCCTGCAAATTGCATTTTCTGAACAGAAGCACCATGCGGGAACTGAAATCTAGGTTTTATGCAAAACAAGGCGGAATTTCAGAGAACCTGAGATACACAATAATTCCTCCTTGGAAATACTTAGAAACATTTCCTTCACTGTGGATTTTTATACTAACTTTGCCAAAAAACATACAGAATCTACAGATTACAGATTAATTGTTGCAACTCTGTAGAAGCCAGAAGGGCCAATCACAAAATGAACTACAGCGCTTCAGCAATTAGCTCTTTGAGCCATGAGTTCCCAATCTCATGTTGATTGTCAGTTAATGTCACTGACAGCACTTAAGAGGATTGATACTGTAGATGACCAAATATCCAGTGATTAAAGCACTCTACATATTTGGTACTGGAAGTGATTTCCTTCTTATTTTTCAAACTAGATGCAGAGGCTTACGAGAATCTTAAGGACTACACTAATTTTCATCCCTACTAAAACCTTCCTCTACCTCACTTCTGTCTCTGCTTTTACAGCCCTGCTGATAGATAGAAAGCTGCTTCATATGATGAAGATGGTTTGAGACACCAAGGTCCACATGTTGGCAAGAACAAAATCAGAAATGCAATTTGTAACTCTATAAGTAAAGGTGTGGTAAAGAACTGAACAGGCAGCTCACTACAGACTAACTCTCCCCATCTAGTTATGTATGACTGTTAACATCTTTTTTAGAGTAAGCAGATCCACATAAAGTTTCTTTCTGAATTAATCTTGTGGAGGACCATAAAGCTTTGTCAAATTCTATATTAAATGCATTTGCAGATCATAAAAACTCAGAAAACTTAGAACAGATGGACATGCTGAGATCACAAATGCTGTTGTACCAGATCAATCAAGGAGGCTGCCTAAAGACTCAAGAGGAACAGCTGTATTACAAAAAGCCAAGCAGAACAGCACAATTTCTTTGTGTTTAAATGACAAAACAAACAAACAGTATATTTGACCAATATCAGAAAACAGAATTAAAAAATAGTGCCAAACCATAAAAAGCTACTGAGATGAAAATATTTTTCTTGATTTGATTTTGGTATCTCAAATAATAACAACAACAAAATAGGATCATACTAACTTGTAGAGTTAAAATGATAAGTTGTAGTTTTAGGATGAGTATTCACACCCTTGCCTTTAAAAAAAGGAAAAAAACAACAAAAAAGCCACTTTCCCCCATTTTACATTTGGGACTGAAAGAGCTTGTATGCTGAAGTATCAAGTTACCATTTTGCTGCATACTTCTATGCACATTTCTAAACTGAAATTTCACAATTACATTTCTCTGTGGCTAAAGGGAAGCTAGTGCGTCTTTTTTTTTTTTTTTCTCTCTGAAGAGAGAGTATAAGACTCCAATAAAAATGAAATCCACTGACTTTCATAAAACACAAAAGAAAGGTCAATGAAAAGGTTACAAGTCTTTTGGGAAATAAAAAGTCCTGTTCTCAAAAAAAAGAAGTGGTGACAGGCATAGTCTGTTCTTCACCTTAGGTTTTGCTCAGAAAGTTTTTTCTTCTTGCTCTGCCTGTAACAGTATCGCTAAAAAAACAGGAAGTATAAAGAATGTTTCAAATATTTTCTACTTTATCCCAATTCAAAGTACTAGAGTGTAAATAATGCTTCCAGAAATGTTCTACAATGGCTGAACAATGTATACTCACAGAAATACAATCATTTAATCTGTTAAATTATCATCAACTCGACAGTGAAGACAGTAGCTACTAACAGCATGCTTTATAATAAAATAAATTGGAATCAAATAAAAGGGAAGGTAGAACACAGTTTAAGTTTAGAGGTGATTAGGGAATTCAATGCTAAATGTCAGCCTTAGCTAGAACATCAGACTGCTGGCCTGATATGTTGAAATGAAAAGTTTCCTTGGATCTTAACAGCAACAACTAGTCAGAGTCTTATTTTCTGATGTAAGCCTAAGACTGGTGAACTTCTCACGGTCTTAGCAGAGAGTTTCTAATGAAAAGTTCATTCAAATCATGGATGTAAGTCATTCTGTAACTTACCGAAACAATGTCCTTACCATTTTGCACATTCTCACAGGTAAGCCTCAAGCTCATGAGCTGAGCTTCCACCACAAAAATCTAATTTAGTTACAGTGATGTCAGAATAGCATAATATTAAAGATGAAAGTCCATAATGGATACGTATTTGATTTGATTCAGTTATCGTCTAGCATTAAACTTCTTACACCTTAGCTAGTTCTCTCAGGCCTCTCCCATTAATGATAATAGCTTATAATTATAACCTAGACACTAGTCAGGCAACATAACAAGAATATTTTAATGGAAGCATGGAAGACATGGATAAAAATCTTCTCTGCTTCACTAGAACACTGAGGATAAAAGATGTCTGAGAATCATACAATACTTTCCTCAATGAACTCCCACAGGGCCAGGAGCAAAAGAAAGACTAGGGAAAACGTCGGCCCACCGCTAACCGGGGTACCACTTAAAAGCTATTATAAAAGCGTTTTCAAAAGAATATGATTTCAAGCCTACTAAGCTGAGAGAAGCTTTCTATTTAATTTTGCTAAATTTTGACTCAGGCATTTAAATAAGAAACATAGGCAGAAAAAGTATCTTTCCCAGGGCTTCAGGAAAAGATCTCAGATCGCGAGCAAATAAATTGTACTGTTTCTCTTCATACTCTTCTTTACTGATCATTTCCTCATCTCAACAAGAAATGCAATTAGTTAGACACTGAGACCATACAATGAAATAAATTTGTGGAAAACAAGGATTTTTGAAAAATTACTTCTTTTTTGTTTCAAAACCCATAATTGGCCATCAGGCACACAGTAATATCTTTCATCTGGAAGACATTCCATCCAGGCTAACACATCTGTGGTTTATTCTTCTGTTTGGCAGATATTCAATGGCTTGTTAAAATCATGATTAGATCCTGACTCTTTCTAATTATCTGGCTAGTAATTCATCAACTCTCAGAATTGCTACCACCACCACCTTTCTGAGGCATATGGACTGGCACACACAGTAAGAATCAGAAAAGATATTTTGGAATAGAAGAGCACTAAGTATTTGCATTGGGTGCAAACCTAACAATTTATTTCTTTTTTTCTATTAAACAACAATTGCTATTTCTGCTTTTCTTAAAAAAGAATCCCAGTCTCTCAAACATACTTAGTACCTTTCTCCTCTGCAATCTGGTTGTTATGTTCAATATCATGGTGTGTAACAGTTCTGACCAAGATTCAACTCCTCACTGTAAAAGCATACCAGTGTGAAAAGAGAGTATCTACAAAGTTTAGCTTGTACTACGCTTCTGAAAATTTCTGATGGATCACTGTGCTGTGTCTTTGCCACTTAAAGAAGAATACTGCACTTTAGCTTTTAAATTAAAATCTGAGATCTAATAAAACCCTTTTCTAGAAAGAAATTCTCTAATGAACTAATACCAAAGGTATCATGTCCCCTGCACCAATCTCAATGTACATCAACCTCATGTACTCACTTTCTACCTTTCTGTCTTGTTGGGACTGGTAATGAAAATTGGCTCTAGCCTGACTGCTGGAAAGAGGGTAGGTAGAGGGAAATCAGATCATCATACTGGCAAAACTGAAACGGAGGAAAAAACAGTTTTGAAGCTGATACCATAACTTTCCTGAACGTGAAGATCAGTTTTGACAGCTCAGTGAGTCTGATTTGATTATATTAGAAGGTCCAACTTATGTCAGAAAGTCTCAGCAAATAGCTGAATACAGAAGAAGTGCACGAAGGCTAAGCTGCTCTCCAGCTTCCTGCAACAGATAGTTGAGCCATCTTAGTGGGTTAGTTTTTTGGCAATCTTGCACAGCCATGAATAATGTGAAAAACTTGTCTCCAGTGGTGTCAATTCTGTTATTTTCCTCAATATGGACAGCTTGTCAGCACAGGTAAACCACTGCAAATAAGCTAAAGTATGAACTCAAAAACTAGTAGCCATTCTGCAGTTAGATTTGGTTCATTAAAGCACGTAGAGATCCTAGTTCCAATTCTAAATTCAGTGAACAAAGGCTCCAATGCCTTTGTGAATTCAACTTAAATCAGCACTCAAACATTCATATTGCACGTTAAGGAGACACAGCTAAATCACAGAAAAGTTTCCTCAGTACAGACAATGTCTATATAATAGTTCAGTAAAAGCTTGAAAATAAAAAATGCCACCTGTTTTTCAAGATATCACAAATATTAACACAAAAGTGAGTAAAGTAAGTATCTTTTTAAGACTGAAAGGCGTATTGAGAACATTATACAAGATATTCTATTGATCTACCTGTAAAATATTGAGAAGTTTCTAAATCGGAGAAATTTAGCATAGTCAAGAGAGTTTCTGTAAAAAGCAAGCCCTCCTTTGGTCCATATAACATAGAAAACAATCTTCAAGACTATAGAAGAGCATTTTCCAAAGAGGTCTAAACTCATCTGCAAGTGTTTATTGCTTAATTACAGGGAACCAAATTTCCAAATATGTTTACGTGTCTGAGACTATAGATAACTTGGTATTGATTTCCACAAACATTATAGTTAAGTCGGTATTTGACTCATAGCTGTTTTGGAACCCTCAAAGTGTCTTAGACATTCTATATGAAATTTTTAATCTCTTGACTCTTAACTTTTCCATTGAGAATCCTTCCAGCATGTGCTACTGCAAGAGTGCTGGTGGAACCTGGCTGTACAAACACACCTCATTTGCTTTTGCAGCACAGTTTGTGCTGAACTTTTTCTTTTGTCAAATGTTTGTATATTAATCTTGACTGCCAATATGCAAGCTGCAAAATGCTATGCTTTCTTAATATAGATTCAATTAGATGTTAGCCTTGAATATTTACTGTTCTCCTTTTTTCCTCTGAAAGTTAAATCCAAAAAACTTACCACCATTTAAGGAGAGAATTCTGAAAGAGTACTTAATTTCTTTTGCCTTCTGGGAGTCAAAAATTTTGTAATCAGTTTAAAAACATTCAAAATATTCAAAATCTTGTCCTCAGTCTCACTGCAAACACATTTTTTTTTAGCAAAACTAGCAAAAATGTTATCTTACATAGATTGCATGTTCTACATGAACATGATAAAAATTGGTGGCTTTCAATAGAAATTGGTAATATGAAACAATTTGAAGAAACACATCATTTTTCTGTGGAACAAGTTGCCATTAATTACCACTGAAATCAGAAACTTAGTGGAATTCCCCAATGGAAATTTTATTTGAGTAACCAAAGCAATCCACAACATTACAAAATGGTTAATACCTTTGCGCTTTAGGGCTTTAGCAAACCACTAATAAATGGAAGTCTGCAGGAGCTTTTCCCTATAGGCAGGTTGTTCTGTAAGTTTATGCTCTAGGCTTTATTATAATTTCCTCTGGATCATCCAGCTGTTTCAGTGATTTTCAGAGAAACTGCTCAGGGACCTCTGACATACACTTGTATGGCAAATATTATGCTCTTATACAATCAAGCAGTTAACTTCCTAAAATTTTTAACTCTTGAAAGCGGTCTTACAAATGTGGACTTCTGTAAGGTGGCTTAGGTAAGTCCACATTACTTCTACTTTTGTAGTTAGCCCAGTCTTAATCTCATTTTTTTCAAATAAGTAAAAACACTGTAAAGGTTTTTTTTTAATCAAGAGAACTGAACAACCAGCTACACCTGAAGAACACAGCATGTAGAATGAGACACGTTAATAAAAAGAGAAAACAAACAATCAACTATTTTCTCTCATAGCTTATAATGTATTTTCTCTCATAGCTTATAATAAAGCATTTTAACTGCATATTAATGCTGTTATCAGGGTATGAGTATCTTTCAATTCAGATCTTATAAGGGTTTTGAAAAGGAAAAAAAAGCTTTAAAGTTTCTGTAATTTCACAAAACAGGAACTGAATACAGAAGGGTTATAGAAAATCATTTGTCAACCACAGTGCACTATTATTCCCAGTGCTAATACTTTCTTAAAATTACGAGTTCTTATGGACAAAGTATTTTCCATAGCAGCAAATCAGCTTTTCTAGAATATGTTCCACAACAGCGTCCTCCCAAAGTCATTTACTATGGGAAACATTAGAACTCTGACTATGTTACATTTGAAATAGTATAAATATCATCTCCTTGACAGGGATATAAACAAGCTCGTGGTGTTTTTTTGTTTTTTTTTTTTTCCCTGTGAACTGATCCATACACAGTACTTCCACCATCTCAACTATGTTTCAACTGTATTTGTTAAGTTATACCATAAAGAATATGGACTCACAGGTCAACAGCAAGGATATGAGGTGTAAAGATCTGTTCGTTTACTGTACATTAGCAATTGAACTAAGATTAATCCACAGTATAGTGATGAACAGCAGGATTCCAGCAACATTCTACCCAGTCAAGAATTATTTCCATAAATCTAACAATATCAAGATCAGTGTATTTTAGTAATACTCTTTCATGTGCTAGCCAGTTTGCTTTCAATAACTCAATTCAGATTGCAGCACTTTCGTCAGTGAAACATCATTGAATAAAATTAAAAAAAAAAAAAAAAAAAAAAGAGTCCTTGAATCTTAAAACCATAGATCTACTCTAATCCCAGCAAAGGCAACTAGTCAGTTCAAATGACAAAACTTTATGGTATCTCAGGAGTAAAAAGAGTCTGAGTTCACACCTCTGGAAACTGACAGACACATGCTGCTTTAAACATCAAAAGACACAAGACTCACTGTGCTACTATTGATTAATACCCTTTAAGCAAAATGCAGGAGATGTTATTTTGTATGAAAGTGATCTAGCATACAGTGTCTGAACCAAGTGTTTAAAAACACCACTGAGTCAGGTCAGTTAAAAAAGCATTCCTCTAGGAACTTTATCACAGTTAAAATCAGCTGGCTGGAGAATAGTGCAAAATACAGTATCGTTATCATGAAATAAGCTAAGAAAATACAGACTGAAGTTCCTGGTATGCTTATCTGTATTGCTTTGTTTGGTTCTGGGTATACCTTCCTCATAGGCCACTCATATGAAGATTTAAAAACACTAGTTCCACTCATGAGTGTATACTGGTCTGGAGCTGGACTGCTACTCTTTTAAAAGCTTATACTTTGGAGAAGTTACTTAAAGGCTCTTAAAAAAAAAATGAAAAAAAAGAAAAAAAAAAGGAAGAGAAAGAAAGAAAGAACACACACACACACACACACACACTGAAAGGAGAACATTTTTTGCTGAACATCTTTTTCTGTGTAGGCTGGAAGTCATGTATTCCTGTACTGTAACTTCTAAAAATTGCTGAACTGTTTTCCTTTCCAGCACCAACGGATGAAGTCTGAAGATTGACCAGTTCTCTAAAGACAAAACAGGGTGTCACTGTGGTATGTAAAATCTCTCATTATTCACTGGTCGAGAACTTAGCTTTGTCAGCAGTACAAACTGAATCTATATATGTACAAGCTGCTAATAGTCTTGTGCTTCAATTATGGTTTCTCCTGGAATACATTTAGCTTGATTCAGCTGTAACTATAGAAGATGGCATTAATGAAACCAAGTGTTGAACTGGTAAGGGAAAGACATTTAAAAGATGGTAACACACAATTTACTCAACAGTAAACCAGTCAAAGTGTAAAGTGGTAGGAAATATCTTAACCTTCCCTTCCTCACTCCCTCCAAAAAAAGACAACATGGAAAAGAGAATACCCTTCTCAGAAATTTCCTTAATAGTGCAGACTACAGAAGAACAAGGTAAGCAGCGAGAAAAGAGGAATTATAACAGGTTGAGAATTACAATGGGACATATATAAGACTCCAGAGTCTATTTTAAATCCTCTTCCTACACATCTTCAGGGCACCTTTTGCTCAGAACACTACTTCTTTGCACATTCCAAAGGAATACTTACTCCTGTCAGATCCCTCTGGGATTGCAACTCCCATGGAAAGCATACCAGCCTTGAACTCTACAAGGTTTGTCTTTCCTCAAATTTATTTCTGTGTCTAGTATTTTCTGTTCAGATATTTCTTCACTATGACCACCTTGCCACCTACAGTTCCCTCCCACCAAGGAAGAAAAGGCCTATCCACATATAGTTTAGCAGTCTGAAAAGAGGGTATTTTGTCACACCGTAAGAATTTGCAGTACCTGAAGTGAATCAGTTGCATCATTCACTTGGGGAAAAAAAAAGAGAAAAAAAGAAAGAAAGAAAGAAAAAAAAAAAAAAAGAACTCTTTCATACAACTCTTACAGTTGTATGAAAATGCTAGTCCAAGGATACAAGATGTAGAAAACATTACTATTATTGTCTCTCAACATAATACATAATATCCCAGAGTTATATTGCTTCACTAACAAAACGGGAGGAAATAGTGGAAACACAAGTTTCTTATCAGAACAAACCCTTCTACAGCTAGGGGAAAAATGAGTCGTCTGCATTCATGTAAACTCTCGTTGCATGAATGTATCATGCGTACGCCCACCTTCAGGAATTCTAATATACATCTACAAATTATTTTGTATTACATTTTACTTAAAACATGAACAGAACTGAGAGTACCACAGTATCTGGCCCATTAATCTGGTACAACTTCAGGTATAAAAGCATACTAGAAAAAAGAAAACTCCCCTCACATCTGCCTTTTAAACCAATCCTTTCCAGAAGAAGCTGTTGCAATTTCTTTATTACTCTAGTCTTTGACAACCAACTTAGTGTTTTTCAACATGGAGATAAGCCCTGCAGAATTATGAGCATTCTGAATGCACTACTGAGTTAGTTTCAAACATAATGTTTGAGTGGCAAATAAGTATGTAATTTTGTAGGCTAAAAACAGGAAAAGTGATTTATTATACCTTACTTTTATTCTTACAAAGAATATGGTATATAGCATTTTCTCAGGAGATCTGACAGGATTAACAGCTTTTCTAATCCTGATTTAAGACTTTCAACACTTTTGGGTTTTATTCATGGACTTGAAAAAATTCCAGTGAAATTTCAGATTCCTCTGTAATAAATTTAAGACTAAGCTTGTTTTTCTTATCTAATTTGCATGTTTTCATTAAATAGTACATCAATCCACAAAGATCTGTGTACCTCAGACTGTAAATCAGTGTCCTAAACAATCACCTGTGAAAATGATTATACAAAGATATTTAAACTACTTAACGAAAAAAGAAGGGGTATTGTTTCATTATAATGTCATTACACCTTTCAGAAACTACAAAAGGAGAAAAAGAAACAGTATCTGCTTCTGAAGCAACTGATCTCATCTTGTTTTCTTAAAACAACAAGGCCATTGTCCCAAAGCCAGCACTGTAAATCCAGCTGCTTCCAAAACAGCTGTACAGCTTCTTCATTATATGGCATTAAATGGCAAAAGCCTTCTCAAACACAACACCCAACTTCTTTTATTTCCTGCACCATGTCAAAGCTCTCATTAAAATAAAGAAACTAGAACTGATTCAGGTCTAAAGCTAACATTAAAAAAAAAAATTTGGATAAGGAATTGTTCTTGAATGAACTTCTCCTTAGCTTCATTTTTTTCCCTCTTAATAATACAAATTAATTTACACTGCCAGAAAATGGTAGACATGTCCTTGGAAGTAATGAATGCAACACTGGGACTATTTTTAACAGTAAGACTTCTCTAGTGACATCATTGGAAGGAATGGGGCAGCAAAAAACGTACTGGAATCAGGTAGAAATACTGAAAACACTTCTTCACTCAATCCTGTTCTGGCACCACTGAAGTTTCATTTGTGTTGCCTCTTCTGCATAAAAGTGATAGGAATTAATTGTTGCTTTTTAGTTACTATATGAGCAAAGGAGCTAAATTACCTTCAAAATAATTCTTGCCTATAGAAAGCCAATACAAGTTCTCTATACAACACAATGCAACTTTCACAGTAGCATTTGAATTTTTACATTTCATTTACTTCAAATGCCTAAAATTTGTAAGTAACTACAACAAGAAAAATTCTATCCTAGTGAAGAAGCCAGTTTTGCTATCTACTGCAAATGCCATTCCATTTACAATACCATTCCGTTTTAGTGCTGTAGTCTGCCTATCATTGCAATTACATCTAAAGAAGCTTCCTTTTCACCTCACTTGATCTTCCAACTTACACACATTCAAAGAATGCAAGATTTGGTGGGTTTGATACTTATGTGGGCAGTAGAAAAAACAGACAGAAATATCTTTTGCTTAGGAAAAAGAAGAAAAGAAAACCTTAGTAATCATAAAGAAACTGAAGAAGTTGTAAGATCCTATACTGTTTCACAAGCCATTTTGGTAATGACTTACACAAATGGTTATTAATAACTGAATGTTTTACCTCGGGCAATTACACAGTGGAATGGCCACTCAGCACCTTACCTGCACGGTGACAGAATTTCTATTTATCATCACAGAAGTATAAGTTATTGCTTCCCTCTCCTCAATTTTTACAGATCTCTGAATATCATTGTTTTTCCTAGTGCATGGAAAAAAAATTTAAGTCGATCTTAAAATTTTAATCGTAATAATCTTCAATTTTAATAATCTTAAATCTGAGAATGTTTCTGTCTTTCAGGGGTACATAAGAAAAACAAGCTAAGAGAATGTGAAAGAAAACAAAAGAAACCACAAGATTCAGAAATTTGTTTTAATTACAGTCTGTAATTACAGACTGTATTTTCAAGATCAACACTGAATATTGCTAACAGTGATTTGCCTATGTTACATATTCTGCAGGAATATGCAAAACCAATGTAGACTTGCTCACTGAGAGCAACAGAACCTAGGTGCATAACCTAGACAATTCTCCTCAGAACAAAGTCTTCCCACAGACACTGAGTCTCTATGGAATTTCTAGTGTTCAGTCTTTCCAAAGAATCAGGATCGTTTATTAAAAAGATAAAATTACAGGCTATTTTCAAAAATTAGGGCCCCTCAACCTATTCCTAAAGTGCCAATGTTTCTCAGCCAACCTCGTACGATGAAGTAGTATTGTATGTTTACCAACTTGCATGGAAAAACTAAATTTTAACAGAATAAACTGCCTCCAGTAACTTCTCAAAGTCTGGGATTTAGACAACTGTTTCAAGCAACATCTTACTCAAAAGTCAGGTCTCTTTTGTGCCTTCCCTGTTAGTAAGTTTGCAGGTCAAACACCTTGACTTCAATACCTGATACTCAGAGGATACAAGTCTACCACAGGAAGTGTTGTATTTATGTAATTTTTAACTCAGACTATAGCAGCTCATGCTTTTAACTCTGAAAATCTTCAGTCAACAAGGCAACTGTACTGCCAAAACACTGGCAGAAACAACAGAACAGAAAGAAATGAGGACCTCACCCATCTACTTTCTCTTTTACTATGTGTGTTTAATGAAAAAGTTCATTTCCAACTCTCTGAAAGCCCTGAATATTTTTTAAAGTACGTTTAACTTGAGATAAGCTAGTGCACAATCATTATTAAAATGGGATTCCAGAAAGGTGCATTCTTTTACATTTAGCTACGAAGAGATGCCATTAACTATGCATGAGACCATGCCCTCCTGAAACTTAACACACATTTGCTGCAATGTTGCATACAAGATACTTTGAAAAAATGATATAAGCTAGCCTAACAGATTTGCTTCAATTAAAGATCTAACTAAAAGTCTGTTTCTGCAAAGTTCTCAGCAGTACTTCAAAGCGTCTGCCATGCTTGAAGGCTCTGGTATAAACAAGTAAAACGTCCAATAGCTTGTTAAGCCAGGCCAGGACCTACTGTAGGGATTCCAAAGCTTTAAGCAAATGGTCCATTGTCTACTCTTTCTCACTCATCTCAGTCATACAATGCCACCTGAAAGAAATTCTGAACTGTGGATAGTAAGTCACACAAAAGATGGCAAAAATAGGCTTAGAATAAAAACCCTTAAATCTGTAAGAATCTGGAAAATTTGCTTGATAGAAAACCTGTCCATTCTTTGCAGTCAAAAACAAAGCCCTCAAACTAAAGCCCATTTCAGATTTAAAGCAAAGGGGGGCAAAAAGGAGAAGTTTGCGAAGAAGATACAGACTGCTTTGAAAGGGAGAACAAATCTCTGTATAGACTTGGTACTGTGTCTGCTAGACCCAGCCTACAGGTCTTCCAGTGCTGCTGAGCATGCTTATTGTTTGGTTCCTGAATAGTAATAGAGACAGATGTGTCTCTGAACGAAATCACATTTCTACTGAGTCATGACTACTGAAAGGCTTGGCTTCCCTTCCTCATCTCCTTTTCCTCTAAATTCCAGAATGCAAAAATACATCATAATTACACTTAAAGTAAATGAGTGTACATAAGCAAGCAGAGAAGTAATCTCTTCGTCACAATTCAATGAATGATTATTGCCACAAAATTCTCACTGTATCAGCTTGCAATTAAAACCTTCAACAGAAAAATATTCAGACTTTATTCCTTGAGTATTAGTGTTTGAATAAAGTTCAGAATCTACCCTTTATCATTTGGAAACTTTATTTCTAAGTAGATGAACTTTTGAGGGTGATGGAAAAGTAATTTTATTTTAGTAAATAAGTTACATTAAATAAAATAATGAAGATAAATCATGATTCAGCATAGCTTTTAAGTTTTGTTGCCGAAGGTCTGCTGCAAACATGAAGAATTAATCACATACTTTAGATGGCTGATGACAAGCATAGGTTTCTGTTAAATTTGCTGAATGTTTTATACTGTTTTTCCATATTTCTGAGCAATTATTAACAAGCTTTTCTTTAGATTTGAATAATTTCCTGCAGCACTCACAACTAAAACACTATAGCATCATGCCAGTGCACAGCAACCAAAAAAAAGGGAAAAAAAGAAAAAAAAAGACTCTCCATAACAAGAATGAATTTATTTTCCCTCCCTCAGAGCATTCAGTGTAAACAAGAATAAACAACTTAGTTGCCTGTAACCAAAAATTCATTGCATGAGGAGCATTCATGCTTTCTATTCAGCAACTGCAAGTACTGGAGCAACCTACCAACAGATTAGCAGCACACTATGTTTAGCTGTAACTTTCTCCCAACAGCCTACCCTCCACAAGTAGGAAGCCTGATCTCACGGTCTTGCTGAGTTTTATCCCTCATAGTGTTCCTTGGAAAGAGTATATTTACAAAGATGCTCTAAGAAAACCTTCAGAGATAGCAGCTTATGAGGAAGTAGTATGTCTCTCCAACTTGATTTACTGTATTTGGAGTTCTTTTTTTTCACAACACTGCTTGAAAGATTAGCCTTCTTCCCCACAGAAAAGTAAGATTGAGTAAATTAGACTGCCGAAGGAGAAGACATAAAATCGTGGTGGGATTAATAGTACAGTTAGCCTTGTACTTCACTCCAGGCATACAGTTTTCCGTGTCCATGATTTTAGTTTGATGCAATTCAAATGACAACATTTTTTTAAAATCATGAAGTAAAGGTTTGCACTCTGAAGCAGAACTGCTATACGTGGTACAACATGGCAAAAACGGTATGATCGCCAATAGAAATGAAACTATTCAGTTTGCAATTCCTGCAATGTCTTTTGCATTTTTACAGTATTATTGCCTTCTGGTACAGCAAACCACAGAAATAGGTTTCTGCAAGGGAGAACCCTGCATAGCAGCAGCAAAATAGTAATAGCTCTGCAAATTTTTGATAGGTACACAGAATGCACATTCTCACAATGTTTTCTCTCTATCCACTTGTTAACGCAAAGAACAAAATGCACAAAGACACAAAATAAAGTATTAATTGCTGGCGATTAGCTTCTTCTCCAAAACATTTGTATTAACACTGTGTCAGCAGCACACAGTTCTTCAGGCAGCTTTTGTTGTAAATGGAAGCAAACAATTCATAACAAAACACTTATATAACCCTTTCTTTCCATTTATTTTGAACTACTACAACAAGCAACTCGCAGTATTAATTTTGCTTAATATTAAAAGTTTACTCCCAGGCAATTTATCTCCCTTTCAAGATATCTTAGGATTGTCTGGATACATAGACCACATAGTACTTTTCTGAGTCTCCTGGCTGAGTAAACGTAACTCATGTTTCCAGTGATATTTGGAAGTCTCCCAGATTTGCTTCCAATACCTTCTTCAGCATTCACTGTAATTTCATAATAATAGTGTAACTCCATACACTGCATTGGAAAATATTTCAGAAGATTGAAGTCAAAAAGGCAAAGGATAGCAAAAAAGTGAAAGGGAAGGAAAAGTGGCACCAAACTGGACCAAGTGGACCTTGGAGAGGTCCAAGGACATTATTTGGACTTACATACCGCGCTAACACCACTATACACCTTCCAGACCATACGCATCCCATGACCAATAGAAGCAAAGGCAGACTCCTTCAGACAACTAAAATGTCGATCTGAATACAAAGATTTCTCACAGTCAACTAGAGTCAACTATTTCCTAGATTTTCTATTCTTCAAAAGAATTTGCAGCCACTGGCTAGAAAGCCTGATCCTCTTACATGACTTCCACCATAGATGTTTTATGTTGATTTTTCTGCAAAAAGAACACAGCTAAAATCGTATTTATTAGAGAATTATTTTGACTGATGGTTAAATACAATTGAGCTAACCAACAAACAATTTAGGCAAGCAAATAGTGTTTCCTCTCATCCAGCTGCCTTGTGTCTGAGGAGGGAACATATGACATCCAGAAGCATTGCTTGATACAGGGGAGGAGCCCTTCCTTGAAGTACTTCACTTTGAAGAGATCTACTGCTCCAACAGTATTTGGTAAACAAAAGCCTGTTATCTAACAATCACCTACAGTACATCCAATATTTAATTGCTCCGTTTTGGTGATGTAACTCAAGTTTAGTTCAGGCAAAAAAAAAAAAAAAAAAAAAAAAAAAGTTTAAGAGAACAAATTTAGCAACAGTTGGGTGATTTTATCTGCGGCAGATTCAGGGAACACTAATACCAACTCAACTCCAGAAGGAATAACCTCAAGAAGAAGGGCATGTAAACCAGCTGAAGATGATAACATCTCTAACTGCTCCACCCAGATGCAGAAAAGATTGCTCACATAGCCTCAATTATTACAGGACGTAAGGCTGGAAATGGAATCTGGCTGTTACAGTTCCCACTCATTTCTCTGGTCCAATGATCAAAACTCTTGTACATCATAAAAAGCTGCACCTATATTTCAAAGTAATGTTCCCTGACACTCTGCTATTAGTTTGCAAGTCAAACAAGGCCTTGAAAGGAATCCCAACATCTAACACAATATATAAAATTTATACAAAGTAATTACTGCATTTTTCCCCTATAATACATGGGAATTGTATAATAAATGGGAATTTAAATTACAAAAATGGAAGTGGATCAAATATGAAGTTACTCTTTCAGAATAAGTCTGTTACATTGATACTAATTTCATGCACTTTATGCTGTTTCTGTAAAACAATTTTAATGCACTGTAGGATAGTGGATAACCCCAGGTAAAAAGAAGGCAACAGAGGTTTTTGCAAGTAAGGAACAACCAGAATTTTCATCACCTGAAAATAACAATGATCTCATACTGCCATAGCTAACGTAGACTTTGTGACAATCTGCTGGCAAAACACTAAATAGTACCACATTAAAGCAAACCATCTCTATTGTTAAGCCCTATACAGACTGAAAATTATGGTACCAGCAGAGAAACACTCAGGCTACTATACCCCAGCTAATCTTACCACAGCCACACAAGCATTTACAGTCCCTGGTGACCACAAGGCAATGACAGTTAAGAGCAGGTTGTTGATTATCAAGTCACACTATCCTACCCCTCTTTCAGGCTTCTAATATCCAGGTGAGGTCAGCTAATGCATACTACCTTGTGTAGCAGCTGGACATAAGCTGGACCCAGTAAAGTCAACTGGCAAACTCACCCTCAAACAGCCACCCCACAGCTCTCCTCACAGCCGACACCACACCACCACCCGCCCGAGAACCTTCCAGAAAGGCGGGCGGCGACCGCGGCGCCAGCCAATCGTCAGGCGCCACAGGAACTCGGGCCAATCGGGATCGGGCATTCTCCGCACGCGCTGCCGCGTCTCGAGAGGAGCCGTTAGGGGCCGCTGCCCAGCCGCGGGACGGGCGTCGCGAGGGGAGCCGTTAACAGCCCTCTGCCCCCTCCTCAGGACGGGCATCGCGGGTGGAGAGTCCTTCCATTGTAGGAGCATTTGGGGATGGCTACTTCCAGTGTGAAACGGCACGTGTGAGAGCAAGGACAGTCCTGAGCACCCGCGAGGGCCCTTTCAGGCACGCGAGCAGCACTGGACCTTCTGGAGCAGCAGCAGCAGGACAAGAACAGATCACGACAGTGAAAGGTGGAGCAGGGAACAACACGATGGGATATCACTAAAGAAGACAGCTGCATGTGGTAAGAAAGCAGGTTGCTACAAAAATGCATCTTCAGAGAAACCATATCCCTGAAGCTGTAGTGGATGATCAACCTATGTCAGTCTTCATCTCACCTGATGGGAGCAGCACCTGATCTTCACTAAGCATTTGTTAGCACTCAATTACTTCTAGAATGCAGATTTAGAAAGATTTCTCTCTCTCTGTTAAAACTTTATCTGTACTAGAAAATCCAACAAACAGAACTAGGCTGTTTACACATATTTATTCCAATTTACTTACCAAGCAATTAACTTTTGTTAGTTATACTAAAATACTAACTTTTCCTCAAGCACAGGATGTCTGTTTATAGAGGGAAGAGGTTATCATGGCATTGATCTGGCAATTGAATTGCACCACAGGAATTCTTCAGATCAGTTTTCTCAGGTAAAAACATTGGTTAGGCCACCTAATCAGGATGCAGAAACAAATATATTACAAGCCAGCTGTTTTAAGTATTGCACATACATCTTGAATGGGAACCAAAACTGCCTACAAATTGTGTTATTCTGATGAATTGATAATTAATGTATTTAATATTAAAGAAGATAAAGAAGAACTGGGAAACTTTTTCTGTTTCCTAGTTAAGAATATGCTTATACAGCGGGTCTGTCTATAACACAACACTTGGGAAATAAGGGTAGATTCTGCCCCCAGAAGAAAACTACAGCCCTCTTTCCACAAAGAAAGAAATTGCAAGAAGAATAAACTGCAACATTTTGTAGCGATGGTCTTTCATTGTATTTAATTAATAAATACACAGAAAATCAGCACATGCACAGTCTGAAAGTGGTAACTGCTCTGTACAAAACATGCAATTTCTGTTTCTTTGCAGTCTGGTCTCCCCATACTTTTCCTCATTAGATCACCACAGGATCATTAATTTTACTGCTACTAGTTTATAAAGCTTAAACAAAATCTGCACAAGTCATGAACCATATCATCTTTCTCTTCTATTTCCTTAACCCATTTTACTTACAGAGACATTTCAAAACTTTCTTGCAACAGTTAAAGTCCTTGGATATCATTAGGGGCAGCATACCTAATGGCTATCAAAACAACATGTATTTCCAATTGGAGCACGTCTTCTCTGACATGAGATCTCAAAACAAAAGACTGACCTGCCTGGGTCTTTGATCAGTCTTGCCATAAAGAGATCTAAAGAAAATCCATTTACTCGGTATACAAATTGCATGGAACATCAAGGCAGAGCTGTAGGAGCCCTACTGAATCAGACAGAGGGCTATATAATTGTAAATAACATAGCACTGCCACTTAGGAACCACTGATGATAATCTCTTGCAGCTGAAGCCTCCACTGAGGTGTCTTTACAGGCATCTGCTTTTAATTACATACGATAGTACAATTAACTTCTCTTTTAGGAGGCTATGGTTTGAGAGATATTTGGGTAATAGGGAGAGAAGGAAGATGTTTTTATACAAGATGGGACAGTGTGTGGCTGGGAGCAAGGGAGATGGGAACATGTGTGAATGCTTTAGTTCTGGTGATGTTTTAGAGGCTGTGGTCTTACTTTTCCTTTGGGGAAACTTAGCTATAGTATTTCTGAATTGCAAATGTGCTTTTTAGGTCTGCATTGACCTAAATCCAACCATAGGTCTGGTTGAATGCTCCTTGCATTCCTTCTGCTTTCGAGCCTTGATATTAGATATTTACACATGTGCTAAACCTAGGTGATTAGTTTCGTTGAACTTACCTCCTTAGAACAGCTTCCTTACACAAGTGCCTAAACCCTCTCATCTTCGTTACTTTTAACAGCAATTGCTATCAGATTGAGTTGGCCTAAAGATAAATGTATGTGACAGCTTTGCAAAAGTCATGTTAACACATACAATTAGGATTAAGATTTAAGTTAGTACTAACAATAATACAATAGGTACACGCATATCTAATCAGGTCCTTAAACACTGTGGCCTTGAAGCTGGGAACATGATTTTATGTACTTCTTGACATTAGACATAAACATAACAGTAATAATACGAACTTAAACTTTAAGCAGCAGTAGTAATTTTCAGTTACTTTTCATCTATGCTGATTGCAAAAGAGTGCAGCTCCATTAATTTAAAAGGAATTACTCCTCTGTTCACTGGAAGGCAAGTAGCAGAACATCTGGGCCTACAAGCTTTAGCAGCAGCAGGCATATATGGGACTATGTTATGGATCCTGAAAAGAAGGTTGAAGCGTCTCCCTCCCCCTAGTTTAAAGTTATCCTAGATAAGTTTTACAGATAGTTGCACTTCAAAAAAACAAAAAAAAAATCTCCATGCAGACATGCTTTTTCTGCTAACTACTGGAAGTTTCTAGTAGCTATTCCCCCTCCATATCTACCTTTCTTACATTGCCTTAAAAATTACTTTTTCAAAATTTAAAGCAAAAGTTTGATAAATTTAATAATTGAGATTGTACTTTCATTTTGATTTCCTTGTACTCTAATATAAACTCTAGGGAAAAGTACTGAATACAAAGTTTAGGTTTTTGGTGGGGATCTTTTTCTAATCTCCTTCCCTATCTAAAATTGCAGCACAGCTAGATACACCACCTTGTAATTAAGGCTGAGCTCTACAAAAACTTTTAAACAATGTTATCTATGTTTACCATTACCAGTCATATTAATATCAGTGATCCAAATATTTTAAATATTAACATAAATCCATGCAGGATTGGTGTCCATAAGTCTTGCCCAGGACAAGCCTGAGAAAACCCACCTTCCTCCTAACTTGGTCTCATTCAACAAACTCTTAACTTCCATAAGGGAAGAGCTTGTAAGCACATTTTCAGAATCTTATTCTCTATGCTTTTATGATACCTACCTGATCAATAAATCCATATTATAAAATTAATACAATTTGAAATTCTGAGAATCCTTCCTCCAGTTAATATGAAATAAAATTAGGGGAATAAAGTTTTTTAATATTTCTGCTAGGCTCTTCTGGACCTCTTTGCTGTTGGGACAGTTGCACACTCCCCACTACATGTTTCTGTACCTCCCACATTTCTTTACTTCCTTGAATCAATATCTCTTTGTTTTCTTTCTCCTTACTCGGATGCTGAAAGGATCCAGATTTATATCTTTTCTAACCTTCTTTCTACTTTTTCCTTCAAATTATTCACTCCTAATTCGGCTGCAACCTAGAATCCCACCACTCCTCAGTCTAACCCTCAAGTCCAGGACTTTGTATGTGCTCATCTCATCTCCTCCTCTCTCACTCTCTCTGACTTTGTTAGTTAACACCCACTGTCCTTTTGCTGACCCAAGCTTGTCACCTCATAATCAGCTATGACTCTACTTTATCCATTTCTTTTTACCACCAGACATTAGCTAATTCCTGCCTGTATTATATCATCTCTCAAAATTTTTTTCTCTTAACCATTATTGCCAAAATCATCCATACCGAGTTAATTTTTTGCCTCATCCCCAGCAACTGTGTGTGTGAATCTTGGCCATACAGTCTTTCTCCTTTTGCTGCATCTAAATGCAAATGCAAAATTATTTTGGTTTTTTGCTCTTCTCTACTGCAGCATCTCTACTTCCTCCAAAAAACAGCAAGTTTCTCTTGCTAATCATGCTTCTCCTTTTATTTCGTGACTTGCAAAGTACTGTGAAATAAATTAATTAAAAAAGAAGAGTTTTAACATGCGCACATGCGTGAACACACGTTGATTTATTCTAATCAAATGTTCATAGGCAGGAATGACAACCATTTTCACATACCTGTGTTCCTGGTTTTTATTTTCCAAGACTGGGGGTGAGGATGAGGGAATATATAGAGGATAAAGAAAATCCCACAATAAATTCTCTTAGTTTCATCAGGAAAACAAAGTAGTTTGTTTCATATCAGGTGTATGTTTTATTTGATTATGTTTTTAATCTTTTAATAAATTCAGCTCAAGCCTCTGAAAGAACATGTCAAGTATGTAACTGAAAACAGTTTAAATGAAATGTTTGACTTTTTAAAAATATTTCTCAGCCAAACTATGCACTTAATTGAACTTCATGCAAAACCTACTTTTTGGGGAATAAACTGTTCACATATCTTGCCATAACCAGATTTTATTAGAACGTTTCATAGGATTTTTGCCTTGAATACATTCACATTAAAAGTCATGCAAGTCAGATGAATGTATAGTATATTCTCATCTTAAACTATTCATGTTTCATTTGAAATGGGAAATTGACTGGAAGAAAATGAGGTACTGTTTGGGGGTGTCTTTACCATTGAACTGGTGCAGTTACCTATACCAACTTTGCCAAGGAAACATTGACTCTAAACTAGTTCCCAGTTCCTCTTCCACTTTCCGTGGTGTTTAACTTACATTGGTAGATAGCTGCCTTCCCGCATTTATCATTGCTCAGTGAAAGCATTCAGTAAGCTGTGCTCACCGCTATCTTCAGGTGTACGTAAGCAAATGCCATCTGGACGGCAGGCTGCTTGACCAGGTGGGCCGAGGGCGCAGCGGGTGTCCCCCTCGGACCCGCAAAGCCGCCCCTGCTGCTGAGAAAAGACAAGGCAGATGAAAGAATGAGCCAACACAACTGCTTGAAAATTCTCTGGAGCTCAATCCTGTAGATTAACGCCTGTTAATCTACAGGCCTAGATAATCCTGTAGATAAATGCCCGTTAATTCAGTATGTCCTTAGGTAAAGATCTTTTGACTATCATGTAGTTATCTTCACCAGCATTTTTAATACAATGAAGCTTTATGGAACTGGGTTTCACACACACAAAACATTTTTAGAAATTCTGACCTTCATTTTGAATATATTTGGCCTTCCAGATAGCCTGCATCAGTCCTTAGGTTTTATCTTCAGCCCTTGCTGAGATCTTTAGAATAGCATGTCAGTCTGCCTGAGTTTACGGTAGCAGCTAATGAACCCTATGCCTAAAACATATGCCTTTCTTTTTTCTGTACTTAAACATGATTTTAGTCCACTACACACTCTTCTTGGTAAGTCATCTTTATTTTTGCCATAATCAGATGTGTGAGTAATGTTTTGTGCTTTATAGGCATTTCTTCAAGGACAACAACATTATCTAACACTTACAAAAATATTTTTACCTAATGTTTGTTATATAAGGTAAGAGTACCTTAGCAATTCTTTCATGAATCTTCAAAGAGGTAAATTGCTTTGCTGATATCCTTAATCCATACTGTCATGACTTCAAACACACATGAATTTAGTACTAGACCTGTAAATAAAATGGTTCTGGAACATTGTTACAACAGTAACTTGTCAAGTTGCAGATATACACATGAGAATTTTAATTTTTGTCTTTTTATATAACAAGTAGAGACCCGCTAGAGGAAAGAGCATGGTGTAACATGCCCTGCTACCAGTGCTCAGCTTCTTTTTCTACATTTTCATAGCCTGGACACACTGCTGTGTTGCCCCACTTACTCATTTGACAGTTACACCACTGAAGTCAGGAGAAAGGCTACAGAGCAGGAAAGATCACAAGCTCACATACATGTTGGAAATAGTATTTAGTAATAGAATTAAATACCAATGCACCTCCCCTACCCTGGATAGATACCACTCCAGAGAAGAAAAATACAAACCTATTTATCAGCCTCTCCCACATGCATCTAAGAAGTCTCAATGTTCTCAAAGGCAGATGAGTGCTTGGCAACAGAGATGCAAGCCTGATGCTCAGATCCATTTGTCCAGTGTCTTGATGAAGCACATGCTAATGAAGCATATGCTAAGCAAAGAAGTTTGACCCTCCAATGCATCATTTTATAAGAAATGATCTTTCCTGCTCTTCTTGAAATCCCCTAGTCAGTCCATCCAAGACAAGACCTGGGATTATGCCATTGTCCCATGCTAAAATTATGACAAAGCTTTACAAGGACAAGTGACTGATATGCCGTCAAATTTATTTTTATATATATAAATTTTTTATATATTTTAATTGCAGGTCACACTCAACTCTTTAATGTCTATGCAACATATCACTATTTCCAGTTTTTGGTTCTAGACAGTCATCATCATGAAAATGTGCTGGGAGATGCAGTTCCTGGTTTTGGCCATCAGGAGTTTGAATCATAGAAACATCTAGGTTGGAAGGGACCTTTGGAGGTCATCTCATCCAAACTTCTTTTGAAAGCAGGGCTTTAGATTAGGTTATCTAGGGCCCTGAAGCACTACTTAAAATTTTGCTGTGAACAGTGGAGCAGGCCAGAACTAAGGCAAAAACATGTTTACAAGTGCTTTAACTAGGCTTGACAAAGGGCTAGCCGCAAAAACAAACACACCCCACAATACTCGCCTTCTAGGTTTACATTCTGGGGTTTTGATTTCTGTAATACTCAAATGCAAAGAGGTAGAATCTGGCTGTATGTCAGCATTTGAACAGGTAGGTGACCTTCTGTTGCATAGGTGAACACAGTAGCCACCTGGGAAAGGACAAAAAAACCTATGGAAAGGCAGCTGGACAATAGAGGTTATTAATAGAGAGAAACATCCATGCAAACACTGCTACAGTTTAATTTGGTTCAGGTCTAGTTTTACCTCTTCAGAGTAAACCGTTATGCGCTACTAACATAAAATGTCACAATTTGTAGATGCCCATCTTTATATACCAACAAAGTGGAACTTGTATTGTTATACACCACTCATATAAACAAACCTTCTGTGAGGTAAATCAGTGAAAGAAATTAGCTAATGACCTACAATTATCAACAAATCACAACATATGTTTTCTTACTGCGCTTTCTTCTGCTCTGCAAGTATTTATATAATGGCAGCGTTCCTGAAACAGTTTCTGAGAATGGGAAGGGTATATATAGTTCAGTACTTTTCTCATTTGTTGAGTGAATCTGATTTATATGTTGCCTTCATTATGAAAAAACATAAATCTGTCCTCAACATATTATAGTATATAACTTCAATAAAAAAACTTCTCAGAAGAATAATTTACGCAGAGCAAAAACATGAGTGTATTTTTTCAGTACAAAAGTTGTCCAACCTAGTTCTGAAAACTTCCCTTACAGAAGAAGCTACCTAGGATTGTTCATATAATTTATGAAACTGCGTAACCATCTTACATTTCAATATTTGAACCATAGCCTCGGAACAACAGGTATCATTTTGAGCAATCATCACATTTCTTCCATGTAAACCCATACTTGAACTATTTCATAGGCAGAATTAGAGCTTTAGAAAAAGTATGGGTTTGATACTGCTCTTCCAAGCCCGACAATCCTGAGGTGATAAGAGTTTTTTCTTGGAAGATCCATTTGATTTGCAACTGATTCCCAATGTATTTTATCTGGTTTATATAAATCTTCATCTCTGATTACTAGATTCCTTAGTTTCAAGAAATATCTGCATTTCTTAAACTACTTTTAATTCTAAACATTTTTAGATTTATTTGAACCATAAGCCAGTATTTTGTGGTGAATTACACATGAATAAAGTATATGTGTCATTATAAATGAAATTTAAAACTTTAAGAACATACTTTTGTTCATATTGATTTTCTTTTTGTATGAACAAGAAAGCAGTCATAAACCAGAGTTTAATTCAATATGGATCACTGATGCTTATAATAAATGGAATAGAATTTTCCTTTATGTCTCTATAACAAGAATGGACATTTTAGCTTTATTAGAATTAGTAATACAAACCATCAAATACAAACCTTGGAATGTTTTCCTAATTACCTATGAATTTTTTTAAAAGTACAGTTGTGGTGCATCATAGAAAAAGTAAGATATTTAGTTACATCTGATAAATCCAATGCTGCTTAAGAACGATTTCAATAGGGAAAAAAACAAATTTGTTTCATTTCAAATATTGGAAATAGCCTATTAGAAATATCAAGGCTTAAAAAAAAAATAAAAATAAAAGGCTTACAAACAGCTAAAATTTCTACTGGAACGTTCTTTAACAAAAAAATACATTTTCATTTGAGAAATGAAAAATGCAACAATATTTTCAACATTAATAACTTAAAAGGGCTAACAATTTTTTACACTGTTACTTGTAATGAAAAATAACCCTCAGTGCATATATTACTCTTATGTGTGTGAAAACACACACCCAGCTCAGATTAATTCTCTGATGAACATGGATTTGTTTTGTGTGTCAAGCAGCAGACAAGCAGGGGTCCCATAACCCCTATATCGAGTCCTCTTGCGGTGGCGAACGCCTTTGCACAGGCATGGGTTTGCTGGCACCCCTGTGCCTGTTCCCAAAGCGCCTGAGCTCTGTCCACGTAGGGCAGCACAATACTGCCCAGGGCCACGCAATGAAAGACACCCTTTCTGAACCCTGCTGTGCATTGTAACCAAGTTCTTCATCACCTCCCCTTTCACGCTGAGGTAGAAACGTTAATAAGGGAAAATGTTTCTTTCTACAGAGCGACAATACATTAGCAGGCCAGTATAAGTTTTTGCAGGAATATCATTCCTTTATTTTTAAGATATGCTTAATCAAGTTTAAAGTAAAAGATTTTCCCCTAAAGCTTTAAGTAGGATAAAGCAATCTCACTGGGCTTTTTATTTGGCCTTCACAGTACCATTTTGAAACAGTATTATTGTCTAGAGACTTTTATAACCTTTAGAACATTTTAGAAACAATTAAACATGCCTTTCTTAAAATAAAATCTTTCTTGCTCTATTCACTGCAAGACTGCTGAGCTCTCAGTTTTCAATGCCATAACTTTTACTTCAAGCAATAATTAAACCTGGGGAAAAAAAAAAAAGAAAAAAGAAACAATGGGGCAGCCTGCACTTGATGATTGCTGCTTTCTGTCTTCTTTGTTCCCCTTTAGTTTTTCCAGTTGTTTGAGGTTACTTTACAGGAAGCTAAACACAGCTGATCTGTTCCAGCACACTATGTTCCGCTAATGTCATTGAAAAGATACCACAGAAGGAAACTTGTTTAGGAGTGGATGTACAAGCATGCCTACCTATGTCCCCCAGCACTTCAACCATGTCTATATACGGTAACTGACTACCAAAACAATATCTGAAAAGCATTCTTTAATTCAAAAATAGACACCCCAAACTCAGTTTGCTTACAGGCTTTAAAATGAGTCGTGAAACTCATCAAGGCTTATCACTGTGAAATAAAAAACTACTATGATTTTATCCTGAAAGATGATGCAAAACTTTCTTCAAAAAACAGTGATGATCTACAAAAAAAATTTATTCAAACTTGAGATAGCAAGGCTAAAGTACAATGGAACGTAAGTGCAGCAATAACGAGGTTAGTTTTGCATCTGCTTTGACCCTCACAGCAAGCCGCTCGCACCCGGTAGCTTGGTCTTCCTTAACAAACAGTGCAGCCCAGTGAGATCAGACCTGCGTACTGAAACACTGAAGCTGAGGACCGACATCTACATTCTTTGGGTTTCACGATGTTTTATTCTGCACTAGACCCTATCTGGTTTTGTGGACTGAACGGTCATTGCAAGTTGAGTGGGGGTGTCCTGAAACACATCTAGTATCTAGTTTCATGCAGAAGATTCAAATTCAGATGCTCCAGAAATGCTCTGTGATGTAAACAAAGTGTCATAAATGGGGAAAAAAAACAATACAATTGCTTCAAAAACACAATCTCTGATCCTAAATAAAATCTTAGGGAAGTTCACGAGGAATACTATATGACAGCCTTTGGGAAGCACGTATACTGATAATGCCATTTATCTCCTAATGGGAGTGTTTATTAGATGAGCAGAAAAGAATTACAGTGGAAAAATATTTTAAAAAGCAGTATCTTTCTCTATTCACAAAGAACAAATGTAGATAAATATACAGTCAATCTAAATACAGTTTAATCTTTAAAAACACAGAATAGCTTTACCAGTGGGAGTCTTTAGAACTTCAGCACTCATTAACTGTCATTTGGTACTGCCTATACACAAATTTCAAACCCTAGTGCTTCCTAAATACACTTTCAAACTCCCATATCGTATCTGAACATGCAGTGTAGGGCTTATTGTAGGTGACAAGTACTTTGTAAAGTAATACAAGAAATACTTGACAAAATTAAAATTCAATTGTAAACATTCATTTAGCCTCGATCAAAGATCACTCCTTCCTTCAAGCAAAGCATTAAAAAAAGGTTAAAATCCTAGTTCTACAGAAATCAACAGGAGCAATTCCATTACTGATTTTACGGTACCTAGGGTTTTATACTAAATAGTTTAACATATAGGCCTCTGCTAAAAAAACAACAAAAAAACAGCAAAAAGGCAACTGTGGCCTTTCCCATACAGTTAGCACTCTTCAGGGCAGTTAGAGCTACTCTGCTCCAGTGCTGCTGCTGCAGGTTGTCTAACTCTTCTCCCCAGAGATACGTGGTCATCCCTTGTGGCCACCTCTGGCCCTGGCTTTCACCCTGCTGCCACAGCAGCCCACAGCAGAACTCGCCAAACGGCAGGGCCAGCAGAATCGTGCACAAGGCCATCGCTCCCCGTCAACCCCGCTCTGCATAAATACACACAGTGACAGGCTTTCCCTAGTGACTCCTACTGGGGTCAGTTTAAAGAGATGCATGTTAAATTGTCGAAAGGTGGTTTGCTTTAAATATGGAAGGCAAGCTGAAAACGCCAGACTATATTCTATAGACCTGAGAAAATGGAATGCTTAGACTATAAATTCAGTTTCAGTAAAACATACTTACAATGAAAAAATGTTCTATGAGCACATAATCTTATTTAACTTACACCGCACACAATTTTTAAAACATAGTCCAACCTAAGCACTCTTAAAACATCTCTTGCTGAGTCGTAGCTCCAGAATAAAGTGTCAGAAATCAATAGTTACTTTTTTAATGAAAGTTGCAGGGAGAGGACCAGAATCAGATACATTAGCTGCCGTCAGAACCTCTGTTTCTACATCCTGGGCTAGAACATGAGCAGGTCATTCCATGTGTGACCAAAGGAGTCCTTCTTAGGACATGACATTCTCAATGCCTTCAGCATCGTAACAGCATGTAACCTGCTTTCTAACATGCTGTATGCCATTACCCCTTCTGATAATGACAGCCTTTGGACTTACCTGCTGACACAAAAACATAGAGATTTGATATGCTCTAGATCAAGCATTAACTACCACTGAGCAGTCTTATTTGCTACTAAGACAGGCTTGTTGAGCTTTAAAAACAGTTTCTTGGTAACAGGTCTCAGCAAGGTAGTAAGTGATGTTATCTTTTAACCATAAAACTCATTCAAAATAAATAGAAATCTAAGACTTAATTTCTGTGCTTCTGGTCCATTCCTTGTGGTTCAACAGAGGCTGTTAGGCTAAAACGTTTATTTAAAACGTTGCTTTATTAGGGTACAGTCTCTGAATATCTCAGAAAATGCAGTTCTCTCTTGGCTTTTCAGACTATATATATTAAAATATTATTTCATAAGTAGACACTAAGGACTGCAAGATTAGGTAGCCAAGGTCTGAATATGCTCCAAAACATAGCAAATGTTTCCATTTTGTTAGGCATTGAGGATTTTTAACATCTTGTCAGATTAGCTCCTGAGCTGTCACACTTTTTAAGGGAAAGAAATTTAACTTTATATATTTAAAAGGGTATTTTTCATTTAGATGACTACAAACAACCTAGCAATCTCCTTAGGGGAAGCCTGTAAGGATCTAAGAAAATTAAAATATTATAACTGCTAAGACCTAGATATTTTTAAAGTAATACAAAAGAGGTATATTCTGTGGATCCACAATATCTGTTGAACAGCATGAGTAAAAGAGCAAGTGAGACCAAGAAAGAAAAAGAAAATGAATCTCTTTGGAAGCAAGTCATTCCAAAAAGTAAATTGATAAAAGTGCTAGAGACATGCATATCACTAAAGACAAAATAATTCTAGCATTTAGATGATGAATGGAAAGATGTATCCTATAGTTTTGTTTCTTTTTTTTTTTAAACTTAAACTATAGGCATGGTGGAAAACATTAATCCTCTCCTATCTTTCCTTTTGCATATTAAAAGATTGGCTGCCTCCACGCGGCCTGACTCCTCACAGGTATAGCCTGTAAGTTCCTCATACAGATTCCTAACACAATTATGAATACTCCTCCCCCTCCTCCACAGTTCACAGAGCTTGGTTTGAGCTCCTGAACCTCTTGGTGTTATGTCTGACATCCTATCGTAATAAAACCCTGTTGGTAAAGAATAAGACCATAAGATGAAGTAATGCATTGACCACATCCAGAAGGCAGGTTTTCCTGTTTGTGTCTGACGCGTATCAGAAACATCACTATTTGGGCATCGATAAAATGGTGTGGTCAGGCTGGGGAGTATGTAAGCATTGCTGCGTTGGTTTGAAGCAAACCTGTGCCCATCAGCTCAGTGCGACTGTGCTGCAGACCGGGTGCCTGGGCGCGTGCGAGGGCCACGGGCTCACTGTGCTGCTGGGTGCCCCGCCTGCCGCCAGCACAGCATGCAGGGTGCTGCAGGGGCTCTCTGTAGGGAGCAAAGCCCCCAGGAGGGACCACGCTGCATTTGGTTTCGACCTTCTTGCTCGACTCATTTAGTGACCCTGTACAGGCTCTGCGATCTGCTGGTGTTTGCAGCTTGCAGAGCTGGCTTGGGGCTGTGCTGGAAGGGAGACAGAGGGTGTGGGGAGACATCCTGCCCCCGGCATGGCCTGCGGGCTGCTCTGCCACAAGGGCTGTGGGCAGGCACCCAGGGATTAGAGAAGAGAAGGAAGAATCAACAGTGAGCACAAGAGTCTGTTGGGCTTCCTTCTTCTTTCCAACATAAAAACAGCAAATAATGGAGAGAAATGTGTACTAGGGCAACAGTGGGATACGGCCCTACAAATGAAGGGGAAAACAGATGACTGAATGTAGAAGCCATGGAACATGCATTATCCATGAAAGGATGCTTAGTAGAAGTTATTTATGTGTGAAATGAGCTCTGACAGAACTCCCAAGGGAGAAAAATCAGAAGATTAGAAATGTATCTCTGAAATAAATGATAAAAGAGTTAAGATGTGGCAGAGGAATAGACAAAGATGCTGTAAAAAAAAAAAAAATCAGGAATTGCAGGTGCATTTTAAGGTGAGAAGTAATCCATAGAACCAAAATCACAAGGAAAAAGTATCATCAGTCCTTATGAGCAGGATACTTTTAAATGAAAAAAAAAAAAGAAAAAAAAGAAAAAAGCAAAAAAAAGCAAATATATGCTTGTAATTTCAGAAGGTAAAAGTTATGAGAAATTGAAGTAGTGAGTGAACTGAGCTAGTAAGGGAGCTGAATGTGGAGGAAGCTCTACATTTAATCACTTTTTAGTCAAAAATTCCAAAAATACTTTCAAACTTCTACAAGAAGAAAAAAAAGAGGGGAGAGATCTTTTCAAGAGAGTTCCAAAAATCTGATTGAATGATTGATCAACACAAAGAAGGATTTGGGGAGAAAGTGAAGAGTTTTCTACTAAAACCTTAGAAGAAAAGAGCTTAGGAGAAAGCAAGGGGAAGAAAGGAAGAAAGAACCAATCAAAAAATGAATGACCAAATGAAAATGCTGGAGATGTTACCAAATGAAAGGATACAGTGGAGGTGCCAAGTTAGACTTGTAAAGAACCAAACATTAAAAGGTTCTTCAATTTTACAAATATGACAGGAAAGAAGGAAAGAAAAGTCACTACAGTACAGTGCGGATGGAATAGAAATTATAAAACGTCACAAATTGTCTGAAAACTGACGACACTCACTCAAAGAGGATTATCATCCTGAACACGGGAGCACAGGTGGAGGAGCAGTAGCACAAAATCCACCACATCTAAGCTCAGCAGGAAAGACAGAGCGGGCACGTCTGCTGGGCAGGGGCCGGGTACATCTCCTGGTCAGAATTCCAAAAGAGTTGGCATGTAAAAGAGCAGGTCTTGGACAAAAGCTTTTTTAAGCAGGGTTTGGGGTTTTTTTCTGAGCTTGAGGGGAAGGTGATACTGAGATTAGGAAGCATGGAGGAAGAGCTGAGGGCACTGTTCAGTCACAGGATGAATGGTAACCATTGGTGCTCAAGACCACACCCTGCGACTGCATTTGCTGCCTTTATCAGGCACAGCATTTCTGATGGTCAGAAATACGAGTGTCATCATGCAAGACACAGGCAAAGCGTTACTGTGAGCCCACCATACAGGTCTTACTGTCTGCCTGTGGGAAAACAGATAGAAACTGAAACAGATTCAGGGAAAAGTGACTAGGATGATCACAGGAACAGAGAGCCTATGTTTTCCTTAGCCCAGTGAGTTGAAAAGTACAGAAAAGGTCTTTGCTGTTTCAGAAAACACTGGGATGAGCCATGATAGAGGAGGACAAGGTGTTTTAGCTAGAGGGAGCACTGATCCAGAACAAATGGCTAGAACCTGGCAATGAGCAAGTTCGGTCTTGAAATTCTTCTATTTTCTAAATGATTTCTAAATACTTCCACAGTTCTGGCAGACAGCAGTATTCATAGCAAGAACCCAAGTAATTTTAAAGGGAAGCCTTGCTGATTTATGGAGAAGGATTATATAACGTGGCACACAGCAGTGGTGGATGGTCTCAGAAACCAAATGATTTCCCCCCAAAGGAATGGCAGCACGAGCAAACCTGACCAGAAGAGCTCCACTTCACTAATACTATGGTCATAATAACTTTTGCATAAAACCAAAGCGCTATTGGCTGTGGTTCCAGAGTCATTGGTGTAAATAATTGTTAGTTTTTTCCTTTTCCTTATGGTCTTTCTCCAGTATCAGTGCTGAAGAATTTCAGCTGGAGTGGCATTAATACGGAATGCCTGGGAATTTTCAAATGGAGCATGTAGTAAGACATCCAACTCATCTATCAAAAATTTTCTATTACTATATTTTATCTTATGTGTGTACAAGAAATCTGTTTTCTCAGAGATACTGGAAGACAGTAGAATAGACTATTTTTTTCAGTGAAGTTATTTCCTGTCTAGGAAACTGATTAAATGCAGACTGTTTAATATGAATCATTCTACCCCATTGAAAGATCAAGTTGCCATACTTCTCAGCTGCTCACATAAGATTACCATCTTTGTGTGCATACACAACAAATAACTAATAGGTTGTCCTCTGTTTTACAGGAAAAAAAAAATACAATTTTTACTATAAAAAGCAGTAAAGAACAGGTTGCTTATTTAACACACTATATTTTAATCTAATATTGGGAAGATAACTTTCAATGAAATATTCTTTACATGAACCTGGAAAATTAATCTTTCAGCTATTTCCTTCTACAAAATTCTTTAGTAGCAGCTGGAACCTGAGCCTGCTGCAATCAATGACAAATTTCCTATTTGGTTCTTATTATCACATTAACATATTGAAGTTGCATTCTTTTTATCTCCACTGCCAGAAAGGTGCCTGTTTTATACAACATTAAAAATAAAGCCACCAGAAAGCATACCAATTAGACAAGTCAAAGAAAAACAGCAGCCATCATATCTGAACTAAGGCCACAAAAATTAAAAACCATGTCCTCTTTCTCTCCCCTGCTGCTGCCTGGTGAAACAGCAGGCTGCCAGCACGTTCCAAAGACAAACTTGGGCCTGCACATGTCTCCTTCGCTCTTAGAGCGACTAATGCATCCAAAGCTAAAACATGGCAAAATATACTGCCCAATATGAAGTGGTTTGTTAAAACCAAAGAAAGTATCCTTGTAGCTTCATGCAGTCCACAGCCACAAACAAGAAGATGGCCAAGTGTCTGAGAAGCAGATGATGCAAGGAAAAAGAAAGGATTCAGCAGGTTTTCTCTTCAATCCCTACTTCACTGTTCTCTGATACAGGTTATACCTGAAGGAGATAGGACAATGAAATGCAGTAGAAAACTTCTCTATTTTTTTAATGTATTTCTAGGATTCTGTTGCAAAGATAGTTTTCAACGCTGGTTTGATAAGACTTACAAGTTTAATTCTCACATTTTGTCTGTTTTTCACACAGTTACCACTTTTTCAGTGTTGTCCAATTTATTAAATTCCTGAACAAACATAATTGGCAATCAAAGATGGAAAGAATATTTAAAAGGACACAACTTTCCCTAATTTTGCTTCCATTAATTTTGATGAGGATAACTTTGAAAATCATACATCCAATGAAAAAGCACGATACCTATGCTTCCATGGGAAAATCATCAGATCTTCTTCAGTCATGGTTATTTGCTATGAAGAATATACAACGGTAACTTGAAAAAGAACAAACCAGAATTTTAGAATTGGGGGTGGAAGGGATCGGGGGAAACCCTGCAGATACTCAAATTACAATACGTACACAACTTCAGACTATAACCAAAACCAAAATACGAACCAAGTTACATTTTTGTTCATGTATGCTTGCAGATACACAGTTTAATTGAGGTTTGATAGCTGATTACATTCTCCAAACAGCCTAATAAAACAAAACATGCAGCCAAATGGGGTCTCTAATTAGCAAGCAGTCATTGGTTTCCTATACTCCCTTGAACAAAAACAAAATCCAGCAAGGCGGCCTTGCAGTACTGGAACAAAAGAGGAAAAGCAATTTTCCCTGTTTTTCTACATTTTAAAAGGGGAAATAAAACCCAGGAATGCTTATGCCTTTTCTATCTCCAGAGAGCAGCTGGCATTCTAGCATTTTAGGTTGCTACATTGCACAATGTGAAATGACATGAAACCAATTTATGTCACCTAAATGACTTACCATTGACAGTGTAAATCAGCAAGCACATACTTATAGCTGGGACAAGCACATTCAGATTACACTGAGCTTTCTCCAAATGACAAAGCAGCAGTATTTCAGACAGCCTATGTTATTTGTGAACTTCTGGGAAGACTAATTTTAACACCAGTACTGTAACAGGAACAAAAGATACATTTTAAAGAAAAAGGTTGTGAGCAAACTTACAGAAGCAGTTCCAATCTTGGAAGCAAGTTTAGAGAGTAGCAAGATGTCTTTCCCACTCTTTTCAATTATGCTGTGAAAGGTATCCAACTAGCCATTCATCTGAAAACCTCAACCTGCTAAAGCTGAAGTTTAGACAATAAGCAACATAAAAATGAATATTTTAGACAAAGGGAGTTGTACTCTATGAAAAGTAGTATTACTGTTGGCGATGCTGTTACCATAAGTTTTCTTTGTTTTAGCCTTTTAAGCTACAGTAGTGGCACCACTGATCCCACCGTTGTTCTTGGTCTGGCTAACGACCTGTCATGAAGATACAGTAGAAAAATTTTCAGCTATTTATTAAACTTCTGAAACAAAGATAGACAAATTGATATAAAAGACCTAACAGACAGCATTATGTATAAGACTTATGCATATACCTTTCATAGGCACTTCTCAAGTTTTTGAAAGAAGCTGACAAGTAAAACTCAGGAGAGAATTCTTCAATCACAATAAACTAGAAATCTAAGTTTAAGGAATATGAGATGAGAGATGGTATTCTTCCTATTCTAATATTAATTTTAATTTGCTGAAAATTATGAAAAATTAAAAGAAATGCTGCAACCCAAAGAAACCACTCTGAATAAAAATAAATAAAAGAACACTTAAAAATCTTTAAATTAAATGTGTCAAAATGCAGTCATTCATTTTTAAAAGCTGTAGACTTTAAAAGCTGTTTCTTCTCGATAAATCAGCTTGAAGAAAAAAAAAGTGTAAACTTCAGGAATGTCCTGGTGACAGCAAATATGCTTTTTTCCTCTCTCCATTGATCTTCTTCAAAAAAAAAAAAAAAAAAAAAAAAAACCATATAAAAACCACCCTATCTCTCTGCTAAATTTGCAATATGGAAGTTCTCAGTTCTCCCCTAACTCCCCCCATGAAAAGAAGAAGAAAAAACTGGGGAACTCATATATTCATATATTGCATTCATTTGCAGTACAGAAATACCTGTTACTAACCAGCTGATCATATGGCAAAGTCTCCTCCCCAGGAAGTTTAGACTAAAGATAAGATTAATATCTTAGATATATTTGGCCACTGGAAAACAAGGGGATTCTGATGGTTTCTTTATGCTGAAGATAGAAGAAAAAGCATAGTATTGTTTAAACTAAAAGCTGTACTCTAGTTCAAGCAGATCATCATCTAGGCTGCTCCTGTGTCAGATATTCTGCAGGGGGTCAGATCAGCAGTAATCTCATAGTCCTTTCCGGCATTGTGAGCTACGAATCTTTTTCAGATACGTGGCGAGATGTGTCAGCCAGGCATTGTGTGCATAGGAAACCTGCCCTGCTGCTGCCCTGTAGACAAAGCTCTTAAATTACCAACACTGTCAAGCCAATACTGGTCAGTAGCATTAAATCCACGTGGTTTATACACGGAAATTTATATACTGAATAAACTATTTGTGAACGTATCCAAATTGCAAATTATTTGCATCATGTGTGTCACACATGGAACTGCACAGCTTACATAGGAATTTTGAGCAGTTTAGCTGCGGCCAAACAGAATATAGCAGATAGAGAACAATACAGAATACAGAGATTCTTCTGTGACTGAGGACTACCTCCTTGTATCATTTACAGACCCCTACCCATACAGAACACATCCAAAAAAACCCAGCTCCCAACTGTGAATAGAGAGGAGTCCATTTCACAACTCTTTTATTCCAGTCTACAAAACTTCAGAAGTTGGACAATGGAAGAGCTGAAATTAAAGGTACTAGCATATTGTCAGAGCTGTGACCTAAATTATGTCTCCAAACTACCCTGTTTGTTATTGCCTTTCTGTGCTCACTGCTGGAATTGACTGTTAATTATGGGCCATATATATCATACCTAGAATTTATCAGTAGAGTTTTGACTCTAACTGTATTAAATTATAACACCATAGCATTTAATAACTCTTGCAAGCCACCTAACCCCTGCTGCAGATGGTGTAGCAAATTTCCAGCCATTATTCCATCTTTAGTTAGGATACATAAAACTGACTTGTCTGTTCAGCTTGTTTCTGTCCTTACCAGCTTTATTAAAGCAGTTTATAGGATAATAAAGAGACTAAATATTATGTACAGCCCTACTCAGTAAACAATGCCTGCTTTTATTTTTGAATCAGAGAGGAGATGAATCACAATAATTATTCTTAGAAAAATTCCTCAAAAGAAATAAACACAAAGGAGAAGTATTTTTAAATTATCCTTTTTCTCAAGTTCTATTTCTTTAATAGGAAAAGATTTTCTTCTCAGAACAGAAATTAAAGACTCCTAATTACAGGAATTTTTCTTAGCTCTAGGTTTGTTACAGTATAGGTGAAGGTCAAATGACCATTTAGAAAACTGAAGAATTATAACACATACCTAATAACTGCAATGCTCCTCCAATCTTATACTTGTAAAAGATTAGATTTGTAGTTTACTCAACATAGCAGCAGCAGCACTGACCATTACTATTATTATGCCTACAATATGCTGTTTTCATACAGAAACTTTTTCCAAAAATTTCAACTTTTGAGCTGAAATCTTTCACCTGTACCTGGAGTTTTACAGAATTTAATTAAAGCCCTATCAGTGATTTTTGCAACAGCAGATAGGAAATGGCAACAGACACACAGAATCCCTTTCTCTCTTTAGGCAGTTTACTTTGCTGGAAACACGGATATAAATTTTTCAACTCAACAGTATTGAGTTTGTGTATGGTCTTCTATCTTTAATCATTAGGCCTAGAATATGAAGTTGTACACATTTAAGAGTTACTCAGCTGATAAAAGAAAAGCAGAAATAGAAGTGTAATTGGAATATAGTTTAAGATTGAAAACAACTGTGTAAAGACAAATCAAACACGACAGTCTGACTGGGTCTAACTTCTAAACAGTGCTCTGTGGTTCAACTGCTTTACAGTTTTATTCTAGAGAAGTTCATCAGTATTGATCAATCTTTGTTTATGTCAAGCATCTCACTTGTGTCTTTACATTTGGAAGGCCTAAGAGGAAGAAAGCAGAGGTGCGAAAAAAAAGTCTGGAGAGGGCCAATTGCTAGTTAGATTTAAATATAAATTTTTCTTCTTCCTTTTATGCCCAGTGAAAACTGGAAATGATGGAAGTCAAGAAAACTCCCATCTGTTTCAACAGAAGAAAATTATTTTCTGTTTTGGCAAAAAATCTAGCGACCCAAGGAGTACGTTCAGAGATTTACCACTTGTCTGGTGCCTCGTCCAGCTGGTTAGACAGCTAGCGGTGTTAGCGGAGGTGGTGCTTTCCCTCCCATGGAAAGATTTCTCATTCAGTATGAAGAGAGCTGTAGACTGATTATAGCACTGGGAATGAAATACAATGGTTTGGGCAGTGCAAAACATATTTTCTAATTATTTCATATCAGAGTTGGGAGATCCGTTTGCACAATATATAAAAATCAGTGTCTAAAACACTGATCTTGAAGGTTTTGTCTAATTATCAATTTCTTTTATGAGAATGTATTAAAAATGCTGTTATAGTGATAAAGACTTCAGCTCTAAGTCAGCTGTCCTCAGATGCAATTGGAAACAACACAGCCCTTACTTGCACAGAAATATAAACTATTCTTTTCTTAAGCCTGCAGGCAGTAATGTGAAAAACCATCAGTGATTAGATGTTCTTAAAAGTTGCATACTGGTGCTTCCTTATCCAAGGATTTTAGTGGATTTCCACATTGTCATATTTCCCAGAAAATTTCAGTCCAGTAGTATCCATTTAAAAGTTAGCATGACTAAGAAAAAACCTTTGGATTTGTAGAAGTTCTTCCTGTGGTGCTTTCTACCACATTCTTGAATTATGAAGAACACTCAGCAGTGACACTGATTTAATTCCATCCTCAACTGAGTTGATGGAAAGTTAAGTTATAACTTCAGTGGGAGCAAAGTTTCTAGCATAGGAAATACTTGAAAATCAAACATAGGAAGGATTCTAAAATTGACATAATCTGCCTACCTGCTATGGTGCAGATGAAGTTATAGCCCAGCCTGACAGCCCATTGAACACAGGACAGTGTTTTAAGCCTTGTAAGAATGCATGTTGCATAAAGTTTTGCTATTGTTTGCATGAGGATTTGTACTCTTTTAAGAGCCAGGAACATAACCACAAATCCTCTGCCTCATTTTAAATAGCAGCTTTTCAAACTCTTCATTCAGGAAGAGAAAAATATAAATACATCATCTCCAACTTATGTTGGAGATATGAATATGCAGTGAAGGCTGCTGGAGAAATTTGCACTCTGCCATTTTATTTGGAGACTGCTTTTGCATTAGATGGCAGCGAAGTCTGAAAAATAATTGGCCAATTCCAATTTGTGGATTTTTGATCTTTTTCGGCTTGGAAAGATAAGCAAAAAATGCTCCCTCCTGACATTCAATTAAGAGAGCTATTTGGTGTCAAAATACAGAGGGGATTCAGTGAGACCACTTATTGCTTCTTATGCATAATTCTGAATTTACTGCTCTAATGAGCCCTTCTCTATTTCCTTGGTGATTGTCACTCATCTGAGTGAAGATGACTTGGTCTGACAAACTCTGTTAAGCCTCAGAAATTAAATGAGATCTGAAAATGCTGGAGTACACATCCATAGCTTCACATGCTGTTCTGATCAGCATTGCTGGTTGAGCAAACTTGGAGGAAAGCCAGTAAACCCAGAGCTATCAAACAGGATCGCCAGAAGCAATTAAATGGTCTGTGAGTAACAGGTGCTCCCCACTCCTTAGGATCAGCCCCTAAACAGAAAGGATAGAAACAAATAGCAAAAATACCAGCTAACTACTTGGAGCCCTCCAGGCCTGTTCTGGGTAAAGGATACATTTCTCCCAGTGACGCTGTGCAGAGAGCGTCAAGTTGCAGGAAATCGTGATGCTTACTCTACAACTACATAGCTAAAAGCACTTTATCCTTTCAGAGTGTAGCTCTCCCTTTTCCTAACAACAAACCCTCATGGCTAAGCTGTGCAGGCAGGTTTCTCTGTCAGGACACGCAGGTAGTCTGCAAATGGTTGCCCAGAGATCGTTTCTGCCTTAGCCCACCACCAGTTGCTTGACCCTGCCTGTTTGGCAGCGATTACTGCTGCCTCAGAGCTGTGCCTTGACAAATCCACGAGGAATTGCTCCCAAAAGCAGTTCAGCCTGAAGATGAAGGGAGGTGTTTACCTCCAGGAGCAACAGTGGCACTGCGGCAGGGAAAGCACCAGGCTCACCAGCATAGCTCCCTCCGAGGCCTGCACTGCTGCGCTCACACGCCTGCAGGAAAGCCAGGGGCAGAGATGGGAACCCTGCATGCACCCCAGCTACACCCGTAGTCCTTGCAGCAATAAATGTTTTGCATTTCCCCAGAGACCCAGACACCCCAGTTCTGTTACATAATCATTCATTCTGAGTAGTGAGAAGTACCTGAAATAAAGCACAAATTTTCAACTGAAACAGTATCAGGGCAGATCTAGCTGACAGGTAGGAAAGAAAGCACTAACTCTCCTTCCTTAAAACTACTTGTACAACACAGACACTCCAGGTATTCTGGCCCCAGGACACTGCACATCCTACTGAGTAGTTGGTCACACTTTCAAATCTATGTTTGGAACAACCTGTATCCATCAGACCAAAAACTTCAACTCCTATCAATTTTAAGGCTGAACTACAATCCTTTTCAATACTGAATCCCATATTTATACATCTATGTGGTCTGTTCATGTGGATAAGATGCCTTTGTGCAAATCTATTTCAAGCATAAATTTAGAAGAATCCTTGAAAAGTAGCACTAAGAATTCAAAATAGGAAATAAAAATCATAATTCAACCTGACACACTGAATTTATAGCTCAGCTTTAGCCTTGCAGTAATTTGCCCTACTTTACCCTTATTTAACCTAACTGCCTTCTCAACACATCATGCTTGAGTGAATCATTGCTGACTCATGAGTTGAAGTCAGATATTTTGCTGCAATTTCATCCATACAATGGGCCAAATACTGCTTTCACACACAGTAAAGATTTATACAAGAATAAGCTAAATTTGATGCAGTAAAGATAGTGTGAACTTCAATATTTAATCATGTGTAATCTCTGTATTATTCTGTTTAGAGTGGATTTAGGGGATTTTGTATTCTATATGGAGAGTAAATGCTCAGCGCTATAATTATAGTAACATAATACGTATTTGCTTGAATGATGAGTGCACTTTTCTACATCACCCCTACAAGAAAAGAATGAGAACCACCTATGCTGTGGCAGTTTCTTGAGTTGCTGTCAGCAGTGCTTAGATGATCTTGCATAGCTCATTCAGTGCTCAAATACCATTTGCAAACCACTAAGCATGGCCTCTATCATTAAGTTTTGCTCATGTGCAGCCTCCTTTCTCACACACGAGTATATATCCTCCCCCATTACTTGATTACACACTGATGTAAGTTTTCAGATGATAGAGTGCTATTTTATGTAGTTCAGCGCTATGTTAAGTTGTCTGACAACAGCCAGATTGAATCAGGCAAATCAGAACAGGCCCACAAAGTTAACAGAAATTACCATTTGCAAACTAATACAGAAATACAAACTAATTCAGAAAAATAGAAATGGATATATTCCAGAATTAGCCTCATTCCATTCTTCCCCAAAAAGAATTCTTGTGAATAATACGAGTTTTATGACCAACAATCCTATTTGCTACCAGAATGACTCGTTTCAAGCGAACGACCCACTTGCTTTGACAACATATGCATTACATTTCATACTTATTACACAAGATCCCTGAACATTTATTCCAGCCACATTTGCAAGCAAATGAGGTGTTCAGCAAACACATCAGAGATGTAGCACATACTCTGCAGTTGAGGCAAGTATCCTTCCTGCAGTGGCTACACGTACCAAAAAAAAGATTAATGCTTATGAATTGTCTCAATGCAACTGTTGATGGAAAACAGACACATTACAGCAGCCAGGTAATGAATTCCAAGAAGACAACACCTAAGCTTTTTTCTTGAGGAGGAGAAAGTCAGCCTGCTAACGTGTCCAGTCTTCTGGGAAACAAGGCTCTTCAGTGCAGTACAGCTGCTTCTGCTTCATGGCACTGCTAGCACTTGTCCAGGCATGATCCGCAACGATAAACCCAATGCACAGGGTCCTACAACACCCTCTCTCACTGCAGCTGGTGAAACAGAAAAAATAAGCAGCGCTGGAAGAAAGAGATGAAAAGAGCAAGATGAGCAGAATATTGCAACTGCAGAATTGGTTCTTTTTATAGTTCAGAAGTCAGTAGTTATTTAGACCCAGAGTATATTTGAGCAATCACAAGGCTGCTCTAACTCAGCACAAAACACTGTCACAAAACCTTTAGCAGCATAGCAGCATGCAGCAGATAGCAGCCTGAACACAGTCCTCCTCATCTGACACACACCATGCACTTTCCCAATAGCCTCATTTTTATCAACGTCCAAAGCTGATCTTTACTTACGCTTAGTGGAGCACACTAAGTGATGGAAATACTGAAACTCCCCAAATATGCTGAGGAGGAGAAAATTGCCTGTTTTGTGAGTGCACCACGTAACGATGTCAGATAGTCCTCTAATACATTACACGAAGCATGAATGCAGAGTTTGGGCACTAAAATAGATATCAGTGACCCTCAGCCTGACACTGAGGTATCAAGAGATGAGAAGTGAAACTGCTTTGTATACATTCATTTGCACTAGCAAACTTTAAACAAACACAAACTTTCCATAGACAAATATCTTCATTAATGGAGCAGTACAGCATACAGATTGACAAATAAGCTTTTTCAACTCATATCTTCAGGGGTTTAAACCACTACCATCTCCAATCCTTCTCCCCACTCTGCTGCATGTTGCTACTCCCACAGCAGAACTGGAAGAAGAGCATACAGCACCCGGCCATCAGCCACAAGCTCCTGCTCTGCACTGCGATCCAGGGCTGCGAGGGCCAGGGGCACACTTGGGTCTGCCCGTGCTTCCATAACCTGGGGGAAGAAGCAGGCAGATGGGACCAGTAACTGTTCAGGACAGCCATGACTGGTATGTCTCAGAGCTCATCCATGAGAGACCATCTGTTCACTATGCAGGAGTAGTCTTTAACAAATGACAGCAAGTTTCAGCACTTGAAAATTTCTAGATGCAGACCTTATTTACCCAGATGCTGTACCAGCATGATTACATCAGTTGTGTATGAATGCAACAACCAAACAACTGAACTGCACTGTAGGAAGCACTCAGGTGAGACCTGGGAGCACTGCATGGCTGGCATGAGCACTGGTGCAGAGCCCATAGGCTCTCTCCAGTCAGCTGCACTCGCATTCGTTAGCCTCTGTCTTTCTAGCCTGCCCGGGCTCAAGTGTGGCCATAATGGGAGCACAGCCCCAGTTCTGGTGGGTGGCTATATTTAAGCACGCCATTTCTAACTACTTGCAGACATATATAATTCCTACAAGTTTTCTATGCTCAGTGTTAACAATTAAATGTTTTGCTGACACTTCCTGCACTTGCCTCTGCACTTTCTCCTACAGAACTGTTCATAACATACACCTAAACCTGAAAGTAACACATGCATAGGCTTGAACCCTACAAATACAGGCAGTATTGGATACAAAGCATCCACTACACACAGCAGTCAGTGCACAGCAAAGAGGGAAAGCTGACAGTGTCCAGGGAGACAGATTGTTCATTCATTGTACTTTTAGCTGTAAATCAAAAAGAAGCCAAAGCAAACAAACCTTGAATGGTCTCCCTTGCATTAGTCCTGTTTTGTGAAAGCAAGTAGATACCTTGAAAACAAAAGCTCTGCTCTTTACTGATGGCTAATGTGCTTAACATGATAGGAAAGCATTGCTCTTGCCTTGGTTTAGGGGGTCACATTTTTGATGTTCCTGTAGCAGCAAGTGAAGTGCAAGAACAGCAGCGTGCATCAGTAACTCACAGCAAGACAGGAAATCTCAAGCAGATCCACCCTTCCTTCCTGTGCTCTGCCAGCCAAGTCACAAAGCCCCAGGCAAAGGGGAGCGCGCACCGTACCAGGAAAGCTGAAACAGTCGTTCGGTAACTGCATTAACTGCTTCTCCTACAACACCATGATTTCACAGACTCTCTGAAAAGCTACCTTGCTTGTAAGTCAAAACATGAAAAAAAGAGAATACACACTATGAAAAAAGAGTTTATTCCTTTTCATCATATATCTAATTATGAACTTTGTTGATCTTAAGCAAAAGAAAAAGGCCCAAGTTTAAGATCCAAACAAGATTTGTGTAAAGTGAAGTCCATTATTTATTTGTTTATTTGCAAAGAATAACCAGCCTCTGAAACTACAAAACTGCTGCCTGCTTGTTATAACATACTGAAAGCTTGAAATAGTAAAGCTGACATAGCAAATGATAGACCTTAGGACAATATGCTGGCCTCAGTGAAGCAGGAGTTTTCCCTGAAAATAACACAGATCCATACCTTTACTGTTGCATTGTTTTAACTATTTTTTCATTACAAACAAAACAGCAGCACAAAAAAATCCTGCACAGCATTATCTCTAGCCAGTAAATACCACTTTCTTCAACATAGTTAACAGTGACCAAGATTTAATTTTATCTGAAATTAATATTGCATTTTTTAAAACTACGAAAAGAGAAAGATCATCCCTAGAACCAGATTCTGCTTGTTCTCTTTAAGCAATCATGTTAGCATATTTCATATTTACAGATCCAGTTCAAACAGGACTGATTTGTCAGCAGCCTTTATTCAAAGCTACCTTTCTTCGCACCCTGCTAAGCAGGGCAGCATTTACACAAAGTGGCTAGAAAGTGTCTGTTCTTTCTGCCAATAATGAAAAAGCCCTCTGGTTGCATTATATGGCAAAGTACACAATTCTAGGCCATGAGACTGAAGCGAATCATTGAATACAGCTTGATGCTCTTTAACCCGGTGGGGCTGTTAGCAGAAAAGGAAACAAATGGTTCTACACGCACTGTGAATTGACAAGGTTTTCATTCCAACTCTTTAAAATTTCTCTGCTTTACAATGGTATCATTTAGGACCTATTTTTATTCAAATCCCTGCCAAGACTGATTCAGGTCTATAAAGACTGACTGAAATTCTTTAGCTCAGCAGGAGCATTACAGGAAAAAGTAAACAAGCTACAACGGTATATTTTTTTTGGCTATCTCTATTGTTATTAGTATTTACAGGCAGACTGAAAAGTCACATCTCTTTCCTATAACAGCTTTTTCCGGACTGATTTGCTACATAATCCAAAAAGCAAATCTCTCAGAGTAGCCTCATTAAGAAGTACTCCAAACTCACAACAGCTGACAGACGCTTACAAAGATATGATCAGCCAGAACAATAGAAATGCCACTTGAATATTTGGAACAGTCAAAGGGAGGAAAGTAATTTAAGCCTTTTTTTTTTTCCCTCCACTTACCCAGATCCAACCCAACAAGCAGCTGAAATGGTACAAACCATGCCACCTGATACATCAGTAAATTGCCCAGCATAAGGCTGTGCTGCTCGCTGGCCCTGCCTGGGACAGCCACCCATGCCTGGGCACCCCCCTGCGAGGCAGCGGCCGGGGTGGACGAGAACCAGCTGGCTCCTCTGCTGCCCTGCCCAGGAGCCCCAGCGTGCAGCCTTGGGCAGCTTCCCAGGTACTTGCCTCCTTGACAGGAGGCAGCAGCCAAAAGCTGCTGCATTTTCTGATTGTGATGGTAACTTCAGAAGGGCTCAGCTGGCATCAATCATTTAAGATTTGTTTGTATCAGAGAGAGCATATACTGTAACTACTGTAACTTCTTTTTGGACTGGTCTATGATTAAAATGTCCAACAGCATGTTCGATGATTCAGCTAACAAGAAACTAACTTTGTCTTTTTTCTACCCCGCTACTGTTAACAAGTATAGGTCATGTCGGTGCCTCTCTGTCGATCGCTGCAGAGGAACTGCATGGAGAACATTCTGCGATACTTCACAAACAGCTTCATTAGGAAATTATTTCTACAGCCCATAGGATGAAACTAAGGGAAACTGATAGAAACTACTGTGTTAAGGAGCACAAGGCCTTCCAGCAATAGAAAACTATAGGATAGAGAACAATTTCTCTATGCCTACTGTCTTCCATTGGCAGATGAAATATTTAGAGAATCATGAGACCTGTTTTTAGTTCCTTTGACAATCAAAGTCCTTTTTTTTTCTTTTTCCTTTTTTTTTATAAGAAGGTATAAAAACATTTTACCCAATTCCACATCCTCAAGTTTCCTGTGCCTTTTTAGCCTCACATCAGTTCTCAGTCAAACTTGCATCTGCATAGTGCCAGGCTCATAGGTCTCTTCTTTCCATCTCGCAGCTCCCTGTTTATTATAAACCTCGGCCGCAGCCAGGTGTCCCACAGGCCACTGCACACTTGGCTGTGGCACTTGGAAGCATGCTGCCAATATTTCAGTTGCACAATTCTTTTTAGGAGAAGAGCTGCCCTTGGTTCTGGTCCATCTATCAGCCCAGATGGGGGCTCTAGATAGCTGGTAGGCACAGGCAAGCAGAGACAGCTTGCTAATAGCAAGCCCACCACACAATGGTTCTCACCGTTAAGTTTTACTAGGACTTTCCACTGCTGGAAGTTGGTATCCCAGAGCTAGACTGAGGTGCATTTGCAACCAGATATTCCAGGAAGTGTTTGACAATCTTCAAGAAACCACAGCTGAAGCAGTTTGAAACTGCCCAGTTCCCCTAAAGCCCATGTGTAGAAAATGTACAGGCAATTGTTATCTATCTCAATTAAAGCAAACAAAAAAAAGTGTGAGGAAAAGATACCATGGATAAAAACTTCTGAAGTAGATTGAAAGGGATAATGCCAATGACATGTATGCCAGGAAAAAGAGAAAATGTTGAAGCAGATGCTTTGTCCAGAGATGTCACTGAGTTGGAGGACTCAGCACTAAAACTAGGTGCTGTTTTAAAGCTGCTGCACATTAGCTGAAATACAGAAGATGGTCTGACTCTCCTTTTCTGGAATTTTTCCATGTTGCTGACAAATTATTTGTAACAGGAAATGGATTGTAGGGATTCAGGGACAGAAAATGGAGCTATATATGCATCTTTTTTCACTCGCATGCACGCTAATGGACAAGGAGGTATCAAGAGCTCCAAAGGAGTCCTCCTTTAATGTCATGTTTGGTGATGTACTTTCCAGTTCTCCTGAAGAAAAGAAGTGTTCCATTTTGGAACAAGCTGTTGTACTAATACACCCCTACACATGCACACACACAAAAAGCATTCCCAGCAACTGCCATCTTTGCCTCATCTTTCATATATCAGCTTTACAGAAGCATACAGATATTACATTCATAGAGTAAATTTAACAAGTAAAACTGATTGATTTGTTACCATATTCTTGATCAACTAGCAGTGTGTGATAGGAGCTGCACATAAATGAAATTTCTGCTTTATAGCACTCTAGAGAGAATGTGCATCTCTAGTTTTTTCTTATGCATATGAAGCAGCAATTTTGGATTTATTATATACAGCTCCTAGATGACTGCCAGGACACCAAAAATACAGTATATATTGTATGGGTGCAATCTGAAGAAAAATTTACAAGCGTTCACATTATGCAAACCTTATTTTTCCACCCCACTATATGTCTTCCAAATCAAACTCCTTCCCATTTTATATCAAAGGAGGACTGTCACCAGGAGGAATAACAAATCACATTCCTGCATCATACAAAACAAATCACTAAGTGACTTAAAGGCCCCCAAGTAGACCCCTTCTAGTCATACTAACTCCTAAGTTCCTTCTAAAAGTCAAATTATGATTGATTAAAAAGTTAATTCTTAATAGTTCATCTCAAAAAAAAAAAAAAAAAAAAAGAAAAACATGGATTTGATGAGATGAAGTAAGCAGGATTTTAATTTTGATTTGATTTTGTCTTTGATAGAGGGAAAAGCATTTACAATGTCACTAACATTCAGATACCATGCATAGACATTTCTAAAAATCATACACTCAAAAAAGGAAAACTACTGTTGCCTACGAATGTAGGGGGAAAAAAAGTCTGACTGTGGAAATAAGATCCAAGTACTCACATGGCCAGTTTTGAATGACAGCATCTGACAGGAGATATCAAACTAGAAGTCTGGATTAGAGGAAAAAACAACAGCATATTACACAAACTGTAAAGATCATTAGAAACTTCATTATTACTGAATATATGTCAAAAGACTCAGATATCCTAAAATGATCACAATGATTTGTTGGAAGGAACTTTGTTTTCACATTAGCTAAAGCAAGAAATAACATCAAAAAAGTCAAACTATGGGTAAGGAGGAATCCGCTCCTATATATGTTTGCTCAGCAAATAAAAATGGTGCACTAGATAGATCAAAAGAGAAATATTTTGATTTTTGTTCTAGCACCTTCAAATTGAATTAAGATCAACTTTCACATTAAAAAAAAAAAGTCTTAAAGCAAAATATTTTTAGTATTTCCTAGATGAAGCTTGGTTTTGAAAATATGAAACATAATGCTTGATCATTTCCCCAGTGCCTTCCCCCTCCCCATACAAAATGTCTTGTGGGCTTACTGAGTCCATCACACCAATAGTTGCAAAATATGCTCCAATATTTATTCTCACACGTAAACTATTCCTGTCAGCATCAAAGGGTTTTGGTTTTTAATGAAATGTGAATTCCCATAGCTAAATTAGGAATCCTCCTTGCCCAGCACACACTGGTAAACATGAAAGACTAAATTGGTCACCATCATTTGAAATCCTGTATAAAAGGGAATATATTCCAACAGTTAGCTTGAATGTAAATAGCAATGTTACTGAAAGAAAAGTCAGTCATTAAGCCCTCTGAAATACACGTAGTATGTTATAACTGGATGCTCCCACCTCCACACATCCTCTTGTACCTGGCACACTGCCTCCACTAAGTGTTTGTCTATTGCACAAGCAATCATTATTTTTTGGTAAACCATTATTTTCTTGCTTCACTCTTTTCAGCAGTGTTGTTAGCTCTAAGCAGTTTCTCACCTTTCTGATTAGAGGAAAAGCCTCAAAACAAGGAAGTTAAGATTTGACAAATGGGTGCTCAAAAGGTAAAACTAAAATAATTAAATAATATCTAGGCTTCAAACTCCCCACTGCTAGCTCTGAAGAGTGCTCACAGCTAGCAGGTCCACAGCTTCCACTGCCGTGGACTGCAGAACTGGGCAGAGGCCAGCATTCTGAACAGCAGGATGCTTAAAAGCTACCTGAAAGCCTTGTGGATTTAAAACTGACCTCAGTCCATACAGTATACATACAGAATACAGTAGTGACATGGAAGAAGTCCTCTGAAAAGCCAGCCCCTCCTCATCCTGCAAAGAGACAGGAGCCCCATGAGAGGAACCCCACTTAAAAAAACAACAATAACAACAAAAAACCCAAAATGCCACTGTGTTTCATTATATTCATGTAACTGTGCCACTTTACAACACAGCGATCCTAGGATGACAGGAAAGCTACAGCAGCATCCAAGCCAGTGAGGAAGACCCATTGCCCGGGAGGGCTGCAGGAACCCGCGAGAGGTGTGCATATGCCCCCTGCACACATGCACACACACTCAGTTAAGTACAGCTTGAAGAAGGTCAACAACAAAAGCCTAACCCTGAGCATGCAGCAATAGCAGCTGCAGTCTCACAGAAAAGCTTGTGCAACTTGAAAGGAAATAACTAAGGAAAGAGCCTGTGTTTGAGGTAAAGGAGGAATAAGGACAACTTAGAAATAATATTAGCATTGGTAAAAACCAAAGACAAAAATATATCATTTTCACCGATCCTCTTTCAAGTCTCTTATTTGCATTTTCCAATGCCAACTCACTGATACGATATGGAAACAGTTTGACCAAGTGATGTATCTGCAGGTTTCTATGGTGATCAGCACATTAAATTATCTGCCCAGCCATGTGTGAAAGAAACCATCGGTTTCAGAAACTGCAAATACTATGCAGAGACAAAACTGTTCCCTGAATTAGGGTAGTATAGGATTGTAGTGCATGTCAGAAAACATAGTGCCTATTTACCAAGACGGAGCAGTTATTGGCATAGAAATCTGGGAATAGTACAGCTGGGCAATAACTCTGTTTCTCAAAAGAGGACAAAAAAGCCCCACATGAAGTAATGCTATTTGTCATTGAATAGTTACACTACATAATGGCTTTTTAAAATGTGTATATCACAAGATATATACAAAATATCTATAAATATTCAAAATATTTATTTATACAGAGTAACACTAGAAAACCCTGTAGAGAGATATGAAGTGGGTAATTACATGGCTCCTAGATGCAGTTACTCCCCGAAATGCACCTATGAGAAAGTTATCAGCTAAACAGGGATAGTTTGGAGTTAAACCCTGGGAGAAACTGCCAAATTCTAGCTGGAATTTTGGAGGAAGCTGGAAACTATAAAAGCATGACAGGAGCTTACACTTTTATTTTTACCCTTTTCTGAAAGAAGTACGTTAAAAATACTCACCATTTACTACGATATAGAAAAAAGGCTCCCAAAAGAAGAGATGGTGCAGACCCTTACTCTTTGTAAGGATGTAGATTTGGAGGATTTTTTACATTCCTTATGAGAACCTCATGGAGCAGAAAACAGCAAACAGATTTTTACCTGACAAAATTTGGTGGATGGTGGTGGTGGTTTAAAGGCTGTAAAAGTGACACTGAGATGAATTCTGACAGTGAAATTATTATCACTATTGCTATTGTTGGTATTAAGAAAATAAAGCATAGGACAGAAACAGGTTGCTATGAGCTCTGAAGCCAATAACGATGCTCTGGAGACACAGCAACCTGCCTGCACTGAAGCTCACATATTATTTAACTGGATCTGAGATTCTGCCAATCTGTTTCATTTAGTTACACAAATTACCTATAAATAAAGAAAAAAGTTAAGGTGGAGCAGAAAAGACTGTTTATGCTCATCTTTTGGCTCTTCATTTGCTTGGATTTTTGTCCCGCCTTTAATTGCAGAATGTTTGACAAAAGTAAATTATGGTCTTACACATGTGAACAATGTAAATGCCAAAAATGAACTTTAAATAGGAAATATCAATCTATCCAGAAACTCAGAAAACTTATTTTACAAGTGGATGGAGAAAGATTCCACACAATATTTCACTGTTTAAGAAGCTGGTTTAGTTCTAGCTCAGAAGCCAAAACTCCCCATGAAAGAGCCCTACAGCAACAGCAGACAGACTGGTAGATTGCGCCAAGGCCAATGAACTCAGAGGCCCTGGAGCATTTCTGCAGAGCAGGTTGTATGCATCAGAAGTCCCAATTTCCCAGCAGTCCACCAAGGGGGTGCTACACAAGCTGGCAAGAAATACTGGAGTTCTCCATGAAACATTTTGCTTTTGACCATAGAAAACACTTTGGAAAACATAAGCATATCCAGTATAGTAAATAGTGGCTTTATAAAAATGCATACATATATATTTTTGACATATATATATATATGTCAAATATTTGTGTATGTGTGTATATGTCAAAAATGTACTATATATGTGTTTCTCTATATAACTATATATACACTGTCAAAATACATATATAGATATATACTGGCACACCAGGGAGCAACGCACATGCTCTATCTGCTCACATAAAATATAAGACTACTGTATCAGAAATTTCAAAGTTAAATTCTAAAAGCCTACTGAGCACAAAATATTTTCCACTCTGTTCTGTGGAAATGAAGTATGAAAAACCCTGATGCTTCATATCACACCATTTTTGAGATAATGCCTTCTATCTCCATTTCTTAACTTCCTTCCTCTACTCTCCCCATTAACTGATTCACTGATTTCCTCCCCCCCAGCAGGGAACTATGTGCGATTCACAGTAAGTAATATAGACCAAGTTAGTCAGTCTGTACCAGTAGAGGCAGAAGGCCAAGTCTGTCAAGAGCAGACATGGAAAGAATGAATTAGCATTTTCATTACATTCCCCACAAAAAATAATCACCTTCGCAGATAACCAGCTTCATACATATATTGACCAATGAACATCCATATAAACAGCAATTATGAAAAACTTGTTTTAAGAAATAAAAACTAAGGGGTGTTTTTTCCTTAAAATAAATGTGCCTTGTTTGTATTACTGAAACATGTAAGCATGTAATAGCTGATAAGCAACAGCAAGCATCAGCTATGCTCATAATAGCAGGCTAAATGACAAATGGTAACAAGGAATGAAGTTAATGTACTCTGTAACTAGCTGATTATATAAGCTACGACAATTTAAGTAGAAGCCTTTTGACTTCATGTTCATTGTCCTTGTGGAAAAACAGCATGAATCTTTGTCTTTATAGAAACGTTAACCCTTTTCAGGATTCTTGCGATCCTGGAAAAAATCTCACAGCCAAGGGACATCTGAACGCTGCATACATTAAACAGAAGCACTAGTTGTTTCAACTTAATTTAAAATAATTAGTATTTCAATTTAATTTGAAATATTCCCAAAAGCGTGGCTAATAAAAATCAGCACTGTCAACAAGACAAGCCTCTTTAATCACCTGGAATAAAATAGCACTTTTCACCTGTGAAAGCATCAAGTACATTTTTCTTGAGTATTTCCCACTGCACCCAAGACTATTTGCCAATAGCCACAGCTTATTTGGAAGGAGTTTTTGAAATACCAGCCATTTTTGTTTTACCCTGTTATGGAGAAACATAAATGCAAACTCCTAAAACATACTAGGAAATTAGTATGCCTGAGAAAAAGATGTAATATACACAATGATTTTCTTTTACAAAGATATTACTCTAGTTTTCAAGTTTGAATTAAGCAGCTGCAAAACTTCCGACTGCAGCTGTTCCACGTAAACACCCTTCCTTTATCCACTTACTCATTTTGCATGTGTGAAAATGCAGGTGTTCACAGCAAAGAACAAGGGGCTGCAGTTTACACAAGTCACTTAAAGTTTGACCTTGCTCTCTGAGATTTCTCTAAAAACCATTTAGTCCTCTCGGGCCACGCGATCTCCATTTCCTCGCACAAGACCTCGACAGTTTTGTATTTTGTGCAGTGTGACATGATCGCCGGGTGCCAAGAGGAGGAGCGAGTGTGCTCTGGGCTCCTACAGGAACTTCCTACACTACATGCTGGCTAGGTTTGCCTGGGAGCTTGGATCTGCTTTCCATTACAGCTTGCATAAAGAACTGCTAACTTTTCACACCTCTTGGCACAGCGGTTTTATGATAGTTTTACAGACAGCACTGCTGAATTAAGATGTATACACCTCCAATTAAGATGTGGGGCCTGCTGAAAAATGCAAAGCCAGAAGACGCCATGAACTTGCAACTCAAAGTGTACCCTTCTGGGATATATGCTTCTACAAAGAAATTAATCATGAATATGGAGCCGTAGCATCATTTCCACCATCTCAGATATCATGAAAAGTCTCTCAAATAATTAGAAATAACTACAAAGAATATGTAACATGCCATGCTCAAAATAATTGAAATTCACTTAATTACCTTTTTTTTTTAAAAAAAAAAATCAAGACAGAACTTGTCATGTGGCTCCTATTCTATGCTCAGTGAAATTAGCAGCAACTGGAATAATTTAAATTTACAATCATAGGTTATTTATAACATTCGTTTAAAGTTCTTGATCTAATCATTTAGTGCTGCAACGTTCAGTGTATTTTCCATTATGCCAAATAACAGGATAACTCTCTGCCCTCAGCTATTGATGGTACCTTACAATGCAGAGGGATCTGTTCTGCAGCAACTAATTTTGGGGGAGCGGGGTGCAATAACTGACGTAAGCTGCAGGTAAACAGAGTATTCACTCAGTAGGTTTGGACACAGTAATATCTTCTTTCCTTTTAAGTTCCTCCAAATAGAAGTTCAGTAACTTAGTTCATTATTAAGATAGAATAGCAGAAAGCAGAAGTATATGTGTGAAAGGAAAGTGGTGAGGCAGATCACACTAGAAGTTCAAAACACGAATGAACTGTGCTGAGACTTTCAGATTCCAAACATTCTTCTTCCACAGATATTAAGGAAGCAGAAATAATCATCTACTAAAGAGAAAAGACAAATGAGCACAGCATCTTAAGAGAGACGCCTAAACAAAACAGAAAGATGGGCTACCACTTTACAACACAGCACAGTGGAGGTTTTGTCACCCTGTGTAATGCAGACAAAATCATTTCACTGAGCTTCAAGCTGCCTTCCAGAAAGTTATCCTTCTTTAAATTAAACATTTTAAGTAATGGAGACTCCTCCCTACACACAGACAGATTGTTTAAATGTTTAACTATCTGTACTGCTTAAAAAAGAAAAAAAAAAAGTCCCATTACTTAAAGATTTGACTCTGAAATAATAGTGCATTTTTCCACAGAATTCTAGTGTGCTACATGATGAACCACGTAGGCCTATACCCACTACACTATGGGGCTGAGTATTCATGTCCTTCCCTGAGTCCTCAGCTTCAACATAATCATCTAGGCAATGTATGAAGAACAGTCACTTCTGGCCACTTTCTGGAACAAAGAAATATATCTATACACCCTGGTCAAAAGAAAAAGTGAAGATGAGTTAGTTGGACCACATCTCTAAGCTGCATTTTCTTGCTAGGTACTACTGAAACAAAGCTCTACTTTTCAATGAACAAGTGTCTGCTGGAAACAAGCTAAACTCACCTCTATGCAAAGCCCAGTGTGCGCAACACTTGCTGGAGAGATGAGCATGCTGTGAGGCTACAACTGCCTCTCCAGAAAGCGCTCTGACTGCCCGGTGGCAGGTTGCTCTGGAGGAGTGGCTCCCTTCATGCCGGCTGATGAAGTTATTTTATTCTACATTGGATAATTACACATGCACCAGATCAAAATACCTTAACAAAACTAATGGCCCTTGCTATCAAGGCTATCTAGTCTAAGTGGATAAGATATGAGTTTGATTTTTTTTTTTTTTGCCCCCAAATATTCAGTTAGATATATAGCTGCCAGTTATAAATCCATGATGTGTTCTAAATTCTAAATCCACACTTGAAATAGGACCAAAGCCATTGCGCTTACCTGCAGGCTATACGGGACAGTATTGCCTCCCCATGTAGGCCACTTCTACTTACTCATCTCCTGGCTTAGTTTCCTCACACTGAGTTGAATTATACTTACAAGATGCAGGGAAGGATAATATTCACTCAGAAGAGAGGAAGAAGAGAGCGCACCACAATTCCAGAATTAATTCCTATTGTAGGTCCAAGTCACATCAGGAATTAGTTTGCTCTCTTTTTCCTCCACCCACTCTATGTGGCCTCGCAAAGATGCAGTGGCAGAAGCAGTGTCCCATCAATCGGCCAGAGTTTATTTCACTCCAGCCTGACAAGGCTCACATGAAACCCAGCATCAGAGGAACACTAAACCGCTAACAATCACTGCAACTGTAGAGGCAATGAAACAAGAGACTGGAGTATAATATTCCCAAGAGACTACGCATAAATCAAAATCTGATTATACTACAATTTGTATGCAACTTTCAATGTTAGATTTTTCACAAGATGGTGAAGCACAAAATATACATAACCTATTTTGCATTGGTAATTGAAATAAATTATCATAATCCTCTCCAAGTCCTACCATCACTGTTTTCAGATTGAACCTCTCCTGAAAGTCCTTTTTTTGCAGAGATAATGATCAGACAAAAAAACCCAAAAAACTAAAAAACCTACTACCCCCTTTGCAAAACAGAAGCTAAATACAGTTTTTGCCTGTGTTACAATTCCAAAATGCAAAAGGGAAACACTTCAACATTTTCAACGTACCACTGGATCCACCCTTTTTAATTTTATGAGTGCTGTAACGAATCATCACAAAAGATGGTTTTGAAGCAAGTGTTTAATCTTTTAAAAAGACTGATTTGAAAGTGATCAAATATCAAAGGAACAAAATTGTAACAGTTGCAAATTGATTTAATTTTGAGAGCAGTCAAATCATAGGCTTTACCTCTAACCTTTGGAGACAAATATTTTCAATTTTCTTTGAGGGTGGAAGAGTGGAAGGTAAGACAATTCAAAGGAGTGAATGCTTTTCTTTTTAAAGTTTCTATTGCACGAAGTAGTATTCATGTCAAAGCAACAAGGAGCTCTTGCTTTCTGAAGTACAGAACTGCCTTTTTTTTTTAAGAACACATATGTTTTCATGTATGCGGAACATACGCCTCAGCAGCACAGCAACCCACAAACTTCAAGGTTCAGAAAATTCATTCTTTTCTGAATGCAGAAAGGGCAAAAGGGTAGGAAGGAAAAGGCAAGTTCAGGGCACCTTTGTTCTTCCTCCAATTCTGACATAGTTCAGGAGCTTATGTAGTGCCTGGTATCAGCTGTAAAAAAAGAGCAGGCTTCATCTAACTTGCATGCTTTCAAGAGAGCACAGAGCAGCTGCAGAGGAGAGCACTTAGGACATAACCTCGTTACTCGCTCTGACTAGTCATGGCCATTTACCAAGACTGCTCCAATTGTGATGGTTGCTTATTCCACCAAGGCAGCGTAAGGAGCTGCAGTGCAGCAGTTTTAGGGTGTACAAATCTAAAATATCAGAAGTAAGACAACAGACATCACTGCTGTCTCTACAATTCCATGAGGCATTGTGGCTGGCACCCTGGGGATGCGAGATGAATTTACCACTGAGCTCAGCAGCTCTGCAGGCTGAGCCTGGCAAGCTTCTGCACAGCACCTACAGATGAGAGAGTGGGCTCTGAAGTATAGGTGAGAACAGCCAAAGAGGATGCTGAACTGAAAACACCCCAAGTCATGTCCCTTCCTGCTTGGCCACTGAGAAAATTTTCCTTCTTATCCATCTCATTTTTTTTATTTTCACCAAAAGGAACTTTTACCCGTGGGGTCAATGTATGTCATCAGCTATGGACACTGCAAATAAATCTTTGTGCACGTAAGCCTGGCTCAACACCATCTGAGCAGCAGAGGTAAAAGTTCTTTCCATATTCTTTTTATTCTTTCCACACCAAGGATGCAGTTAAACATAAACTAAAAAAGATACTGGAAGGTCAGAGTAGGTTTTGGTAGCGGGTATCTCATTTAGAGCTCGTGTCCTAAAGTTCCATAATGAAACATCAGTATCTAAACCATGTGTTACTCTAACTGCCCAAGCCTTTCAGTCAGCCAGTGTGCAGTACCTGTGCTTTCCTGAACATCAGGTCACAATAGATAATGCTACATGGATAAAAGTTTTCCTAAGGGGTGTGAATAATGAGCATGAACAAGCATCAACAATATTAAAAACAACAAATCAAACTCCCAATAGAACGGGGGAAAACAACTATATAAAACAAAAATTCTGTATTAACCCAGTTATTTCAAGATGATGCAGTATTTCCCACTGAAGAAAAAAATGAAGGTACGTTTAGACACTTGAAAATTCAGCTCAGAGAACAGAGGAATGCATTGGATTAGGCCTTCTTACTCATGCAGTTTAAATACTAGCTGGCCACCGTATCTTGGAACGGACGGTACCAAATTTGCCAGCGTTATCTAAGTACCCACCTCATAGCATTGGGAAGTTGCAGCATCCTGGACCAGGCCCTCCTCATTTCTTGACGCCTTCCCAAGAGCAAAGAGAGGCAATAAATAAATTCTTCTTTAAGGAATTGAGTAAAAGAGAAAACTAAAGGACTAATTTTTGTCATAGGATAGAAGCAGGCAGGAAGCAGCAGAAGCCAGTCATCTCCTGTTACCACCCCACATGTCCTTTGAAACCTGCCAGCTAGCTCTCCCTTCCTATCCCACATGTTCTCAGATGGGAGAGGCAAAAAGAGAAGACCTTTTACACTCAGCTGCAATTCTCTAAATCCTGGACTAGGTAGGCAGCGGATTGTCCTACAGGAGACAGCCTGAACCAGGACACTGACAGCAGCATGCACACGCAGTACATCTGTCATAACATCATGAAAAAACACTATTATTACAAAATTGAGTATTCAGAACAGTCGCAGAACAAGTGACTATTGAAGATCACTTTCAAATTTCATGTGGTTGTCCACAAAAAAGAACAGGCAAACCTAAAAGACAAAACATATGCATGTTCTTCAGGAAAGATGCAATGCCATTAAATCCTAGAGATCAGTTTAGCATGTGCTTAATTTTACATTTTAAAAATATTTTTTGCAGGGTGGGTCCTTAAAGCCCATTTAGTTACCTAGAGATTTTATAGACAATTAAAAACAAAACTTTTTAAGAAGGTCTTACTGCTTATAAAGCAGTGTTATTTTTAAAATGCATTTGAGTTCTAGACACACTTTGTTTAACCAACCATGCAATTTGGATGAAAATAGACTTCAAAAAACCCAACATAATTACTTAGGATTTTTTAAAATAAAATCACTGGTTTTAAAAAGGTCAGACTGCACTAGTAATGCGAAACACTTAAAATGCGGACTTGGGTTAAATTCTGCTCAGTTGGATAAACGATCCTCTGATTTCAACAAGATTACAAAGGAACAGGAAATTAAGCATACATACATTTGCAGAATCGAGGAGTAAGTCAGTAAAGTTCAGATTCACAACAGCGTAATGCAGTACATAAATAGAGCTTCAGTCATGAAGCTATATTAAAGATTCTACTACAGGCAATTAGAATATCTAAGATTTGTTTAGAGTTTGTTTATATCCTGGAATAATATAGTTTATGTCTCCATATTAATATAAGCACAAACATACTTGCCAAATGATCTTCAGTTATCCCTCAATTAATTTCAGTTAACTACCCTAAGAGCTGACAAACCCTGAATGGCTGCTAAAGGAAGTTACTATCTTACAAACACCTGAAACAAGCTACAACCAGATGTGCATTGAGCAATTCTAATTCATCACTCAGTTTGTAAAGAATCCAAGAATATCTGTCCTTGAACTCTCAATGTTTCAGTCTAGACAGGTTTGGTTTCAATTTACTTATCACAAGAAACACAAAGGTGAAACACAAGCTGGAAATCTGGCCACAAACATTTCAGACTAGGTTGACAGGTTACAATCCCTAGATCTTATAAAGGCTATACATTGCGTATCTTTAATAAACACAGTGATTTTCTCGTTTAGCAAAGCTAAAAAATGTGTCAGGTCAGAAATACTTGAAAAGGTACAAGAAGGTTCTTTCTGGGTGCTTATAATTGGCTAAATAAGTACCTAGATTTCTATGCTACTGGTCTGATATTCAGCGAGTATAGGCACTGAATTCCTGATTTTCTATGCCCAGAGAAGGAAAATTTGGGCACTTCACAAGTTGTGTATGCTACATCCAACTTTGTAAGTATGCATAAATATTTATGCGCAGAAACCTGTAACTTGTGGTCTCACTACAGAGATTGAAATAATGTACTAAAGTCTTCACAGACTTTATTTCACTTCACAGACTTATTTACTTACAGTATTACTCTAACAGGCTGATCTAGCTCTTTGGTAAATTAACTTTTCCAAGCCACGTCTCTGCTGAGAATCCACGCCTTAGAAATACCTTAAAAATACAGTGTATTCCTTACATTTGCTTTTATTTCAAAGATACATGAAGTATATGCCATATACTTCATGTATCTAGGCAGCTTGTGCTATGTAATAATTCAAATACAAATCTCCTCTCTATTTTTTTCCTTTAATTAAAGGAAAAAAACAAAAAACCCAACACTAAAGAGAAAGTGATATGCACACTAAAGCAAACAATGTTTGAAACAAGAAAACCTAGCAGAAAAGAGAGTCAATCTGGAATGTCACAGAATATTCAAAAAAGAATAGAAATCAAGATCTCAAATATTAGAAACTTAATTATTCAAGTACTTCATTATCTCGCTTTCATCTTAACTTTGTTAATCATCAGGTCAACTTGGCCGCAAACTCATTATGCTAAGTTGAGGTACTTAAAATTACTGAAATTCATTCAAGGAATGAAATTATCACTAGTCTTACCCTTAAATAAATATGGCTCCCAACTATATTGAGTCACACTGCAATCATCATCATCATCAATTTCCACACAGTTTGGAAGAAATTTCAGTGATTGATAGTATAAAGAATCTATGAAAACTTACTATAAACTTCAAAAATCGTAATCATCCGAGGTGGATGACACATTCATTACAAAAACTTTCTTTGCACTTTCAAATCTGCTTAGCTCCATAGGAAGAAAAAACAAAACAAAACAAAAATATGATTTGGAGAGTAACTATTTAGAGCCTCAGCAATTAGAAAACTACTCACTCAAACACATACATTCATAATTTTGCACAGTATTACAATCATTACCATTACTTGGTGCATTAAATAGGTATTTGTCATATTTTCTACCAAAGATCATGAAGCTTTAAATCAAGATCTCAAACCTTTACCTACTGCTGTTTTGTGCCTGAAAATATACATCAGGTAAACTAAGTCAGTAAAAAAAACCCACTGGTACAACTTATATTCAGGCCAGACTATGAAAAACACAGAATTGCATTAATACACCTTCACATTTTCTGTAGGCAAAGTAAGGGAAGAAAAGAGAGTGGTACTTCCAAATATTAGAAATAGTTTGTGTGCAACATACACACACTCAATAGATGTTTCTTTATACTTGAAACAGAAAAATTCTAAACATCTTATCCCAAACTGCCCTGTGCCACCAGCAAGGCATTCAGCTTCCTACTACTCCACACAAATCAAATCAGATTTGGTGTTTAGAAAGCTTGGCAATGTTTCCTGCTTCCAACCATACACCACAAATCCAAAATACAGTCCCACATCTCAGGTTCCAGTTCTACCTTCTAGTCAGGATTTTAGTAGCCCTATGTTGCTACTTCTTGATCAGTTGAATATTTCTCATGCCTGGGAGATGCATTGCTTAGTACACTGAGTACCATCGACACACATGTACGATATCCCCAAAATTTTCTTTTATTATAGGTCTGAAAAAATACTTAACATTTCATTTCTGATCACTCACAAGATCCTGGAGAAACAACTCTCCCCACAATTAGGAATTGTGCGCAAGGGGGATAAAACTAAGATCCAGTATAGCAATTTAACTAGAAGTCACATTATAAGTTTCATGCACAAAGGATTGTTTTCACCCCTAAAAATCATCTATTTATGCATACAGAAAAAGTACACTTGTAATTTTCAGGAAATCTACAAAAGACTGTTACCTTTCGAGCTATTTTTCTAGACAAGTAAGAGCAGTTACAAAGTACTTGCATGCTGCTTCTTTAAAATGCCAAATGATTTTCTGCTGACAAGCCATCCCTTTAGCTACCACACAATAATTTACAACAAAATTTTCTACCAACAAATGTCCTGGACATGATTGATATATGTTGGTCATAAGAGTAGTCTCCAAAGATTTCCATTTACCTTGCAGGAAACAGTCTTTATTTCAGTTTTCTCTAAGACACTTAGAATGACAGAAAACTAAAGAGAAAGGAGTTACATGTCTTGTATGTTTGCTCAGTTTTGCTATTAACTTCAGTGAAAGACATATCCTCTTAAATACTTAGATATGAGCAAGCTTTCCATTCTAATCATTTTATTTCCATATGCAATCATTTTATTATTTCTGCATCATCTGGGCTTCCTTCTCGCTCGCATACTCTAGAAGAGGATGAATGCAAGAGAGCTTGAAGTGAGAAATGAAGTCCTAAGATCAGCCCATTTCTGAGAAATCCATGTGGTAGCAAAGTCATACAGTTTCTCTCATTATATGCAAGAAAAATCAGTGGCTCTGATCTTCATGTAGGAGTGAATAGAAGGAATAATTGTCTCCTATCAGCTCTAAAACACTATATTTTATTCTGAGCAATAGAAGTAATTTGTAATTTCAAATAGTTTCATAAGACATCCTCATTTGCATCATTATTTTTGAAAACAGAAGCCTGGATGTTTTGCTTTCTTACCAATCCTACCACAAGGCCTTCAGCAGGTAAACAGACCTTCACTTTCTGACTGTCATGTTTATCAGTCCCTAAAACATGGAGATATTTCTAGTACTAAGTTAATATGAATATTAGAGCCTATTTAAACACAACCTCTATCTAGCAATAGACATCACAGTAAAAGTGTATTTTATAATAATTAAACAAACCAAGGCCAGTGAAAAATTACGAAGAATTTTTTTGAAATCATTCAGGTACTCTACCTCCCACTCAAAGTGCTTTTAAATATCTGCTCTGATTTAAACATAAGGCTTGGTTAAACCAAGCTTTCTGCTAGACAGCATTCAAAAACTTCCAATATTTAGGTCTGTCTATCTCAGCGTAAGTTCTATCATCTCTTAGCAGCACAAAGAAATGATACAACTCAAGCTAATTCAACAGTAGATGCATCTGATTCTTATATTTGTTCCCACTCTTCAGAACAAATGCAATCACAACACATCATTAACAGTCACGTCCCTCAGGTACATAACTTTCAACAGCTCAAACTAGAGTTCTTTTTAGATACCCACATCAGGGTCCACACCTGAATAATTTGTCTGTTCATAGTAAGTCAAATGCAAATATTCAGCTGTGCTTACTGCCTTATCTGTAATTCTATCACTAACATAATAATTTGAAATTTTTTAGTATTCATCTTAATTATTTAAATTGGGATAAGAGTAACACTGTAGAAATAAGCATTAGATTAATATCATGAGTGAGAAACAGGTAAGGGAATACTGATACAAATGCTGACATATACCTTTTTCAATATCTAATTCAAAGAAAAGAACAACTTGTATTTCAGACTAGCTTTTCATCCAGAAATCCATTTACAAACATCCTCAAAAACAACCTTAAAACATCTCATTTCATCCTGGCATCATAAAACAACAGGATAGTAGGACTATCTCAAACAGTAGAAAATTTAGCAGCATCATTTCAATCAGTCCAGTTGCTGCAGAATTTCTTGTAGAATTGCAGTCAGTCAAACAAGTAGAGAAGCATATCTGGGATCTGTCTATTGCCTGGACATTAGATCTATTACCTACTTTTTTTTTTTTTTTTTAATAGTGTTCCCTTAAAAATAAGGAATTCTGTAGAAAGAAATTATTTTCATATCATTGAAGTTGAGGTTACATGTCAGACACTATTTTCCTAAAAATGTTTCTCTGTTCAGGATTACCAAAACAAAGCTAAAGAGTCTTAATCACCAAGTCTCCTCTTTTACAAAAGCTCTAAAAACCACAGAGGCTGTCAAAGTAAAATAAAGTCACAGTCACTGTTACAGAGCAAGTGCTTCCAATCTTCTAAGATTTAATTGAACAATTTGCAAGCTTTGATTAATTGACTTCTAACTTTATAATGTTTTAGATAGGATCTAAGACATGGTATTAAATTTTGCAGATTAAATGTTTTCCTATAAAACACATTTCTTGACCCAATACGTTTGTCGCACACACAGCGTATCAGCTACTGAATCACTATGCTCTAGCATCAATAACAGTAAAGCAGCACCTAATATGCATCAGAGTACTCACACCTTTCCAAAAAATTAGAACAGTTATGATGAAACTTTTAATGATTGTTCTTAAGATTTCTGCACTTCAGCACCTCTGCTCTAGCCCATCATCACCCAGGTTTCACTGTGTTTTCTTCAATATAGACTGACAGCACACAGAATTGAAATCACCTTTGGTAAGGAAAAGACTTTGATTCTCACTTCAATGAAATGCACCCCCACCTCCCAAACACAAACATACACACACTGTTCCCCCCCACACACCCCGGGAAATAAGTGAGATCCTGGACTACAGAGTAACAAGCACTTAGCCCAAACAAACAAGAAAACCTCCAAAACAACAAAACCCCTGCAATTCACCTCCACTCCATCCCTCATCACCATAATTCCTTTAAGCATTTTTAGCTATTTAAAACAAACCCTGCAATGTAATGATTCTGTTAATCTGCTATGTGCACATTTACCAAAGACTTTCAGTCTTCCCCTCCCTGCCCCCACCAGTTCTTTAAGTTGGGCAGATGTTGAGTTCCTAAAAGTAGATTCCAGAACAGCATTTTGTAATAATACGACAGGACAAAGAATCTTTTTGACATACACATTTTGTATGAAGCTATAAGCACTGTAGAATCAGGCTATAAATAAGCTACAAAGATCATTATTTAGAACCATCCCGCCTTTGAACAGAGCTCACTACACATACTTTATTCTACAGCAAGTCTCATCCGAAAATGAATAGGCACTCAAAATAATAGCTCCAGAAGATACAGTGAAGGTCTATTAAAATGAGTTTGTGTTGCCTGCTCTATAAATCTGGAGAGTAAGAGAGTTTCTAATAGCAGTAGGGCTCCAATCATTTTCCATTTACAGTCATGCGACTTATCCATTAATTTAAATGGGAGAGGATTAAAAAGAACGCACTTGTCACTCCTTTTCACACAAAAATCCTTAAAATAAGTTTCTGCGTTTTGTCACTCTGAAAGGAAATTAGATATTTAGCAACACTTGTGTACAAGGAGCACCCAAATGAAGAGGTCATAAAGAGCCAGCTGCCCTTTATTGAAAATGCCCTTTGCACAAAACCTGCCATACAGTCTTTTGAGAGAGGCAGAACCTTCAGGAATCCCACGGTCACAGAATATAACATCATCTTCAGGATTGTAAGCATCAATAAAGCCTGAGTGTTGTATTGAAAAGAACCACACTTGTATTGAAAATGAGGTCCAGAACACAGCACAATTATGACCACAGAGACTAGGATTTCAAAGACACTTTCTTGCAAGAGTACAAGCTTAGATTTTAAAAATACAATCATTATGTACAGTAGAATTTGCGGCCATAAGATAAGCCTTAAACTAAGGCCTTGTTCACACAATTTCAGCACTGTTAGGAAGTATTTTGGTTGGAAATGTGATTTTTCTTGCTTTTTTTTTTTTTTTTTGGCGCAACCCTCACTGTGAAAAGAGCTGTATGTCACCTTTGTATCGATACTGGTATAACACATTCCCACAGGGAAAAGGAATAAAAGAGTACCTTTATACTGATACAACATTTTCCTCTAGTGTAGAAGGAAATACAGTTTTCATTGTTCAGTCAAGTTAAAGCAGTACATTTTTTTCTACTTTATAGACAAGGCCCATGTTTAACAAGCACCAAAAAACATCAGAGTATTTGGAATATAAAACTACTCAGCTCTACTTTTCGTACTGTCCTCAGCAAGTCATAGAGAATGTCAAACATCTAAATACATTCATGACTGATCAGACCTTTGACACGGTTTCTTAAATCCTTCATTGTTTGACAAATACACCTTTTTGGCAAGAAGTAGAGCATGTCTACAAAAAAAAAACCCAGCAAAATCCATAGTCCTTATTAAGCTGCCTTCAACTGTTCTGCTAGGCTAAGGAAAATTGTACTTTATGTTCCACTTTGTGTGCTACATACACACAGTTTTACATTATTCCTCAATCGTAAGATAGGCAATAGGAAAACAGGAGGCACTCCAAAAAATTAAGAATCTGCTGTTCTGTTGGATTTTTTTTTTTTTTTTTTTTTTTAGTTAAACAAATTGATTTCAATACACCACCAATTTGGAGCAAATCCTATTAGGTGCTAGGAACTATGTAATTCTATTAAATTTAAGGCAAAATTGGACCATAGAAACAGCTGAGATATAATTTATGGCATTTTTGTTTTAAACTTCAATGCAAGACATGCCTGCAAGAAAGCTTTTAGTTTTCCATGCAATTTTTTGGTTAATAGAAGCCTCTGTTATTAGCATACATTATTCACCTGGCCTAATGTGGAAGTCCTCAAGGAATAGGTTTCCTAATTCATAAAAAAAGATAAGCTAAAACTGAAAATCCCATTGCAACTTAAAAATAGGAGGAGGGGTAGGGGCTGGATCAATTTATCTGCTGTATAAAGGCCCCAAACAGAAGTTCACGGAACTGTTCAGTATAGAGGTCTTCTCCAGTCTGGGTAAGTTTGCTTTTAACTGTGATCATAACAGTCTGATAGAACACTTCCTCACTGTTCTGAAGGATACATGTGAACTCAGGAGAAGACATGTGTTAAATATTTACAAATATTATATTTTCAAAATTATCAGTAGATATTGGACATTGCTAAAATCAATATCCAATTCTCAACTATAATACAAGATTATCACCTTAATACTAGTTACTGAAATCACAATGAATGAAATTAATACAAAAACCTTTCTTCCAATGCTGAAGCAGAAAGCTTTCCTATTTAAAACAGAGGAAATGGTCAGATTTATGGTAGGAATCAGGCATTTAGCTTCAAGGGGCCTGATCAAGAAGCCTTTACAGACAACGGCTAAACATTTGGCTTCTTATGGTAAGGTAATTTCATTTCTTCCTGGCATGTGGAGAAGAATTGCACTTTTTGTGTGTTAATGTTTAAAGAAAGAGTTGAGAGAGGAAGATAAAGGAGGTAAACACAACCCCCCAAACCTTCCAAACCACAGAAAGTACATATGTCCTCCCACCCCAACTCCTCTCCACACCAGGAAGGAAATGATAAGTCTTGATGTGTAACTTTAAGGAGTTATAATGCAACAAAATCAAAAGCTTAAATTTTATAAATACTTGACCTTTAGAACTACATCTCAATAAACCATGTTGTTTTCAGTAAGAAAAAAAAAGGCCCTAATTTTACAAGAGCTTTTGCATTAAAGCCACACCATCTTCCCAAAGCTGCCTACTGAACAGTGTTCCACTCAGATGCTGCATCACATAGGACCAGGACCTAAATACTGATGAAAACTGTATTAAAAATTGCTAATTATTAGGGTTTTGGTTTTTTGTTAAAGCCCTGCCCTTGCCTAATTCAAGCACCGTCCTCTCACTCATTTTATTACTAAGACATAAATCACAATAAACAGTGTTTGCAAAAGTGTTTCATGTAACACAAAAGCGCACAAAGTTGTTTTCTAAAAAACAGCATTTGTATTAAAATTCTTAAAATGGATAGACATCTCTTAAATGCATGTCTGGAATTAAAACGACAGTTGTTAGAATTTTCTCATTACATCACAACATAAAGATTTCTTTCTTTGCTGGCTGGAGGTACATCCCAAAACATAAAAAAAAATCAAAAATAATAATAATAAAAAATCCCCCCCTCCAAAATCCCCAAAGGCTAAATTCTTGTAAATTTGAAGTAAACGAAGCCCAAACTTGCAAGACATGGCAACTACAGTTAAAAGGCTCAGATGGAAATAAGAAATAAATTCCACTAACAACAGGCCCTTTTGTCTGGCTCGTTCAGTACGATTACCGAAAGGAAACTGCTAAGTAGTTTTTGGAGCAGCAGATAATGGGATTCCGCGGCGCTTTCACAGGTCGGCACCGGCTGGCACAGCTGAGTTTCGAAGGCACTCCGTAGGCACAGGGCTGCTCGCGGCCCGGCGTCGCGCTGAGGAAGTCTTTGCACTTTAGAGAGCTAGTCATCAAAATCAGTTATTGCCAACCGAAAGTGAAAAAAAGAAAAAAAAAAAAAAAAAAAACACCCCACTAAGAACAAGACCACCACCGCTCCCGCCCTCGCAATTAAAATAAAAATTGAAACCACACACGCACACACACCTAAAAAAATGTGCAGATTTGTAACATTTTCACAGCTGACTTGAGGGGGAGAAGAGGGAGGGGAGAAGATAACACACTACCACTCTCCTGCAAGTTCCGGTCGGATACAGCAGGTAAACCGAAGGTCACTTCGCGAGTGACCAGCAGACACGTCCCGGCGCCGCACGCACTGCGCCGGCACCGCGCAAGTCCCAGTCCACATGTGCAACTAACTCTCCAGCTCGGCTACGCCGAAGTTTTACCCCGGCTTTGCATAGAGACCCTGCGGCCGGCGGCGGCGGGCGCGGAGCGCGGGCTTCTCCTCAGGGGCGCCGGAGCCGCCGCCGCCCCAACGGCCGCCGCCGCCTCGCGGCCCGGCGTGCGGGGGGGGGGGAGGGGGCGCGCGCCCGCCTCCAGTCAGCGCCGCCGCCGCGGGCGCGCTCGGCGCGGGGCCGCCTCAGAGGATGGCGCAGGCGGCGCAGCACGGCTCGTCGCCGCCCGGCTGCGCCGCGTAGTTCATCTGCCGCACGATCTCGGCGAAGAGCTCGTCCACCGACGCCTTGTTCTTGGCCGAGGTCTCCATGAAGGGGCAGCTCCACTCCTCGGCCAGCGCCTTGCCCTCCCCGAACGACACCTCCCGCTCGCCCTCCAGGTCCACCTTGTTGCCCACCAGGATCATGGGCACCCGCTCGTACCGCTTGACGCGCGTGATCTGGTCCCGCATGGGCTTGATGTCCTGGAAGCTCTGCTGGTTCACCAGGCTGTAGACCAGGATGAAGCCCTGCCCGTTCTTGATGTAGAGGTCCCGCATGGAGGCGAACTGCTCCGTGCCCGCCGTGTCCAGGATCTCCAGCACCGAGGGCGACGAGTCCACCTCGATCTCCTTGCGGTAGAAGTCCTCGATGGTGGGGTCGTACTTCTCGATGAAGGAGCCGGTGACGAACTGGACGGTGAGGGCGGACTTGCCCACGCCGCCCGAGCCCAGCACCACCACTTTGTACTCCCGCATGGCGCCCCCCGCCCGCCCTCGCCCTCCCGCCGCGGCGCCGCGCCGGGGACGCGCGCTCAGCGCCGCCCGCCGCCGCCCATGCACAGCCCCGGCCGCGGCGCCTCCCCTGCCCGGCGGCCCCGCGAGTCCCGCTGCGCCGCGGAGCTACGCGGCGGCTCCGCAGCGCTGCGAGGCGGCGGCGGGCGGGGAGGGGGAGGAGGCGGCGCGGGGGGCGGGGGGAAGGCGGTGGCCGCGGAGGAGGAGGAAGACGCTAGCGGGAGCGGCGCGGCGGCAGCCCCGTGCGCCGCCACTGCTGCTGCTGCTGCTGCCGCCGCCGCCGCCGCCGCCCCGGCCCATGGCGCCCGGCACCCGCCGCCGCCGCCCCGGCCCGCCCCCATTGGCCTGCGGGCGGCGGGCCGCCCCGCAGCCCCGCCCCGCATTGGCTGCGCCGCGCCGCTCGTCAAAGCTCGCCGCCTCATTGGCCCGCGGGCCGGCCACGCCGGCAGCCGGTTGGCCCGCGGCGGCGTTTGGCCCCGCCCCTGGCCGAAGTTTTGGCGGACAGCCGGGGTGAGGGGGGAAGTCCAGGCCGCGCCCTGCCCCGCCCCTCCCGCCTCGCGCGGGAAATGGCGCGGGCGGCGCGAGGCGCGGGCAGGCGTGAGGCGCGGGCAGGCGCTCCCCGCGGGCAGGCGCTCCCCGCGCTCCGCGGGGCCCTCGCCAGGCCCCTCGGGAGCCAGGTTTCCCCTCCTGTCCCCTAGGCACCGGGCTCCCGCACCGTGGGGGCTGGTGCCCCTTTGGGGTGTTCGCTGGGCGCGCAGCGGCAGCCGCCCGGGCTCTTCGGGACGCCGCCGCTCTGCGCTTCCCCGTCCCTCTGCAGCCTGGCCCGCTGGAGATGCGGCAGTTGCTGCGCGTTGGGGCTACCTGTGTTTTGCGGCCTGCTAAAACAGCTCAGCCTGGGGGCCGGGTCACGGGGACTGGCTGTTGGCCACCGCTTGTGGGCGTCGAGCAGGCGTTCCTTTCGAGAAAACGTTGTGAGCGATCTCGGCACCTCCCGATCTCTGCTCTGCCATAATGGCCCGTGCTTTGCTCTTCTCGGTGTTCATCCAGTTAGTTGTGGCACGTAGATCCTTTCTGCTGCACCATTGTGTTTACAAACCCAGTGTAAACACAGTGCTTGGTAAAACAGGTCTTTGCAGGCCAAGACAAAAAGCTTTGAAATATGTTTTGTGAGCAATGTTCTGTTATTACTAAATAGTTCTGGCAGAGACCAAATTCTACTTAAACTATTTTTGCCAGAATTCACTGTTGGGGATTTGCGGTGCTGGATCGAGCTTGAGCGTGTGCTGTGTCTCTGATGACCCTGTGCTTTCAGGAGCTTAAACCTGCTGCTCGCGTAAGTCATAGCAAACGCAGTATCTCCAGATGAACACAAAGACTGCATCCCACCAGCTCTGCCGAGGATCTGGCCTCATTTTAGACTGTTTCTACTGGAAACACCTGCCCCAGCGCCTTGCTGTGACTTCAGACACAGGGTGACGCGTCCATTAATGGAAGCGAGCAGCAAGCCACGACTTCCTGGTACGTATCGCGTACCCAAACGCCGGCACTCCCTGCGCCCAGCACGGCTGACGGCCAGGCCCTGTGCCCGGTCGTTGAGAGTCCCCAGGCAGGACCCTGGCTGGCTGGGCCTCCGCCTGGTTTCTGCCTGCTCCCCTGCAACCGTTGTCAGCTGCAGGCTGATGCCAAGTGCAAGGCCCAAGGCCGCAGAGGTCAACCTGGAGGCTGCTTGTGTATTTTGTTTTGCTTTCAACTCTGAGGGCTGGGCTTTGGCCACCTGTCTATCCTAGACTGCCTGCTAACCACATTATCCTCGACTTGTGGCAAACCTACATGTCATCTTTTTTTTTTTCCAGAGCAATTCTTTGAAAAAGTGGAAAAGATGTCTACAAGTCCTTGTTACCACATGCTCCATGAATGAGTTTGCTCTCAGTCAGTGCTCAGCTCAAGCATAGGTGATCTCTATATAGCCAGTAAGTAGCTACATATCTCTATATAGCCCCTGCTACAGGTACTCTGGAGGCAAAGCTAGCAAATCACCTGCATACAGCGCGTGCTCTCACCTTTAGGCCAAAACACTTGCCAGTCATCAAATGTTGCCCAAGTTATCTTTAAAAACAGCTATAAAAATTGTTTGAAAGACTACTACAGTATCACTGAAAAAATATTTTCTTATTCTGCTGTTATACTTTGCTCACACTGCTCTAAGGTTTTTGGTGCAATATGCATTTGCTTATCTTCATCACTGATCTATTAAACCCACGAATAAATTAATTAAATTGCACTTTCCACTGACATGGCAGTAGCAGATTTATAAAGAGCAGACAATACATTGCCATGTTGGTTTAAAGTTCATTATTGAATTCAGATTTTTTTCTTCAGTGACAGAATAAAATTGGACCATATATTTTTTTTCTTCCTACACTATGCTATTAATTGCTACTATTTCTAAAGAAGGAAGTATATCATGTTGAAAGTAACAACTGTTGTTACACTGTTTACATGTGTAAAATTACTTCTCAAGTCTCAGTCAGTTGCTACATATATTAATCTCTCTTGTTATTGACCAGTTCTAGATAGTTAGTCTGCAGTAATGTTTTTAGAGCTTTGGAGTCTATGATTTTTTTAGTTACTTCCCATGGACTTGTTGCTACAAACTTCAAGTCCTTTTTCCCTGTGCAGGGGTATGGACCATTGCAGGGATCTGTAAATTGAGAAGGTTGAAAATCACAGGCTAAGAGTTCAGATATTTCATTAAATACATCATAAGATTACTGACCACATCATTTTTGAATTATGAAGCACACACAATGTTAGACTCTTGTACTTCGTCAATGGCACTGTGGTTTAGAATCTCTCAGGAATAACTGAAAATTGTCCTGAAATGAAATCCATCTGGGCAACATGGAGCCAATGCAATGCAACAGAATCTAGGCAAAATATAATTATCAAACAATTGATAGTATTAATCTGATCTTAAAAATTATCAACTCATTTCAAATTCCAAGATCATTTGATAGTATCATGAAGTCCTCAAAATAAAAGTATGAATTGGGTTATTATGCAATTTATAGTACAATATTTACATATGTAACTAGCTTTTACTGTATTGAGTACCTCTGGTCATCCAGTAAAACTGCTCATAAAAGAAAAAGATTATTTCTCTGCATAGTTTGGAAAGATCAGGTCCTTGCCTTCTTCTGTTATTATTATTATCACCTTTGTCCATGTAAGCATCAACTACAATGCAGTGTCTATTTTCTCCAAAAATGTATTTTACTAGTTATAGTTAAAGATTAAACTTAAGTGTGGTTTTAATCAGTAACACATATGATATTATCTAAAATGTCAGTACCATGGAAGTATCTCTGGATAACACCAAGGTTTAGTACTATGAAAATAGTCAAAAGATGTTCTGGTGTTTCTAAAGGGACCTTCTGACCAGCTCTGCTGGTACTCCTCCTTAAGAGAGGCACAGCTGAATCACTTAACAGCTCTGGAATTAACTCCCAGCCAAGGCCAGTGTTAGCACAGGGATAAATAACCTCCCAAGAGCCGACTAAATACAACTGAGCTTATTTAGGATCAGTATTTTATAGACAAATTGTGTTATACTTACGGAACAGAAAAATGATGTGAGGGGTTGCAAGGTATACACTGTTTAGGTAGTGTTTGCGAGATGTGAATTTTAGAAAGCCTGAGCTCTGTAGATGAAATAGAGCTAGCGTCTGTAGGAAATGCATGGCTTCAATTAAAACAGACCCCTTGAAAATATGCTCAGAATTAGGTGAGTGTGTGTGAATATGCTTGTATCTGAAATCTGAACCTCAGTAATGCTCAGGTGGAAAGAAATGAGAGCCTTCATTCAGATTTTCTCTGGCTTCTGTTAGTTACTATTCATTTAAATCATTTTTATTAAATGCATAGGGAGCTTTTGTGACTATGAAAGCCAGACTCCTCTGAGATCATAGTTCTCTGCCATTTACTAGATAGGTATGGTGATAATTGAATCTTGAGGCTACAAATAACACTAAATGTCATAGTTTGGCATTCAGGCTTTGTGAGATAAAGGTGATTGTAATAATATCATAATGTATATTTATGTAACACCTTTCATTCTAACATGAGGACAGCGTTCCAGGTACCTTTTTTCCCCTTTCCTCCAGGGCATTGCTCACTAAAGAACTTCTCACCTTCCGCTGTGCTCTCACAGTTTGTAGGTCCCTGCTGTAAAATGGCCCTACAACCATCAGTGGGTCTGCAATGAGAGCAGGTCCTTCTCTTGTGGGTGGTTCTTACCTGCTTATGGGCCCCTGGAGCCAAACACAGTGAACTGAATGAACAGTGAATTGACCTGTGTTTTCAGCAGAACTGGAAGGGTAGAGAATATCTTAATTCAGCATTGCTGCTGAGAAAACGCTATGGGAAGCCGTGAAGCCAAGAATACTGGACAAAAGCCATTATACTTCCTCACATCTGAAATGTTACCTGGATATAATAGATATATATTATAATTCCCTAAAGTTTTAATGGCTTAACTAGTTCATAATTCAATGAAAAACAGGTTAAACTGGGAAGGTTCAAAGTCATTTGAGGAAGAGCTACTGTTCTCCCAGTCACATACTATTAGTATGTGACACTAATATTAGCACCATTCCTTAGTGTAATGGCAGAATAATTACTGGGGAAACTAAGAGGATAAAATAATCTCTAAGAGTCCAAAGTACAAGGCATATCCATCTGGAAGCCTGAATTACAGTGAAGCATGTTCTGGCATTTCACTAGATAAATCTGGAGGAATTTTCCCATGTTTATTCATCTTAAATGTGTGAAACTGAGTAATATTTCTAGGCTTGAATTAGTTTTTAATTAAGTAGCATATAAGGAAGTCTCATTCTGGGGTCACCAAAAGAAAGACTGTAGGTTGTTTGGGGTTCATTTGGGAGGGTTGAGGAAGGAGAAGCATAAAAAATTAAGTGTTTGTATTTTAAAGTTTATACGTGTTGGAATAGTGTATATACTGCATAGCAAACTCTGAGAAGTTTTTGTTCTGATACAGCAACTTTAGTTCTCCTTGTTTAAATTGGACTGCTGCTATTAAATTGTGGTAGTACATTCAGCACTGCAAAGGAATATATTCTGTCCTCAGACTTAAAAATCTGCTGGCAAACTTTAACCAAAAATCAACAAGAGAGATTTACATAGTGCATATAAACTGGTTTTAAGAATAACAGTGGAAGCTGCTGACTACTTTTGAAAATCTATCCACATTCTGGCAATGAGTGGTTGAAAATCTCTGTCCAACTATCTTTGCTTCTCCTATTTCGCCCTTCCTCCCTGTTTCGAGTATCAGTAACCCTAACCAGTGAGCAGGAGGCAATGAAACACATTACTGTAATAAGGTATTTTCCTCTCAGGCTCTGCCCAAACAGCTGTGCAAGAAGTTGCACATTTTTGTGTCCTGGTTATGTGGTTGTTTATAAATGCAGACTTATTTTCCTAGGTTCTATACTACAGAAGATTCAGATTTAAAAGAGAGAAAAGAACTTTCAAAACTCTTAATTAAAAATAAGCTGGTATTACTACAATATTTAAATACAATAGCTAACTGGTTTGCACCTTGAGTCATTCCTGATAATTCCATGTGTCAATACATATCTGAAACAAGACTACTAATTTCTGTTTATCTTAATCCATGGGATTAGGTATTCTTATTCTAGAATCAAAATGTCTACATATGGAGTTAAACGAGATAGCCACTTGGGGTAACTCCATGGGTAGACTAGTTTTATCATAAGTGAAACTACTCCATGTGCTCAACAGCCAGATAATCAGAAAGAAACTGATAAGACAAATTGTGAAGTGAATCAGGCCAAAGGTACAGCTGAAAGCTGTAATTGGATATGCCTGTAGTAGTGTGAGTTGGTTTTGCCCCGACTCAACCAGCTGAGCAACCGCCGTCCTGCCAACTACTTCCTGAGTAACGAGGGGTTTGTGCAGAGTCATCCTTTTCCTGCCTGTCTCCGTCGCAAGTGGAACATGCACGTCTTTGGGAAATGTAGCCTTACTGTAACTCTCCTCTGCGAAAAGATTCACCTTCTCAAATGCAGAATACCCAAGTTCCATTTGCAAGAAATAATAGCAGTTGCTGGTAGGTATAAATATTTTTTTTTAAAAAAAAGGGGGACAAGGTGACAAATGCACAGAAAGAAGTTCAGAATCTGATATAGCACAATATTTCCAAGCAATGTCCTTCCAGAGATCTTATCACTACTGTAAAAATAGCTCATGCTGCCAGAACTCATTACATGTGATCACATTTGTGCTGGTGTCATAATACCACTCTATTTTTCTTCATAAATAATGTGTCCAATTATATGTTTTTATCCTGCTCATGTATACATGTTTATAGTCAAAGGTACCATACATGCCTAATCTGCCAAAATCTCAAGTCTGTCTCTATATTTTTCATAAACATCAACCCTCTTTCATTTATGGCAGTAACAGCTTAAATAAAAAGCCACGATTTTAGATAAGCATAAGAAATGAAGAAAGAATGCTTATCTATTAATAACGTGTAGAAGGCAGTTTATATGTAGGTGTAATGAAACAGCTTGTTGAACCATAAATGTAATCTTGGTAGTAGTTGCATGGAAACACTGCTATTGTATGTTGATGAAAAATCAGCATGAAGTGAAACTGATGACTAATTCTAAAAACAAACATCCTGTCTGCCGCAAAAGCCCTTTTGCAGAAAAATGTATTTTCCTCATTGACCCATAGTATTGTGTCACATTGCAGTATTAGCTCTGCTGGCAGTAATGTTCAGGTACAGCAAAACATTATATTTAGAGAGTTTTCATTCTTTAATTTATCAGTTAGTTTGTTCCTCCATTTTCTGACCAAGAGCAAAGAGTTTCTCTTCTGGTTATGTGGCAGTGAGGAATGAGTGCTTTCGGCCATATTACTTTCAACTATGATCTTATCATATTTCCTAAGTGAGATAGGAGATTACCAGAAGTCCTAAAGAAGCAGAAAGTGATGCTTGCAGGTCAGTAGATTGTGATCTTTTCTTCCATGTGAGGCACTCTGTAACAGTCAGCCTTTGGCCTCAGATTTTTAGTGTAAAACTGCTTATGCTATTGGTAGTTATTAAGGTCTCAAGATTTTTTTTCCCCAAATAATAACGGTAGAAACACATCCTTATTTTAAAGAATGACAAAGTATCTAGGGAAGGAAATCTGACTAAAACCAAAGCAGTTATTATATTCTCATTGGCAGGAGTCCCCGTGAACATTATGGAGGAATAAGTGTCTCCAGCAAACCAGCGAGTCTTTTGCTTCCAAGACGAGACCATTATATAGATATTACAGTGGAACTGGCATATGGAAGAGACTGATAGATGAGCAAGAGAAGTGGACCTGTTTCCATGTATACTACAAAGCAGGGGAAAATACTTACTCCATTCATTAACAGGAAAAATTGGCTCAAGCATAGGGAAAAGACAAATTAACTTTCAGAGGGTTTTATAGTTTTCAATGGACAGTATGAAATTTTTCCTCAGAATGCTTTTTAATCAAAGTTTCTAATTATCTATTAAACAGTGATTTGTGGTACATTTTGACAAATCCTAATCACAACTTAGTTCTGGGCTCCCCAGTACAAGAGGTACAGAGCTACTGGAACAAATCCAGCGAAGGGCTACTAAGATGATGAAGGGACTGGAGCATCTCTCCTGTGAGGAAAGGCTGAGAGAGCTGAGACTGCTCAGCCTGGAGAAGAGAAGGCTCCAGCAGGATCTGATCAATGTGTGTAAGTATCTAAAGGGAGGGTGTCAAGAGGATGGGTCCGACTCTTTTCAGTGGTGCCCAGTGACAGGGAAAGGGGCGATAGGCACAAACTGAAACACGGGCAGTTCCATCTGAACACAAGGAAAAACTTCTTTTCTGTGAGAGTGACAGAGCATTGGAACAGGTTGCCCAGAGGTGGTGGAGTCTCCATCGTTGGAGATATTCAAAAGCCATCTACACAGGGTCCTGCGCAACCTGCTGTAGGTGACCCTGCTGGAGCAGTGGGAGTTTGACTAGATGATCTCTAAAGGTCCCTTCCAACCTCAGCTGTGGTCTGATTCTGTGTGAACTAAGGTTTTCATAGCTGCTGGTTCTTGCTTTCTTATAGTTCAAATTAACTTACAGCCTCTAACAAGGTAAAAACTCTTTCCATTTACCAACTTTATTTGTCTTTACATGGTAAAAACAACACAGGCAATATGTTCACTTCTGGATTCAGATGAAACAGCTGAAGACTTTATCATCCCTGGCTGAAAATTACCACACCTACAATTTGCTCTGCATCATAGAAACAATGACAGCTCTGTGGGCCACCTCAGTACAAAGTTAGACAAGCTAGCTCAAACACCCTTCATCAATCAGAGGTAAGGGAGCTACCTTTGCACTTAAGGGTGTCCATAGGTTCCTTTTCTATCAGATTTCTTTTGGGGTAGTAACCTCCAGTTGCAAGAAGGATGAAGAAAATAAGGTCTTAAATCACAGCAGCTGTTTGCAAATGAATGTATTTACACCCAAAGTCTCCTTTTTTGCTGCTTCAAGCTATGTGCTGTGAACATTTACATTGGCTACAAAAGTGAGATGCCAATTTAGGAACATTAATTGCAACAAACCAAACAGAGCTATGGATGAATACCACTTATTCTACCTCCAGGAACGTTTATATAAATTCACATCTTGCCTGACAAATCAACGAGGAGTTGCTGACTGACTCGTTGTCCATCCTGTGTTGTCCCTGATGACCCTGAGCCAGATCAGCTAACACTGAAGGAGACTTTTAAAAAGACAATGTTACTCTGATGACAATGGCTTTAAAAGACAAGCTGCAGTTTGCATCTCCAGGTTTAACAAGGATCACACAACAGTCAATGAACAATCAAAGCTTTAAAACCCTTCAAGGTATAGAGTAACCAGCAAGGTCTTTCACCTGCTTTTCTTTTTGGCATTCATGGTCAAAGGAATCAATGATATGAGCTGTACAAGACGGACCTCTCCAGAGGTCCCTTCCAACCTTACTGATTCTATGATTCTACGTTTCTATGAAAGTTCCCACACAGGTATGTGTCTGAATCTGCCTCTACATAGTTTTATCAAGAATGATAATGTTATTAGGCTGGCAGAAGCTCTCAAAATACACACAATTTTAAGCACTTGGTACAAACTCACAAAATATTTAGGGGATGTTCCTTCAAGAAGCTAAATGTTTCTAGCTCTGTGCAGACAGGCAAACCTTGGGTCCTCAGCCTACCCCTGAAGAAGTCCTTAAGACTGCAAGAGAAAAGAAATTAAACTAGACAAGAGGAAACGTCCACTCAGTTGAGCTTTATTTTGTAATACCCTGGGCAGACTGCAAGATCAGCAAATCTCTGCAAGCTATGTCGCCATATGGGCAATGGCAGTTTATGAAACAACTGTGCCAGATTTGGCAACCTTGATGATGACCACATGGCAGGTCAGCGAAAACCATTTCAGTGCCAGTTATGTAATCTCACTCCTCAGTCATCTGAGAAGCATATGTGAGACAAGGCTTTTGAAAGGGCGGCATCACTTCAGCTCTGAAGCTGACACTGCCCTTCACGTAATATATGCATTTTCTGGGTAAGCAGACAAGTTCTTTTGCTGTGTCTTAGGTAACTGAAAAGATTCAAATTTCAGTGATAACTATTGTTCTTTACGTGAGTGTAACACCTTCTATTTGAGTATTTCAAAGTAATTTTCAGGTAAACTTATCAACAAGAGATACTTTTTTGAGAGAAAACAAAGACACATGACAGGCACAGACTAACATAAGAGGTTATCTGCAGCCTCAATAGACTTCAAATCTCTTGAATCAAAGTTCCCTACTTTAACAATGTGGCATGTTTTCTGAACGCTTCAGAAGTGCCCCTGCTTAGGACTCGCACTTAGGCTGTTTCTGGCTGGTCAAGGTTGGAGGGATCATTGCAGCTGAGTGCTTATTGTGTCACCAGTGCATTCACTAAACGTCGTTTCATCTCTCAGGCCTTCTGCTGCTGGGCAAGATTAACGTGGATGTGTGAGCAAACTAACTCTTGCAACACCTGGCCTCTGCTGATAACCCCACCCAGTTTGGCTGCAGGCCAAGCCGTGGCACACAAACAACCTCGGTTGCATTGACAGCTGACCTCATGAGAATGAACAGATAAGACTGAATGATGCTGATATTACTTGATCTGTAAGCCACGTTTGATATTGTCAGTCAGTGCAGTCAGGAATGCTGATATGGCCACGAGCCCTTGGAGGAGTCGCTAGGAAGCTGGCTCTCACTGCACGCCCATCAGGACCAGACGCTGCTCCCCTCGGCCTCGGCCTCCCCACACAGAGCCCTCGCCCCGAGGGGAAACCTGCTGCTCTGAGGTCTCTGGAGCGCCAGTGCTGCAGGCCTTTTGGCAGGCCGCAGTGCGTAAGTAGAGCCAAGAGCAGAAAATGCTATCGCTCTCTGAATGTGGATGTACTTTTACTGTAGACTTTATTTTGTCATGAGTAGTTCCAATAAGAAGATTCTGCAGGAGCATCAATAGCAGTGTATCAGTAGAACTGCTTCCAGTGGTCACATTTTACCGCATCTGCACCAAAAAACACACACCAAACCAATACAGTCATAGAAGAAAAAAATGCTGGGAGGACCAGACTAAAAGTTACTACAAATGTGGATTAATTCTCTGTGCAATCAATCACTTGAAAGAGGTAATGGATCTACACTAGGATCCCAAGATTCTTCATCAAGTGACTGGTCACTTACAGGAGAATCATGTCTAAACAGAAGTAGAATGACATGATTTCAGGAGCTGATCCATACTTAAAGGGAAAAAATGCGCATGTTACTTTAATTACAGAAAGCATATGTATGTTGTTATATATATATTCCACAGGATAGAATTGTCCCATTTGTAAACAGCAAACAAGACATCTGGTGCTCAGATCCATTGCAAATAGTCTTATTAATGCTGCTATTCATTTTGGTCTGTTCTTGAATGCTCAAGAAGGGGTGAACTTGAAGAATCCCTTAGTATCAGTAAAATAGCATTCTAACACTAAGCAAACCAAAATGTTAAGATGGTCAGAGAATTTCAATTTGCAAATGTACTTCAGTTTTTAACTTTGTTTTCACCATATTAGTGAAGACAGTGGGATACTTCACCATCTGAGAAGATTCTTTTTCTGTAATGGTAAATTAAATATTAAAATTTAATACAGCATTAAAAATCTCATATGAGGCAAAAACATCTAACAGTTTTTTCAATTTATGGAAATTACTTCAAATTCTAATTCTGTCCTCCAAAGTGCTTACAACCAACCTGATGTCATCTGTGAATTTTGCCAGTGGAGTTTGACTTTTAATGTTCAAGTCGTTAATACAAATACGAACTGCATTACAGATCCTTTGCTGTGTCTCCCAGTTGTATGAGAGACTATTGATAACTGCTTTGAATACAGTTCAGCAATGTGATATAATTAAATAGCAGTCTTCTTTTCTTATTAGAATACTATACAGGGCTGTGGGAGAAGTTTTTCTGCAGTCAAAAATACTTCATACCTACTGCTCCCCACTTCTAATGGGGCCAAAAATGGAAATTGTGTATGACATGATTTAGTTTGGTCATATGTATGGCTGGATACAGATAAGAAGTTTCTTAGCAACTTCTTATCTTCTAGATGCTTTCACAGATTGTTTAGTGAAGTGTTCCAGTACTCAGCCAGGTATTCTGAAGCTGAGGTGACTGAATAATGCAAGTATGTATTTAAGAGTCAGTTTTGTTTTCATTGTTAACTAATCCCTCAGTATCTGTCTTTGTACAGTAAACAACATATTTCATAGTTTAGGTCACATCCTTCTGCAAACATACATCAGCAAATAAACAAAATCATGAGATAAGGGCAATAAACTCTGCAGGACATTCATTGTTGCACTGACAGATCAATTTAAAATGATATTTTATTTTATTAATGAAAACATCCAGCCTTGTGGTGCATAGCACCCCAAGCAAGAGCAGCGAGAGGCCGGCACAGCCTCACAGGAGGGCTCGGGATCTCACGAGCACTGGCATCCAGTAGGAGCATTCCTGCTTTGTGAGCCCTGAGCCTGTTCTGTGCCATCTCATTGCCTAAAACAATAATTTTAATACTCCTTTTAATCTTCCTTATTAAAGGCTCTCAGTGAAAAGACTTCCCTCACCCAGGAGGGATTGCTGTGGCGGGCTGGCAAATGGCAAAGCTCCTGGGCCGAGCGGTGTCCGTCAGGTACTCGGCAGTGTGCCGCGCTTCCTTGGGAAGCAGTGCTGCTGGCTTGGGCTAGGTGCAGCCAGATGCGCCAGCTTTTCTGACCGTAAGTGTAACAAGACCATACTCGTACCGTACCACAACCGACAACAGCATCAGCAACCCCCGCAGCTGAGACATGGCTAGCGTGCAGCGGCCACCCTGCATCAGCAGCGTGCAAGCCACCAGCGTGCAAGGTCACCAGGAGAGGAAGGGGACTTCCCCCCACATCTGCTGGTAGACTCCTGGCCACACAGCCTAATTGCTGCACCTCTCTGGGCACAGAGATCCAGCTTTGCTCTTCCTTTTTTTTAAAAAATTTTTTTTTTTTTATTTTTCCTGGATTGCTGCAGAATGACAGAAATTGTGCATCTTGCATGTCCATAGAGAGCAGAAACCATCCATCCCTCAGACATGGAAGATGAAAGTGAGTTCACTGTTCCAGTGACAAGTATCACTTATCTGAAGGATTTAAAAAGTGCTATCCAAATGACTAATTTCTTAAAAGCTAATTCTTTTATATGAACACAGCCGTTTATTCTCATCATTAGTAGACACCTTATAGAAGCTATAATTATGGGTAATTAACTTTTCCCATTCTTCACTAATCTTTTTTTTAAAACCAAATACCTAAAACCTCAGATAAACAAGCTGTGCTAGGAGAGCTGAACACTGATTCCAAGTTACAGTATGTTCTTGCTAACGAGTATGTGCTACAGAAAACCCACTCTTGGTTTTGCTTCACTTTCAAAAGAGCAGAGATTCCAACAAGAAATATCTAGGATATTGTGAACCTTACTACTACATAGTGAATATAGCTGTATGGACTATTTCATATTCGTAGTTATAATGCATGAGGCCCTTGAGATTTCACACAGCTAAATTTACTGGTGCAGAGAAACAGAAAAATAGTATTATATCTATTAAAATGAAATAACACTCAACTTTCTGATCTTATGATCATTATAGTGACAAAGGTCATTCAAGTTTTTTAATGCACATAGATAGGTATGGACGGTACCTACGTTGTACTGATACGGGAGTGCTTTAAGGGAGCTGGCAGTCGTTGGCCTTGTGCAGATGTTTTTGTAAGACAAGAACTGGCTGATGGAGCTGTTGTCCACGCCCCTGATTGAAATTTTGCTGTAAGGAAGAAACACAGAGGGGAGCAGTAATACTGAGCGTCTTTTTTACCTGCGGAGAATCTGGATGCTTACTGCCAAGTGAGAACAGATAAACAGTCCTGTTGCCTTCCACCTTCACGGAAGGAAACTGGGTTAGTGAGGGAGGTGTGCATAGTTCACTTTATTATGGTAAATAAAGTGCTCTCAGTACAGCTGTCTAGGGATGTAGGCAAAGCAGCTTGCTATTTATTATTCTTCATGCATACCTACTATAACCCTTTAATAACAAGCAATAGTTAGTCAGATGAGCAGCTGTATTTATGCCTCAAGAACCTGCTAACAGACAAATACACTTTTATTGAGGGCTTAATGAGAACGACCTTATAAAAGAAGTGAGGTCTGCAGTTCTGGGAAGAGTTAATTTATTTCAAGCAGACAAATGAAGAAGTTAATGACAGACACAATAAAACTCTCCTTTCCTTAAGTCTCAAGGTGCAGTGCATTCTAGAGCACACCACGTGAGCTCTGAGGTTTATGCCTTTTCCCATTGCTAGTGAAGAAGTGTCTTTGCTTAGACAAGAGTAAAATAGTTTTGTGTTCCCAGCTTGTATTGCAGATTCCTGTGAGTTGTTTCTCAGATCACCCCAAAGACAAGATCTATCCTCGGACCGCAAGGACTAACAAGAGTGCGTGATTTCACCACAACTGAATCACAACAAATAACGTACAAATTTTACAGGTGAAAAAAGGACTTCCTGAGGGGAAGGCAAAAAGATATAAATGTTAAACATCAGACAAAACCACGCCGGTGACATCTCTACAGGCATTAACGCATCCTGCTGTCGTAGAGCCTGGCTCCGTGCTCTGGCCGTGCAGAGGCTGCGGGAGGTGCAGCCGCTCGAGGGAGAGGGGCCGGTGCGCTCCGGCCGGCCCTGCCAGCCGGGGGCCCGGGCGCCGCACGCCTGCCCCTGCGGCCAGAGGCTTTTGCATGGGAGTGACAACAAGAGCTGTGCAAAGCACCCGAGGGAAGAAAATGCTGCATTTTCAATGCAGATATTTTTGGTGAGCAACATTGAAGAGTAAGATGCAAAGTATGAAAGCTTGCAATACCTGCGATCCTTAACTTCATGTGTGGAAAGGAATTTATGTATGATTGCTTAAGATTTATGAGAGCGGCAAAGATGTGAGTTAGGGATTGAATGAGGGCTTACTGTAATGGTATTCCTCTCAAGGCATGTGACCGACGATGTGGCTAAGCCCAACTGCTGTTTACACAGCACACTTACAGCATTACATAAACCTCTTGTCTTTACTCTATCCATTGCCTAACGCTTCCCCGCCTGGTCACGGGTGCACGCTCGCTCAGTTAAGCCCCGTTCAGACCGTGTGCTTCTCGGGACAGAGCGCTGCTTCTGCAGGTGTGCACCTACGCGTGTGCGTGCGCGCACACGCATAGGTGCCATACTCACCCCCCGTGCTGCCTACCGCACTCTGCAGTTTGGGGTGGGTTTAGCAGCTGGCTGTGGGCCTGCTGCTCAGACACGTGCCTCGGGGCTTCCTGGTGCGGCAGCTCGCTACCTGCAGTTTGCACCGTGAGCTGCTGCTGCTGCGGAGCGGGGAAAGGGCGCTCGGAGCCTGCAGCCGGCCGCGTTGCTCTGCTCCGCGCCGGCGGGGCTGCCTGCGGGCGGCAGCGTCTCGGCTCGCGTCTGGAGAGGACCACCCCGTCCCCCAGCCGAGCGTGCGACGCGCGGCCTTTAACCGCAGAGGGCCCGGGCGGCGCTTCCAGCTCCTCCCGGGTTAGAGAATCGGCTGAGGCGAGCCGCCGCTGGCACAAGAGCCGGCGGCCTTCGCCGCGGAAGCCCCGCGCCTTTCCCTTGCGCCTCCGCGCACGGGAACGAACGGATTGTGGAGGTGTTCCCTGCAGCATTCAAAAACGCCTAAAGCCTGCAGCATTAATCCCCCTCGTTGCTGCGGGGGCCCCGAGCGTGCCAGCGGGCGGCTGCGTTCCCGCTGCCGTGCCTTCGCTCGTCGGGCGGCACGTTCCCGACGGAGGTAGCGCTTAAAGGGAGGAGGCCCTGGCCGCCCGGCACGGTGAGCCTGGAGCACGCGCACGTTTGCAGCTTCAGCAAAGCTATCGTTTAGTTAATATTTTATGGAAGTTTGGATATGTAAAGCACTGTATAAAAATGCTGAGTGTGATTCAGTTTTCAGTATCTGAACATAAATTATGCTTAACAAACAGTCTGGGATAAGAAATTCCGTCATTTGGCAAAACGGCTCATACATTCCCAGTAATTCTCCATAAAGTCTATTCATAGTGTCCACTGCCTGGAAACAATATATGTGATTCTTTGAGCTGAACTGCTCCATTCAGAGGTGGCAGAGAGCCGCTGCGGCTCCCCGGCTCGTGCAGCGCCGTTTCGGAGAGCAGCTGAGGCATACATTTGAATTCGATCAGCGACAAAGGAAGCGCTTCAGGAAACAGAGGCCGCCCTGTCCACCGAGCTCGCGGGGGCAGACACGACGTCCAAGTGACCGCTTCCAGCTGAACAGTCGGATGAAAGCTGGTTCCCCTCCTGCACCGAGCAGGAGCCGCGGCGTGTGGAGGGACGCAAGGGGTGAGATGCAGCCATGCTCGAAGGAGCCTACCGAATTCGAGCGCCTGACACCGAATTCTTCTGACATTCAGTCAAAACGAGACAGTGCTCAGAGCTTCCCGTTTTGTTTTCCTTTCCTGCTCCTGATGATTTCAGGGCTTTTGGGGCCTCAGCCTGTGCGCTTCGCACATGCAAAATGGAGCTCCAGAAAAGGAGATACAGGGCCGCAGCGAGCGTGAAGCAAGTCTGCAAGTGCTGGGCAAAGGCACCCGAAGGGGCTCTAAGCCAGCCTGGGCTTGGGAGCAACCTGGCCGTCTGGCACCAGGCAGCTTCGCGGCCGCGGAGCGCTGGAGAGCCCTGGAGCCCCGGCCACGAGCCAAGGGCGTCCGAAACGCCGGGGAGGCGGAGAGGCAGCCGACTGCCACGCAGGGGCATCACGGAGTATGGCATTAGCACAGAAACTACTGGCGTTTGAAACAAAATAGAGGTGCTTGTGTGAAATAGTTGTAACGGCTTCCAGAACTGATTCATCCAGAAATTTAAATGGGCTCTTTCTTTCTGCTGCTATTTGATGTGATAGTGTTAATATTCACTCAAATAATTAAATAGTTCTTTAAACTGCCTTTTCCTGTGTTTGTGCTGTGTCTCAGGAGACGGTTGTAACGCTCTGGGATGTTTGCTCCTCTGAGGATGACAGTTTGAGCTCAAGGAGGTAATTACCGCAGCGCAGAGTAACGGGAGGGGCTCTCCTCCGTCATTGCTTGGGAAAAATCCATGGAGCTTCATCAGGGTTGCAAAACAAGACCCAGTAATTGATAGTACTCCTTGTTTCCTGATGAATATGTTTTTTTCTTTCACTCTCCTGTGTCTCTTCCTTTGCTACAGATCCCCGCTAGACCTCAAAAAGCTACAAGGAGTACTGTCAGACACCACTGCTGTTTCAGGGATTTTGAATAGTTGAGTGAAACGCTAACCCTCAGCACCAATTTGCCTGGAAAGGATTCAAAGTTAGGCCCCAGGCTAGTGCAGGACCAATAGTTTAAACTATTTATGCTTCTCCCGCACCTTCAGTCTGAGCAGAGAGGTCTGCGGGCTCGAGGAGTTCTTTCTTCTGTCCGTGGACCAGCCGAGGGAGTGAGAGCGTGCTCCAAGTGCGCTGTGTCGCATCGGAATGTTTTTTGCTATGTACAGAATATTTTAAAAGCTCCCGGTGGAGCTGGATGACTCACAGGATTGGTAACGGGATTAGATCATTGGTTCAAGAGTAGTTCAGGACCAATACCCTGTAATGTGATACACGTAGCTAAGCCCTGTTGATTCCTAGGGGGTCTGCAGGGACCTCATGGTGTTTTCACGCAGATCGCAGTGCAGGACGCAGGAGAGCACACACTAATAACCACGACCATTTCATCACTGTTTTTTCCCTGCGTCCTCATTGCTGGTCACATCATTAAATAAACAAATAGCACCGCTTAAACAACCGCACTACGGGAAGGAAAGTGTTCTTGCTCCTACTAGTGCCCGTAGCCTGCGCGCCGAGGCCGGACCTGCGCGGGGGCTCCTGCCGGGGCTGCCCTTCGGGAGGGGCGGTCCAGGTGCGGGGCGGGGAGGGCGCGTTGCTGCCGAACCATCAACTTCAGCCCGTGGAGGAGATACGCAGGAGAGCGCGGTGCATGGCCTGCCTCACGCCGGGCGGGAGAGGGCCGTCCTGGTGTGGGAGAACGGACGGGTTTCCAGCTGTCGGGCGGAAGATGCAGGAACTGCAATCACAGCCCCCCGTCACTGCCGCGTTAGGGCTCTAGACCATGGGAAAGAAAGACTTTGTCCTCCAGTGCCAGCAGGATTCCCGGGGCAGATGCAAACGTTGTGCATTACTCCGGAGTCTTGGGAAGAGGGCGAGAAAGGGAAGATTCTCTTTCCGTTTAGCTCCACCAAAATGAATCTTCTTCTGGGGTGAAATTACTGTCCGATAAAAGCTGCATAATCATTTGGGATGGAGAAGAGTACCATAGCCACTTGCAACCGCAGAAGCAAGTAGCTGCAGGAGTGCTCCCAGCCAATTTAACATTTTAATGTTATTTTTAACATTTACATAAGTCGGGGAAAAAGATACTAAATTGGAAACATGCATGACCTGGAAGTCTGCCAGAAAAGACTGCAGGGACAATGGCTGGATCAGAACAGAAAAGACAAATAGAAAACGTTTAACTTGCACGTTAAAAATGGGTTGTAACAAACTCCAGCCGCCTGCGTGGTAGCTCTCAGAGGCAGTGCAGACCTGGCGCTAGCTGCCATGCCTGCCGCGGTCTTGTCTGAATGATCTGGAGCTTGACGCCCAGCTTGTCGCCCAAGGCCTCGCTAGCCGCGGTAGCCGCGCCAGCGCGGCTCGGCTCGGCGCACAGGGAGCAGCTTCTGACAAGCCCGGGCCCAGGGTGGGTGGGCGCGTTGCCAGCCAGCTCCAGCTCGGTGGGAGCAGCAGCTCCTCGTGACGGCGTGCCTCTGGCCCTCCGGACTTGCAGACTTCGGCCGTCCACAGCCTAGGTCTGACACCAGTCTCATGTTCAAACTGCGGTTTTGCAGCGCTTGTCCACGCTGCACTTTCATTTTTACTTGGGAGCATGTTCCACATGCTTTTCGTCTCCTCTCCTCCCTGAAAGGTGGGCAGACTCGTTCGCTCTCATCTTCTGAGAGGATTTTTATTACTCTTGATACGAAAGGAGCACGGCTTTTTCTTCTCATTTAGTGCAAGAAAGTCTTGCGATGGGAGAGAGAGGAGGACGCCTCCAAGTGCCTGAAACTCATGAATTTCAGGAGATGAAACTTCACGTCGCCGCTGACCAGCATGGAAATCCTGGAGCTGAGTTGTGCAGGAGCAGCAGTGCAGCCTCCGCCGGGAGGAGCGCGCGGCTGGGGGAGGAGCACGTGGCGAGAGCTGCTGGCCTCACTGCCGGTCCCACTGTTGACCCCACTACTGGCCCCACTGCCAACCCCGCTGCCGGCCCCGCTGCCGGCCCCGCTGCCGCCCCCCCCGCTGCCCCACTGCCTCCTGCCTCCGCACTCGTGTTTCCCGTGGAGCTCTCGGCTGTCCCGCAATGACTCGCGGAAGGCAAGGACGAGGTGCGATTTTAAATCCCCCGGGCTATTTTTTTTTCTGAAATGAGCCTGTCTGCAGACCCTGGCTCGGCCGTGGGGACGCTCCTGGCCTCGGAGGAGCTCCACTGCTCTGCAGCCTTCAGCCACGTCTCTCGAGGGAGACGACGGGCACGGGCCCGTCACGCTGGCGCTTCGCGAGCCCGAGGAAACACGTAAAGCAGGGTAACGGTTGGATACAGCAGAGAACTGTTACTTGGGCACTGATTTTTCTCTTTAAATTTACCCCTGAAATCAAGCATGCATCCTTCAAAAGCCACTGCCAAGTACTTATTATTTTTAGTGCTGGCAACCTCCTTTGAGCCACTGTCCTTTAAAAGACAAATAATTGTATTCTTTCCAGTTAACAAGTGTTTTTCACAGAAATTTTGAACAGATTGGAATTAATACAATGAACACCATGTAATAACAAGGGGTGCAGCCGGCCTCGCTAAAGGATCAGTTGTTATGTGTTTGTGCTGTTGCATCCTTTCATGTTGAAGCGGTCTGGGAAAACTCATTTATTTTACTTCTTATTGATTAGTTTAAAAGGTTTTTGCTTGCCCTGTGCTGCCTGGAAAAGATATAAACCTAGTTATTTAAGGAAGTTAATAGAATGTTTCAAATTATAATGGAAACATCTATTGCCATCATATTTAAGAACTATTTACTTTACATCTGATATTGCCAAATAATCGACACACAGAGCATACACATGCTGGTATGTTTATTATTCTAGAGGAGAATGGCAAGTAAAAATTAATCTTCTGTTACATTTTAATTGCTCATTTCCTAAGACAGCGAATGACATATCGCTGTTGTTGGACAGATAAGCAGGTGCAACGCTGAGGGCATCCCATTACGGAGACAGGGCCCTAACTAATCGTTAGAGGAGCAAACTGGGGAAAAAAATGATTAGGGAATAATCTGGAGGTGGCATTTTCGTAAGGGGGCAGCAAACGTGGGTGATTCCCGCAGCGCGGAGAGGCTCTGGCGTGCCGCGGGGCTCCCGCCGGTGCGGCGGGCGCGCACAGCCCGGGGTACGTGCGGTTCACCTAAGTGCGTGAACTGTTCAGTTCACGTTTGCAATTTTGCTGCTCTTCAGGGTTGTCAGGGGCTTGTGAACCAGCCGGGGCCGAGGGGCAGAGCATGAACGCTGGGCTCCTGGTGGGGTCTGGCGCAGGGCAGCGCGCGCCGGGCAGGGCTGGGCGAGCAGCTCGGCACGCGCGGGGCGGGAAGCGGCGCGCGCCGCTGCTCGGGGCGGGCGGCGCGGGACGCGCGCCCCGGCGGCTCTCCCCCAGAAAGCTCGGGTGGAAAGGGCCCAGTGCCGGCAGCTGCCAGGGCCGGTCCGGTCGGGCTGCGCGGGAAGAGGCAAGCGGAGCGGGGAGGGTTGTTTCTGCCCCATGTCCGCAAGGAGCCGTCGCGGGCGAACGGGCAGTGGCCCTGGCTGGCGTCCGTCACCCGTTTGCTGGGGAAGAAACGCTTTGAGAGCCTGGCGCCTGCAAGCCGTGTGCCCGGGACCCACGGCGAGGCCTCGACCGCCGCCTGCGAGCCGCCGAGCCGCAGTAAGTTTCAGTCTTGGCTGGCACATGGGAGTAAGCCAGAGATACAGATAAGGGCACAGACTATACTTCGTTTTATTTTTCTAGCTTTAGCGCTGCAGTCAGCACATTAGCAATCTGCCCTTGAGAAGTGTTTGGTTTGTGCTGTCTTGTCTTTGATTTCTGGGATTGCTCAATCATGTGGAGCTAAATTTTAGTTTGCTGGAAGAAGACTCTCAGAAACTCTAGTGAATGGTTTAGAAATCCAGCCCAGGTTTGTTTGGTTTTCTTGTACTGGGGCCGGCGCTGTGCTGATCAGCCCCTGCTCAGCCGCGGATGCTTAGCGGGTCACACAGCAAGGCCAAACCCAGCGTGGCCCCAGCAGGAGTCAGCTCAGTCTCCTCAAAGGGAAAGGCAGAGCTTGTCCTGAGGACCATGCGAAATTCGTCACACCTGGCAAAGTTCTTGAAATTGTCTGGAATAATCACTCACTGCTGTCAGACAGCAGTGTGAATTTATACTGATTTTGACCGTATTCTCAGCCGTTTTCCTCTGGACCCAAGGTGACATGGAACTGGGAATCGGATGAATTTCCGAGGGGGTTTAATAGCTGTTCTCGCTTGTTGAAGTAGACCCAGATGCAGCCACCTCTTGAGAGGCCCTTTTGGCTTGTTTTTTGCACGACTGATCCATAATGCATTGGAAATGAGGGTCACTCATGCAAGATTTTAATAGTATGTTAATATTTAAAATCTTCTAAGCACTTTATTCAAATGTGTAGGTCACGCTGGTGGGTTGCTAGTCCATAGGCTGTTGGGTTGGAAGGTCCATCCGTGTCCCACGCAGCCCCGCTGCCGGAGCAGAGCCGTTTCCCAGGGAAGCCCCTGCCCAGGGCACCGGCCCGTTTCCCCCCAGCCGACGGCTCCAGGCTGCTCCTACACGCACATGTTGAAGGGGCTGAAAGGTCCTGAATGGGAAACTGAAGAAATATGTCTTTTTTTTTAACTCAGGCACATACAGTTGTAAATAAAGTATATCTCCAAGGCAGCGGTGCACAGCACAAGATGCAGCGTAATGTTCGTTCAGCGGACTCGCCCGTGCCTTTATAACCGACAGGCCGCCGTGGGTCGGGGCACCATCAGCAGCCTACGCGGAGCCTGCTGAGCATCGCGGTGCCGCAACACCGAGGGCGCAGCAATATAAATGCAAACGTATATTTCCTTTATGCACCCGTGCCTATCACAAATTTAGCTGGTTTGATGTAGTTTTGACACCCCCCCCCCCCCCCCGGTCTCTCCCCGTTCCCGTCTCCGCCGCCTGCCCGCGGGGACCATCGGGCGCCGCTGCCGCCATCTAGCGGATCCCCTCGGGCTGCGCTGGGCCGGCCGGGCCCCGGGCCGCCGTGCCGCGCCGTGCCGCGCCGTGCCGCGCCGTGCCGCGCCGTGCCGCGCCGCACTGCACTGTGCTGCACCGTGCTGCACCGCACGGCACCGTGCTGCACTGCATGGCACCGTGCTGCACCGCACGGCACTGTGCTGCACTGCATGGCACGGTGCTGCATGGCACGGCACCATGCTGCACCATGCTGTCCCGCACGGCACCAGGCTGCACTGCATGGCACTGTACCGTGCTGCACTGCACGGCACCATGCTGCACCGTGCAGCACTGCACGGCACCATGCTGCACTGCATGGCACCGTGGTGCATTGCATGGCACTGTGCTGCACTGCATGGCACTGCACGGCGCCGTGCTGCACTTCATGGCACCATGCTGCACTGCACGGCACCGTGGTGCATTGCATGGCACTGTGCTGCACCGCATGGCACTGCACGGCGCCGTGCTGCACTTCATGGCACCATGCTGCACTGCATGGCACGCTGCACAACTTCACCTCACCCCCACCGGGGCACGGTGCCGCTGGCGCGGCCCAGTACAGCTGCGGAAGGGAAGCGGAGCACTGCAGCGGGTGGGGGGCTTGGCCCTGCACCCTCACCAGCGCTGCTTGGAGGATACGCAAAAACTAAAATGCCTTTCACGTAACAGGAAAGCAAAGAGGAGCACCCCGCTTGCTTCCAGGCTGGTTTCCACTGAACTGCAGTGGTTTGTATGTGCCCATTTCTGTCCGTGTCTTTTCAAGTGAGGATTTGGCTTCCTGCACTTCCCAAATGCTTTTCAAAAGCTCCTTCTGTAAGGCCTTTTAATAACCCTGCATGGACCTGATATGTCCATGTGCATCCATGCAGTACAAGCCAGTGCAATATGCTGTGATTCAAGCACCTGGTGAACTTGAACCACCTGCAGAATTTTCTCCTCTTCCCTTCATGTTCACTCCCGGGTGCCACCCGTCCCGATTCGGCGCCCTTTGGGTGCTGCTCTCCCTGCGGCCCAGCAGTGGCACTTTACCCCACCACCCCAGCTGCTCTGCGGGAGGAAACCGCCTTCGCGTGGCCGATAAAGCTCCACGCGGTGCCTCCCGGCCAAGGCAGCAGTGCTTGCCCACCCCCCCCCCCCCCCCAGTGCCTCCCCCTTGCAGTAAGAGATAAAACTTCCTTAGGCTGCTCAACGCTTCTACCCAACTTATTTCCAAAGTTTTCTTAAAGAGCAACAGTAAAAATGACATTTGCAAAATACATGTTACCTCAAAGTCCACATGTTACAAGGGGATCAGTCAGAAAACTTTGCATTGCAATAGCTCCATTTTAAAACAAAAACCTTAGGTCGTGCCAGCCAGCATCCGCCTGCGCTGAGATCCAGCTAGCGCGTTACCATTCCAGAGGGGAGCGGAAAGCCTTCAGCCCGAACCGAGGCTCTCCAGCAGCTTGTCAACTGCCGTACGATGCGCTATTTAGGAGCTCACATTGTAACACCATCTTCCTCTTAGCGGGATTCGGGCACTGCTAAGCTCAAGAGGAGAAATGCATGGTCTTTCTAGAAATGAAACACTTCACGACTTTAATGCAACCCCTTTATACTGTCTCATTTGAGTAGAGCGTAACGGGAATAAAGCCGCCTTGGAGCTCTTGCCTCTCCCGGGCCTGGGAGCGGTGTCTCTGCGGCGCCAACCCGCTGCCGCTGTCTGCTCTCCCAGCCTCGTGCAAACCGCTTCCCCTGCTCCAAAGTCGTGCAGAGTCGTTTTGCAGCAGGCGCATCCTTCGGCGAGGGTGAAAGTCCTGCACAGCAGCGCTGCAGTGACCATCTCCCGTGGGAGCAAACACGTCGCTGGGCTTCCGCACGCCTGGCTGGAAACCCGCCTGGCTGGAAGCGATAGGGACCATCGTTCCCTCCCCAGCCAGGCCCGTTTCCTCCCTGGGTCTGGCCCTTGGGGCGGGCTCGTGCCCGGCCCCGGGGCGGCAGCGAGGACCGGTGTGCGGCTGGCAAGGACCACACCGCCCACTCCCTCGGCCGTGGCTCCGTGCTCGCCGAGCTGGGCAGCCCCCCGCCAGGCTGCCGGGCGCCGAGGCCCCGGCGGCGGGTGCGCACTGCCGACGGGGCGAGGGCGGCTGTGAGCATGGCTGCCTCGTGCCTCCCCCCGTCACAGGCACGTTAAACGGTTCTTCTGAAAATCTTTCTACTGAAAGGAGGCAATACAATAGTTTCCTAGTGTGGCCTGTTTCTAATTGAGTAGTTGGAGATGCAGCAGTAAAGGCTGTGCCAAAAAAGTGCATTAAGGCTTTGTAGGAGCTGTGGCCACTTGAACGGCGTGGGAATTGTGGTCTTGGAAACCCTCCGAAGCGAGGGAAGCTGCGGCACGGCCGCAGTGCTGCAGCGGGAGGTTGAGCCGGAGGACGAAGCCCTTCGCGAAGGCAGGGCGGCTCTGCGCCGCCCGGGCTCCCCGGCCCTTCGCGAAGCCGCTGCCGCCGCCTCCGCGCCCCGGCGGCCGCGCGGGGTTTCGTGGCAGGTGCAGGCAGCGCACAGCGCGCAGGCTCCCGCGCGCCCCGTCCAAGCACCGAGCCGGGTGAGGCTGCGACCCTTGGCTCCCGCCGCGGCCCGGTGCCGCGGCTCCCGCGGTGCCGTTCAGAGCGGAGGAAAAGCGCGCAAAGCGCAATCCGATCTTAGCAGTTTATACGCACACACACACACCCGTATACACGTGTGCGTGCTTGGTGTATTTTTAGCTGCGGTGCAAGCCGATCCTGCTGGGATCTCGCTGGCCCGCGCTCGCCTCCGCCCCCAGCGCCCCTGCCCGCTCCTCCGGCTGCCTCGGCTCGCGGCGCGGCACGGTGCGGCACGGCACGGCAGCCCGCGGCGCTATTTCGGACGCAGCGAGCTATAGTTAGGGCTGAGTCAGCCCCGCCGCCCCGGCTGCAGGTTCGCCGCTCCCCCGGCTCCGCGGGCGCTGCGGGGCCCGGCCCGGCCCGCCCCGGCCCGCCGGGCATCGCCCTCGGCAGCGGCGCTCTGCTGTGCCTGCAGGGGAGGAAGCAAGTCCAGAAACGAGGTCGTTCGGGTGAAAAGCTGTTGGGAGTGTAGCGAGAGCAGGCTTGTAAATCTGGAGCTTTCACTCTGCACCCACCCCCTCACGTAATAGCTGAATTTCCATTTCTATTCAGTGGCTTTTCTTTTTTTTTTTTCTTTTTTTTTTTTTTAACTTGTTCAACACTGGGGAGGAAACGTTATTTTTAGCAGGCCTGCGCCAAGCCTCGCTGCAGCCCGCGCGCCTTCCCGCAGTGCTCGGTGCTCGGTGCTGCCCGCTCGAGCCCCGCCGCAGCCCGGCGAACCGGCGGCAATGCAGCAGTCGATGCGAGCGTGGGGAAACGAGACCGTTTTCAGCACCCAAATGCTGCTTTAAACGAGGCCCGTGACAACAAACAGCGATTTCGTACTCCGACCATCGTTGCAGTAAATCAGAGCGAATAAAACCCAACTTATTCTCCTGTTTTATTCTCTGCGACCTGCCAGAGGCCGGTGGCCACAGTGACGGGTAAAGCATAAGAAGAGGAATTTATGAAGAGAAAACGGAAGGAAGAGGCAGTTCTAGGCCTTTATTTTTATGAACTAACCCTCCCCCCATCCTTCTCTAGTTTCACCCTGCCAAACTTAAAGAGACAAGTTAAAGCAAAGTAGCAACCTGTGATGCTCAAATCGGCGCAGGATTAATTCCTGGATGCTGAGCACTGGATTTGTTACCCAGCATTTTTCACATGAATAACCCAGTGCACTCAAAAATCAGATGGGAACTGTGGCTGTTATAAAAACACAACTGCTTAATGAATCCTCCTATTTTTACGTCAGAAGCAGGTAATTCAAACACTGCCATTTTTTCCTTTGCCTCGTGGTGATGCACAAGAGTACGCTGCAAAGCAATACGTCCCTATGGAGGGTTTGCACCTGAGGGGCCGCTGGCAGGGGCCGAGCGCGGCGTTTCCGCGGCGCCGTGGCGCGTTTCCGCGGCCGGCCCGCTGCTCGCCCACTCTCCGGCTCCTGCGTTTCCTGGATTTCTAGCACCGTCCCGGGGGTCTGACGCCTTTGGGACTTGCGGAGCAGATTCATCCCCAGGGTTTAGCGTTCGGGTATTGTGCAGATCCTCCCCTGTCTACGCGGGCACGCTCCTCCGAAGAATCCCCTATAAACCTGGATGAACCGCCACGAGCCGAGCGGCAGGGAGAGTTTCCCACGATCTTGCTCGCGAGGTTGCTAGGGACGGCGCCAGCAACGCCGCCGCCGAGAGCCGGGCCGAGCGCTAGGCGAGCCCGCAGGCACCGCTCGCCTCCGCTAAAGCAGAAGGCTTTTTACTCGTTAAACTTACACGGCTGTAAGGGTGAGGTTTTTAATTACCGTTCAGTTAAAGCAACCACATAAGCTGAGAAGCTTAAATATCAGTTAACACCGTCTCTGCAGCTATCGCTAAGTAAAACCTCCTTAGTATTCACAAGAAAATTGAGCTTAGCAGTATTAAAATCACAATGCAATAGAAAAAATAGTCATTTTTCACTTACCTACTTGAAGCAGCCTGTCGTGCACACTCACAAAATGTTCACAGTCACCAGTTTTATGCCTTTGCACTCGTTTGGGGTTACTGTGCCAGCGCAGTTAGGCTCCAGCAAAAATACTGCAGACGTAAGGGGAGTAAAACAATGCTATCGAATGAATTTTTATATATATATATATATATATATATATATATATACATACACACACACACATATAATTTGGGGGCCTTCTCAGCGGGCGTAACGGAGGCTTTGCGCGGGCGGGGGGCTCGCCGCGGAGCAGGCGCGCGCGGGGCCGTGGCCTCGTCGCCCCGCGCGCTGGGGGGCCGGTGGGGCGTCCGGGCCGGCAGCGGCCGCGGGAAGGTTCGTTCCACGAGCCGCGCGTGCTGAGCCCTCTCCGCACCCCAAAAAGGGGGCACCCCCACAGGGCAGGGGCTCCGCGGAGGCCGCAGCGGCACGCCAGCCCCCGCCGCGGGGTCTCCCTGCGCCTGGATCTCAGAGCCACCGCGATAAACAAGGAGCCGCACAGCAAAAGCACGGCAGTAACTGCACCAAGACTTACCTGCACGGAAGGTTTTACCCTCTACCGCCTTTGCGCGTTTAGGGCTTTTTTCAGACCCAAATCAGTGGAACATTTTACTTCCTAACTGAAAGCAAAGAGAAAATTGCACCACAAAACTCTGGGAAACTAATAAGATTTAAAATCTTTGGAAGCAAACAAATTCAGAGAATAATTTATCTTAACGCTCTGTAATTCACCGCCGTTCCAAGCAAGACTTGCTTCGCTGGAATGAAGTCCCAAACAAACGCAGAAGTCATTTACTGCGAATCAGGCCCGTGCTCCGGCGATAAAAATAGGCTTTGCCGCTCTATAATGTTTTGGCAGTAGGGATTAATTAGCAATTGACCCTTGCTTGGGATTTCTTCACTCTCTCTAAATTTTTCATCTTACGGGGCTAAACGAGATCTTCACACTGTTTCCAGAAACTATGCTTGCTAAGCGGTGGTGTCATTTATCTTAAGGCCGTGTATCAGCAGTTAAATTTATCTCCAGGGTATATATCAACAGTGAACAGTCGGGGTGGAATTGAGTTTATTATAAAGAAGTTCTGTTAGATGACACAGTATTACAACGATTGGAACATGCTGTTAATTTTTTTCCATTAACGTCCAATTCTGAATACGAGCACAGAGTACCATTCAAAATGTATTCAACAATACTTTACATTTAGTTTTCCAATAAATAAGTTCAATAAATACCAATTTTGCAGATTAAGAAGCTGTACGTGTGAATAAGAGCTGCTTTACAATGTTGTCAAAAATAACTAGAGTTATTCCTGTTTATCGTCAATCACCGGAAATTAATAAGTAAAATATAAATATTTTATTCTTACTATGACGAGTGGAGGAGTGAGGATCCGTTAAAACCATCCTTAGGATTACACAGAATTTAATTTTGTACACTAAGTTTACAATTCAAAGCATGCCTTCATACTCTACTTAGCACACAGTATTTTCAAACACATTTCTTAAAAATATGAGAAGTGAATAAGACTGCACATGTCAGACTCCGTCTGTGCTCCACCACTAGCTGCTGCGTTACACAATAGCTCAGCCTGACTAATTTTGGATGACCTATTCCACGCTTGGAGAAGATAACGTAACTACGGGCTCGATTTAGTCTGTAGTATATTGCAACGTCTCGTTAATACAGCAGTTTATTTTTCACAGTACAAAAAAATTAATTCTCTCTGGATTTTATAGATTATATATATATATATATACACACATACACATTTATGTGTATATAAATATATATATATAAAATACATTTTAATAAGTACTTTCTTGGGAAACAACTGTTATGGCATCTCTCAAGATTGCAAGCAACAGAAATATCCTTGTATTGAATCAAGATGAAGATAATTCAAATAACCGTAGCTTTCACTTGTCTAAAAGGTACGGTTATTCTCAGTATGCAGATTTCTAGTGTTTTACCCGTAAAGAACTCGGGAAAAGCTTCCACGACGAGCAATGAAGCGCCCGAGAGCAGCGGGACGCTGGCCAACCGCGTGCCGCAGGGCGCAGCCCGCGCCGCGGCGGCGGCCCCGCGCGGGGCTCTTCCCGAGGCGAGCCCGGCGCCGCGCTCCTCGCCCGGCCCCGCTCCAGAGTCCTTCCCGCTCGCAGGACGGCCGCCCGCGGGCGCACGCCGGTACGTCCACGTCCGCTCGCAAGATCTGCCGGCACGTGCAGGCGCCGGCAGCGCCGCGCCGCCAGCAGCACCGCGGCGCCGGGCTGCAGCGCCACGCGCGCCCCGGAAGCCTGCAGAAGGTCGGTGCTCCAAGAAGGCTGGATCGCAAGCGCTACCGAACCATCACATAATCCCCTACTACGAGCAGATGAAGGAAAAACAAAACTTTAAAGGCGAGGTAACTGCATCATGGTTTTGATTTAAACACTAGGTTACAACGGCAAGAAAGCAGAAAGATAGAGCTAAGGCTAGATATCTGGACTGAGCATCAGATAAAAGATGGTTCTATTCTTTCTGATTTTTATTCCCTATTTTTAAGCAGGGGACAACAAAGAAAATCTTTTGAACGTGGGAGACTAAGTCATTAAAACAGAGCACTTTGATGGCTTTCTTCCTTTAGGGGATTTACTTTGTTTTACTTCATCTGACACAAGTCAGAAAGAAGTGAGAATATTACAAGCTTAGAGAGAGGAAGAGCTGGATTTTGACATGTTATTTTCCATTAAGATTAAATTTTTTCCACTTACTTTGTTAAGTTTTTCTCTAGGATCAGAAAACGCAGCTTTCCCTAAAGCGAATGCGAGAGGCTGGTAGGTTTTCCTCACCTACTCGTAGCACTACAGCGTCAGAGCGGAGGATTTTTCCGAGGTGCTCCCCAGTCCGTGGCATTCCTTCACAAGCTCGTGTCTCCGTTCTGCTTATACTCTGATAAAATATTGAGAGTCATTTCCTCGCTTTTGGACTGCACGTGGAGCTCGCTTCTTCTCGACGATTTCCTGGTGGCCCTGGAAAGCCGCCTTCGAAAGGTGTCGCCTGCCAGAAAATAAAGAATGGGGTCTACACAGCTGTTGAGGCTGGCTAGACCTCTCGTCACCTGGTAGGTGGCATAAACCTTGTCGTTGAAGGCACACATCTGGGGAGTCTGAAAATCCACCCTGGCTCTTAGGTTCAAGGTCTTCATCACATGGTAGGGAAGGTAAGACACGGCAAAGACCGTCAACACAATAATAACCAGGTAAATTGACTTCCTCCGCAGAGGAGAGTTGTCCAAATCTTTGTAAATCAAAGCTTTCACTATCAGCCCATAACAGCCGAGAATCAGTATGAAAGGGATGCAAAACATAAACACGGTGGTGCACATGCTGTAAACGAAGTAGCTTCTCAGGTAATCGTCCGCGGTGGTGTCGTAGCACGTGACGGTTTTATTCCTCCGTATCCCCGTTCCCGAGTAGAAGAGAATGGGAGAGATGACGGCCGCAACGATGACCCACACCAGGGCGCTGATGTAAACGGCGTTCTTCTTCTTCAGCCTCCCCAGCGACTTCAGGGGATGCACCACCCCCGTGTACCTGTGCACGCTTATGCAAGTCAGAAACAGGATGCTGCCGTAAAGGTTCACGTGGAAAATGAACCTCTGCAGCTTGCACATGATATCTCCAAAGATCCAGTCTGTTTTGTTGAAGTAATAAAAGATGAGGGCAGGCAGAGTCAAGACGTACAAAAAATCAGCTAGTGCCAAGTTGAACATGTAAACCGAGATGCCGCTCCAAGGCCTCATGTGGAAGACAAACATCCAGATTGCCACGCTGTTGCCCAGAAATCCCGTGATGAAGACGAGGATGTAGACGGTGGGCAGGTAGTAGAACTGGAAGCCAGTCTTGGTCAGGGAGCACTTGGCGGTGGCATTTCCCGCCGCCCAGCCGCCGCTGGAGAGCGGGTCGGGTCCGGATCCGTTCAGGGCAGCCGAGAGGAGGACCTCAGTCATGGTCCTTCCACCGCCGTCACATAGGTCTGCGAGCAAAGCAGCGAAGTCTCTACAGGAACAGGGAAGCATCTAAAAAAATAAATAAATAAATAAAAACCCTCCAGTAAAGAGCACCAGCGACAAAACCCGAGGCGGGCGAGGGCAGCCCCGCGCGAGCCGGCGCTGCCCTGCTCCTCCGCGGGGTCGCGGCGCGGGAGCCCCCGCGCGGGTTCGGGTCCGCGGGCTGGGCACGGCCGCGCCGCGCACGTGGGCGGCCGCCGCGGCCGCCGCCGGCCCCGTGGGCAGCGCGGCCGCCGGGGGGGGGGGGGGGGGAACCGGGGCTGGGGGGGGCCGGGGGGGGCCGGAGGGGACCGGGGGCCGCGGCCGCTTCCCCGCGCCCCGGCCGCCCTCCGCGCCCGGGCGCACCGCGGAGCAGCGCGGGGGCGGCCCGGCCCCGCCCGGAGCGGAGCGGATCGGATCCTCCGGTCCCGCTCGGCCCTGCTGCCCCGGCCCGGCCCCGCCCGGCTCCCCCCCCCAGCCCGCCCCCTGCCCAGACCGGCTCCCCCCGCAGCGACCCCCGCTCGGCTCCCCCGCAGCGACCTCCTCCGGGCCGGCTGCCCCCGGACGGCGCCGGGCTCCCCCCGCCCGACGGCTCCCGCAGCCTGCTCGGCTCCCCCCGGCCCAGCCGCCCTCGAACCGGCTGCCCCGGCCCGGACCCCCGGTGCCGCCCGCTCTCACCTGCCCCCGGCGGCGCCCCGCGCTCGCCGCCCGGGCAGCGCCCGCCGCCCGCCGCCGCCGCGCCGGCGCCCATGGCCGCAGGAGCCGCCGGAGCCGCCGGAGCCGCCGGAGCCGCCGGCGCGGAGCGCCGAGCCCGGCCCGGCCCGGCCCGCGCGCCGGGAGCGCCGGGAGCGCCGGGAGCGCGGAGCCGCCCCCGCCCCGCCGCGCCCGCCCGCGCCCCGCGCCGCCCCGCGCCGCCCCCGCCGCGCGCGGCCGCCGCCGCCGGGGCTCGTCCCGCGGGCGGCCGCGTCTGGCCGAGGCTCGGGGCCGCGCAGGGGGCCGCGCGGGCGCCGCCGGGGCGCAGCTCCGCGGCGTGTGGCAGGGCCCTGCCGCCCCCGTCCAGCGGCTCGCTCGGTTTCCCGTTCGCGCTGGCTGCGGTCGCGGCTGCACGTTTGCTGCTGCTTCCGCACGTCCGCGCCGGCGGGGTGTGGGGGCCAAGGCGGGGGGGACGCGGAGCGGCCGCACCTGCGGAGCGCCAGCTGTAGCACCGGCCCGGCCCCGCGGTGCGCCCTCGGACGCGGAGACACGGACGCGCGGCGGGGAGCGGCGGCGGGGCGAGACCACCCGGCTGGCGCTGGAGGGAGGAGAGCCAGCTGCACGGCCAGAGCGGGAGTTTATCCCGGGAAGAGCCTTGCACTGATGTTTAAACAAGAGAAAACGCAGAGCCGCAGCGGGGGCCGGGGCGCGAGGCCGCGGTGCCGGCGGGCGCGCAGGGCGCGAGGCACGGGCTGCGCTGGGCCGCTGCTGCCGTGCCGCGGGCCCCGCGCGGGCGCTCGCACCGGCTCCGCTTGGCGGGTGCAGGCGCGGGCGCGCTCGCCCGGTGGGGCCGGCGCTGCGGTGAGGAGCGGGCGCGCGGCACGTGGGCGCGCGAGCCGCCGGCCGCCCGGGACTCCCGCTGTTCCTGCCGGCAGTTTTCAGCTGTCAGGGAGACTTCAGCCATGTCCGGGAGCGTGCCAGCGCGCGGGCCGTGCCGTGCCGTGCTGTGCCGCCCGCCCGGGGCCCCTCGGCGCGCTCGTACCTGCACCAGGCACGGCGTCGCTCGGGAGCCCCGGGGGGGGGCAGCCCCCGCGGGGTGGGAAGGGCACCGAGCCCCCCGCGCCGACGGCAGCGCTGCGGTAAGCGTGCTGTGCCCCTGCTCCGAGGAGGGCATCGGCATCGGGCGCCGGAGAACCTGCTCCGGCTGCAGCGGGGAGCATCTCGCCTCCTTCCTCTACCGGCATTTCGCGGCGCGGTTCCCGTTCCCGGGGAAAGGCCTCTGCTCGCCGCCAGCCGGGAGGGCCGGGCCTGCTCGGCAGGATCTGTGCGCCCCGCGGCTCGGGCGAGCAGATGCCGCGACGGCGGGCCGGGCCGGGCCGCGGTGAAGAGCCGCGTGGGAGCGCCGCGGCCACGGCTGGGGCAGCCTCCTGCGTGCCGCGCCGACGGCTCCGCGCCTGCTATGGCTTCTCTGGCAACTCGTTCCAGTGCAAACCTCATGCGCTGCCCATTAGCTGAAACGCTAGAAAATACGACAGCACTGGGAGCTCAGTTGCATTTCCCTTTTGGCAGTTCTTCATAAACACGTTTACATGTAGGCAAAATTGTCGCCCGCCTCTGCAGTACAACGTTTGGATCAGGTCATCTCTTTGGTTGAAATAAATTCTGCCGCCCCTAAGAACCAGGGCAGGACTGAGGCCCGAGGACCTTCCCAGCGTTCGCGCTCACCATCGCTGCCGCGCGAGAAGCGCTGCAGAGGCGCCTTGGGGACGGGGCTGCCGCAGGTCTGTGACAGCCGAGCTTGGGGACGGGAGGGGAGCGCTCAGCGAGGGGGGCAAATCCGGCGCGCTGCCCTTAGCCAGAGCTCTTGCTGGAGCCGTCCTCGCCCATCGCTGTTCTTTAGTCTGAAGAAAGGAAGATACATGTCTCTACTTGAAATAAAAGAGCTTCATGCAGCGCTGCTTACCTAGTAACCAGAAATGCCAGCCCAGCTCTTACTGGAAACGCACGCCCTGGCAGTCACTACCACGGCTCGCTCTCATGCGCAGCTCCCGCTTCGGCTACAGCGCGCCAGGAGCAGGGCGGCGTGCTTCCGCCGACTCCCGTTCCCCCACTTACATCCAGAATGCGGCTGGACGCACCCAGTTTACATCTGAGTCATTATAAAATAAATATTTAACGACACGGACGTTGACTGTAGAAAAACGAAACCCATCAAGGTTGTAAACAGGACGTTGTTCTGCAAGGCGACCGGGTGAAGGGGCCGGGTGGGCGGCGCGGGGGGCTGGGGGGGGGCTGCAGCGCCCAGCGGCTCTTTGGGCCACTGCCGGTGGGGGGGCGGTGCAGCCATGCATGCCCCCGGCATCGTGCCAGCATAGCAGCACACGCTCCCGGCATCGCACCGGCAAAGCTGTGCATGCTCCCGGCATCGCACCGGCAAAGCCGTGCACACTCCCAGCATCGCACCGGCAAAGCAGTGCACGCTACCAGCATCGCACTGGCGAAGCCATGCACGCTCTGGGCATTGCACTGGCATAGCAATGCACGCTCCCAGCATTGCACCGGCAAAGCCGTGCACACTCCCAGCATCGCACCGGCAAAGCAGTGCACGCTACCAGCATCGCACTGGCGAAGCCATGCACGCTCTGGGCATTGCACTGGCATAGCAATGCACGCTCCCAGCATTGCACCGGCAAAGCCGTGCACACTCCCAGCATCGCACCGGCATAGCAGTGCACGCTCCTGGCATCGCACCGGCAAAGCTGTGCACACTCCTGGCATCGCGCCCGCACAGCCGAGCTGCGAGGGGGGAGCGCTGCCGCCGTGCCCTTTGCTCCTCCTCTGCGCTGCAGGAAGACATTTGCATCAGGTTCAAGCCTCAAACCGAGAGAACGGCTCTGGTGCAAGACAGATGCAAAGTGGCTCTGATTTTGGGGCGAAAAAGAAGCGCTTTTCTGTCCCGAGCGCTCTTAGGACGCGCGGCGCAGTAAGCCTCGGCGAGCAGGCCGCTGAAGGGGGGCGCGAGCGCAGCCCGCCAGGGCTCCCCAGCCTCGCCACACGCAGCCCTGCACGCCGAGGCGGGCGCTGCACCCGGGTGGGTGCGAGCACCCCGCTGCACCCAGCCACGGTATTTAATTTGCATTAGGTTTTTTAAGTTAATGCTGAGTGTTAAAAGGCTGCTTTAAAATTCAGACTTTCTTTTCTTTTTACTTTAGAATTTGAAATGGAATTACGGCAATTACTTTGCTCTTCAGCACACGAAGCAGAGAATTAATAGAAGTCACAGAAGATGAATATTCAATTATCCCGCTTTGGGCTGTTTGTGGCTTGCACTGCAGCAACAAACCGGCGGTTCCTAGAAGAGCTTTATCCCGGGCCGAAGGCTGCGCGTTATCTGCCGGCACACCGGGGCCAGGCTGCGGGCTGTGCTGCTCGTGAGCAGCGAGCGGGGAGGAAGAGGAGGGTTAGACCCCGTCGGGGAGGGCCGCGGTGCCGGTGCCCTGCGCAGCCTCTCTCCCTCCAGCCGGCGGCACCGGCAGCGCTGCAGCAGCGGCTGCAGAGCGGCGGGAGGCAGCGGGCGGCGGGGCCGCTGGTGTTTTAAAGGTGCGAGGTGCCGGGAAGGAACCGGCTCTGAAGCAGTGAAACGCGCCTCCCTTCTCGCCTTGCAGCCGCTCCTTGCAAGGCAGCGCGTCCCGCGCGCCGGCCGGCCGCCGTGCGGAGCGGCGGGGCAGCGAGGCGGCGGCCTGGGACCGTCCCGTCTGCTGCTCCTCGGCTCCCTCCCTCCCGTCCAGCGGTGACTCGTCAGAAGCTCTTTCCCCCCTTCTGCGTCTGCAGCCCCCCTACATCCTCCGTCCAAACTCAAACCACTACAGAGGATTCACTTACGGTGCTGTTTTGTGTGGTGTCTCTTCACAGGGGCTTTAAGGTTCCCGAGCCCTTATGAAAGGCGAATTAGAACAGCATAAGCTAAAACGTTTGCAATTTCAAGTTCAAAAACCTTGCTTTTAAACTGATGGCTATACATTTTAAGACCTTTCCAAAGCACTTGTTTTTCTTTGTGTAGCTTCTGCTTCATTATTCTAATTTAATAAAACCATAGCTAAGGCAGAGAGCAGACTTTCTGGCTAATGACAGACTTTGATTTGTTTGTACTTCTTGTTATAGATTTTTCCTAATTACAAGCATTTTTCTGACACATTTGAAAAAATTAATGAGCAGCTCACTTGGATGTGCAACCTATTATTGTATTTACTAGAGCTCTAGGAAGACCATCACATGCACAGGAGGAGCGTTTTCAAGAAAAGCAGAGCAGAAAAGACGTCTTCCAGGTGGGAACACATCTGACCTCGTTTCCTCCCTCTCCCCAGGACTGTTGCAAAGAAAAGGATAATGTTTCTGCTAGCCCGAGAGGTGACACCCAAATCCGAGGGCAATGCACAGCCTCCCATGTGGGTTTTTCCCAGGGCAGCAAGGGCGAGGAGCAGCAGCCATGGCATCGCCGCGGAGGCAGGCGCCCAGAGCATCACCACCCCTATAAGCAAGAAGAGCTGTCCCCAGGTTCAGAGGAGCAGAAAAGAGGCTTCAAAAGTAGCAATAGTCTCACCTGGAAAATACTTCCAGTGCAAAGAAGAAAAGCCAAGAGGCAGGTGGACAAGCCCTGCGGAAACCGTGATGCCCATCATGGCTTTTTGCTTTCTCCTGGCTGCTGCACCAGCCACAGGCGAAGGGAGACGTGGAGGTTTCCAGCAGAAGCCCCTGAGTCTTTCTGCCCTTGGCTTTCACTGCTTCTTAATTTCCCATATCTGTGTTTGCATACTTCTTTTTTTTTTTTGATTGTTTTATATAAATATAAAACTTTCTGACCCTGCATGGCTGGGTGGATGAGGGGAGAGCAGTGGACGTTGTCTGCCTTGACTTCAGCGAGGCTTTCGGCACTCTCCCCAATAACATCCTCCTGGGCAAGCTCAGGAAGCGCGGGTTAGATGAGTGAGGTGGATTGAGAACTGGCTGAAAGGCAGAGCTCAGAGGGTTGTCAGCAGTGGCACAGAGTCTAGTTGGAGGCCTGTGGCTAGTGGTGTCCCCCAGGGCTCAGGACTGGGTCCCATCCTGTTCAACTCCTTCATCCATGTCCTGGATGAGGGGATGGAGTGCCTCCTCAGCAAGTTTGCTGATGGTACCAAGCTGGGAGCAGTGGCTGAGACACCTGAGGGCTGTGCTGCCATTCAGAGAGACCTGGCCAGGCTGGAGGGCTGGGTGGAGAGGAACCTCCTGAGGTTCAGCAAGGGCAAGTGCAGGGTCCTGCACCTAGGGAGGAATAGCCCTAGGCACCAGTACAAGCTGGGGACTGACCTTCTGGAGAGCAGCTCTGCAGAGAAGGACCTGGGAGTGCTGGTGGATGACAAGTTGACCATGAGCCAGCAATGTGCCCTTGTGGCCAAGAAGGCCAATGGTCTCCTGGGGTGTGTTAGGAGAAGTGTTGCCAGCAGGTGGAGGGAGGTGATCCTGCCCCTCTGCTCAGCCCTGGGGAGGCCTTATCTCGAGTCCTGTGTCTGAAGTACCTGAAGGGAGGGTGTCAGGGGGACGGGGCCAAACTCTTTTCAGTTGTCCCGTGAGACAGGACAAGAGGCAGTGGGCAGAAATTGAAGCACAGGAAGCTCCGCCTGACCGTGAGGGGGAATTTCTTCCCTGTGCGAGTGACAGGGCACTGGACCAGGTTGCCCAGAGAGGTTGTGGAGTCTCCTTCTCTGGAGATCTTCAAGGCCCGCCTGGATGCAACCCTGTCTAACACGCTCTAGGTGACCCTGCTGAGCAGGGAGGTTGGACTAGATGATCTCCAGAGGCCCCCTCCAGCCTCAGCCCTTCTGTGAGTCTGGGGTCCAAGTGACAGCCGCGGGCTTTGGCAGCTGCGCACCAGCCCCCAGCGCCTCCGGCCGGGCTGCCGCAGAGACGGGCCGGGGGCAGGAGAGGCCTCCCGTGCAGGGCCGCATCGACCCGGGAGCCCCGGCACCGCCAGCGCACGGTGCGGCGGTCTCAGCCTCTCGCCTCCTGCTGCGACCCGCAGCTCTGGGCTCGTCCGCCCTGCAGCGCCTTGGAAACCCCCCGCGGGCTGCACAACTGTGCTGCTAAATGCCCGAGGAACTCGTGCAAGCCAAAGCTCCGGCGTGTTTGAATTTTTCCAAGAAAGCAAGGCAATAAATGCTTTTCTTCACTCTTTAGGCAAGATGATATCTGGAGATCGTTTTTTTTTTTCCTTAAGATACTGTCCTTCATCAGAAAAAAACATTTTAAGAATTGAATCAAATGAAAAACAGATTAGGAGCTTGTTCTTTACTTGGGTAAATTTGGAAAAAAGCTTGCATTTAAATCAAGGAGTGGATGTTTTGCAAGCCAGCAGCTCAGCTGGCAGGGTGCTGCGGGCACAAAAGCCGGCCAGGGCCTGTGAAGACTGCTTTGTATCTGCCCCAATTTTTGCCAAGCACCAAAGCAACGCTGCACTGTGAGAATTAAGCTAACGACGTTAGAACTCCCTTGCTGCGTCCCCTGCATACCCATGCTTGTTGCAGCGAGGGGCATTAGGCAGCTAGCAGTTTTTCCTAGATACCAAAGCGCAGAGCAAATGCCGAGCCTTAGGCAGGGGAAGGCACCGGCGCGCGCCGCGGCTCCGGGTCACGCGGCGCTGCGAGCGGGGAGCCTGTCGCCGCAGCGCCGCGAAGCCCGGCGTCCGCCGGCTGTCCCTGCTCGCCGCCCGCCCGGAGCCCCGAGGCGGAAAGGGCTGCGGCGGAGCCCAGCAGGCTTTAGAGGAAACGCTAACACCTCGGTACCGCGGGGCCAGGGGCGGGTGGTCGCTGCATCCACTCGCGTCGCTCTTCGCAAAGGCGGGTTTTGGTACCGAGAGGGGCTGACTGTGCCCCCCGCCACCGCGCCGCCCCAAGCCTCGCTCGGGAGGGAAGCATCGCGCCGCGAGCGGCTCCCGCCGCCCGGAGATGCGTCCCCCGATGGTTCCCTCCGCGCCGGCCGCCCACCCGGCAGCTCCCGTCCTCCCGGAGCTGCCGGCCAGCCGGGCCTCAGCCTTCGTTTATAAAACTCTCCTGTTTACAAAGCCTTTGCCCGCCGCAGTTAGGAGCTCTGGGGAAACAGATGTTCTGCACAAGTGGTTTTGCAAACAGCACTGTATCTCTGAGCGTAAATTACTGCCCTGACGCCTGTGACACGTCTGCTTGACGGTTGAAGGGCTGGGTGCTCCGCAAAGCCATCTGGCTGCGTGCGCTGCTGTGCACCACCGTGCACTGCCATGCACCACCACGCACCACTGTGCACCACCCTGCTGCCACGCACCACTGTGCACTGCTGCACACTGCCATGCACCACCACACACCGCTGTGTACCACCGTGCTGCCACACACCACTGTGCACCACCATGCACTGCCAGGCACCACCACGCACCACTGCGCACCACCGTGCTGCCACGCACCGCTGTGCACTGCTGCACACTGCCATGCACCACCGCGCACCACTGTGCACTGCTGCACACTGCCATGCACCACCGCGCACCACTGCGCACCACCGTGCTGCCACGCACTGCTGTGCACTGCTGCACACTGCCATGCACCACCACACACCGCTGTGTACCACCGTGCTGCCACACACCACTGTGCACCACCATGCACTGCCAGGCACCACCACGCACCACTGCGCACCACCGTGCTGCCACGCACCGCTGTGCACTGCTGCACACTGCCATGCACCACCGCGCACCACTGTGCACTGCTGCACACTGCCATGCACCACCGCGCACCACTGCGCACCACCGTGCTGCCACGCACTGCTGTGCACTGCTGCACACTGCCATGCACCACCGCGCACCACTGTGCACCACCACGCTGCCACGCATCGCTGTGCACCACCGTGCACTGCCACGTGCTGCTGTCCATCGCTGTGATCTGCCATCACCACCACACACCACTGCGCACCGCAGCGCACTACCACATGCTGCCGTGCACCGCCGTGCACCACTCCCCGTCGGCGCTCCGCTCCCCCGGCACTGCTGGGGAACGGCTCAGACATGGACACCTGTATATGAAGACCTTCGAAAATGTGTATGGGTCATCACAGGGCTCTTGGCTGGAAAATCCCTGCAGCCTTCCATAGATAGGAATGGTTTGGCTTCAAAAACCCACTCTACTTTATTATTAGAATTAGAACTGGTCAAAAACTTGGTATTTCTGTTGCATGGAAAATTCTCGCGTATTTTGAGATGCACTGTGAATTTTTAACATTGATATTTGCCATTTCAACTCAAAATATTAACACTTTCATATGGAAAAATGTTAAAGCACAAAAAAAGCTGGAGCATGCTGGGTTTCAAGACGTTAACAACATTTTACACCAAAATGTTTCACTGAGGAGAAGAGCCTAGAAAAAGTAGGCCATGTTATGAAGAATCATAAAGTCATGAACAAACTTGACAGCATATGCAAACTTTCCTATCGGAAGCTTAATTTGCATTTGAATTCTGATTTCTAAAGGTTTCCTATTTTAACACTGCTTTAACAGATTTTGCAGAATTTTCAAAAAAACCTTTTCTCTCTCTCTTTTTTTTTTTTTTTTAAGCTCCCGGCAGCTTTGCAGGGCGCGCGCCCGGCGCTCGTCCTCCGCAGCCCCGGGTGCAGGACGGGGCCGCGGGGTGCGCCGAGCCCGTGCCCGTCCCGCGGGGCGGCAAGGACGGCGGGGAGGCGCGAGGCGGCGGCGCCGGGCCCGTGGCGTCGCCCCGTGCGACTCCGCGGCGGCCCCGGGGGCCGGCAGCAGACGCTGCTTTTCCGAGGGCCGCGGCGGCCAGCGGGGCTCCGCGCGGGAGCACCCGGGGCGGCACGGCTGCTTTGCTTCGCGCCGGCGAAGAGCCGAGTCCTGAGCGGCAAAAACGGACCGGGAAAGGGACAAGCGCCCGGCTCGCCCCGCGGCGCGGCGGGGAGCGGCGGCCCCAGCACCGGCCGAGCCGGAGAAGCGCCGGCCCCCAGCGCAGCAGGAGGAGGAAACGAGGCGCCCGCTGCCTCTCCCGGCGAACACCCGGGCCGCGGCGGGACAGGCTGTTTCCCCAAGCTGTTTCCCGTGATACTGCCCCGAGCTCGTTTCCGCGGCTCCTCCTCTCCCTCTCCTCGGCCTGTCCTCGATTTAGCCGGCGGGAGGGCTGGGTGCTGAAGCTGCCCTGCCGGGGAGGCAGCGCGGGCCTCGGCCAGCGCCGCTGCCGCTGCATCCCGCGTCCTGCTGCATCCCGCGTCTTCGTCCCGAGCCCGCTGCGCCCGATCCTCCCTGCGCAGGGCACCGAGACCCGCGCGAGCGTAGCACGTCCGGCAGCACGAGGCACGAACGCGCTCGCGGTTGCTTTGGGCAGCCCCCGAGGCACGCGCCGGCCCCTGGGTGCTCGAGCCCCCTCGGTCTGGCCTCTGCCCAGGCAGTTTTAGGCTGCCGTGCGCGCGGCCAGCGCCAGCACTTTCCCCGAAGGCGCCTGCGGAGCGAGAGCAGAGCCGCGCAGCGAGGTGGCTCCGGCACCTTACTGGGGTTTGCAGCTTGCAGTGGCCGGCAGAGCGGCTGCTGCCGCAGGGCACCCGCGGGCCGCCGGCGCCCGGCAGCGCGGCGCTTCCAGCCTGCGTGCTGCAGCCCGGCCGCGTTTCCCGCCCGCGCTGCAGGAACGGGCAGCAGAGCCGAGCGTGGGGCGGGGAGGGGAGCTGAGGGGCCTCGGGGCAGCGTCCGGGGCAGCCCAGCTCCTGCCCATCCCGCCAGCTCCCTTTCGTACCAGTCGCTCCTTTTCATTCACTGTCTGTGTGTCTATTTTTTAGGATGAAATTTTGGATTCAGCACAGATGTTCAGAATTGCGGTTTATGCAGTAGCAATCTTTTCACTTTTTTTTTTCACTAGCAATAGCTAAGACAGAAAGGAGCAGCAGCAGCCCTAGCTGTCAGAGTCTGCCTAAAGCACCACAGTCATGCGTTTTCTCCCTTCGCTTGCCATTTCCTTCCTTTCTTTTTTTTCTTTTTCTAAGAACAACCCGCAAAGGCAGCAATGGGGTGTGAAAATCGCTGGCAGAGGCGAGGAGGCGGCTTGGCAGCGGCCCAGGACCGCTCAGTGGCGCGAGCCCCGGCTCCGCGGGCAGAGCCGTGCCGCTGCGCTCGGCACGCGCGTTCTCTCCCGGCTCCCGAGGTCGGGGGCTGGCTGCAGCGGGGCAGCAGCCTCAGCAGACCGCCGCCTTCCTCACCTGCCCAGCACCACGGAGCCCTCAGGGCCGGGCCCCTCTCGGGCTCGAGGACGGGATGCAGCAAGAGCAGTAGGCGACGACACGCAGGCCCCGCTCGCCACTGCAAGCGCTGCTCAAGCTCAGCCTTGGCCTCGCAAAGCCCAGAGCCAGGGGCAGCAGCCGCAGGGGCAGCTGCGCCCGCGCTGCGTGTGCCCATGTCTTGTGCACCCACGCAGCATGCACCCACGCAGCACGCACCCACGCAGCACGCACCCGGGCGGCCGATCGCCCAGTGGGGAGCAGAGCAGAGCAGCGCTGGCCCTGGGCAGCCGCGGCAGCGCCGTGCGGCAGAGGTGCCCGGGGAAAACACAAGCTGCCTCCGCCCCGGTTCGGCCCCAGCCCACGAGCAGCCCCTCGAGCTGGCGGCAGGTCGAGAGCCGCCGCAATTTGGGGTCTGCTGTGGCGGACGGGCGGGAGAGCAGCGCCCGGGCCGGGGGCGGCCGCTGCGCCGGCGGGAGCAGGAGAAGGGGAAGGGCGGTGGGGGCTGCAGCAGGCCCCGCGCCGGTGCCGCGCTCTGCGGAGCCGCTTCGCCCCCGTGTCCGGCCCGCTCTGCCCCCACCTCTCCTCCGCGCCTGCGTTCCCCGCGCGCCGGCCCTCGCCGCAGCACGCGGCTTCCCGGGCAGCCTGCTGGGCGCAGCCACTGCTCCTGCCCAGCATATTTAGTGAGGGAAGGAACAGTCTGAATCAAATTTATAATTAAAAAATGCAGTCATAACGCCTACAGGGAAGGTAGATAGGCGTTAACTAGCGAGAGCTGGTGAAGAATAACATGAAATGAGGGCGGTGCTCGAACAACAGCTAAGAATCTCCCCAAAACCTTTCCAAAGCTCCCCACAGTGGGCTCGGAGCGAGTCCAAAGAGACTCCTTGCATGAGGGGCTTGGTTTTTTTGTGGGCAGAGCATATTTAATGCAAAGTTCCACCACTTTTGTTCAGCAAATATCTACAGATCATGCCCTTCACGAGTCTGCTGTGCTTGAATTCATCTTTCCTCTCTGTTGAACTAAAAAAAGATGAGGCAGATGGAGCTTGGAGAAAAGAGAGCCCAGAAAGATCATCTAGCACCAAAGGAAAAAAAAAAACCTCAAGACAAAAATCCTTAAAATCTGCTTCTCTCTTACACTAAGCTCCCTTCCCCGCACCCCAGCAGCCTTGCAGGGGCTGGCGCCCCAACCCAGACGTGGCCCATCGAGCATCCCGCGGCCCCGGCCCCTCTCCAGCACAGGGACGCAGCATCGCGAGGACGCAGCGCTGCACGGATGCCGCTGCGCTGCAAGGATGCTGCAAGGGTGCAGCACTGCATGGACACCATCACCCCGCAAGGAGGAGGCTGCGCTGCGCAGACCCCGGGCTGCAGGCTGCAGTGGCGCAAGCCTGCGGCAAACGCAGGGCCGGCCGCCCCACGTAGGTCGCGGCAGGACTTTCCCTCGTGCTGCTCCATAACATCGTGCTAAAACCGAAGCACACGTTTCGTTTCGCTCGTAGAGCCTGTTTCGGAGCTCCTGAACCTGAACGGAAGCCAAACCGCTGCCCCCGCTGTTGCGCTTGCCCTCGAGCGCGGCCGTTCGGAAGAGGGGCCGCGGCGGCAGGGCTGTTTGCGGCCCTGCTCCGCTTTGCGCGGGGCCCCGCTGCGCGCCGACCGCGATCCAAGCGGCTCTGGACGTCCAACACATCCAGCCGGGCAGCGTTTAGGGGTAATAACCGCACCGGGCCCAGAGCGGAGAAAGCCAGCGCCCCTGCGAGCAGAAGTTCCTTCCGTGCGGAGGCTGCTCCTAAGCCTGCCGCCCGCCTCCCTCCTGCTCCCGGGCACCTGCCGTGCTCAGCAGAGCCCCACGCCTTTCAGCCTGCCCTTCGGCCGCGGGGTTTGCGTCGCCCTCTCCCACATCGCGCAGGGGATGGGTCGGCTCGATCGCCCGAGCAGGCAGCTGCTTCCCTCGTCCTTGGGAAGATGCTGGAAAGACCCGTAGGTGGACCTATGTGAGGACAGTCTGGGTGGTTTGGTCTCTGCAGCCCCAAAGCAGATCTTCTGCTCCAGCATCTTGCTGCCAGTCGAGCAAGGGCAGCAGCCAGGTCTTCCTCCCGAAGGGCAGCCTGGCGGTTTGCTTTGCTCCTTCCTGAGCTAAAGGCTTCATCTTCAGGGCTTTGTGCTGGGTCTCCTGTCTCATGGTAGGAATCCTGCAGCTTCAGACCTTGCCGTGGACCATCCCCTGCCGTGGGCCATCCCCTGCCAGGGCTCCTGGTGCCCGAGCCCCAGGTCCCGGCGTTTCCAGAGCACCGCTGGGTGCTCACGGGGCTCCCGGACCGCGGCAGCTCTGCATCCCGCCAGCTGGCCCTGGGCACCACGCGGCTCCTCTGCTGCACCCCAGCGCCCCACGGAAACCCGCTCCAGAGCCGGCAGCTCCCTGCCCGCACCGCCCGCGTCCCGCCCGGTCTCGCTGTGCAGCCCGCGTCCTGGGAGAGGTGTCTGCGCCCACTGCCAGCGCCCGCGGTCCTTTCCCGATTTCAGCGAGCAGCAGAAACACGCAGGACACGCGGCTCTCTCCAGACACCTGCTGCGCCCGCGGGGCACGTGCCACCGCCCGCACGGCAGCGCCCGCGCCGCAGAGCCCTGCCGCCACCTCCGCGCGCCCAAGTGCCTTGAATCCCCCCAAACCCGCTCAAATCCCCAAGTGCCAGCGGTGCCGAGCGGCCGCTTTACGCGGCCTTCGCTTCTCGAAGACTCATCGAGAGAAACCAGCTCGCAGAGCGCAGGGACCTCAGCGACGGGCTCGGAGCACCGCAGAGGAGCACGAGGCCAGAGGACTGCAGTAAATTTTGAGCGTTGAGGCTGCTTGGCAAATTTTTACTTAGCAACTAAATGCAACTTTGAATTAAAATGGTGGTGTAATCACAACCGTCGGTGCAGAACAGCTGCTTGTTCAGCCTGCAGGAATGAGGTGTCCTAACACGCTAATTAAGTGTCTGACTAATGAACGAAGGAGATGACACGAATGTTTCTGAACGCACCCTTGCGGGGGGGCTCGTTCCAGGCTGGGTTAGAAGCGGCCGGAGGAGGCAGCCGAGACGGCCGCGAAGAACGGCCGTTCTCCCCTAGCAGGGGCCACAGCGCTCGCCTGCCTTTCGTTTTCTGAATTAAACCTGGGGTGTTTTGGCAATAACTCCAACGGCTTATCAGAGGCCGCTCAGCAGGCGTAAATCGGGCTCCCCCTAACGTCGGTCACCGCGCTCTCCCGCCCGCGGCACCGAGAGCGGGCCGAGCCGAGGGCCCCGCGCCGCGCGGCGGGGGCGCCCGCCCCGAGCACCCGCGGCCGCGTCCCGCTCCCGGCGCCGCTCGCAGCGAGGAGAGCAGGGTTGTGCCTGGCACCTCAGAGCCAGCCTAGCGCTTGGAGAAAAGCGCGCAGAACAGAAAACGCGCTTCCGCGGCAGAGGCACCCTCCCGCCAGCACAGCTCGCCGCCGGCCTGCCGGGCGGTCCAGCGCCGCGCGGCCCCGAGCGCCTTCTCCGGGGGCTCTGCACTCCGGACGTGGCACCCCGTAAGCTCTCCCTTACGAGGCATCTTACACGGGTAACTCGGGCAGGTAAGAGGATTGTTCTGGACAAAAAACGCGTAACCTTTCCCGGCCTCTGCCCTAAACCTTGGCACTAAGGAGAAATCGTAGCACAGGATGCACAACTGAATTGAAAGAGCCAGCAGACAAGTGGGAAACTTCAATCACAAGTATGTAAATTCAGCCATAATTATACATTCTTGATTCATTTTCTTTCTATCTGTAATTCCAGATAATAGAAATTAAGAGCAGCTTTTCTGAACCAACGAACGTAGATCTTTACGAGGACACGGAAAATTGGGGGTTTGCAGCTCACCTCCTGCCTTGTAAGGATGAGCAAACTCATTGCAGCTTCCTTCACTCCACTTGCACCACGTCCTTATCACTCACATCCTTTAATGAGGTTAATTTATCAGGCAAACTCAGAAAACCTGAGAGCAAACTGAGCTTAGCTTGAAGTTTTAGCTTCTTCACTGGACCTGGCAAATACCTCCAGAAGTTTGTCAGCTGATGCAACCTGCACCAATATGCATGGATCAGGTCACAAAATGTATTTTCTCTTCTTACAAACCTTCTGGCTGCCAGATCAGGGTATCTTTGTACCTAACGCATTGCACATTCAGGTAAATGATAAGTTGTAGTTCAAACAGAAATTATGGGGTTGACGCAGAAATTATTGGCTAAGGGCTGCTATTCCATGCTCTTCAGGAAGTTACCATAATATATTTCTATTTTAAGATCTAACTTTGTAATCAAGTCTGAAACTAACCTAGATAAAACAGACTAGAACTGTGTTACCTCTACTGTATATTTAACACGATATGCATTGTGGAAAAAAAAAAATGAAGACCAGTATATAGCTTGTTTTCCTCTGAAATAAATTATGCCCCTTCAGTTATGCAAATATGTGAATAAAATTAAAAATGCATGCAAAAGTAAGTGGTGGAACGTTTAACCTGGTATAGCAAAATATAATTAAGAAAGAGAACTTTTATTAGGGCAATTTCACTTTATTTTTCCATACAGCAAGGTCAACTATAGCAGTAATAATAAAATAAGCATAAAAACAAATTGCAGCCCAGGACAGAGTACATAATTTGGAGCAACTACAAGCAAAAAGTAAGTCTGTGATTACATAATAGTAAAACCAAGCACATCTGTCCTTTCAGCAGATGAAAGTTGCAGGGTTGCAAGTAAGTGCAACTTCATTAATTTTTCAGTGTGAGTACTGGAGATACCAGATAAAATAATGGCCAAATCTTTTTTTCTTTCCAGCTTTGGCATATATAATGACAAGGTTTCTTGAATGCTTTTCATTAAAACAGTAAAATTCCATAGGGTTTTTGTTTTCACCTGCTAAAAGAACAGGACCACTACAGCAATAAAAAATAATCACATAACAACTACAGCTACGGTGTGCTGTTTGGTTTGCCTGTTCATGATTTAACTCTTTTGTGAAAGTCAGTATTTGTTTTGAAGAATCTTTTTTTGTGAACAATAAACCATTGAAATTGTCAGAAACTGGTTTGAGTAGTATATATCTTTAATATAGTTTTTTTGATACTTTAAACATGCAGTAGTTTTTGAATAATGTACGGAATATTTGATCCATGATTTCACCTTGATGGTTTGAAGTACCTGCTTTTTTTTGTCTTTTTTTTTTCTTTTTTTTTTTTATTAATGATTTTCAGGCAGATTTGAACCAGTGGAGCTTTTGTCAGTCATGAGATCTTGGAAGGATGGCATATCTTTCCAGCTGAAAAAATCCTGGCAAACTACAAGCTGTCCACATAAAGCAAAGCAACTTTTTTGAAGGGGTATGGAGTGCTAACTCTGTGCCACTTTTGCAAGCAATTTTGTTCAGCCTGTCATTTTATTAGCCTTAACAAAACTCCTTGTAATTATAGACATTTTTATTCAAAATAAGATCTTACTATTATACAGGTTTCTCTCTTTTTTTGACTATATACAGAAGTGCAAAAAGTCAACCTTCTCTCTATACGTTCCCACATGCTAAACTGCAGCATAATCAACCCTCAAGAGTTTGCACACACACACTATAATTCTTGTTACGTAAACTTTGAGTATTTGGATTATCAACAAAAAGTCCCTTGATCTATTGATTATGCAGCTTATTTATAACAAGGCCTGATATTCAGGGATTTCAAAAAATATTTAAACAATATTTTAACATTTGAAATGGATACAGTAGAAAATAAATTTTATTCTAATATCTAGGAACTAGATTTTCTCATAATAACTAATTACAAACAAAATAAATCATCAAAATATTACTCAATTGTCTGCCAGGATTGTTGCGATAGCAACAACTTAACTTCTTACTTAGCAATGATTATATAATTATAAGATATCCATATAAAAGATCTTTGTTCTTTTAATGAAAACTAGACAAGAACTAACAATGACTGACATTCTTACATTGTAATATTAAATCAGTAAAATATAAATCATTTAGTTAACAATAATACGAATACTCATATGACACTACATGTAAATTCAAAACTGAGTATGTTATGAAGAAAACTACTTTTTTTTTTGTATTTTGAAAAAGTCATCAATAAACTCTAATAAAACAAAATTCTATAAACTGAAATGGTATTCAACTGGTAATAGAAAATGAAAACAATCTAATAAATGTAAGAAATAAAAACTACACTTTTAACAAGAAAAAAATAAGTAATATTCTATAATGTTAAGTAACTACAATAACATGTGAAGTCACCTATACTTTCTTAACACGATTGAAATTACATTGGTATGGGTTTTAACCCGTAATGTAATAATCTAAGGCTTTAATAGATGTACAGTACAATCAGTAAAATCAACACCTCATTCTTATACTATAAAGCATCTCTCTCAAGCATAAAAACTTGCAGTAAACTTGGAAGTATGGAGAGTTCTACAACTGAACTCGCGCTTCTTCCACTCCACGCTATACTACCAGTGACCTGGCCCCCACTTCAGCACTTTGCTGAACAGAGCAAAAAATATCCTTTACTAGCTGCAACATCCAAACCACAAAAAGGAATTCCTTTGGATGAATCCATTCTTAAAACTTGAATGCACATCTATTTTTTTTTTATTTTTATTTTGTAAAGGCTTTCTAAGGCTATAAGCAGTTAATCTGAACAAAAAAAATCACATATAAAACTCACCCAAGTATTTAACCCACCCACTTTCTATGCTAATTAACATCTCCATTTTTTTCATATTTTGGTTTGTCATGCATCTGATGTCAGTGCTTCTTTCATCTTTGTTTAGAGTCACTATGTAAAGTGTGACTTTGATGAAGTAAAAGTGAAACCCATCTCTGCAAAACATTTATAGTCCTTTTGACTTTTGACAGAGGCTATAAATAGAAGCAAAATAAGTTCCTCAAACATTTGTTACTGTGTCTCAGAAATGGCTTCTCCCTTTCATATATCATGTTACACAGTAAAATATGCATAAATATTACATTACAATGCCTTAAAATAGTTTATATATATGTCCAGTATGTGTTAATTTGTATGGATAGAGTATCTTTCTTGTGCTGTCTACTGTTACTGTAAGGAATAATTGGCCATTTCTGAGACAGCTTTGGTTTTGAAACAGAATGGTGCCCTTTGACTGATTAGTACTAATAACGTAAGTGAAAATGTGGCTCTGAAAATAACACTGCAGAAATAATACTCTAATTTGATGTACAGTCTATGGCACTTCATGAGAATCCTTAACAACATGGTACTTAAAGCCATTGATGTGCTTTAAAATATACACAGTTGTGGTTTTGCTTGGCACATTCATCTCTGTCAGATACCTCTCTTACCACTTCTTACAATCTATTACATTAAAAATATTACTCTTAAACAAAAATTACTGTGCATGCACGCTCTCATCTATAATGGCAATTTTAAATACAAGGTGCACCTTTGTTATTTGTAAACCTTGAAAGAAATAAACTTACTTTAAAAAATTATACCTTGGTCTACAGACGTACCAATACATAATAGATTTATGGTTACATCATAGTCTGTCTTTTCAAGGTGACATATGTGATTATGTAGGAAATAGACTACATATGCATATTCAAATACATATGCATACCTTCTGCGCTAGAAAAGATAGACAATGTTGTAGTTTTTAGACAATAAGATCACCTCAGCACAAATATCAATTAAATGTACAAAGTATATAGGCAACAGTGTGCAGTGGATTTCCAGGTTGTTGTTTCATCTTGTTAACATGCAATGTGTGGATGTCTTACTGCTGAGGGAGTATCCGAGTGTTGCTTGACGGTATATACATCATGGCTAATGAGCTTGTCCTTTTCTCAACCCAAACACACTGTCCTTTTCTCTTTAGTTATGATCTAGAAAGGGAAAAACAGAAATCATTTTCAGTATTTTATTTACAGATTTCATTTAGCACCACATGGGCTCAACTTCGCAGTTACAACACAAGGAAAATCTGTCATTGAATATTGGGCAATTTTGCATCCAAAAACCTGCAGGATTTTCCTTCAAATAATGTCCTCATAGCAGAGGTTCACTTTACAGACAAATTAAACAGTGATAAAAGCATAGAAAACATGGCCTCCCAGTATTCCTGAGCCTGCTACCGTGGTATCACAATTTGGGGGAACAGTTTCCCCACTTTCAAAGCCTAGAACCTGTAAGGATCAGATTCCCATAAATATTGCTGTGTGAGTGCTGCTGGAAAAGCCATGGGCTTTTTTCTCTTCCCAGGTCCTGCTGCCACTGCCCACGTAAAATCCGGGAACCCAAACAAGAGAGAGAGAGAACCCAAATGAGACCCCAGTATCTGAGAGGCACCTAACATCTTTATGGATCTAGATCCTCTATCTTCAAGATATTTTTTCATACTTAACTACTCCGTAGTACAGCTATTTCTCTGTCTCTACTGTCTATCATACAAGAGAGACCTCTCGAGAGTGGCTCCTCCTCCACCTCAAGAGAGTGCCTAAAACAGGAACGCTCCTACCCCCAGTTGACTGTAGAGGCAAGTCTGATAAGTTCAGACTACAGGTCAGAAGCATTCCACCTGAGTCGCTTAAACTACTCAAAATATTTTTGCTGGGCTGAAAGGAATAACTATTACTCTAAACCTATTATGGCAAATCAGTTAAATCTTATCTGAAATAACAATTCCATTCTGGCCAAATCGTCCCATAACAACACAGCAGAAACGGAGTCTGGGAGAGAACATTAATACAAACCACAAGCTATTCTAGTGGAGGTGATGGCGCAGCTGATGGCCTTGATTACAAGATGCAATTTAGTGACAGATGGGAAACTACAATTTACTCATAGAAAGATACAGGAGAAAAAAATCTTTCAAGCTCAGGCACACAAACCTAGATTTCAAGCTTTCTGGGGAAAAATCCTGCAGTATAAAAAGCTGACGTATACCACCTGAAACCACAGTACATATCAAAACGACACGAGTGTAAACTGGGCCTGTATTCTGTGCAACCTCGCTTTGCCATGTAACCTAGGCCACAAAAATACTGCACATACTGTATCATAGTTTGACAATCTGTGTTCAAGAGATATCAGGTCTGAGTTAGATGATGAAGCCTGTAATGTCACAGATGCTGGCTTTTCGGAGATTTAAAATCAGTTCTTTCTGAAGACAGCTTAACATAACCACCTACCTCCTAGACCTGGCCCTTGGCTCATGTCAGTGGTCAGTGGAGCCATCATCCTCTATATGAAATGCTAATTTTAGGGCCTTTAATTTCACTATTCAAAAGTGCAGCTATACATATAATGTGTTCCTTCTATATGTACAAAGTATGACCTATATCTGGTCTAACACAGTAGCTAATAGGGTGGTAACTGTTAATTATGGGATCTCCATTCAGTGAAGAATTATGTAAAAATCCTAACTAATGTCAAGCCTAATAGCTCTGAATTGCAGACTGCTAGATCCTAGAGAGAAATTCATAACACAATCACTTCTCCACTTTTGTAAAAACAAATTTTGGACAACATTTCTGTAGGACAAAGCTTCAGTCCAGAAATCTCAGTGGCAGGTTAATGTCAAGAATATGCAAGTCAATGGGATTTCAATCTTTCCCCCATATTTTCTAAGTTTTCTTTAAAAGAAAATAAGAACACTGCATCTCTGAAAAAGACAAATTATGCACATATACAGAGCACGAAAACTGCAAGCAACAACACATTGGAAACTTACTGTTTGATGACAAAATGTCTACATCTGTGTAACATACTTGTGGCTAGTCAGATGTTCGGCAGATATTATGGGTATCTACAGGTAAAAAATTTAAACAATGAATAACGTGTGCAATGAGCCAACCCAGAGATAGAGCATTTTGCTACAGAACATAACAGTTCAGAAAAGTGAAGATCAGCTGTGAGTTGGTGGATTTTATATTGTAACTATAAGTTAAAGTCAACTTAAGCGCTACATTGCAACTTAAAACTGGAAAACATTGTGGTAAGTACTATTTGACAATATAAATAAGTATTATTGGTTGTTTAGAAATTAAGAGAAGTTAAAATCTACAAAAGTTCATGCAGTGCAGTAATTGAAAACAGCCCTTTTTGTTGGCCTACACAAAGTTCTGTGATATCAGTGTGTCATTTAAAATGATAAATTCTATAATGACATTAGTTCAGCCAGATTTTGAGAAGTGTTCCCTGTTTTCATTGTCTTGGTTTTTGAATGCCAACCTAAAGATGCCCTGAGCTTGATTTTCACAGCTGGTGAAAATCCAGCAGTCGAGAAGAGCTGTGTGCTCTTTCCAGCCATGAGGCATCATGGTCGATCAGCTGAGCTAAGACTCCCCAAATCAGTGAAACAATTCTCAAAATGTTAGTATGTTTAAACAGAATTCACTACACGGCTCTCCAAAGCTACATTAAAAAAAATAAAATCACAGTATATTACAAGCATTACAAATAACCAAGCACATATTCTACATCTCATTTTCAGATCCTGGTCTTGCAATGCTCCAATGCGTGGTACACAGACTAAAGTCAATGGGAGTGAGTCTAAACAGACCTTGCAGGCCAGGCCCTTAACACAGGAAAACAACAGTACATACAAATATTAGAAGAACTGCAAGTAATCTTGCATTACAAACAGGACCAAGAAGTCCAGCTGAGGAAGCAAATAGACGAGTACAGGAAAACATGCTTGGGCCAATGACATAAAATTGATTTGTATGATTACAAACAGCTGTTGAACTTGAAAAGATTCTTTTTCCTAATGGATATTAAGGAATCTGATCTGTTAACCCACATGAGAAAAGGGAAGGCAGAGGTATATTTTTAATTAAACACCTTATAGGTCTAGGTGTTTTTTCCACCCCTTGTGCCCTCTCCTCCCTAGCAACTTCACACAATTCTACAACATTGCCAACTATGTACAGAAATGTGCTTCAAGCATAATGAAGCTTCTCATACCATTTTTTTCTACTGCTGCAGGAGAGGCTGTTGCACCCAACTGTGTAGAAGCATCAGGGATAGTGCTGTCGAAACATACCAAGGACCTTCAACACCAGTCAATGAAGATGAAGGGCCAGATCTTAAGACTTTCGGCATGCATGCACATTGCATTGTGTGGCATTAAATAATTTCAGCATTGCTCACATAGTATATACATATATTTGTTATATATGTATATATTAAGGTTTGGCTGCAGTACTTTACTGTGTTATGAAGTTCCAGGGAGGATATGCATGAAATGGTCAGATTCTACACCAGAAAGTTTCCCTGGAATCTATTTGGGAAAGTGCACTGTAATTTAGACAGAGGAGATTTTAAAAAATAAAGTTTTTTTTCTGTTGTTTGGCTTGTTCTTGTGACTCTCTGGACTTACAGAGGATGTAAAGACTTTAATGAACTGCCCTGTGCAATAAATTACAATATTAAGATACTTAGGCATGCGGGTGGCTGGTTGCTTTGTAACACAGAGGTATCAATCCTATCAACTAGTTTTCCAAGATACGAAGCAAGTCTTATGCTGGTTTAAATATGTGAGAGAAACTTACTCAGTTAAACATTTCTCATGAGCACAAAGTGCTACTTTCTAAGCAGACTAATCTGAATATTGTCTGGAATTTTAAAATATCCAGTTCTGAGACCTGGGATGTACATACCTACATATCACTGCAGTGGTATAATTTTTATAATATTATTTTTTGAGAGATTGGTTTGGTAATGTTACCAAAGAACATACAGCTAGTTTTAGTACAAAATGGCAGCGCTCAGCAGGCAAAGGTGGGAAGGCTCCAGGTCAGACACTCTGGGCTTAATGCTGGGAGAGCGCCCAGCACTTGCTAGCCCGGGTGGAAAGGCTGCACCGGCACACGGCAGAGGCTGGGGCCGCCCGCCTCCGCAGGAGCCGGCTCCTCTCTTCCGCACGCAGCACCCACCTCACGGGCACAGCTAGACCTAGCTCCCGAGGTGCCAGCCCAACAGGACACAGGCGCAGCTATTACTGTTCAGCGCCCCGCTGCAGCTGCAAACCTGACTGAACTTGTACAGTGTGATTTAAAACGGTCCGTGGAGTCAGCCCTAACGACCCCAGCTGGAGCCGAGTACGCCGGAGGTGGGCCTGCCTGCAGCGCTGACGCTGACCCCAGAATTAACTGCAAATACAGAATCAAACCTGCAAAATACTAAAGAAAATGTTTCCTTCCGTTTTCTAAAAGGCACACGTGTCATTTCCACTGAGTTGAGAGCAACACTTGCACCTTAGATCAGAATTTGATGGTTTGATGACATAAGGCAATTCTGACTTACTAGTAAATCTTGAAAAAAAAATTATTTTCATAAGAGAAATCAGATGGTCTTTTGAAAGTTTTTATTGTTACATTTTCAGTTAGATGTACTACAAAAACTGGCATTTTTGAGAATCTAGTTAAATAAAAGCAACAGGCCAGTTCTACTCTCAGGTGAAGCTTCAGCTAATATGTGTGGGAATTGCCTGTGCTTGATCTGGCCCCTATCGCTTACCTTTAGAATACAGCTTGTGGCTTTTCTGGGAAGATTTTTACTTACTTATTTAGTAAAGCATTACTTTTTTTTTTTTTTTTTTTCCCTAAAACATATCCAAACATGGCAACAATCAGGATAGCTATTTAGAAATAAAACCATATTTTAATGCACATTTTATTAACTGAAATTTGTGTATTGTAAAAGTAATCAGAATTACTTCCTAGCAGAATCACAAGCTGAAACAAAGGCTTAATGTATGTTTCTGTGTGGCCCATGCTCAAACATTTTTGTTTTGCTTTTGGAAGAGCTGAAGAGAGTCAGAACATGCTCAGATTGTTAAAATTCTGATCCTGCAATCCCTCTGCACAAATTTTTTACTGGTTTTGATCGGTGTTCTGCATTAAAAGGAACCGTGGGCTTCATGTAAATAGAAATGACTAATGGGTTCCGTGTATTATCCCTTTCTCTTTACATCTGTGAGAGCAGAAATAAGCAGCACGGCCCATAAATGTTAAGCCTGAGTCAGAAACTCTATTATCAATTATTTTTAGCATCAGAAACGGAACTGCAGCACCTTTTGAGCATGGATAAAGGCTTATCAAGCTATGCTGCAGATCTGAGAGAGAATGTGTAGGCCAACAAGAGGTAAAATCAAAACCCCCATGCTCATTAAAAGCACCAATTTCAAGTTGTCTGTAAGGAACAAAGCTGTAAATTAGCAAACCTGGTTGGCTGTGGCTGTTGCAGCGAAGGGAACACTTGTGGCAGATGTTGTTGCTGCAGACACAGTGGCTGGCGTAGCACCGTGCACCATGGGAACTTTCGGAAGGAAAATCATATAAGCAAACATACAGAAGAGTGTAGCAGTATGGGAACCAGAGCGACATGTGGTAGGATAATTGAGCATGGTATTTATCACAGCAAAAAGCCCGAGACATCATTGCCAGCGCGTGACATGCAATCACAGTGCAAAGCAGGACAACATTCCAGGGAGAAAGAGGGAAGGAAAATGAAAGAGAAAAAAAGGGGAAAATGCTTGTTACCATCAAATCAAGAAAACTGACACAAACAAGCTTAATCATTTCAATACAAAAATCAGTAGAAGAATTTTAAATGCCCTTATAATTACAATTTTTCTATAAAAATTCAACTCAAATATTTACTGCACACAAAAATTAATCTTGTTGAAGGACAGTATATTTCTATGTTGCTATAGTAAGATACAGTCTTTTATTTAACACAAGATAGTTCTAAACACTGGAACTCATAGTCCAATCAAAATCCACCAAGGAACACTGTGCAATTCAAACAGCTATATACAAAATTAATGACGTTTATGTATCCGTGTCAATTAAATAAAACAACTGCATTTAATTGACAGGTGTTAGTGCAGGAGACTAAGGGAGATGGATTGGCACAAGAGTTATAAGTTAAAATCTAGCAGTGGATTTTGAGGGTCCGTGAGCTGCACCAAAGGTTTAAGATAATCAAGAAACAAAGCTGGCACCTACCAACACTTGTAGCGGGTGTCATGCACAATATTGAGCCTGCCCATCATGCATTGCAACAGGAAGGTGGATTTGGAAAGGGAAAAGAATTAAAACAACCCATCACACGTGTAATTAGAAAATTTCATTTGAACAAAGAAGAAAAATTGTTATTATGGGAACAGTGGCATGTAACTGTCAGCACAATCAAATCATACAATAGCACAGTGATCCATTAGAACTAGACTTCAGTGAAGGGAAAAAAGGTGATTGAACTGTGTGCTGGTATATTCTGTTTGCCTTTATTTCAGTCTAACTCGATTATATATTAATATAACTAGGAAAATTTTCTTTAATTTAGTTTTATAATTCTTTTTGCCTTAAATCATTTGTCTTTTGACACAAGCTTTCTAATGGTCTTTAACCTCGTTCCCTCAGCTGAAAAGAAATACCTAAAAGTTGCAGCTGCCTAAGGTAACTGAGGGCTACACTTGATACTACGCTGGGATACACAGAAGAACTGGAGTGAAGGACTAGCATTGCTTTGGCCCTCCGAAACCGCCTGGGAAGTGCAGTGCAAGGCTGTGTTGTGTCAACGGAAGAAGGAAGATGAAAGGGGCTAAGTGAAGCTTTCCTAAGGGGTGAATTTGGCATACAGTGTTTTCTCCAGTATTTGCAGCCCCCCTGTGAGCTGCCAGTGAAGTGACTAATTTACTTTGGCTAGGCTCATGTCTGTTTGCCTAGTATGCACGTCAAAGGAATTATTAAACAGGTAAGTCTCTCTTGCAGCACACAGCAATACCTAAGAATACTTGCTTCGCATTTGTTTTTCCTGCTGTGGGGTATATTTAAATCTTCTGGTGTCTGGGCCACCAGACTATAGCAGACTGGCACGAATTCTTTGCTAACAGCCCAGCAATAGTGATGGTCGCACAACCCACAGTTGTCTTTATGCTACATGAAAATAATTACAGTGACTGCATCTTGTGGATTCTTCATTGCAACTACATAGCCAAGAGGAGCATGGTGTTCTTAGGAACATTAAGGTGTCAATTTTTAAATGCACTAAGTTGGTAATTCTGTTTACTCTACATAGCAAAATGCCTTCCTTCACACTGAATTCAGAATTTTCAGTTTTTGATTTCAATATTATAGATAAATGATTCAAACGGTTATGTTTCAGAATATCAATTTTTAATAACAGATTTGCTTTTTTTATTTAACAAACATTGATTTTTTAATACTGTAATTATTCTGGCAGCAAAAATTAAAATAAATACTGAAACCTAGGAACAGAGATCACAATGCAAAGAGAAACATATTCTAGAAGAGTGCAAGTGGGAGCTACTGCAATACTGTTTCCTTGACATTATGTGACAGTAACAAGGGGGACAGGAAATTGCTTTAGCTGGTGCCAAAGAGTGTAGTGGCTTGCACAATCTCAAGAGCATTTAACTAAGCAGCAAAAATGTCAATATTATTGCTGCAGGACACAAGGTTACTCTCTGTCATCACTGTATCTTTAAGGCCATGAAGAAAATGGCATAATTATGTTTCCTAATTACTCTTCTATTTCTATGTCATGGAAAAGAGTGAAAATATTCATGAAGAAAGGTTAAAAGAAGGACAGCTTTCCTGAATTCTCCATATGTGAATCATTGCAACAGTGAACGGAACTGCTTATAAGATAAAGAAATGGAGAAAAATCTTACTTAAAGTGCAAAGAATAAGACTATTTTCTCAGTCATACTTATAACTCCTCTATGCTGTCAATGAAGTTGCACAGAAGAATATTTCAATTCTGTGTCTCTAAAGAAACACCCTATTTATAAGGTTGTGCATACTTAATTACATCTAGAATATTACATCACTCCATGCATTATTAAGTCTACATGCTAAAAACAAGTTAGATTTTCATAAGGACTCTTTGAAATGTCAATGTAAAGCTTTTCAGCTCAAAATTTTAGTCTGAATTGTCATCATTAACCTTATAACCAGTGCACACAGTTTTGAAAGGGAATTGCAGCAAATGAACATAAGGCAGCAATGAAAATACTAGCTAGGGTGCAATAACTTGCAAATACAAAGACATAATGCTGTATGACCCTCTTACCAATAATAAAAATCATTTTTGCTATGACCTTAATATTCATCTTGACTTCAGAAGCTTTGACTGACTAATGAGAATGTATGAATAGCCAATGTGCAGTTTCAAACGTTCCCTAGATTTTCAGCACATGGCAGAATTTTAATTCAAGCATGTGCTCTGTTAAGTCGTCATAACCCCACAACCAGATTACTTCTGCAGTGCAGTAAAGCTATTTTGATAAGGATTCTACTTTTACTGGGATCTTCAGCAGTTTCTTCTCTTTTCCCTCTCACATTGTTTCTCTCAGTCTACTTGCATCAGTGCAGTCTACAAAATCCTACTTACAAATATCACTGCGGACAGCATCAGTACTGCCGTTTAGGTGAACAGTTAGGGACTGAGTCTGACCTTTCCCTCCCTAGCACTCTGAAGGAGAACTTTATGCCGACCCAGAAGCCCCACGGAGGGAAGCGTTTGACCAGGTACCTCTTCAGGCAAGCGCTGCGCGGTTGCTGAGTCACGACAATGACAAAGCAAGTTCTCCGGCGCTGGCGCAGCGGCAAGCACACAGCTCCGCGGCGTACTGGCTTACCGGCAAGGCTGCCACAAGCCTCCATTACTGCCTGCTTGGGGCAGCTCCCCTGCTGCAGTTCTCCCCCTTGCAGCTGCACCAGTGCAACAGCTTCTGGGAGCATCCTGCAAACCAGATCACTTTCTTCCAGAGGACTGCTCTCCCCAAGGGCTGCTCAGTCACCTGGCGTACGCACACAGGCCAGGAGCGGCCGTGTCAGCGCAGCTGAGGACAGTGATCTGAAGCACAGGGTGGGAACGGGCACTGGGGCAGGAATTTCATCTCATTGCACACAGGCAATCTCTGTGTGCACACACAACCGTGCCCTTGGCCAGTTGCTGCAGGACAAAGAGCAGGTACAGAAGCAGTACCTTCGCAGGTTCACAGCCCCACGGCGAAACGGTCCCCCGCACGTCTGCCTAAGCAGCAAAGGTTACCAGCTAGGACTGAAGTACTATGCTCTGAACAAATATTAAGTTGTGCAGAGCCTCCTCATTAGACAGACTAACTTGACTTACTTTAGTGTTCTAGCCAATCTGAAACTGTATCTTTTTCATCAAAAGTATCTGCAGCTAAAATACTTAGTCCTCCTTTAGCGAAGGATTCACATAATTTTTAAACTAAACTTCCTTTCGTAGACAAGGCTCAAGAGCCCTGCAGGGTTCAGAGTCACCCACTGGGAATCTCCTATCAGCTTTGGTGTTCAGATTTTTCCCTAAACACAAATCTGAGTGAAGGACATCCACAGTATTGTTGCAGCTGCCAGCTCTTCCGCACACCTGCAGCTGGCCTGTCCCTTGCAGGTCCCCAAGCGCTCCTTACCACAGAGGACAACCCTTTACGGCACCTACAGAACAGGTTCCCTCAACAGAGGCAACCCTTTCCCTGTCATGGATGCTCCCATTATTTGCTTTCAGACACCCCTGCATACAGGCTGCCAAAGTCAAGCCTATAGTTTGAAAGAAGTATCCGGGTTTTGGAATATAAATGAAAACTCTCTAGGGTGAAACATCAAGTGTGAAATGTCCTACAGACAAGAGGGTCTAGCGAAGCCCTCCACCGTGGTACACGCCTGTAACACATACATCTGGGAGCATCCTTGCCCTCTAGACCTGCTGTATTTTGATACACTGCAGATGAAGCAACAGGGAATATATATTAATAATGACACTTTGGGTGCCTGAACTTGAAAAATGTTACTTTAATCCAGAGCCAGTGAACTAACTTGTGTCCGTTCCAAGGCAGTGGAACTGAGGTCACCCATGAACTTTGTGCTCCCTTGTTACCTCTTGGGGCCTGACAGAGAAAGTCTATTTCCAAAGCTGTGCCGATGAGATGATAACGCACAAGCAGGACTGCTGCTAGCTAACTTCAACTCAGTCCTAACATACCTAGAAAAAACTAAAAAAGACAAGGTGGAAAAAAATTCATACTTCTGGAGAGGTATTAGACTACTGGAAAGCAAAAACTGATGCTGTTTGAAAAATGTAAAACTAGAATTAGGAGGGTAGCCCAAACTAAGAAAATTGACTCTTCTTCAGCTGACCACTTCAGTGGTCAAGAAAATTCAAATGAAGCACAGAGTCACTATGCAAACGCCCCTAAGTTTCAGTACAGATCGGCCTCTGTAAGAACTGAGGTATGTTGTGTGCAATTACTGACAAGAAAGATCCTGGTGAACTATGTAAGGCAAACGGGGTCTGATGCATACAAAGACATAGTAGTATATTATATACATTATAGTATATAATATCTAATCAAAGTTTCTAAGCTCAAGGTGCTTTAATGTAGTGTAGTAATGTTGAGTACTTCTGGAAATCATCCAATCCCCACCGATTTAATAGAAGTAGGAAATTTGCAAAGTTTACTAAGTAAATACTTTATGCTTTGCAAAAACAAATCTGTGAAACTGTTTAGTATCTACAGGATGGACTGTGATCATATACACCTTTTTATATGTATTTTAACGTGTGGGTTAGAGACCTGACCTCACTTAATCAGAGACCTTCTATTGACTCCAACAAGCTTTGCAATAAGCTACGTTTACTAACACATTTTAGTGATTGCAATGAGTTTTTGGAACTTAGATATGTTATTATGATGTTCTACATCAAGCAATTATTCTTTCTGTGCTATTTAAATAATTTATGTTGGTTCTATGACAGACCGTGCCATTAAGAAAGAATGGTACTATACCAAATGCCTGGCAATATACTTGTCAAAAATGTTTAGGATAAAATATTTACATTTGCTGGAGTATAATTTTCTTTCCTTCTCCCATAGCGATTCTGCATTACAAAGTACCATCCTTGTGGACATGTTCGCATTTTTTGAGTACAGATGTACCAAATGTCTTTTTCTTACATACCTCCTGGAACTACAGCGGTATTTTAATGCAAGGTTCGTGTGTAAAAAACTAACTCTGATGTTTTATTATAGGCATAAATTCATGTAACATACTAGAAATGTGCATTTTTATGAAGTGCTGCTTGCAGAACTGAAATGTATACTCAAACTTTAAGTCTCTGTTGTACAAGAGTTCCAGGTACTTTGGAGGGACTTCAGCACATGTGAATAGTACAGGCATCAATTCTTCAGCAATTCCACTAGAATAATTTTGGCCATTCTTGAGTAATAACAAGCGCACCTCAAGTTTTGCTTAGTCCGAAATCAACACTGAGGCTTCCGTGTAAGAGGCCTGAACCTTGATTTTTTGTAGCTTCACAAGTAGTTTATCTGTGAGATTGCCTGTCTGTCCATTTTATGATTACTGCACCATAATTAAAACCAAAACCTTCAGGTCTGTGACTCGGAGCAACTGTTGCTAAGCATTTAAAGGCAAAGGGGTCTTACAGCAAACAGAAACAAATACAACAGCTGAGGAGATGTGTAATAAAGTAAAGTTAATCGGGAAAGAGGAACGAGAGAAAAGATTTGGTATTCTGATCTGGAGGGACAGAGCATGATGCTGATTGTTCACATCAGGTGGGAAAACACCTGCCCCGCTTCCAAGAGAGGTGCCCAAGCGCAGGCTGCGGGCGGGCGGGCGGCGCTGCGGCGACCCGACGCCTGCTGCAGCGCCGGGCCGCTTATCGCAGCCTCGGGCGGCACCTGACGACAGCCATGCCGGCCGCGCCGGTAACTTTAGACATCTACTGCTGAAAGCAAACGGTTATTTTCCTGGTGTGCGCTGTTCTAGAATGTCTCCGTCTCCCTCCCCATAAAAAGCCGCGCAACGAACACTTACCTGGTGGGAGAAAGGCCGTATGCTGCTGCAACTGCATGTTGGCAAGAGCTTGCTGGTATTGGAAAATACCAGTGTTAAAGACTGCGGTGGCACCATTGGTTTTTTCAAGCGCAGGCCTCTTTGGTAAGGGGGGAAGTACAGCTTGAGGAATTCCCTGAATGGTGGATGAGTATAAAAATAAAGTCCAGTAAAAAAAAAAAAAAAAAAAAGAAAAGTGGGGAGGGTGGGGCGGGTGTGGAGGAGGACGGGAGGGAGGGAGAAGAGAGAGAAAAAGGGGAAAAAGAAAAATCAGTAGAAGGCAAAAAAACCCAGGCAGCACCATGTCTATCCATGAGCAAGCAAGCGGCGTAGCAGACTGAGCTACCAAATAAAAGGCGGGGTGAAAGCTTCAAAAGGGAGCGCCAGGTGAGCCTACCGCTGCAGCCAGGCCGGCGCGCACGCGGGAGCCGTGCCTTACGGGACCGGCCGCGGCGGAGCGGGGAGGCCGCGCGGGGAGGCCGCGCGGGGAGGCCGCGCGAGGGAGGCCGTGCCGGGAGGCCGCGCGAGGGAGGCCGTGCCGGGAGGCCGCGCGGGGAGGCCGCGCGGGGAGGCCGCGCCGGGGAGGCCGCGCTGGGGAGGCCGCGCTGGGGAGGCCGCGCGGCGGGCCCCCGCCTCGGGAGCGACGTTAACCGAAGCGCGCGGAGCAGCGCGCGGGCCGAGCCGACGCCCCGCGCCGCGGGCTCCGCGCCGAGCCGCGCCGCGCCGCGCCGCAAGCCATGCCAGCCCCCGGGCAGGGCCGGGCCGCGCCGGCCCCCCGCCCCGCGCCCCGCGGCGCGACCTACGGCTACGAGCCAAGCTAAAAGGTGAAAGGTCATAGTACCAGGTCAAAGGTTGCCTCGAGGGGTCGCTTCAGTGATTTGACAGCCGACTGAGTCTTAATTAGCAGGCAGCGAGCACATGATGGCAATGGCCAGTGGGGTTCAAGCGCATTAACATAAACAGCAAGCAGAGGTGCGTCATGGGGGCAGCAGTGCATTGGGGGGGTGAGAAAAAACAAATAAAAACAAATCATCGGAATGCCATATACAACGGGTAACAGACTGAGCATGCACAGTAACGGCACTACCGAGGGTCGCCGGCGGCGCGGGCCCCCGCGGCGCCGGCCGCCCGCTGTCGGGGCGCGCGGCGGGCCGGGAGCGCGGGAGCCTGCCGCCTGCATTTTTGCTCAAGTATCCGTAAACCGACACAGAAAAAGGCCTCTCTCGCGGGTGTTTCGCCGGGCTACGGGCACCACGCAACAGTCTTTCGCATGAAGTAGCATTTTAACAGTCGCATTACGTGAAATGAAGGACAAATTACAGCAAATTATCAAAGTGGGCTCATCGGAATTGATCTCTGGGATCGCACGGAGAATTTACCTACAGGTCACAGCTTTTGGAAGCCTGCACCTACTGATTTTTAATACTTTCAAGTATGCTGCACTGTTCCTATTCCATGTAATTGCCATATTCAAGCATTCTCAGTTGTGCAATTATTCATTACACCATAATGATATTTAAGACAAACAAAACAATATATTGTTAAAACTTTCCTAAATATTATTTGAGTCTGCTCACTAGAAAGCCAGCTCCTAAGTAGTTCCAGATCTGACTGTCAAAATTGAGGAATATTTTAAGCATAAGTGAAGGTGGTGCAAAACAGCACTCAAGCAAAAGCTGAGAGAGGGAGATAAATTTAGTGCAGAATATTATTAATACATTAAGATCGATTTCAAACTCAAACATGGACTTACAGTAACTCATAAATATGGATTTGTATCTATCTATGCAAAATCTAGACAGATACAGATCTACGCACACACTAACATACAATAAACTATATATACGTATATGTACACATACACACATACGTGCATGTATATGTACGTATAGATACTGTATACATCAGCAGCCAAAATTAGCAAAATACTTTAACAGTCTGAAACTACTTGAGAGCAGGCCTGGCATGACATGCTGTGAGAGCCCCTTGCACTGGGCAGCGACCGGGATACCTGAACAAACATATCTTCAGCAAGTATAGCTAACAGAGGAATTATTTTCTCTCATCGACAAAGGTACGTTTTAAACGTGTTTTCTCAACTCACCATGGCAGCTGCAGTGGCTGCTGCCTGGGCAGCTGCAGCTTGGTTAACCTGGTACTGGGCAGCCTTGATCTTGGCTTGCAGATGTGCGGGAGGGTGGAAGTATTTGCATTTTTCCCGTGAGCATCTCCCTTTGATGTAATCCATGCAGACAGTAACTGTGTTGTCGTTGGTGTCGATCATCGCGCTGTCCGCGGGATGAGCAAACCGGCAGTCATTCTCTCCCCTGTTACAATTGCCACGCTGATACTCTCGACATACCTGCGACAGCATTAAAAGAAAGCCGCTCAGCTCGGGTCACAGGTGTCGCGGGCACGGCGCGGTTGTCGGCGTGCGAGAAAAGCTGCAGAACGGAGCCTGCGTTTTCAGAAAATCTTTCAGAATAAAACACAAGAACCAGCTTTCAGCTACATGAAGAACATACACCTGCAATGATACAGCAGACTTTGGGCACAAAGCCACCTCTGGTGTCAAAACACGTACAGGAGCACGAGTGCAACGAACCAAGCTCAAAGACATTTTTATTTTAGCTCCAGTGTAGCATCATTTTGCGATTTTGCTTGTTTTTGAAAAAGCATGTTTGTGACTCACTTCCGAAAGACTACCCTACGCGTGACAGCAGCCCAAAGCCGCCGCCGTTCGCCACCACCTCGCCGTGCTCGCAGCGTTAACAACAACGAGCCGCGGTGCCGTTAAGGCGACAGCCCGGAGCTGCTTCACGGCTGGCGGCGGCGACAGCCGCGGAGCCGAGGCGCGCGCCGGCCGCCGCAGGCACGCACGGCGCCCCACGCCTGCCGCGCTCTTGCCACGAGAGGGCAATGCGGACCCCGCAGCGGCAGCCGGCCGCCTCGCGGCCCGCGCCCGCCACGCTCGCAGCCTCGCCGCCCGCCCGCGTGTCACCCGCTCCAGCTCCGCAGCGCGGGCGGGACGGGGCCGCGGCGGGAAGGAGCGCGGGGCCCGGCCGAGCGCGCGGCGGCCCCGCTGCGGTGCTGCTGCTGTGTCACAGCGGCCCGCCGGAGCCGACGGCCCCCCGGCCCGGGCGAGCCGACGGCCCCCGGCCCGGGCGAGTCGAGGCCCCCGGCCCGGGCGAGCCGACGGCCCCCGGCCCGGACGAGCCGAGGCCCCCGACACGGGCGAGCCGAGGCCCCCCGGCCCGGGCGAGCCGACGGCCCCCCGGCACGGGCGAGCCGAGGCCCCCCGGCCCGGGCGAGCCGACGGCCCCCCGGCACGGGCGAGCCGACGGCCCCCGGCACGGACGAGCCGAGGCCCCCGGCCCAGGCGAGCCGACGGACCCCGGCCCGGGCGAGCCGACGGCCCCCGACACGGGCGAGCCGACGGCCCCCCGGCACGGGCGAGTCGAGGCCCCCCGGCACGGGCGAGCCGACGGCCCCCCGGCACGGGCGAGCCGAGGCCCCCCGGCACGGGCGAGCCGACGGCCCCCGACACGGGCGAGCCGACGGCCCCCTGCCCGGGCGAGCCGAGGCCCCCCGGCACGGGCGAGCCGAGTCCCCCCGGCACGGGCGAGCCGACGGCCCCCGGCACGGGCGAGCCGACGGCCCCCGGCCCGGGCGAGCCGACGGCCCCCTGCCCGGGCGAGCCGAGGCCCCCCGGCACGGGCGAGCCGACAGCCCCCCGGCACGGGCGAGCCGACGGCCCCCGGCCCGGGCGAGCCGACGGCCCCCCGGCACTGGCGAGCCGAGGCCCCCGGCCCGGGCGAGCCGAGGCCCCCCGGCACGGGCGAGCCGAGGCCCCCCGGCCCGGGCGAGCCGACGGCCCCCCGGCACGGGCGAGCCGAGGCCCCCCGGCCCGGGCGAGCCGAGGCCCCCGACACGGGCGAGCCGAGTCCCCCCGGCACGGGCGAGCCGAGGCCCCCGGCACGGGCGAGCCGACGGCCCCCCGGCCCGGGCGAGCCGAGGCCCCCGACACGGGCGAGCCGAGTCCCCCCGGCACGGGCGAGCCGAGGCCCCCGGCACGGGCGAGCCGAGTCCCCCCGGCACGGGCGAGCCGAGGCCCCCGGCACGGGCGAGCCGACGGCCCCCCGGCACGGGCGAGCCGAGTCCCCCCGGCACGGGCGAGCCGAGGCCCCCCGGCCCGGGCGAGCCGACGGACCCCGGCCCGGGCGAGTCCCTCTGCCACAGCCCTGCCACGACGCAGCGACTCCGTGGGATTGCAGCGCCGGTGCAAATCCGTCCTGCATCCCCCGTCCCCGCCACACACACTGCAACGTCCTCATTACTGACGTGACAAGTGTTGACACCTTTTTCTTTAGCCTGGAAAATCCTGTATTTTTAAAACGATGTGTATTTTTTTTTTTATCGTCAGCTATTTGCAGATTGCGAACCAAAAAGAGTTTCTCAGTTTTCAAGAGGCTTTAGGAAACAGAAAGGGACAAAAGCAAGTAACTTTGTATAAAAATAAAGCCAGTCTAGCAGATGGAATTTCCTTTTAAAGGTGGGTGCCCATGAGCTTGGATCATCAGTATTTCCTCAAGACCTTTGGCTCTGGTCCCTGTAACAAACCAAATTTGGTTGTTATTTGGTGTCCATCCATGCGAGCGCTTTAGCTGCTTTTAACCCCTGCGCTGCTCGAGGCAGCGGCGGCGCGGCCGCGGGACGCCGCTGAGGGCCGACAGCAGCGCCTCCTGCGAGCCTGCTCTCAGGAAACACCCGGTTCGCCTCGGCCGCTCCAGCACGGCCCTATTTTTGGTACTTTTCCCGCGTGGCGAGAGAGGCCGCGGTGTGCACGCAGCGGGAGCGGGGGCAGCCCGGCCGGCGCCGGCCCCTGCGACCCCCTGCTCGGCTCGCAGCGCGGCGCCGGCGGGCCGGGGGCATCGGGCGGGCTCCTCGGCCGGCACGCCGGCGCTCGTGTGCCGGGCCCCTTCTCCGCCGGGCCGCTGCAGCCCGGCCCGCAGCGCCGGGCCCGCCGGGGGCGGCTGCCCGAGCCGCCAGGAGACGCAGGGCTGCTCCGCGCCGCGCGCGGGGACGCGGGGACGCGGGGACGCGGGGGCACGGGCCGCGCTCAGGCCGCCTCGCCCCTCCTGCGCTCGCGCACGCCCAGAGCCGGCACCTGCGGCTTCCCGTGCCCCCGCCTGCCTAGGAATACCTTCTGGGCCACGGAACGGTGTCTTCTCCCAAATAGCGGCCTCTTAGGCAGACAAAAATGGATGATTTCACTTGGTAAGTTCGCTGCCTTCGGTCATTACCCCGGGCTGAACCTCAGACCCACCCCACATGCAAGCCAGGGCTACTCGGTTAATACCCAGACCCCACGTACTTACACATTCATATAAATACAGACAGCAACAGAAAGAGAACGCATTCAGCTAGATAAGCTAGCATTACCGTGGTTAAAAGCCAAAGAAAAACGACCAGAAAACTGAAATAGTTAGGCAGATAAAGACAATCTTTGGCCTGTATTCAGCAAGCTTTCACACAGCTGTGATGCAGCAGCTGAGATAAGGCAATGAATGATTCTCTCACAGTCCTCTTTAACAGATATCTGAGTTACGGGCAACAGTAATCAGGCACAAACCATAATACTGCCAGTCATTTTAATCAGTGCGATCAGGAATGCCTTTCTGCCACCATGACACCATCCAAGAACGTCCAGCAGTTTCCAATTCATGTTTATTTACAAACAAGCACTGAAAACGATGTTATTTTTTGCCACAGGCACACAGTAATATATCATCCATCTGCTTAAGTAGAGAGAGGCATGGAAGCATGATATTTGGTCTAGTCTTTCCAATCTGGAGAGCTTTTATTTATTTATTTTTACATAACCCTGTAATTAATATCATAATTTTCCACTCAGTAACTTAAGAAACATAAACTAAAGACAGATGCTGCACTGGAAGGCACAAGTTCTAGAGCAGGAGTCTAGCTCATCTGCGGAGGAATCGGGCTTGGGCTATTAGCGGTTCTTTGCGTAGAGCAGTGGAGACGGACCTGCGGCTGGCAGCCTCCCTCGGTCTGCCCTGGGGCTGGGGTTATTCCCACCGCCCTCCTGGCTTTCCAGCTGCCCCTCTTTGACCCGCAGCACGACCTCTGCTATGCCTGAGGCCTACGCTGGTCACCCAAACGCTGCACAGAGATTTGGCTGGGGGGACACGGCACGACTCGGGTTGCTGCCCTGCCATGAACCAGTCGTACTTTGTGGCTCCTTTTCTACGTTGAACAGAGTATCTCAAGATCAGGGACCCAGGGAACGCTGTTATCCAGCATATTTTGAACATTTCAGCCAACATACTGGCACTGCTAGATCAGCTTTTCGTGTTAGCCAAGGTCTGAAAATCTCCAAGAACTCCTAAGCTGTCCATTTGTGGCAAATGATGGTATATACGAAACAAGCAGGAAGGAGCAGCTTGAAGAACCGATGGTGGTCACTCTTGACTCTTGGGTGTTTTTAAAAGAGAGTGATGATTATTCAAATCAAAGTACACACTTAAAAAAAAAACAAAATAGTTAGGTAACTCCTTTCTCTCTCACTTCCTTGTCCTTATCTGGTTCTTTTCTACTTCACTAAAAGAGTCATACTTTTGTTCAAGATATTTATGGCAGAAGTGGAATAGGAGGAAAGCCGTCACAACCATGAAATTTCCACCCTGCCAGCCAGATTCCTTATGGGAGAGGCTGACTGCAGCGAGCACCCAAACGTCCACGTGCTATGCAAAATGAACAACATGGTCCAAATGCATCTGAAATCAACCCTGCTACTAGCAGCAGTCACCAACTTAATCCTAAGATACTCATATTTATTCAGGAGACCATACGCATTATCTGACAGGTCTCTGTTGCCTGGCTGCTTCCCTTAAATTCTAGATATATTTATTAAGAGCTTTCAACCGTGGAAGCACTCAGTTAAGTATCTTGAGCACGTGTGCTAACTTAATTAATGGTAAAGTACATCGTTCTTGAAAATATGTATTTAAAATTCTAAACAGAACAAATCATATTCCAAGATTAGATACTAACATCATAGCAGTTATTTTTTTCAAGAGACAGTTCATTCCAAGGGAGAGAGCTAAGCCATATAAAGCTCTGTAGTCATGTAAAAACAAATGACAAGAACCGTAACAACCTCACTGGAAGAGCAGGTAAATACATACTCCGCAGAACCTGCCAGCTAAGAGCTAGGTCACATAAAATCTTTCAATTTGGTTCTGCATTTTTGTAATCAATACTCTGTATATAAAAATGATTTGCTCATTCAGTATTCATATATTAAATCTAGATATTTCACATCAGATGACCAACACACTCAAAAGTGTTGGCAAATCATGTTCTCATTTGCATATTTCACTACTTAAAATGCACGTTCTAAAGGGAAAAATAAAGACAGAAAAAAGCCCAGTCCCTCCTCAGCAGTTGCTATTTTTATAAGATAGCAGCTCAGTGTGGAATTGTAGAGAGTCAGTGGGTAAACCTGGATGTGCTCTCAATCACAGTCAAAATAAAAAGCAAAACTAAGCAGCTCAGAGGCTGGAAGAAGCTGGATTTTTCTTTTAAGTGATCTTAATGGTACTATTGCTACAGCAGGCAGCAGAGCCAAGGGAAGCCCAGACTGGGAAGGCAGGGGATGAAAATTCAGAGCGTTAGGAGATCCCTCCTTCACGGACGAGGCAATCTCTGAAGAGCTCAGCCCCTGAGATAAGCACAATTACAGCGAAGGCGGCTGCTGGATACAGATTCACCCAGGATGTCAGTAAATTGGAGAATATGGCCGATAAGGAAGTGCTGCACTTGACCAGGTATCAGTCCTGAGTCCCCGAGCGTGGGCTGTCCCACCACCCGTGCGATGGGGCCACCTCGCGGGAATTCAACCACGTAGGCCTTGCCCTGCCTGCTCTGCTAATGCACGTGTTTTCCTGGGGGAATGTCTGATCAAGGAGCAATCCTTACCCAGTGACTGTATTCATCAGGAAACACAACAAATAAGGAATTCCTTTAAGTCTCAGAGCTTATTCAGAGGTTTGCAACTCAGCCATAATCTTTTTTTCCATTCAAGTTCTAAGCAAAAACACTTGGCCTTTTTGAAATTGTACTGATTTCAGATGTTTTGGCGGCCTTGTTCTAACTTTTAAAAACAGCTTTTCCGGCAGGCTGTGGTTTGTGCCTCTGGATGTTTCAGGAGAATAACCCACTGTGGTGCTGGGAATTTGGTTCACTAGCTGATCACTTCTTTAAATAGCAATATTGAGAGAGCCGAAGGTCTGGAGGACTAACCAGGGCACGTCATACGGCGCACACACGGTTGCACGCCTGCCGCGACGCCAAATCTGGCCGGGTGCCCTAGGCACTGCGGGCGCTGGGTGCTGCCAGGCAGGAGCGCTGCTCCGGAGGTACCACGGGCAGGCGGGATTTCCACGTTCCTCTCCCTGCACCACAGGGGCCGTTGGCAGGACCAGCGTGCAGGGACTACCAGCACCTCTGGCTCCTGCAGGGGAGCAGAAGGCACCTGAGCTCACCCGCCAAAACGTTACTGCTCAAAGCCTGCTGCTGCCAACGGACGAGAGCGTGCTCAAACGCACCAGCCGGTCTCGGCCTCCCGATCTGCAGGGCTCCCCACAAAGCAGCATTCTTCTTTCTGGTACTCACTGCAGAACACAGCATGATTTATTTATGGACTTATCTAACTGCATTTTGTTTTTAAGCCATCTCTGGCCAGTACCCACTGTGCAACAAAGAATCATCAGAGGGAAAAAATCCCTTGGCAATTCTTAGCAGACACCCATGCCCCAGTGCCGGGCCGCAGTGAAACCGCCTCTCCAGCAACCTGAATATGTTGCAGGGAACTCTTTCCTCAGAGAAAACAGCTTTAAAAGGGGAAGTGATGTGATCCTGCGAAAGGGGAAACCAGGATGAGGTAAGCTCTCAGAATAGTTGCAACCACCCTAGGAAACGTTTGGTGCCAGGTGACACTGTGCTACTTCTCGCTTGCAACTTTCCAAGCTGCAACTTGTCAGTCAGAGATGAAATAACTGAGAAAAAGGAATTAACTTTCCTTGTAAGGAAACAGATCTCCTATTAATGCAGATGCACAGGCAGAAAGAAAAGCATTACAATGATGACTGACTGCATTTTAAAACAGAGATCGTTTTTACCTCCTCCCATCTTGTTCCCTAAGTAGTCAGGAACCAGATCTAAAAGTAGAATAACCAATTTACATCACAAACCCTTGAGCTTTTACATTGTCACCACGCAGCACAGGATCCTTGAAAGATCCACAATTCCAACGATGCTGGTTGCTAAGAAATGTGCCATGTCACGGACCGAGGTGCGGACTGGCGGATGTGCTGGAGGGCACGTGGGGAGCAGTGGGGAGTGCTCCCACCCAGGTAACTGAGTCACGACAGCGGGTTGAACAGCCTGAGGGTACAGCATTGCACAGGTGGCAGCAAACATCAGACACCGCAGCTACAGGGACAACCGAGATGCTTCTACTCGGGTACTGTGACACAGGGGTGGGCGAGCACAGGACAGCGACGGGAAAGGGACTGCCATGACTGCTGGGCCTCTCTAAACGCTGCCTCTTAGCCACCAACCCGGCATCCAGGCGGCGAACGGCCGGCGAGCAGGCTGTGCTCGGGCCCTGGCAGCCCGCGGCATGCCGCTGGCGCCCAGCCCACGCGGCTGCTGGCGCGATAAGGTGCTGAAAACACTGTCAGGCGTTGTAGATAAGAAAGATTGAGGGCAAGGGAGAATAACAGCTAGAGAGGACCAACATTTGTAAGAGTTGTAAGGAAGGATGATAAACAATGAATAGGAGGTCTCTGAGGGAGCATTAACACCACATGTCCAGAATGGAAATAAGATGGAAACTGAAGATGATCTTTAATCCAGATAGCTGAAGTGCTGCCATTATATCAAACCCTGGAAACTTGCTGTCCATGCCCCTTCATTCCACACTAACACAGTTTCTGGGCATTCTTGCTACTGCCATAGCTGTTCCTAAAAGGGCTCCATATTTCTATTTCTTTCTGTAGCAGTAGGTCAGAAGAATAACTGCAAGCATTCATTTACAGTACAATCATTCAGTCGCTCTCTATCCTTAACCGCCAGGAAGATGCAACATTAGCAGTTCAATCAAAACTTACGTAATTTTCTTTTGCGAGAAGAAGATTTTATGATTAGGAGACAAGTTAAATGACAATGCTTGTGACAATAAATAACATATATGAGTTCCTACCTCCAATCTGTCTGTCCTCATTAGCTTTTGGGCAGCAGCGGCGGCGGCTGCAGGAACCGGGACGCCAGGGTTTCCTGCAACCAGCATGGGCGCAGTCGGCAGGATCTCTGCTGGGACCAAGCCTGGGGAGACAGGCCCCAGGTAGGGATTAAAGGCGGCTGACGCATTGGTGGCTAAGCTTGGTGCAACTGAAAACATTGGCTGCAATTAAAACAAAAAGAAAGAAACCTTAATATTTATGCTATTCATGCTGTCAACATAACAACATTGTGGCTATCATCTTAAGCAAATGGCAGTGTATTTGCATTACTGATGTAAGATAAGCATTTGTTTTCTCTGTGGAAGATGAAGAACACCCCCAAAACGTAACTCACTAACAAGGGAGCGTTCAGTGAGGCCAGGTCTCGGCCGTCGGCCTCTGCTGCGCACGCTCCTGCTCCCACCTGCTTCGGCACGGGGCAGTGCTTGCCCTGCACTCCCGTCTGCTCCCCGCTGGACTAGCGCCGCTGAAAGCCAGCACTGCCCGCGGCCACAGAGGAAAGGCTGAGCATCTCAGAGGAGCGCGTGGAAAATGTGCACAAACATCCAAACAGAAGCTGCAGGACAGCTGCAACGCACCCCCTCCATCAAACTGTACTCAGACTTTACAGGCACTGATAAATGCATCTTTAACCAAGAGGTAAATCAGCACTGGCTCAGAAATTGCAGTTTAGTACAAGAAGAAGTCCAAAATACGATAATGGCAATCATTTATTGTTATAAAATTAAACAGGCTGTCTGTGCAGATAGTCAGAAAGAAATACACAGCATGAGTGATAAGCTTTATTTAGACTAAAACATTAAGCCAAAGAGAGAGACAAGAGACTATGCAAATGCCGGGGTTTTCTGTTTGTTTGTTTTAAAAAAAGAAACAGGCAGTAACCAAAGCACTCTGCTGCCCTTGCAGGCTATCGCATGTTGTGAAGATAACTGGCTGCAGAAGACCAAATAATTTTGTAACACCAAATGAGTGCTGTTACACTGGAGTAAAGATTAAATAACTGAACTGCCCCAGTGAATACAAAGGCACTGTTCTACCAGTGTAACTGTCAGAAAAAATTAGGCTGGACTGCTTTCTTTGCTATCTACATACAGTGGTTACTTAAGGCATTTACATTTTTCTTCCAAAATAATTTTTAGAGGGGAAAAACAACTACAAGCTTAATGCATCTCTTTTTCTCTCTCTGTTTCATATCTATTTGAGCCAGACAGCATACAAAACCACATGTTTTTGTATTCCTGAGGAAATGACTGAATTGTTTGGAAGCAAGGAGCAAGTCCATTCTAAACACTGCACAAAAACATATGTGGAGATTATTAAAGGAAAAAAAAAAGGCAGTTGCATAAATGCAAGTAATTTCTTTGAGGTCTCTGGTTCTTCATCAATGTAAATGAAAAAGAAACATGCAAATTTTACAGGAAATAATATAATATTAATGTAGTATCAACTGCATTTCTCATTACTGAGTTATTATCTATGTAATAATGTACATTAAAAACTGAACTATGAACAGGCCAGTCAGTGTATATCTTCACAGATATCAGTGGTTGATTTTGGCCCAATATCCCCACGGTACTGTAAATAAAGGACTGTCCTATTTATTTTCTTCCAAGATCATCGTACCCTGCTATAAATATCCTGCCCTGTAGCCTTTAGACCACTGCAAAATAACAGCGTATTTTATCAGAGCAACTTCAGATTATTCTGTAACTCACAGGTAATTTGCAATGTGCTGTAAACATGTAAAATACAAGATAAATAATTATCCCGTGGTCATATTAGCCCAGTCTCTGAGACACTTCACTGCCCGAAAGAGAACACGACATTGCTGGAAGCGGGCAGTGCACAGTTTGTTCTGGGTAGCGCAGGAATTTCTCAACGGCACAGAGCCAGCTGTGTGCTCCGGCACCTGGAAAAAATCTCTGACTATGTATCGGCCCTGGAGGAAAGGCGACGAGCGTCAGCCTGCCCCAGAGCCTGCGCGCAGGCTCACCGGGGCAGCCCGCGGCCGCGCGGGCGCCGCGGCCCGGACGGAGCGGGAAGGCGCCGCGTGACCCGCGTGACGGCGGCAAGCGCAGCGCCGCCGTCCGCTAACACCGTGCGTGCAGACACACTGCCTTCTCTGTCTCTTCCTGTTCTGAATCTTAACCCTACAGTTTTAATCTGTTTTCTTTTTTTTTTTTTTTTTTGAAAAAACCCCATTCGTTTCAGTTTACTCATTCCTTCTGCTGAGCTTCCTTACTCTCAAGAGGCAGCTAAACGGGCGCGGAGACGCCCACGCACCTCCAGGTCACTGCTAACGCCACCCCATCACACCAGCCAAGCAGATCGGGTGCAAACTGTGCAGCACGCGCAGCACCCCGCAGGACTGTGGTGGTGCAGGGAAAGGACCCTCAAAACTGAACGTTAGAAAGAAAAGAATGAAATTTCATAGCTGTTATTAAAACAAATGGAAATACATCATTCACATCTCATCATGAAACAAATTAGGGGACTAGGAGGAGATGCAGAAGCACAACATTTCTACTGCTCCACGGAGATGAGAGAGACCCAGCGGGTGCCCACAGCAGGGGCTCTGCGCTGTAATTCAGAGCGGTGAGAATTTGGGGCCCTGAGGCCACCAGGGGAGGAGAAGCTGCCGGAGGGACCCAGGGCTGCTTCCCACTCTGCCCCAGCTCCTCCTGCGCCTTTGGGCTTCTGTCGGGCTTGCTTGCTGCCAGCTGAGCTTGCACTTGCTCACCTCTCGACTCCAACCTCACACTGCTCGGTCACCACCACCAAGCCACACTGCTACCTGCTGGCCTCAGCGCTGGGACTCTGCTAGGCGAGGCAATGCACTAACAGACGAGGAAAGGAAAGAGCAGTTCCCATAGATCAGTGGGAGGACCAGAGATGAAGGAGAATATGCACTGTAAAATGCCTAATAGCCCTTGTCATCTCATCCCTAGAATAATTCTCTTCTAAAACTGCATCGTGCACAACCAGCGTTAACGTAATCAGGAGGGCTGACCTCTATGGCTCTGACTCGCAAAGGCAGAACTTGCTAGCAGGGCCTGTGGACTGAGAGGGGGACGTGGGGGCACCTTTGAGATCAGTTGCTGCAGCCAACAGCATTGTACATCTTGCGGGCAAGAGCAGTGGATTTGCTGCCACGCTTTATTCTAGTCAGCCGCACAGAATCAGCCCCGGCACGAAAAGGGAGCTGGATTCTTTTAGCATATCATCAACAGAATCGTCTAATAAAAATCAGCGACACCGAGGGAAGCACAAGACAGCCCTACCTAGGCAGAAAAAATTACAACTTACAGCCACTTTGTGAATTAAAAAGCGAACTGCAAGAAGCTGTGATAATGTGCTTTGCTGCAGATGGGTGCTTGCAGAGTGCAGCTGGGTATTTTTCAGTGCTGCACAGGCAGCGGAAACAGATGCCTACTTAAAAGGTCCTACCAGTGTGGGCTTGTATAGAAAAAGCATCACGCTAGCGCCATGGTAAGATGTGAACATAAACACACAGGGGTTAGGAAACCTGATGCCCTCAGCTGGCCTTCCCCGCTCCGTCGCCGGCTGAGCCAGACGCGTGCGCTCCCCTCGCGCCTCCGCAGCCAGCGAGCGCGGGGGCCTCACGTTTGCACCTTCTGGCCCCTGCTGCGCTTTCCTCTCGCTCAACACGCCCTCGACACTGAGAAAGGCCCATCCAGGATCTAACACACGTACGAGACTGCTGCTTTCACAACAGCAACATGAAACTGGTAGAACAATACCCGGCACCAGAGTGTGATTGAGACCAACTTCCCACCCACCGCTTTCCAGGCGAGGAGGGAGAAACGCCGTGAGCAGGCAGAGCGCAATGCCCACCCGTCTCCCGAACCCCCCCCACGTGCCAACTAAAGGCGGATGAAAGAGCGAACTAAGGAAAAATACAGAGGCATTACTTGCAGCTAAGAAAATTAAAGCATTTGTCACACAGAAATACAAATGAATCCATCTTACTGCTTTTCTTACTAAATTAGAGTCTCTCATTAGGTTAGTTCACTTTGCTTTTATTAAAGCATATGGTATTGATTTCTTATTCAATACACACACTGACTGAAGCATCATTAGATAGGATGATATATAGTACTTCCTAGAACACTCTGAAACAACATCTGCTTCAGCTGTGCTGAAAAAATAAAGCAGTTTTGAGGCCAAATTACGAGGAGGGCACCCATTTCAAAACAATACTGTTGGCACACCCAGCGGGTCTTGTTATGAATCCATGTAATGAATGAGACTCAATTCTGAAAATACAAATTCCATAATGTTTGAACTCAAACGATTGTATACAAAAATGATCCAGTCACATGTAAAAGTTTTATGCTATACTTTCAAATATACTGGCTCTGATTTTGCTCTTCTTAGGGACTGTGAGAGTGTAGCATAAAGCAGAATTTCATCTACTGATTAACATACCTTCACGCTAGTCTCTGTTTATATTAAAAAGAAATGTTAATCTAAAGCACTACATTAAAATGTTGATTTTTCATGTTTATCCGAATGTTGGTACCATTTACACACTGATATGTATAAACCAGAGAGTTATATCTGATTATCATTAATGAAATAAACACACCAAAGGACTATAAAGAATCGTATTTTAAGCAACGGTTTTCATGGGGTCTTCTGCATTTGATAGGTAAGCTTTTTTGTAGCTCCAAATACGAATTTGCTGACTCTAATGACATAATACTGTACCCAAATCAGGAAATAACAAAAAAATTGTGGCACATACACACTTTGGTTTTGAAATGCTGGAATAGAAAAAATATTCTGAGGTTGCTTGGAGTTAAAGCACATGAAGCACAGCCTGCTTTTGAGCTATCCAACAGCACAGACACTTAATTTGATTTCAGGTCTGGAAACAATCCTCAGTGGGCACCAAGCTAGAGGCAGCCCCACATGAATGCGAGATGGAGCAACAACTAGGTTGTGCTTTGCTGGATTATGCCCTCTCCGAAAGCAGGACGGGGCTGGGGCATTCTGCAGCCTCTGTGCTCACACTGCTCAGTTCATTTCCTTTCTTATGCACTATACATGGTTTTAGGTGAAGAAAAGCCTATCAAGAGAGAGAAAATAAAATGTCCTCTCTTCTCATCCTGTGATAACTGGTATCAAAGCGAATGTGACAATCCCTCCAAAACGTTTACTGCGTCCCCCCACCCTGGCACGCTCTTTTTTTGAAATGGTTGAGGCATAAAGTTCTATGAGAAAGCAATAGTTGTGCTACTAAATCAAATAAGCCAAGTAATATTTACTGGTACTTCTTAGACCCACAAAATATGAGACCAAATAACCATCTGGCACAAGTACGAGAGTACTTTCTGCTGAGCTGATTTTTCCTAAGCATTTAGCTGTATTCGGAGCAATATTAATTGTTACTATATCTCTGAAATAAAAGTGAAGTTGAAGAGCTCATCTAACAGCTTAAATATAGGTTGTGTGATGAGATCCTGGAATGGAAGATATCTAGAGGTAAATCCAACTTCCCAAATTCTATCCTTGTCACCATAAATGACAGGAACCGAGCAACTGTCTGAGCAGCAACTAATGCAGAAGCAGATTTTTATCCACTTATTTTTTCCTGTGCTGCCATTTCACCTATCAGAGGAGACTGCTTCAGCCAGGGGAACATTTTGTGTGCCGTGTTATGCAGAATGTGTCAGCCTCGCTCATACATTAACGAGTACCCTCTAATGTTTGTGCTAGCAAGCTATATGAAAAGGATTCCGGGCCAAATTTATCCACAGTTTAGCTCAGCTGACCTCTCTGGATTGCACTAGAGAGCTATCTGGCACAGGGCAGCCGACTTCCAAACGCGTATGTGTATGGCTGGTTGATGACAACCATGTTTAAGTATGCTGAAACCACAGATTACTGAGGATGAAAAACTAACCAACCCAAGGAGGTCAACAATGTGAAATACCCCACTGGATGTATTTACGAAGTACCAGGGAAATACACATGGTACAAGGTGTGAATACACTATGCTGTGACCAGACGAGAGATTTCTGATAGATTCTTCTCCTCCTCCCCATTTTTTCTGTGGAAAATGTCATCTTCTGCATCTATCCTTCTTCCTGCCCTGCCTGATCTGTTGACGCTGTGTGTCAGGTTGGCATTCAGCACACATCATCAGGGCAAGCTTTCAATTTTGCTTGACAATGTGCCGTACAAAGCAAAGTCCAATTCCAGCAAGAAATATTAAGAGAAGGTTCCCTTTAATGAGTAGAAAACACTCAGTGGGAATCTTCTCAGAAACAGGAATGTCCTCATGCATATGACAATGCAAATGAAAAGTCTTTTTTGCCAGAACTCCATGTAGATCAGTCACTTCATTAAAATTAAGAAATACATTACTTCACACTACTAAATTAATGAAAAGTAAACAATGCTATTTCAAGCAAGGAAGAATTAAGCAGTATAAAGACATACAGACTAGCATTTTACTGTATTTGATTTCTCCATCAGTTTCAGGCTGATACCAACTTCCGTGGGGTTTCACAGGCCCCTGTATCTGCCAGCTTACTTTGGTTCATTAGACCTGGGGTCTCTCAAGGACACAAGGCAAAACGCGCACATACCACAGGCTGCAGCGGGGCGCCAGGCATCATAGCATTGGCGAGCTGCATTTGCTGGGCCAGCATGGCCATGTTCTTCTGCTGAATCAGGTTATTGCGTCCATTTATCTCCAGCTGTGTTTTTAAGTGTGGTGGTGGGTGAAGATATTTGCAGTTTTCCCTTGAACATCGACCCTGAAGAAGAGAATTAACATAACTAGATTAAACAGGCATAGGCATATTGTCTTGCATTATGTCACTGACTAAAACAAACACGAAAATATTAAAGATCTAGGGGGAAAGCTTCTAGCTAATGCTCTGAATTATCACATACAGATCAGCGCAACTAAACAATTCTATCAGCTGCTTGCTTTGGATTTCTAAACTATATACTCCAGCAGCAGAGCTCTAAAAATGCTTTAAATGCTTTATCTAAAAATACTACAGAAGTTGCTAAAGGCCAGCAAACATCAATTCTTCTGAAAGTAGAACATGCGCCGCTTGTACGGGAACAAGCCTTTTCTCGCCGAGAGCACTGCTGGTCGGGGCTCGGAAGCCCAGAGCCAGCCTGCAGACTTGCCCCCGCAAGCCGCTCCGGAGGCGGAAGGCATCGGGGCAGGCGCGCAGCGGCTTCCGCAGCCTGCCCGCAGAAGCTCACGGCCCCTTCGGGGGCCGTCACAGCCTCGTTTCTCTTTCTGCTGCGCAGGGGCAGGGCAGCCCCGAGATCGCAGCAGGATGCGCAGGCAAAGGCAGCCGTTTTGGCAGGAAAACAGCACTGGCTCGACAGCACTCACGAGACCTGCGACGCTGCCTGGCCGAGGAAATGCTCTTACACCCAATGCGTGTTTGCTGTATTTGAATAAACCGAACAAGAAAAGCAGAACTTATTCTTAAATTTTTCATTGTTATTTGGATTAGAAGGTAGTCATCAATCTGAAAACCATTCACATAATAATAATGGTGTATACAGTATTTGTCTAAACCCCCCTGGGTGGCAGGTTTCCTGTTACCAGGTAAGGGCACCACCCTAAGGCAATGTTTAATGAAGGCTTTTCATTACAGAGCTCTTGGTGTGGGCGCCTCCGGGTGCCAGCTCCGCGCCAAAAGCCGCGGGGCCTGAGGGAGTTGCTGCGAACTGGACACAAACATGACTTCCAAAAAACTTCCTGACTTCCCAAGCTCTCCTGAACTGTGGCTCCAAAGTAAAAACAGCTAAAATCCCCGGCACTGCAAGAGCAAAGGGGACACTGATTGCACAACGCTGGCAAACACAAGCGTTTGAAAATAGTGCACAGGAAAGGGAGAAGGAAAATCTCTCTCTTCCTAGCTGAAATGACCGATTACAAATATCGTTACAGTTATCCTACCTCCCCAGAGGTACCGTAACCAAGACATTCCAGGCAGAAGACTGATCTAACATGTCATATGACTTTCAAAAACGCATATTCAGTAATAGGGAAGCTTTACACACTAACCGTTCTTTAAAATTGTAACGCTGGAGCCTGTTCTTCCACAAAAAGGATGATGATAATACAAAAACTGAAAAAGGAGAAAGCTGGGGAGAACAGGTTCCTTAAATTAGAACGTTTTGCTTTATTCGTTCATCTTTGAAATAAATCCAAACAGGAGCAATGACAAGGCAAAAGACAGCCTTAATTTAAGTAAGAAACCATTTTTATCAGGAAACATTAATTCAATAGAGTTTGACCTTATACTGCAATTTTCCTCAGAAAGTAAAAGTATATTCTTGTTACAGGCTCTGCCAGAAATCCAATACGTACTATCATTTTTGTCTCTCCTTCAGTTAGGATAAATGGCTTGGTATTTTTCCCCCAGCCATCTGTCTCTCCTGGTGGCAGCCCAAGTTTCTTAAAGCTCATTTTCCTGGCTAGCCAGCTGACACTGGAGGATCCTTGCACAGGACGATCCACCACCCTAATGGAAAGAACGCTTCTGCGTGGCGGCCAGGCTCTGAGCAGCACGCAGGTGCCTTTCACGGCACCTTCACCCTTCCCGCGGGAACGCCCGGCCGGCATCGTGCCCGGCCGGCATCGCGCCCGGAGCCGCGACGGCCGGGCAGCGCGGCGCGCGCCGAGCCGCGGCCGCACCGAGCCGGCAGCCCCGGCCTCGTTCCGACACGCGCTCCCCCCACGGCCCCAGCAGCACCAGGCCGTACGCCACGGCAACCCCCTTTTAACATCTTGATTTATGTCAACTTTTCTTCTGGTACGAAAAACCCGAGCTAATTGCTGCAACTGCTAGCTAACGTGGGGCAAAATTATACATTTACTGGGTGCCTGGAAGATGGTATTTTACACTGGCACAGTGTGAAATTCAGCCTTAATTACTGCTAAATGAGTAAGATGAAATTACAACACGTGCTCCTTGGATCAGAGACGAGCAATTAACGATCCTGATTCAGAAACGCAGATTAAACTCAATTTCCTTGTTTACCCCAAAGATTTTCATACTTTTCTCCCTTTTCCATTTCACACGTGTAGATTGTTAAGAGATGAACTACAAACCAGGACACTCGCACCAAAACGGAGAGCTCAGTTCTTTACAGTGCTACGTGTCCCTAAGAAAATGGGGTTTAGGCTGCTCCACACCTTGTTGGATTGAATCTAAAATTTGGTGTCGTTTTGTACAGCAGGTTTATTTAATGTATTTCATTGAGTCGAATGTTTTAAGGCCAGAAGAAATCACTGCAACGACCTAATCCAACATGCCTTGTCGGTTCCCTCTTGGGAAGCGAGGAACCTCCCGCAGTTCATTCTTCACTAAACCTATCACTTCTATCTGATCAGTAGCTGATCTTTTAGGAAGACAATCTATTTTAACTTAAAGACTACACAAATATGCCACATTCCTGGGTAAATTCTGCTTATGGCTAGTTATCATTAGTTATTATCAAAAAAATGTACATCTTTTTTCTTGTTTTTATGTCCCTCTGGAGTCTGGTGCAGCTTTTCACTTTCACCCTTTTTGAATTTTCAGATCCTAGCAAATTTTCCAAAAGAGGTGTAGACTTCTTTCTTTGGAAACAGTCTTTCTTCTCTATTTATGTTTTATATTCCATGGATCCATCAGAAATGGTCCACAGAAGCCCCAGGAATTAGAAACTATAGGTTGAAAAGCACTGTTAAAAATCTGTATCTAGAACACTGACTGCATTAATCTCTTTTATACTGTAAACAAGTAATTTCTTAATTATCTCTTCACTAAACTCAAATAACTTAAGTCACGAAAGTTTAAAGCAGATTTTAATTTCTCTGACTCTACTCGGTGGGCCTTTTCTGAATCCTTTTCTGTTTTTTCAATAATAAAAAAATCAGTATTGTAAATGCATAAATTCTGAGAAACGAAAATCAAATACTCTGGCACATCAACCGAGATACTGTACCAGTGCATTGGTAGGATTTTAACAGTATCCTGATCGATTAAAATTTATTTTGTTTAAAATATGTGCGGTCCTGATACGCGCTGGGACGCACCCTCTTCGTTAGACAGTAAATCACCAGCCACTTCAATCCAGGCAGGCGGTGCTTCCTCACCGGGCGGGCAGAAACGAAGGTCCCGGACCCAGAGCGGAGCCGCGACGGAGGCGCCGCCCCGGCCCGCCGCCCGCCCGGCTGCCCCGGCTGCCCCGCTCCGGACGCCAAGCTTGCCGCTGCCCACAACCGCGGCGAGGAGGGGCAGCGTGCCCGGAGGCCGCGGCGCGCGCCAGGCCGAGACGCCGCGCGCGCAGACCGCGCTGCTGCACACGGGCACGCTTGTGCGCACAACTGCGCCGCCACGGTGCCACACGCTGAAATTTGGCTCCCTTAGACCGGATTATAATTAGTGCTATTGTAACAGCACTCTATAACACTCGAAGCGCTTGACTCCTGACAACAGAGTTACAAAGATAATGCCGTGCTGATAGCAGAGTTAGACTTCGTGCACACACTCTTCATAAGCACGCATTACAGGGAGAGGAAGAACGCAGCGCGCGCGGCAACGCCAGCCTCGCTCGCCCTGCGTCTTCGCCGGCAGGAACGCGAAAGCGCGACGGGAAAGCGCAGGCCGCTATCACATGATGTTTTTCTGCAGCTATCATATCAACAACATTTAGGCAGCAAGCCCAGGCTGAACTAAACAAGCAGCCCGACTGTCATTAAGTCAAGGCAGCGTTATGTCGGCAATATTTTAAAGTGTCCAGCCTCGGCCAAGCGAGGTGCTGGGGGTGCGCAGCGGCTGCCGCGGGACCGCCGGGGGGTCGCTCCTCCCCGTCACGGCCGTTCACACGGCGGGCTCGCAGTCAGCCCGCCCCAGAAGGGCTGCGGGAACGAAGACACCAGCTCTTTGCCGACAGTATTTCCTGTCCCGCTCTCCTGCACCGCCCGCGGCCGTATTAAATATTCAGGGCGACAGTACAGGAGACCTTGGTGCCTAGGGCTAGGATGCACGAGCCCCCCGTCAGCCTGCCAAAGGGGAGCAGCCTGCCGGCACAGCAGCGCCGGCGGGGGCACCGGGCACCCGCCGGAGAGCACGGCCGGCGCGGGCGCCGGCACGCCGCTCGTCGCGGGGGGAAGCGCGAACAGCCGTGGCGGCGCTGCCCGACCAGAGGTCCCCAGCCGCTTGGCAGCACCGGGGGACGCGGGGTCCGCACCCGGCCGGGGCCGGGGCCTCGGGGCCGGCGCCGCCGGGGCAGGCAGCGGCGGCACCGCCAGCCGGGCCGGCAGGGCCCCGGCACGGCTGCCCCAGGAACGCGCACTAAACCCCAAACACAGCCAGCGCCCTACCCGCCGAAGTGGGTTACCGCTCCTCTCAGTAATTTGCTACAAACGACACAAACTCCTAAAACCTGGGGGGTTTTTTCAGATTACTGTGTTTCTGTAAAAAGTGCTGGTCAAATTGCTGTGCTGAAGAGTTTTTACTTGGAAACAGGCACTAATATCAACACAGCTATAGAAAAATACATACTTTGCTTATTCATTTGTTGAAAGAAAATGCCCGTTTTCTTTGAGGTCCCTATATATTTCCCTAGATGGGGGCAAATAAGCAGTACTGCCACTCAGCACCGAACTTGCCTGCTCTAAGTGACAGGCAACACTCCTGGGAAACAGGAATAAATCAAAAAGGGGCATAAAGACAGGGAAAAAAAACTTTTCATATTATGTTACTGTTACATAACTAGAGGGAAAAATATTTTTATCACTTTATTTTTCAAATTCCCTTCCAGAAAAATCATTATTTACTGGGGCAGAAACATTTAAAATGTACCTCTTTCTGCTTGAATTCTTCGAGGGAAGAAGTACCATCTTTTGGCTAAGAGCAGTTATTACACAAGACACTCTTTAAGCCTTATTTGAAATAAAAGGGCAAGTAAACATTTGCTTCTGCTGCCATTACAGAAGTAATTCTTTAAACGCATGCTGGCCCTCGATTTTTGTTTTAGTTTTCAATATAAATATTTCTTTAAAAGCACGTGATTGATCTCCCATTCTTTATATCTTACGCTCATCGCTCAAGAGCGCGCTCGGCGGGAGAAGCCCGTGTCAGGCTGCGGTAAGAAGCGTCGGCCTCGGCACGAGCAGGGCACCGCGGAGCGCGCTGCAGGGGAGCGCCGGCGGGCGCCGAGCCCCGGGCACCAGCCAGCTGCAGCGCCGCTGCCTGCAACGCTGCCCGCGGGGCACGGCGGGCAGCCGCGGTGCTGCACCACTGCGGGCAGCTGCGGCAGGCAGCCAGGGCGCTGCACCTCGGCGGGCAGCCGCGGCAGGCAGCCAGGGTGCTGCACCTCGGCGGGCAGCCGCGGCACTGCACCTCGGCAGGCAGCCAGGGCGCTGCACCACGGCGGGCAGCCGCGGCACTGCACCACGGCAGGCAGCTGCGGCAGGCAGCCAGGGCGCTGCACCATGGCGGGCAGCCGCGGTGCTGCACCACATGGGCAGCCAGGGCGCTGCACCTCGGCGGGCAGCCGCGGCAGGCAGCCAGGGCGCTGCACCTCGGCGGGCAGCCGCGGCAGGCAGCCAGGGTGCTGCACCTCGGCGGGCAGCCGCGGCACTGCACCTCGGCGGGCAGCTGCGGCAGGCAGCCAGGGCGCTGCACCTCGGCGGGCAGCCGCGGCGGGCAGCCAGGGCGCTGCACCTCGGCGGGCAGCTGCGGCGCTGCACCTCGGCGGGCAGCCACGGCAGGCAGCCAGGGCGCTGCACCTCGGCGGGCAGCTGCGGCACTGCACCTCGGCGGGCAGCCACGGCAGGCAGCCAGGGCGCTGCACCACGGCGGGCAGCCAGGGCGCTGCACCTCGGCGGGCAGCCGCGGCACTGCACCTCGGCGGGCAGCCACGGCAGGCAGCCAGGGCGCTGCACCACGGCGGGCAGCCAGGGCGCTGCACCTCGGCGGGCAGCTGCGGCACTGCACCACGGCGGGCAGCCACGGCAGGCAGCCAGGGCGCTGCACCACGGCGGGCAGCCAGGGCGCTGCACCTCGGCGGGCAGCTGCGGCACTGCACCTCGGCGGGCAGCCACGGCAGGCAGCCAGGGCGCTGCACCACGGCGGGCAGCCAGGGCGCTGCACCTCGGCGGGCAGCTGCGGCACTGCACCTCGGCGGGCAGCCACGGCAGGCAGCCAGGGCGCTGCACCACGGCGGGCAGCCAGGGCGCTGCACCTCGGCGGGCAGCTGCGGCACTGCACCACGGCGGGCAGCCACGGCAGGCAGCCAGGGCGCTGCACCACGGCGGGCAGCCAGGGCGCTGCACCTCGGCGGGCAGCTGCGGCACTGCACCTCGGCGGGCAGCCACGGCAGGCAGCCAGGGCGCTGCACCACGGCGGGCAGCCAGGGCGCTGCACCTCGGCGGGCAGCCGCGGCACTGCACCTCGGCGGGCAGCCACGGCAGGCAGCCAGGGCGCTGCACCACGGCGGGCAGCCAGGGCGCTGCACCTCGGCGGGCAGCTGCGGCACTGCACCACGGCGGGCAGCCACGGCGGGCAGCCAGGGCGCTGCACCACGGCGGGCAGCCACGCGCAAACCCAACGTGCCCCCGGGAGCACACTGCAGACCGGGTGCTGCCTCGCGTGGCCCCGCGCTGCTGGGCGCTAACGGAGCCTTCGCCAAGGCACGTCTGCCGCGGCCTGGCCGCGGGGCCGCGCCGGCGAAGCGCGCCCGCAGGGCCTTGGCAGCGGGGCGTGAACGCAGAGGCGGCAGGAGGGGCGCGGGGACGGGAAGGGCAGCGCGCAGCAGCAGCCCGCCGGCCGCCCGGGCCAGCAACCGTGCCGCGCACGGGGCCACCGCCGCCAGGGAGCAAAACCGGGGCCCGGGGCTGGCCCGGGGGAAGAGCTGCACAGCACGGATCGGGGCAGCTCCCGAGCACAACCACCAGGTAGGAATCAGGTATCCGGATACTTAAGTATCTGCAATATGATACTTGTATCCTGTTCTTTCTCAGGGAGAGTCATCAAATCTGAACTGAATCTGAACTGATAGCAGCAGACCCAATAACTTCTCCAGACAGAAGATGCAAAAATCATCAGCAAAGATCTCTTTGTTTAACGTAAATACCTAATTCATAGAATCACAGAATCAGTAAGGTTGGAAGGGACCTCTAGAGATCATCTAGTCCAACCTCCCTGCTCAGCAGGGTCACCTAGAGCATGTTAGACAGGGCTGCATCCAGGCGGGCCTTGAAGATCTCCAGAGAAGGAGACTCCACAACCTCTCTGGGCAACCTGTGCCAGTGCTCTGTCACTCTCACAGGGAAGAAATTCCCCCTCACGGTCAGGCAGAGCTTCCTGTGCTTCAATTTCTGCCCATTGCCTCTTGTCCTGTCACACGGGACAACTGAAAAGAGTTTGTCCCCATCCCCTTGACACCCTCCCTTCAGGTACTGGTACACACTGATCAGATCCCCCCTCAGTCTGCTCTTCCCCAGGCTAAACAGGCCCAGCTCTCACAGTCATTCCTCATAGGGCAGGTGCTCCAGCCCTCTGATCATCTTTGTAGCCCTGCGCTGGACTCTCCCCAATAGCTCCAGGTCTCTCTGGTCCTGGGGAGCCCAGAACCGGACACAGTACTCGAGATGAGGCCTCCCCAGGGCTGAGGAGAGGGGCAGGATCACCTCCCTCCACCTGCTGGCAACACTCTTCCCAATGCACCCCAGGAGACCATTGGCCGCCTTGGCCACAAGGGCACATTGCTGGCTCGTGGTCAACTTGTCATCCACCAGCACTCCCAGGTCCTTCTCTGCAGAGCTGCTCTCCAGAAGGTCAGTCCCCAACCTGTACTGGTGCCTAGGGCTATTCCTCCCTAGGTGCAGGACCCTGCACTTGCCCTTGCTGAACCTCAGGAGGTTCCTCTCCGCCCAGCCCTCCAGCCTGGCCAGGTCTCTCTGAATGGCAGCACAGCCCTCAGGTGTCTCAGCCACTCCTCCCAGCTTGGTACCATCAGCAAACTTGTTGAGGAGGCGCTCCGTCCCTTCATCCAGGACATGGATGAAGAAGTTGAACAGGATGGGACCCAGTCCTGACTCCTGGGGGACACCACTAGCCACAGGCCTCCAACTAGACTCTGTGCCACTGCTGACAACCCTCTGAGCTCTGCCTTTCAGCCAGTTCTCAATCCACCTCACTGTCCACCCATCTAACCCGCACTTCCTGAGCTTCTCTAGGAGGATGTTACGGGAGACAGTGTCAAAAGCCTTGCTAAAGTCAAGGTACACAACGTCCACTGTTCTCCTCTCCTCTACCCAGCCAGTCATTCCATCACAGAAGGCTATCAGATTGGTTAAGCAGGAGTTCCCCTTGGTGAATCCATGCTGGCTACTCCTGATCACCTTCTTTTCCTCCATATGCCTGAAGATGACATCCAGATTATTAATTATTAGAAATTATTAATTATTAGAAATGTGCAAGACATCACTCTCCCTGCCACTGTTTTGGCAGGGAAAGCAGACTCCGGTATGAGGTGGTACAGCCAACTGAGGTTAGACAACCAGCTTTCCTCCTGCTGGCTGGCGCACAGGAAAGGAAGGTTTTTGAAGCCTTTCCCAAAGGGCGATGCCCCTTTCCAGCCCGCGGGGAAGGAGGACAGAGCGGCGGGCAGCGCCAGGACACCTGGGTGACGGTCACCCGTGGGCGACACGTGGGGGTGGGAGAAACGCGTGCACTAAACAAACCCACTCCAGACCAGACCCTGTGCTCTCCACTGCACACCGCTCCTGCTGTAACGGTGCCTGGCTGTGACGCCAGCTCCACCACGGGGCGACTCCACACACCAGGGCTAAGCCGGTTCCCCCCACATCCAATAGCCACCTCCAAGAGTCGCTCTGGACCTCCCTAAAGGAGCAAGATCAAGACCAGGGAAGGGCCTTAAAAATTTTAAACACATGCAAATTTGCAGAACTGAGAAAGAGAAAGCACGCAGGCCTCGGACAAAGCGGAAACCACAGTCAAATATGTCTTGGAAAAATCACCCCAAGTAATCTTGCGTCCTGAAAATGAAGCATCAATATTTCTGTGCGACTTGGATCATCTGACAAATGTGCTGGACTTTGATGCTATACCGAGACATTTAAGACTTTCATACAGACAAGCAAGAGTAAGTCGATTTTTGAGAGGCTGCTGCTGTGTTCTTCTCTCCAACACGTTTTCCTGTGACATGCGGCACATGTCCTGCCTTTCAGAGCCACCCTCCGTGGTGGATATGTAATAGTGATCCTTCCTTCCTTTCTTTCTTTCCTTCTTTCTAGAATTTTCTTTCAGACGATACACTGATTACATTTTGGATAATAAAATGTTTTCCTGCCATTCACTTCTGAGTTTGCAAATTCCTTTATCCACCACACTTGTGGCTTATATAATACGGGTACTGGAACTTTTGCTTTCTCCTTGAGGCAATGTTTAATGGAAACACCAGCAGAAGTCAATACCTAATTAACAAGAAGATAATTTGAGCGCGGGGTTTTGCAGAAACCTCTGCGCATCCGCGCTGCCGTTCAGTTCCAAACGGTGCCCTGCCGCGAGCCGCGGGACGCCCGGGGCCTCAGCCCAGCCCGCGCAGCGGCGTCCGAAGGGCAGCTCCACGTCTCCTCCCGTTCACCACGACGGCCTGGCAACGGTCACGGTGCCACCAGCGCCTCAGGCCCGCGCAGATTTACAAATTCACGACGCCCAGACTGCTCCAATCCCGCTACACCGTTTCCATGAGTCACCTCTGACGGAGATCCGCTCTAGGAGCTTCACTCGCAGCAGAGCCCCGCGTCTCAGGCACGGCAGTTCTGCTTCCCCACACGCGCCCTTCAGTGTGTGTGCAAACCCCTAATCTCATACATATTTAGGCCAAAGCACGTACGAGTTTGTGCAGAAGCACATATTTAGGTCAGTAAGGCTAAGCGCACGACTTCGAGTACATTGCTCTTAGCTCTCCAAAGCTGTCTGAGGAACTTGCAAATCTCTAAAGCTCCCAGGAACTGGATTGATTCTAGCTCAGTCCAAATGCAAAATAACTAAATTCAAATCCTTCTCTTCAGATACACACAGAGGGCAAAAAATTCAACTGGTGGCTGGTCTGTCGTGCAAAGGGAAGAGCAGCAACCTAACCGCCCTGGTGGACGTGGCTCTGGGTTACGCCCTGCCGGGAAGCGCAGGCCGCTGCTGCGCTCCGCTCGCCCCGATCAAGCCGGTACCACAGCATCGCCGCCCCTCCGGGGGCACAGCCGCAGGCCTGCGCCGTGCTCTCCGCGGCGGCGCCCCGCGGCCGCCGACCGCGCGGAGCTCAGCGCCTGCGCAACGCGCGCGGCAAGTGCACACAGCAGATCACGCCCAGGCCTCTCTTGGCCATCGAGTCAAGGCTTTACAGCATGCAAAGATACCGAGTAAGCCCTTTACAGAATGAAATCTCGCCTTTGTCAAAGTTATACTGACAGAATTAGAAAAACAGGTATTTTTCGTAAGACCAGATTATTGCATTTTGTCTTAAAAAAAACTAGTGAGTTTACTGTCTGTGCAAACTGCTCAACGGCTGCAAGCACTCAGCTGTTTTCTTCGTTACTTGAACGCGTATGCCTAGGCTGCAGGGGACACGGCTCCGAGCTGAGCAACTCGTGGTCAAAGGCAAGCAACACACGAAGGGGGGCAGAGAGGTGATTCTGTATTTGTATTTATAATTTTGACAGATATTAGACAAATTCATAGTGCTTGGATTCTTACATGGGGCAGTGGGGTTGCTGAAGGGGGCATTTGGAGGAGAGGTTGCTTTGGGAGGATCAGCAAACATCGGATGGACACTGCCAAAATATAAATAGGGAAGAATTTTGTATCGCTAGAGATTACATAAATGGAGGCAGCTAGGAAACTGCAGGTAGCTTCTCCCCTGTCTCTGCCTCTCCTTCTCAAAATAGAGTGGAAGAGGACTGAGAAGGAAGGGCTGAAACCTGAGGACGTTAATACTGCGAGAGAACAGAGCTCATCCGGTGTAAAGGTAGTTCAGGGAAGGAAGAGGGCAGCTTGGCAAAGCAACTGCAGCCGTGAACCCGCAGGGGTACGGGGGCACCGCAGCGAGGGAGCCGCAGAAACCCTCCCTCCGCGCGTCTCGGGGAGGGCTCCAGCTGTGACGCGCTTTACAAAATTCCGGAGTTTGGGAAAAGGAAGACAGCCCGGACGTACGAGCTGAAAAGACAGAGAAAGAGAGAGCTTATGCCGAAACTGAAACAAAACCACTTTTAAAGACTGAGAAACTCAAGACGGCATATCACTCTCCGTAAACACTATCTAAGGCTATCTTTAGGGAAAACTGAATGAGAAGTGAAATTCGGTAATAAGTAGCAAAAAAAAAAAAAAAAAAAAAAAAAAAAAAAAAACCCTTCCGCAGATACATTAGTACAATCAGTGTGTAGAAGGAATGGAAGTCCAGTGCTTGGTCTCTTAGACTAGACTAATAAATGGAAAAAGAGTGAAACCCTTTCTGAACCTGCTGGGTGCTGAATGCTTTAAAGCAGTGCAGTAGGAAAAAAAACTTAGTTATGAGTTGTTTTTTTTTTTTTTTTCCTAAACGACAAAAGCCCGAGCAGTGGCTTTCCCTAGGCGCTTTCGGCGCAGCTGCCCCGAGAGCCAGCTCTACGGCAGGAATGCTGTTTTGAAGATCAAAGTTACTGGTGCCACTGATAAGCTCGGCGAGTGCATGCTGAGCCCGGCGCTGCTGCAAGCGCTGGGCCAGGCCATCCCTCTGCAGTAGTATAAAAACAGAAAAAAATAAACAGACCCAGCAAGAGGGTGTCTGCAACGGACTCTGCCCCTTTGCTTTGAACACGGCGAGCTTAATGACTCCACGAGGAATTCCTCTCTGTTCTGCTGGAATTAGATAACTCAGACAGCTCTCCATATATCTGAAGTAAATACAGCCATATGGATATATTTCATAAATGCACTTGGTCTGGGAAAGTCTTAAAACTAAAGTGCGCCAGCCTGCTGGGTCTGTTTACTTCTGCTATTTTTATACCACTGCAGCAGCTCCCCCCAAGTTGCAGAACACTTGCTGTACCACTTGCCCTGTGTTCATACCAGAACTGCTGCTTTTAAAAAGCAATCTGGAAAGCTGCTTGTTTTTCATAAAGCCACCAACACCGTACCATTAAAATATCACCATGGATGGCTAGAGGCAGGGGAGAACCAAAAGCACAAACGCTATTTTTTGGCAGGCTGAAACATTATTTGGATAAATTCTGCTTCTTCCCCTGGAGCAAGGGGGCCGAGCCCGTGGCCCTAAGAAGGGGCACAGCCAGCCCCGGTGCCGGCGCAGGGACGGGCGCAGCGGCGGCGTGCCGCTGGGAAACCAGCCCCGCACGGGGCCCGGGCGCCTCTGCGCCCGCCCACGCCGCAGCAGCCTGCGGCTTCCAGCTGCCCGCGGTTTCAGGCTCCTGCCTCCTCCTCGCCCCCCCCCCCCCCCCTTTTTTAAAGGAAAAATGGGCTTCTTCTTGTAAACATAGTTTAAGTAAAGAAATGACATAATGATCTACCCTTCTGCGTCAATTGGAATTTTTTGCATATTTTGTTGCTCACAGAAAATGGTCTGGAGCCAAATTAATTCTCCAATTAAAAATCGCTGCTTAGCAACAAGCTTTAACACGTGCCGCAGAGAGCAGCGGCGGGCGATGCTGCTTGCCGGGACGTCGCCCGGGGGCGGCGAGGGCGAGCGGACGGGCGCCAGCCTTCCCGCGTGCCCAGTGCGGGCCCTGCTCGCTCGTACTCCAGAATAAAACTGAAGTAAAACACACGCAAGCCCAGTGCAGTTCCTCCAGTTTTGACCAAACTTTTCCTCCTCGGAGAGCTTTGTGATACTGTGCTTAAATATATTATCCTGCATGCAACAGCACTGTCATTATTGCTACCATTAAATCAATGAGACAACTTCTGTATTCCAGAAGATGTTAAAAAGGGCTTTTAAACATAAAAGCATCTACCAGAAACAGGCTTTAATCTCTTTTGATGGTCTTCAACAGTTACTACAGTATCTAAGCACCTTTAATGTTATGATGGATTCAACAAAGAATTTCCATATGTTAAGGTTACCAAGTCCTGGTTTTCAAGAGGGGAGTATAATCCTCTGATATTTAAAAGGCTACTTTCTAAAAATAAAAATATATACAAAGTTTCTTGTGGCTAGCAGAGGTTCATATATTTCAATTATATTGTATGCAGGAACATTTACTGACATTGTTCAACTATTGTTAATTATGGACGTTATTAAACTAACCACTGCAATATATTCAGAATGCACCATGATACAGTATGACGAAAAATGAGAATGTTCCACTGCTATTTCCTGCATTGCAATTTTAGTTGAAAATTGAATTCCTGGTTTCCATCGGATACTCCTGTGTGACCGATCTGTCTTGCACACCCTGCACTCCCCCTGCAGAAGCGCTTCCACGGATGCTGCCGGTCAACGTTTTCAAGCAAATCCTGAATCAAGTCGGCGCTGTAATTACACGACGGACAGGGATCTATGCGAGCTAGCAAAAATTCCACCGCGCTGCGTTAGCGTGACGCCCTCCGCGCTGCAGCCTCACGCCGCCTTCGGCACGGGCCAGCAGCAGCTCTGCGCCGTCCTCTGCACAACCACCACAACCCTGCACCTGCCCCCTGTGCGCTTGGGTGGATCCATAAGCATAAACCAAGGGAAGGGTTGGTAGCAATAGCTGGAGAGGCAGAAGGAGGGAGTTGCAATATATGCTTTCTTTGGTTAACTGGTCTAATGAAAAGCCATAATCTCTTTACCCCAGGTTTAGAAGATTAAGAACTTTTGATGCCAAACAAACCCATCTCTCTCTCAGGAAGTCAGATACCTCTTGACAACAAAGCTCTGTGCATTAAAACCAAAGCAGGGAGGTGGCTGGCACAAAAAATCTGAAGCTTTCCTGTAAATGGTAACGCTATTTATACTGATGCACATGCGTTTTACAAGAAAACATTTAACTATACATAAGCTATCACTTTCGTTCTAAAAACAAACTTTCACTTGTGTTACTGCAGTAGCTGTGCTCTGGCCTACTAAACAAACATTCAGAGATTTTCTTTTTTAATACTGAACAAAAGGACTTATCCGGATGTACTCCCCTGACCTGAACCGAAACACACCAGGTCTGTCCCTGGGGAGCCAATGGGTATTGCCATAGGCTCATGGCTCTGAAGACAGAAAATTATCCCCAGACAAGACCATTTTGGCTAAAGCACTTTTCCCAGGCCACGGGTTTTGGGTTGTCACTCCTAAAGGAAGCAGTTTTCAGCTGAACCGCACAGGGCAACCTGTGCTCTTCCAGGAGCAGCCTTTGCTCCTCTGCTGCACCTTCCCCTCAAGTCTCTTCTCTTTCGCATAACTGTCCTCCATAAAATTATAACTTCTACTTATTTTTGTATCTGTTTAGCTATAAGGCACAGTACTAACTGCTCATACTCCCTTGTTTCTGAGAAACTCATCTAAATCTCCCTCTTCTCCATGTCAACTGGAAATGGCTTCCTAATCCTCTGGTGCTGTGGCTCTGCCACTGGGGGAGAGAAGAGCAGCCTCCGCTCCGGTGGATCGAATTCCCTACGAGAGCACGGAGAGCGGTGGTCACTGCAATACCACAAACACACACATCGACTGCGAGCAGCCCATACACCTGTGGTTCACTGGTGCTGACTGTGCGAGCAGACAAGCAGGAAATTTAATCTGCGCTAATCAGTCTCAGAGGAGGAGGGTTCAAAATAAACACTGGGTGACCTGCAGCCCCTTCTGCTCCAGTACTAGCACAACACACAGTTAAAAACCCCAGAAGAAAACTCTGCAACCTTCCCCGGTCTTTGCTGGGATGGAAGAGGCACTGGCCCGCCTCTTCGAAGGGGAGCGGCTTCCTATCGGATCGTCCTAAAATGGGGCTTTCCTTCTGCCCAAGTAGATTTATAGTCAGATAATTTCACATTGATATCTATCTATTCTAGTCTGTCTTAAGATATATTCTGTCTGGCTGTCTTAATCCCGCTCATCATTCATGAAGTCCTCCTTTGCCGCAGCGCCCCTGCCCCGCCACGCCGGCCCGCGCTGCGGACGGGGGCGCCAGCCGGGGCCGTGCTGCAGGGCCTAGCAGCATTTCTTCTCCGGATTTATTCCCAACCTGACCTCTTGCCGCGAGGGCGGTTTGTATTTTACAGAGCCACATCACCGCACAACGCTGCTGGCGGTGGGGTACCCCAGCCCCCCGCTGGCATCCCAGGCTTGGCCGGCCCGCAGCACGCTCCTGCTTCCCAGCGGAGGGGCACAGCCTGGCACGGCCCGGCACGGCACGGCCCGGCACGGCCGTGACTCACCGCCGTGCGCTCCACGGCTTCCCGGCGGATCCTGGCTGCAGGCAGGGTGGGTCAGCAGAAACCTTCTGCTGTGCTGTTACCACCCTTTCTAATAAAAGCCAGATAAAATCATTCTGAAAATATCCTAAAATTAGACCCTCGAGAAGAACTCACTTTCCAGAGAAAACAAATGTAGAGACTGTTTCTTAATGTTTTTACAAGCATTTTAAAGGCGCATCAGTGCCTCAGAAGCTGCCACAACAGCCCGTTCCTCTGCGCTTCCCGCCCGGCGCGAGGGGGGCCGGGGCCGGGGCTCGCCGGCTGCGCGAGCCGGGAACGACCCGAGCCCGTCCGGGACGTGCTGACGGGCGCCGCCGTCGAAGCGGGGCCCGCGCCGCGCCGCGGCTCGCCATCGGTGGGAAGGTCGCCTGCGCCTCGGGAGGGGACTCTGCCCCAGCCGGCCGGCCTGGGCACGCGGGTTCCCAACGCCGCCGCCGCGCTGCTAACAGAACCGGGCTCCGCGCTTAAACCTCCTGCGGCTTCGGTGCCAGAACCAACCACCCGCAATAATCCTAGCTAATAAACGGGCCCGCGCGCAGGACGTGGACGCTAGCTCCCTGCGGAAATCCTCAGCTGGCAGGGAGGCAGGCCCCGGCGCAGCACGACTGCGCTCGAGCCTGGCGTTACAGCCCGAGACCTGGCGGAGTATTCCCGAACAATTTTCATACGTGACCAGAACACAGGTGGCAGATTCGAGTCTCCAGAGAAAAGCAGTTAGCATCTTGACCCCATAAATACCATTTACCCCACCCTACCTGCATGCCGGAGCACACAGACGGGCGCAAAGACCAGCTGGCGCCTCCCACCCTCTGCAGACCAACTTTTTCCACTGAAGTTTAAAACCCAAAACGAATTAAGTTTTCCAAGGAAAAATGGGTGTGATCGTCTCCTTTTGTCCAAAAATGCAGTTCACAAAGGACGGGAAAGAGAAGCTCCTTCCTCCGCTCACGGCGGGGCACGCAAGGGCCGTGCTCACAGGGGACCCGCCTCGCGCCGGCCCGGCCCGAGGTCACCCAAAAGCTGCTCCTCCAAGAGCAGCAAGGCCCGTGTCTCCGTGAACGGGTCGCAGAAGCTGCTGCGAGCACACAGCTGCGGGACACAGCCCTTCAGTGCGGAGCACTGCGAATCTGCGCTGCTAGGAGCCCTGGAGCACATCAAACACGCTTCTGAAGCGCTAGGGAGGCGCTTGCCAGTCCCTGCCGCAGCGAGAGCACTGGCAAGTACGGACCCGCGCGGGGCGCAGAGCGTGCCCAGGAGCTCTCCTGCAGACACAAACCCCTGGGCTCTGTTTTTCAAACAGCTGGTCCAAAACTCTTAAAAACCCAGAGAGTTGGTCTATTCCCTAGCACCATCACGCCCCGGCCAGGGGGTCCGTGCAATGCTCACACTCGGCGTATGCCGCATTTGGACTTCAAATGCGCTGCTCCGCACAACAGTGACGGGCCTGTGCTGGTCACAGCCCCAGGGGAGGCGGCGGCGGCGCAGGGAGAACTCGGAGGATCGGCCCAAAGCCTGGTTTAGCCTCTCAAAATAGGGTCTTCCTGCAGCGCTGCTGGTTTGCACCTCTCTGCACAGGGGTGATTTCACTCCGAGAGCATAAACACGGATGTTACCTCAATTTGTTGTGCTGTTTTTGGAGTTCTTCTAACAGCGGATTGCTGTGTCCCTTCTTGAGGAGCACTGGCACGTTTGAGACAAACTGGACACCTTCGCATCGGCTGGACGCCAAATCCCGGGGCGGGACAGACGAAGTACGGCGAACTCCAGCAAGCGCTGACTGCTTCCAACAGCGAACTCGCCACGCGGAGGCTGCAAAAAGCACCTCCCCAGGCAATCGGGAAAGAACCTCCTGGGAAGGCTGCCTCCCCTGGGGCTGTGACCAGCACCGGCACTGCCACGAGCCGGGGCCAGGGCGAGGAGCTGCTCCGCCACGGCGCGCGCACACCGCGGGCGCCTTTCTCCCCGCTCCGCCCCGGGGCTTTGCAACGGCCCCGCGAGCACAGCTGCAGCCTCCAAACCGCCACGCAGAAACTTACTTCTGTTAATTAAGGGAGAAGAGAGGACATCCTACCCACCACTGATTTATCTCAACAACTCATCAACCAAAATAACTGACATTAGTAAATAATTAAATTTGTATTACTTAGGTTAATCTCAAACAAGCAGCACTGAAAGATGCCATGCACATGCCTGTTCACCTTCCTAAATAACGGCAACGTTTCTGGTTCATTAATATTCCCACAAACTTGAATTTGCTTTTGCACCTACAGTTATGTGTCCAAGTAGATTACACTGAACTATTTAGCAACAATAATAAACTACAGAGTAACTACTGCCTTAACCTCTGCCTACATCACCTCTTCAAAATAATGAAGCACTATAAAACCATACATTTCACTACCATACAGCCTCCTCCATATGAAGGACTGCAGCATACTTTACAGACACAGGCGGGAGTTCAGCAGCTAACGCTGTCGAAGGGTATTGGAATCAGGGCAGCAACAGAAAAATATGTAGTAGCAATTAACTTCCCGGACCACGTCTCTCTCCCCATTATGAAAAAAATCTTATCCCTGCCAGAAATCAGTGTCCTGGTCTGCTCTGTTAACTACTGAAAAGCCATGAAATCCTTCATATTTTTCCTTCTGCTTGGGGGTGGGAAGGTTTTCTTTTGACACAGTCCACGGTACAAACAGGGACTTTCTTCCTGCTTCAAAATCACAGGTGGACAAGAACTTCGCTTTATTTTACTGAGCTTAGAGGAGCATAACGTCTCCTCATTTCGACAAGCACTGATGTTCGCTGAGTTCTCATAGAATGCATTTTTTTCAATGAATAGAAACAATGAAATAAAAGGATAAAATGTGAGCCAGCCACCAGGCCAGCTTTCCAGAGCCTTCAGATCAGTTTGAATTTGTTCCTTCTTACGGGTTCCTGTAAGACTGCAATAGCTTCCACATATTAGCAAAGGAAAGCAGATTTTTTTTAACGCGGAAAGAGAGCTCTGCGTTTTATTACATAGCTGAAATGCGCACTTATTCTGCCCTGAACTACAGAACTCCGGGCAGCCGAGCCTGGGGCCAGCCCCGCCGCGCACCGCAGCCCCGCGGGCTCCTGCACGGGCGCAAAGCGCCACACGGCCGGTCCGGAGCCGCCTGGCCGCGGAGCGGGCGGGCAGCAAGCAGCCCGCGGCAGCGTGCCGGCGGCACCTCGCCACGGGTGCCACCCCGAAGCTCCCCGGCCGGAGGATCGCCGCCGGTTCGGGGCGCCCCTTCGTCCCCTCTCCGGTAAAACGCAGCAGGAATACGCACGCGGTGCCACAGCTAACAAACACCGCAACAAACTGCTTTGATGTATGCAGCTAAATCAAGCCGCTAGTCACTACGCAGAACTATTTCCACATATTTTTCACTGATTTATTTCTGTATCATGCATTTCTTCCTCAGGTTTTACAGCTACGATCGCTGAAAGGAAAACAGAAGCCTTTTTCCATTGTAACAGGTCACTTCGGGAGTTTGTTGCTGAAATCTTTGCTACCAGAATTGGTATAAAACAAGTATTTCCAAATTGGGCCCAAAGAAACATTTTAGAGCCCCTAGAGAACATTAACAGGAGCAAAGCAAAAATCCGCCCGCCTCTGTCCGACCCGTTTCCCGAGAAGGCTACGCGTGGCTGTGAAGCCAGTCCTGGCTTCCCGGGGTGAGCTCAGACGGAACCACGATCTGCGGCAGACGATGCCAAGCACTAAGGGATTTAAGATCCCTGAGTATCACTGTATTTTGGCACATACTTTTTGTCCTTTGTTTTCATTCGTATAGCCCTCAGCAAAAATAAAAGTACTCTTTCACCCTTTTCACAGGATTGCATCACAAATAAAACGCCACCTAACATGAACATCGTCCTTAACCGACCCTCAGCGGGCTGAATTCACTCCTCCAAAGTACACGAGTGATTCTCATTTACTCCAGTCTCAGGCTCTGTTGTTACACCGATTTTTTTCTCACAGTATTTGTAACCCATGTAAGAGGTAGAAGTTTGGTAGGCATCCATGTCTTTTGCTAAGTGCACCATCTTTTCCCTAGAGATCCCTACCTCAATAAAGTCCAGCTTATCAATGCCTACAAACACCTTAAGGGAGGGCATCAAGAGCACGGGGCCGGACTCTTCAGTGGTGCCCAGCAGCAGGCCAAGAGGCAACGGGCACAAACTGAAACGCAGGAAGCTCCTCCTGCATGTGAGCAGAACTTCTTTCCCGTGAGGGCGACGCAGCAGGGGAACGTGCTGCCCAGGGAGGTTGTGTGGTCTCCTTCTCCGGAGATATTCAAGACCTGCCTGGATGCAACCCTGTCCAATGTGCTCTAGGTGCCCCTGCTTGAGCAGGGGGGTGGACTAGATGATCTCCAGACGCCCCTTCCAACCTCAACCATTCTGTGGTTCTGTGAAGACTATTTGGGAAACATTTGGGATGCCATTCCCAGCCTGCTGCCGTGGCTCTCACGAGGATACACAGTCCCTTCCAACAGAAGGGCTCAGCGGGCTGAGGCAAGGGCTGAAGCTCCCGCTAGGCACCGCTGCGCAAAGCCTGAGCATGCACACACGTGTTTCTCCTCTTCCTCGCTCTCCTTTCAACAGGCTGTTTACGGCTGAAAAGGATTTAAGTGACTCTCCATCTCGACACCAGCCACCCCAAGGTTTTGGGCACCAGGTATTGCAGCGGCTCCCCAAATTTGAGATCCTGCGGCACGTGGAGGTTTCTCGTGTTGTGAAACTGCCCACAAACAGCCCTGCACCAGCAAGGGCCCAGGGAAGACACAGTGACGACTGCACCCCCGACGCTTCCGCACAAACAACCTTTTCTGGGCATTTTCCGTCTCACATCTCTTCTATCTAAACATTGGCAGTCCTCCCTTCCCCTGCTCTTCTCCTCCCTTCCCACCACCTCCCCGGCCCTGCTGACCATTCTTCCTGCCCAGCCCCATGGCCCAAAGGCCAGTGCCAGCGCTGCTGGGGACCCCCATGCCATGGCTGGGGCGGGTATGCGCCAGCACCGTCCTCAGGCAGCACCTCTCACTTTTTGTCACAATGTTATCTTGGTTAATAATAATTAAATTGATTCGGCTACAAGTTTTATACCTTTAATTTACTTGTGCATCCCTTCATATGCAGTGGAGCCATAAAACACACTGAAGTGACCACTTAGCAACGTCTTTGTGTGCACATCTCAGAGACAAAAATCTCAAATCCTTCTTGCTTATCCCTTTGGTTTACATTGCTAAAGGCATTTGTACAGGAAGAAACGCAGAAAATCAGTCTTGGCATTAGAAAATGTAATAGGCTTTAAAAAAAAAGAAAAAAAAAAAGAAACAGACTAAGCAAGCTCCCAGCAGGAAAGTGAAAGGAGAGAAAGCAGCGTAAGGGAGAAACCAGTCCGGCTGTTTCTGAGATCGGCTGGAGACCTGTTACGGCCTCTGGTGGAAGCTGGGTCATACCCGTGCTCCCTGCTTTAAGGTAACTATTATTTTCTTTCCTGTTCATTTATGCAAAACATCTTAGCAGAACATGCACCAGATTTAATTCACGTTTCTCTCCTGAAATACCAAGATAAATCTCTCCAGTCCATCTCTGGACAACAACTTGCCCTGTCATCACGGGAACTTCAACAGAACAAATCTGAGCAGTGAAATGGTTCAGGAGCTGATACTAAAAAAACGTGAAAATGAAGACTTGTCCGGGGTTTAACGAGCTCTGAGAGGAGACCTGGCAGTGGGGAAGATGACCGGGGATGCGAGGAAATTCATGACTGGGGGGCTTTTGCTTTGCACCTATGCTATAAAGTACTTGCAGCAGTATGACCATTTCTGACCAGGGTCAACCAGGCTGTGCCTCAGGGGCCTTCCGAGGTGACAGCTGACTTTACCAAACCGCCAAGGCTGCATTTTACAATTGCCATTTGTAAATGCATCAAATAAGTTATCAAAATGGAAATAATCTTTCTAATCCTGTAGTATAATTTTGGATCAATGTTTACATTATTGCATATATTTATATAATCCCACATCTGTATGTATACACATATGATACATATCCATGATTGTTATCAGCGTTTCAATATCCACTTTCCCAGTAAGCCCCTGCCATTGCCAAATCACACACACTCTACAGAAAATGGAGCGCGAGCAACACGGGGCTTCTTTCAGAGGCCCCACGGCCTCCCCAGGCGGAGCAGGGTAACGGGGCAAGAAGCGATTGCGATTTTCCAGGCCTCGCCACCCCTTTTCGAGGGTTGCATATGGAAAACGATGGTATTAGAAACTACAAAACATTTCCAGTAAGGGCTTCAGCAGCTGCTCCCTCTAAACTCCTAAAGCCATAAAATCCTTTTATAGCAATCTCTAGTAATCCGTATGATCCTTACTCAAACATATAATAACTAAACTTTTTAAGAGCAAAAGGAATGACTTTATTTCAAGATCAAGTAAAAACACGTGCAAGATTTAATCTCCTTATCACTCAAGCTTCCCACCACGGCAACCAGCAAGAGGCTCCGAACACAGCGGCACTGTGAAAGCCCCGGCGGCTGCAGGTACCGGGGACTGCTGTTATCAGCACTCCTGTCCAGGCTGTATCGCTCCCCTGCAAATAACTCAATCTTTAAAAAAAAAAAAAGGAAAGAAAAAAGGCATTTAGCTATCTAGCCCTTGTTCTCAAGATTTCAGTAGTTCCAAGTAAATGATTAAAGTTAATAGTAGGCTGAAGATCTTCCAAGTTCAATTGCAACTGTTTAACGGATGCCTTGCTGAAAACAGCACAGGGCTGATTTAAAACAAATTTTACAAGGGAACACCATAGAAGGGATGGCACAAGGCATTTCATCGTGTACTTTTAAAAGAGTCAATATATTTAAAAATTGTCTTCTGTCTTGGGAGATAAACATCCAAAACACTGAGTAGATAATAGGCAAATATTTATTACAGCTTGCTGCCTTGGGTATTTGTAGGGCTCTTCTCACCGTAACAGCTACCGCTCCGTCACAGTGCTGCCCATGACACAGGTTTACTGTATGTTGCTCTGAGTGCTTTACTGCACATTATTAAGGTCCCCTTTGACTTTATTTTTCTTATTAGAAGTCAAAAATAATTTAAAAGGTAAATATGTACATGTCAAATAGAAGAAAAATTAACATCTTTAATTTGTTTTTGCCGAGCACAGAGTGGCATTGTAAAACTCTATTCTACCTGCTGAAAAAAGCAAGATGGTTGTCATGGAAATCCAAATTGGATAATTAGTATCCTCACCCAAGTGTAAATACACAGGAGAATTCTCCATTATAGGAGCTATATTTAAAACTGAATTGCTGTAGTTTAAAAATAAAATCTTACTTTTATGATTTTCAGAGAGAAAAAAAATACAGTCGTGCTGTTGCGTACATGTGTAAAAAGATGATAAATTGAGAGCCAAACCCGCTGTACCGCGCAGCGGGCAGGACCTTCTGCTCCACTCGTCACCCAGCGCGAGCCGCGATACCAGGGCTGATGCTCTATTTATAAAGATCTCCCTCTCCTGCTCAAATCGCGCGGGTACTACGCAGACTGTTACTCTGGCCTCTCCGGCACAGATTTCACCTGCCGCCCGCAAACAGAAGCGGCGCGCAGGCGGCACGCGCTGCCCGCGGGCACGGCGCCGTCCCGCGCGGACCTCGCGCCGCGGCTCCGGACCCCCCTCTTGCACCACGCAGCGGAGACGCGCCTGGCCCGCTCCTGACTGTTTTTCAAACTGAATTTGTCACAGGCCTTGTCTTCTCAAGAGCAGAGCTATGACAGGCAGATGCCGCAAGTTTCCCGAGCCCGAGGAGCCCCGAGCAGCCCCGAGCAGCCCCTCGGGACACTGCTGGGTTCTGGTCACTGGAGACCAGCGTGGGGCCAGAACGGCTGCGAGAAAGAGGAAAACCTCCGCGACTCATGGCCAAACCCAGAAACTTGGTTGCAACAACTACACCAAGCTGGCACTGCCCACCCACCTCCTCGCCTCCACCACGCTCCCGCTGCAGCCCCCACGGAAGGGCCGCGAGGGTAAATCGCTTCCTACGGGAGAACGGCGGCCCTCGCCGCAGGTCACTGCGCCGCCTTCAACACGGGAACGGTGCCTCTCCCTCCCGAAAGCCGTGGCGAGAGTTTGTGACGCTCCACCACACTGACAGCGTCAGAGACGTGAACAACGTTAACGGGATTACAGCTGCAAACTGCTGTACTTGTCATTTGATAACCAGCTTGCAATGTATTTAAAATATATAAAATAGTTTCGAGATTTGACTTTTTAATTATACATACCATTACTTTCCCTATTTAAGCTCTGCATCTCGTTATCTGCATGTTACTCCAAAAATTTTCTATGCCACTATAACTGTGCTCGCAGCTGTGCTTGCCTGTATTTCCAAGACTTCCAGGAAGCCACTTCTTTTTTTTTTTATTGTAAGAACAGTAATTTGATGGCAGTCCTTTAGATAGTCCTGTGCAATTGTCCACCTTTTAGCTTCCTGGGGTTTGTAGATGCACAGACTGGTTTCTCATTACAGCAGAGATTCACCCGAGATTCACCTCGGGCCAGTCTAAGAGTCTACAGGTCCCACCCGGCTTCCGCAAATCCCAGCGGAGGAAGGAGCGGCCGCTCTGGGAAGGACCGGCTGCCGACTACTAGGGATACCAGAGGTGGTTGTTAGTAAAACTGGAATTATTAAAAAGCTAAGTCACCAATACCATTTTGTATCGGGCAAGTGGAATACTTCTCCTGTATTTATCCTTTCAAGGATAGATTACGAGCATATGCATTAATGCACATACATATTTCAACAACTATTTATCTCTAACTAATCTCTAACAGAGTCTGAGCCTCTTTTACGAAGGCTGCTATTTAGGATCAGTAGAGATCACTATTTTCCCCTCACCTCTGTAGTACCTTACTCGCTCTGAAGCTAAACCTAACGCACGCGCCTGCGCTCCCGCTGTCCTCCCCAGGTCTCCCACAGTGCGGGCAGAGCCCCCGGCACACCCGCTTCGCACCTCCCCGCTCCGACTCGGAAGCGGCCTCCAGGCCCGGCCACCTTCACCGCCTCCGCGGGAACTGTGCTAGTCACTTCCAGCGCCGGAGGAGGAGAAACCGCCCCCCAGAGACTTGGCTCCAGGCCTCCGTCCTGCCACCCCGACGACGTCACGGATCCTCTCCCCGCCCGCTTCCCCCAAACCGGCTCTTTTCCCTGCAGCTGACGGAAAGGCCGTCTCCTCCGCAGCTCCCATTAGTTCACAGCAGCCGTCAGCACCTCTCCCTGACCACAGCACCCCAGCGCGTTTCCATCCCATGTGGCAACTGCGTTCACCCTTTCTGCAACGGTATTTTTTCTGTCTTTCCACAATGCGAAATGCCAGGGGGCTAGAAAGGCAAACTATTCTAAGTTGAACTATAAATGCTAAATTTAAAGCACGGAAAGAGTTGCACAGGTAAAAGCTGCTATTAAGTATGCGCAGAATTAATACAGGAAGCTGAGCAGAAGACATCAAATTCACAGCAACAAAACGCTGTTTGGATAGAAACTGCATTATGCCTCATCACAGCTGCTGAAACGTATGCTCATTTTTGAAGACATGGAAACTGCAGAGCACTGTATACCTATGGGGCTAATTTAGAAAAGAAAGATAAAAACCAGTCGATGATAACCATGCTGCTACGACACGCAACTGTGACACTGCGTGTAGGCACATGTGGGGAAAAAGCGTGAGTGGAGGCGTTTGCACGGCTTGCGGCCCAGGCGGGTCGGGGGCTCCTCTGGAGACCGTCCCGGCCAAGGCCAGCTCCGGCAGGCCGCCTCGAGCAGGCTGCCCCGCCGCGCCGTGGGGCTGGCGGCACCCCCGGGGCGGAGGCCTGCCCACGGCCCCTCCAGACAGGCAGTCGAAGGGGAACCAGCAGGGAACGTCCTTGCTCCATCAGGCAACACGCGACATCTACTAGTGGTAGTCAAACCAAGGACTTCCCCATCCTCCCTCTCGCTTATTAAAGTCATTTCAGCATTATTGTTTGGATGCCCGAAAACCGCCTTGCTAAACCTCTTCTGTAACATCCCACAACAATCAGACACATTTCGAAGGCTTCTTCTATATCCACTGACCATAGAGAAAAGTGATCTCTAGAAACGTTTATGCAGTATTACCAGTTACAATAAGCGTTACTTTTGCTAGTGTATTTTTGCAGCGACAGTTTAATTCCTCCTGAAGTCTATATGCACTGGGGCCCCTGCAGGTGTAAGCTTTAGGCAATTTGGCATAGGGTATTATATAGGTATCTATATGTGCAAAGTCTCTGGCCTGCTCCCATTCTAATGAATAATTTAACTGTTGAGGGATCAAGCCCCAAGTGAAATGAGGACACACACTGCAATTTTATGCTTTATCTGGCAAGATGTCCATTGCAAAGTGGCTTGCCAACACTGTATGGTATATTTTGTCATTTATAGTAAAGGTCATTGCTGAATAACAAAAAATTATCATCATATCAATAAATTGTTCTCCACTTTCAAAGAGTACAGCAGAAGCCCTTCTTTAGAAATCTGAAGGTCAATTACCAACATTATTTTTGTTTGGATTTTTATTGAAGAGAAGTTGATTTAAAAGCATTGGTGAAAACAGCAGCCATACATCATGCATAACACTAGCCCTTGAAATCACTTCTACAGTCATCACCTGAAAATGCTAACTCAATATATTGACATGGTCTACATAAAAACTATAATTTCTCCATTTTCTTGCCTTGCAGATTGAGCTCTTAAACCTCATTACCCCTTCTGCAGTGTTTTTCTTTGTTCCTAATAATATAGGATGTTGAGAGATCATTTTAAATACAATTGGACTGTATTTGTCCAATTGTCCAATAATTTATTAATTGAAGAACCAAGACTTGAATTGACTGAAAGTATTCATAAATTATATTTTAAATCATCTAACAACATTAGCTGGAAAAATAGTTGTTAAAATGTTACTTTATTCATATGAATCTAAATGACACAATTTGACTGAAAAATGGAAAGTTATTTATTTAACTTAATTTCAAAAAAAATAGAATTTTATCTAAGTACAAGTGAAACACAACTTTCTTGCATTTTGTTCGGCCACTGATTCAAAACAAAGAACCCAATTATTTGCCTTTTTCTGGTAGTGAGGCTTCCCGCAGTACTCACACGCACCGGGACACGGCCTGCTGTCCCCGCTCTCTCCTAGATCAGCCCCACGCGCGTGTCCCGCAGGGCTTCCCCGCCGCGGCCCCCGCGGGCCTGGCGCCGCTCCGCACGGGAGCGTCCCCAGCGCCCGTGGGGCACGCGCCTCCCCCCGGCTTCCGCACTGCGCTAGCATCCCGTGCGTCCTCATTTCTTCTCCTAGCTAATTCTTTTCCTTGGCAAATTCAAATGCAACCAGGCATGAGCATTTGTGCCTGTTATATTCCGGTCAAATAGTGAAAACTTATCCCTAAAACGGTTAAATCTCTCTCACGCACACGGTCATGCCCACCACGCAAAGGCAGATGACCCACCTGGGCTCGAGGACCAACCGGCCTGCCCGCGAGCGCGCCAGCGCTTGCAGGGAATACAGGGGACGGTTCGGCACGCGCCAGCAGGGAACAGCTAAATGATCGCTTTTATCTGCTGCATAACAGCAGAGCCAGCCCGAGGTTTTGCCCTCCTAATACCGGATCTTTGATCTGGATAATCTTTACATTAGCTTTTAGTTTACAGCAGCGCACAAACGCTTACCGTTGTTACTCCCCTGCTCCGCACTAACGCTCGGCTGGCGGACCCTCGTCTCTCTAAGTCAGTGGGAGGTTTGTCGCTGTCCCCGGTGAGGCCAGCACTTGAACTAGAATTTCTCCAACATCTCTGAAGGCATAAGCACAGTATTATCAGCAGCCCTATATCGTGAGCATCTGCACGACTTCTCACCGCTCCGTAGCTGCACCCTATTACCCTCCCCTCGGACAGCGTGTCGACCTCTCCTCGGTGGCTGAGGAGTAAGTTTGGGCAGCTACAGGATGCACACGGGCTTTCGCTGTGCCTGGATGCAGCTTCCAACCCTCGCACAAAGGCTCTCTTGCACGGCCTGAAGGTCCAGCCCACGGCTCAGCTGAGGCAGCACCAGCCCAAGCAAGAGGGCTCTTCCTGCGAGCCAGCCTGAGGCGGTACGCTGGCTCCCCAATCCCTTAGGAACGAGCCCAAACCTTCCGGCACTAAAGCGATGCAAGAAGGTAACCAGGCAGCAGCAAAGAGCGACGACCAGCGCTTCACAAAGCGCTCCTCGACTGCTGGGCTCTCTGCCGACTGCCGGCCAAGGCCCAGCCGCGGGCAGAGGCCCTGCGTGAAGTCGCCAGGGCCACCACGCCGGCACTACCCCTACGGCCCAGCAGGCCAGCGCGGAGAACAGGCTGCCGCTTGACGGCGATCGAAGCCTGCTGCCCCCAGCTGACCACTCTGCATGCAAAACCCCAAGAGGTCAGGGCCAGGACTGTCCTCTCCAGCACTCGGATCTACACGGCCACTTCTGGCAAGCGTCTGCATTAACATGCCAAGGTCAACGGCATTTAACGCCAGTTCCCCCCTCTCGCCTGGCGTGCCCTCTCCCGCCACGTCCCACATCTACTGAAGCACACAAAAATGTCCTACGAGTCTGATCACTACTGCTCATTTCCATGAAAGTTGAACTATTTGATCACTAACATTTAACAATTTTATGAAATTCTCTATTAAGAAAAAATGCAATTTATGTAAATTTATCACTCATGAAAAATGCAGAACTAACAGATAATACTTGGGACATCCACTGGGCAAGGTCCTCCTACCCAGCACACTGACTCCTCTTTACCACGACCTACTTAGGTGAGAGGACAGACCTCTGGGAAAGTGGAAAAGGTGGGATGTGGAGTTTGTTGCATTCTGAGATATTTGTTACAAACATAAAATTTATTTTCACATGAATGAAATTATTTCCTGAACCCAAGGTCAATAAAATCAAATCAGATTTGAACCATTCTGTGGCTCAACACCAAAGCTCAGAGGAATCACTTTGACCGCACCCCGCCGGTCTTTGCCCCGAGAAGCCGCTTCCACCGGAACGCGAGGGGCGGCAAGGTGGGTCGTCAGCAAGCAAACGCACCGCGGAGACCCCGCGCGCCTCTGCACAAACACCCGAGCGCCTGCAGTGGCACGAGGGGACGCAACGGTCACCTTGCCTGGAAAAGTGAGTAGTTACCTTCACTTACATGGGTCGGCTACAGAATCACCCCCATGCTAAAATCCTCATAAAATGCCTGGGGGGGAGGGGGAATCACTGCCTATGCACTACAAGGTAGTTTAGCTCTATTGCAAGATATTTAAAATAGACAATGGGTAAGATCCCCGATTTGCAGAAATTGTACTAAATTTAGCAGGCTCACCATTAAGAACTTGTTTCCAGAAGTTTGCAAAGAGCAGTAATTTTGCATTACCAATGTGAGGAAAAGATCTTCTCTTTCAGTTACCTGATACTGCAACCGCCACTGAACAGCACACTCTGCTCCTCAGCTGTGTAAGAGCTGGCTAGCATTTTCAGTCAAACCAGACAAAATAAATCCAACACATTTTCCTTGTTATAAAAATCCACTAACAGCAGGGTCTAGCTGTATATCTTAAGTCACTGAAATGAAGTAAGAAGTGACCTGATTTTCAGGAATGCAAACAGCTCTCAGGTTCCTAGCCCCCATATGTGCAAGATGTTTTACAATAAAGTAAACTCTCTTAGATGAAAACATATTGCTTCAATAACATCCAAACTTTGCTACTTTATTACTGCACATATATTGTACTGCCAAAATAAACTGAAACCAGTAGCTATGAAGGAAAAGGGAGAGAAATGTCAGGAGACTGTGACAAAAACACTCTCTCAAAAATACTATTTTTTGCCTTAATGCCTAAGTCTATCGGGATAACTAGCTGTCATCCAGACAGACGTGTGACAACTAAACATCCAAAGGAGAACGTGCCGTTCAGCATTTCTGTAGCCTAACACATGAATTATGTGTTTGGCAACTTGAAAAACTTAACACTTGCAGCCGTTTTTGCACAGTTTGCTTATACAGTAATTAAATTAAGGCCAGTTGGTCTACTCAGGAAAAAGTGGAGAGGCTGAAATAACACATACAGCCACACAAGAAAGGTCTATGCACAAGGTACGGCTCAATTTAGCCCTCACGCAACCGCACTGGATTTCCAAGGCCAGTCTAGTCCAGCGCCCCTGCACCAGGCAGCATTAAGCTCCACGAAGCGAGCCTGATGCGATTTCCAGCTGGGCCTCCAAGCTGCAGCGTTCGGCAACGCCCAGGCTTACGCAGACCCAAAGTTGACCGCTAAGGTCTGTTGCAAGGGGCAAAAAATTGAATGCTACGGAGATCCCACCTACAGACAACCTGAGCTGATCAACCATGGATGCTGGAGAGATGCTCCGGGTCCTTAACGCTCGCATGAGGTTTGTGATTAGCTTTCTGATGGTCACCAGCAGGACACTATTAACAGGAGAGGCAAGGAGACGGCACTAACTCGGCTCGGAGCGCAGCGTCTCTCTGCTGTTTCCCACCTTGTTACACGGCCCTGAACACGTCACCCGCACCAACCCCCAGCCCCTGCCTCTCCTCTCCAGGGAACAGGCTCAGCCACTTCCCGCTGAACCGGGGCGAGCGCACAGCCTCCTGCAGAGCCCGCCCCGGAGGGACGGCGCGCACGCTCCCGCTCCGCAGCGGGGACGCGCCAGCTCCGGCCGAGCCCGAGCGGCCCAGCCCACCCCGGGCCTCTGCTGGGCACCAGGTCCGGACGAGACGAACGCACGAACTGATGCAGCTGTTCAAAATAAAGACACGCGGAAAGGAAAAGCTTCACAGCGTGTGCAAAAGGAAGCAAACCCTTCTGTACGCAGCAGCTCCCAGAGCGAGCCGTGCCAAGCCAGAAGACAGCCCTGCTTTGGGCAGCACTGCTGCCACCACTGCAAACCTCGAACCGACCACAGCAGGTGCCGTGAAGGCCGAAGGCCCAAACACACCCCAGTGAAACTGAAAGTACTGCCCAACAAGGCACTTCCCCAAAAATACTGCCCCAGAAGAGCTTCAGAAACTGTATAAAAAAAAGTTTTGGAAAAAAAAGGGGGGAAATTTAACACTTTTAAATAAAATACTCTGTTGTTCTCCAAAACAGAGGACTTAGTGAAGCCAATTCATTCTGCTTTTGGCAAAGCAGTGATTTCCAATGAAACACCTCTTTCCTCAAGAAACCTCCTCCTACGATCCCCACCGCCTGGCTACGGCGAACGCGGAAGCGCCCGGGTGCCGGGGCTGACGGTCATCGAGGCCAGCTGCGGGGAGCCGCCCCGGCGACGCCGGGAGGGGACCGCGGCACGAGGCGGCGCGCCGAGGGTGCCGCTGCCCCGGGCGTCCGGCCGCGCTCCAGCGCATCGCGGACCACCAGCACTGGTCGGCCCACGGTGCGAAGAAACAGCACCGCGAGTGCCGCCCAGCGCTTCGCAGGAGCTGTCCCGGGACACGTACCGAATTTAGACCGAACCGCTCCCCTGGGCTGGCACGGGGTGAGTCCGCCGGTCCGCCTCTCCACGCGGGCGGCATGGTGGGGGCGCCTGACGGGCTTCACCGGGCTGGCGAGGACGGTCCCGGCAGGAGCCGCGGTGGCTCTGGGAGCCCCCAGCGCTGGTGTGCGGCCGGGCACCGAAAGCACCGCAGGCAGCCGCCAGGCTGGCGGCGAGCACGGCACCTCGGGGCGGCCACAACCCTGCCGGCGCGACCCTCAGACGGCTGCCGAGTTTCCTAGCGCTGCGGCACAGGCGGAAGCTACAGCTGCCTGAAGTTACTGGACGTCTTAACTTAAGAAGACTTAACCACCCGCAAAACTCATGAGCTGTGTGGCATGCACCACGGGAAAAAGGGTCCAGACATCCGCAGATCGATAGCGGTGAAAACTGGTATGTCATTGCTCTTCCGCCGAGGGAAAAACGCAACAGTCTCCAAACCGTTCCTCTTACGTTGCCTGGTAATTAACGCTCCCTCAATTTCTTTGAAATTTTTCTTTTAAAGCTTAATTATATCTTTTTTTAAACTCAAAATCAAAGAACAATTGTTAAAAGATAAAGATGAGGCAAGCAGAACATTAGACTTGCATTTTTCTTAAATGTCCAAGACGGAGCAAACAGTACTCTTCTCTTTTCCTCTCTACTGCATATTAATCATAATGTAAGTAAAATTGTTAGTTTTGACCCCCCTTTTTTTTGCATGTGCACACACATGTGAATATGCCATCTGAATTTTATATTCCACAAAACAGTGAAATCTTTCTCCTAGATTTAGCTCAATTATTAGAAATTATGTTTAAAAATAAGTTTTATGTAAAGCAACAATAAATGCATTTCAAAAGAAAACTAAAGAAGTGCTAACTACATATGACATGGAAGAGTCAAGGAAGCTTCTCACATTAAAAAGAGACAAACATTATCCATCAATCACATGCAGCTGATACTTATTTAAATATATACTCTGCGAAGAACAAAAATTTTTGATTAAATCTGTAAGGCTAAATCACTTCACTGTCATCAACTCTTTGGGAAAGGACTTTTCTGCAAGCGTGCACAGGGCACTGGCTCCCACTGGGCCCCAGGTGACACAGAGAACGGGGAGCAGCAGCAGTAGCAGCACACAACTGCGGAAAGCATTCCCAGCCCTGGCATGCCGAGGAAACGCAGGAGAACGCCGAAGACCACAAAGACTGACCAACATTTCCATTACGCTCCATGATCCCAAACGAAAGATGACTGCGACCCAGCTGCCACATAAAAGCTCAGTTACAGGTTCTCTCTCTTTTCCTTGCTGGGCTATCGCACATGAAGGAAAAAGAGGAGTCCGAAGAACAGAGGGTTGGTGTGCAAGAGAGATCCCACGTGAAATCTGGCAGCGAGCAGGTGCTGAAACGTTAGAAGGCCACGCCATAAGCAGAGCTGTCAGGGGAGCTGGACGCGGCTCTCGGAGGCACGGCGGGAACACCCCGCGGCAGCGACGGACGCATCCGGCACGAGCAACGCGGAAAGCGACCAAGACCCAGCTGGCCCAAGCTGTGGAGGAGCCATCAAAACCCAGTGACGTTGCGAAAAAGGGAACAGAGCAGAAAACAGAAATAATTGACTGCGATAGGTAAGCCAAGGAAGATACAAGGAAAGAGCACTACAGAGAGCACGCTGCAGGGAAACGGAGCGCAAAGGCAGGGAGACGGGTGGACAGAAACGGAGGGAAACAAACCGTTCTGCCGGGCAGAGGCGAGGCTGTGAGGGCACATCAGAGGGCTTCGGCTCTGCCCTGGCTCCACCAGCACTCGGCTGGGCTTTCAGGGCAAGGTCACAGCAATTCAGTCCTTGGGCACTAACGTAAGGACTGCACGAAAAAAAGACAGAAATAAAGATAACGAACGGCTATTCTGCATGCTGTACCATCTGTCCTGCCTAAAATCACGGCTGTGCTCCTGGCAAATTCCCTGGGACCCCAACACCTCGGGTGCCCAGACTGCCGTGCAGAGAACGGCACGGCCGCACCAGCCCCACGCCGCGAGCTCCCGCGGGAGGAGGGCACAGGCAACCGTCGGAAAGACTACAACCAGTGCCCCCTGGACACCCAGGCCACTGACTCCGCGGGGACTTCTCACAACCAGCATGCTCTAGAAGTTCTGCGCGGGGCTGCCTGATTTTATTTTAGTTTTCCCCAGACTGGTGCTCACTAAATCCTCTCCACTTATTCATATCCGAGCATTATCTCTGTTGCTTACCTTGGGCAGGGGGCAGAAGGCTTCCTGGTGGCCTGGTACAGATCCAGAAGGCAGCCAGACTCAGGTCTTGCGTGTCTGCAACACCACGAGCTGCAGAGAGCGCCGAGTCAGCAGCTCTCCCCGGCCAGCAAAGGGGAGAAGCAAGAGCATAAGCCAGGGCAGGCTCCGCGCGAACGCCAGCCAAAGCGCTCCTGCTGCCCAGGTGCACAGCAGTAGCCGTTTACGTGTTTACGAATAAATAACGCCAACACCTTGCACAGATACCTCGCACAGCCCAGAGGAGGTACTTCCTTCCAAAGGGACTGACAGCCTGCCCCAACGCCTGGCCGAGACAGCTGAGCGCACCCGCACGCACCTCGCACCGCTGCGCGGCAAGGCGCTCTTCCGCGGCCACGGAGAAAACACGGGCGATAAAAACGACACAGCAGCTTCAGTCAAATGTGGATACAAACTGAACCTAAAACACGGCTTCTGGTATAAGCTGTTATGACATAAAATCTCGCCTTCTCTTATGGAAGAAGATTTCTAGAACTGAATGGGGATAAAGTCTATAGAAAATGAAGAGTGCTTTGTATGTATATGGCCATTGTTTATCACCATAAAACCTATAGAGCTTAATTGAGAAAGGTTTCTTTTCCGTATAATTTACTAATTTACAGAATTTAGCAGATGTAAATTAAAACAGAAAATTAATACTTTTAAGTAGCACAATGTATTTTTTTTTAAAAAAAAGATTCTCTCCCATGCTCAGTCAGACCTCTTATATTCTGTAGATTAAACTTTTAGAGATTAAAGTTTTTAATGCTATGTGAAAGAAACTATTTTACATTTTACATCATCTGTAGTCATGCAGACTTTGAGAGCTATTCAATTCCTACCAGCTTTATGTGTATTAAATTTTAGAAAATATTTCTGTAAAAGAAAGCAAAATTTTAAACTTGCCCACAGAATACCTATCTTCTAGAGTCTTGTTGCTTAATTAAAATGGAGCAAATTTTGACATTAAATCGCAGCAATTTTCACAATAGATTTTTTCCTTGCATTTAACTGGGTCAGCAGTATTTTAAACTGTATTAGCTACAGAATTTAGGCATAAATTTTAGATTTGTTTCCTACAAAAATTGGCCAACATACAGAAATGTTGAGCGCTGAGAATTCCTTGCAGTTCTGTTGAACTGACAATATATTAACTATACTACAAGGCTGTATCTTAAGCACAAACACCATCAGGATTTACAGCTGACCCCGAGCAGACAACACCGCCTTTGCCAGGCTGCCTGCGGATGCCGAGGAGCCCGGCCGGCGCTGGCAACCCCTGCGCATCCGGACGCTCGGGCTCTGCTCCGTCGGCGGCCGCACGCACGGCCGAGAGCGGCCAGCCGCGGCCCCCCGCTGCCCTCGCCTCCTGCCTGCCTCCATCCCGCCCTCTTCGCCCTCCGCCTCCCTGCCCGGGTTTGGACGGCGCGGGCTGTCCGGAGGCGCACGCTCCTGCTCCTTTCGCACCACCTCTCCTTCACCCGACGCAGGGTTCTCTACCCGACGCGGCGACAACCGGCTGCCGGGGCAGTTTGCCGCCAACGCCAGCCGGCGGCACGTGCTGCTCCGCTCGGGAGGCGGCGCTGCCGGGCCGGAGGGGACGCGCGGGGCTGCTCGAGGGACGCCCCGCGCGGCGCCCGGCCCCCTCCCAGCTGCCAGCCCTGCTCGGCGGGACACGCGGCAGCACGCTGCCGCTTGCACTGGGATTCTAACACGCGTTGCATAAACTTAGGGTAAAACTCAAGCTACTTCCAAATACTCAGGATGACTGGCTAAGCGGTAGGGCAAAGCAAGGCCACGAGCCGTTTACCTATGGTCACCCCCAATACACAAAAATAACTTGTTTATTCCTCCTCATGCATTACCCAGAGCTGCCTGCGATTAAAAGTAGCTTTGGCTGCTTGCTGCCCCGATGGTAGAGAAAGTATACATGACAGCGCAGACGCACATTTTGCAAGAATCAGGCAACTTCAGACTCGATCCGCGGATGTCCACCGCCAGATCGGTCCCAGGAGGCCAGGCCAGGGCCTTCCCAAGACTGGCCTGATGCCAGCAGCCCTGTGGCACTTGGGACAACTCCCCACACCCTAACACTGAGGCACCACTGCAGGGGACAGGAGCAAATGAAAAGAAATATAGGAGAATTCAGCACTTAAAGATGCTAAAATATAAGTGACCTCTAAAACATATCAGCTGGTCATCCCACCACAGGTCTGATTTCCATGGCCAGGTGAGCACTTGCTGCCTTTACAGAGAGCCACATTAAAGATAAAATAAATAATGTTATTACCTGCGGTTGGAAGTGTTCTTTACTCACGAACTGATCTATCAGAGCGAGCAATGACCTTCATTAACTACCAGCCTCAGCCAGATCTGTGCTGGTGACCTAAAAGTGAACAGTTCTCCACCCCATTCTCAGCCAGTTCCTCCATTCCTTCTCTTGAAATACATGTGATAGCTTCACTAAGAATGCCTTTAAGTGAACTGCTACTGCCAAAAAAGGGAAAGAAATATTTGTTCTCAGATGCTCTGGAGGAAAACATTTCTAAATCAAAATGAGCCCAAGATTTCCTACAGGGCAGAAACAATTCTTTCATATATTAAAACATTATTTATCAGCTTTCTGATAGTTCTTTGCTTTGGTCACCTATTACACACTTTTCAAATCACATTTTTTATCTTTACTTTCCAAGGGTACTTTGTTCTTTTCACCTCTAGATTTTATTAGCCCACTTCTGACAGCTGGTCCTCTACCAGTGACTCCAAGCTCAGGGTCTGCCCTATTTCCTTTACCCTTTCTATGTAACACCTACAGGCTAGGGACACATAGGCAGCTCCTGCCTCTTGCTTCAGCACCTTCAAACCCATGCTGCAAAGAGCTGACTGTCCATCAGACAAAGTGCTCTCATCACGGGCTAAGGGACCTCTGTGGTCTGCTGATGCTGGCCAGGATGGCACCAGCACCTGCCACGTCCCATGGGTGGCCGATGTGTGCCAGTCACCGCCAGCGCAGAAATGTCCTAACCATGGCCTTTGCTCTTGATGGTAATGCTGTTTTGGGAGAGAGCTGGAGAAAACTTGGGACAGTCATTTTAAGGACCCAAACAAAACGAAAATGAACCAAGAGAGAAACCCAGATACACTTCCGTGCAGCTTTGTCTTACCCAGCCAAGGAAAGCCCCAGTGCACAGTGCGTGGTTTAAGCGCTGTGCTTTAAGTAGTGACAGTTTCTCACCATTTTGCTGCATGCTGAAGCTCACCAGAAATTGCCTGATTAGGTGGCCTAGTTCAACAAGCCAGCTGACGATCGGTTTGTCCTGGCGTCTCTCGCACTCAGCAGCGAGGGAGTTAGATCATTGAATAGAACTTCAACAGACTGGTACCAAAAGTAAACTCTGGCCCTAACTGTGTGTCTGGTATGGATGAACCTTGGGTAAGATTCAGAATTTTCAGACTCAAATATCTTACATACACCTCAGAAAAATCCATTCTGAAGCTGCTTTTAGGGACCAGGTTAACTAATGATGAGATGAACTAACCTCTGATTCAGAAAGCTGCTTCTGAATTTTGCAACTGTAAATGGGATTCTCCTAAAAAGCTGACATTCAGTGTTATTTAAAAACCATAAAAAAGCCAGTACTGCAAAGACAGGAGAACAAATACATGGCACAGGTTTCTCTTAAGAACTTGGCAAGGATAACTAAAGTTCTGAACACGGAGTAAAAGCTGCTTTCTTACAGGAAACATGTCTACGCAAGAAATACCCAGAAAACAATTATAAAACTAAGTAATTTACACATAGAATGGTTCCACTGAAGACCACTTTACTAATGCATTCTGAATACATGAAGTAGTAAGAGTTTAAATTAAGAGCCAAAGTTCAACTTTCCTTTCAGGAGCCCGAAAGCCGTTTTTTCCTAGATGTTGTCTCACAATTTGCAGCAAGTTCATGTAACAACTAATTAGATCTCTTTGGGGTTGACTTCTCTTTATAAACACGGTTTTCATTGGCTCCTCGCTCAACAGAGTGAATAAGAAAGTCCACAACGTCTGCTCGTAATAAAGAGCAACTGGTGAAGGGCGTGTGGGAACACAAAGGAGACCGAGGAGGGAAACGGCAGAGGAAGCTGCTGGAAAGTAAATGTTGCTCAACATGAAAAGAATATCGGGGGAAAAACTGACAGAGTGGAATAACAGGAAGCTTAGTCATTTCTGGACAAAAAAAGACAAAGTGTGAGAGAGAGAAGTGGGAGGGGAGAGTGCAGCAGCGAGAGGCCGAACGCAGAGCGGGAAGTGCAAGGCCTGGGAGGCAGATAAGAGCTAAAGGGGCTGACGCAGAGGGGCTAAAAGAGGCCTTTGGGCGACACATGAAAGCAGCGCGCACAGTTTGCAGGATAAACAGAAGCAGAAGAGGAGGAAGCACGGTGCTGCGGGCTCGAGACCGGCTTGCGAAGGACAAGCTGCAGCCAGCAGCGGGGCACGCAGGGCCGTGCCCCGGGGCACCCGCCCCTGCTATCTCAGGATTATTTTAACCAGTAAGTCTGTACTAGTGCTAAGGAACAATAAAAGCCTCCTAAGCAAATAAACAACCTTCAGCCCCTGCAGGCTAACCACAGGCGTGAGTGTATTGCTGGAGGGTTCAGGCAGTGAATCACAGAGGTGGAGGGACCTCTCGTAAAGCGCTATTTCACAAACACATTTTGTGACCCCTTGCCACACGTTTCAGAAATACTGACCTCGCAGTGGTACAGCACGTCCATGGCGAAACAAAAAGAATGAGAAAAGGGCACCAAATCGCAACTTTTGGAAAGGAAACTGTGTATTCTCTCATTGGAAACATGCATGTTACGGAAACAACACATTTAGAATCTGTATAGGTGGGGCCAGTAAAGGAATTTAAAATGAAATAGTGGTAGGACAAAGAAGAGCGGGCGCCTCCCTCCGCAGCGGCACACTGTCGCAGTCCCCACGCCCGAGAGGAGCGGCGAGGCTCCCCAGTTTTCCTCACTTGAACTGCTTCGGAATAAAGGGAAATTTCACCCAATTTGTGGCTTGGCTTCACCACACGGTAACAAAACAGCACCGGAGACAAATGTGTGCTTTAAGGGTCCCTTTAGTGTGCCTTCAGAGCGATACTTGATCCCATCACCAACATGCTATGAAATGATTTGATAATAGTTAACTCCGAAAATGGAAAAGTTAACTAGAATAGAAGGTTTCAGCTTGTAACGTTAAAGAAATTCTTGTGAAAAACATCCTATTTTGCAGCAGGGAGCCTGGAAGTACGTTACTGATGCAGACAGCCGAGCAAGACAGCCCCGGCTGCGTGCACGGCTCGGGCGTGACTTCCTGCCCGAGCGCGCTCCGGGCCTCCTAATGCTGATTTTTCGGATCAATATTTTACACAGACAGAGCTGTGTGGCAGACGCGTGCACTAACTAATCAACTGCATCTAACAGGCGGTGCGGCAGTGAACACGCACGCTTTGCAGCCCTGCTAGCTTCTACACCAGAGGTCTGGCCTTGCTTACTTTCTGCCTAACACAGTGACAACAGAACAAGAGACCCACTCTTTTGGGGGTCACAGCATGCAAACACAAGTAATATCCACCTTTGCTGGACCAGGGCAGCATAAACATAATCAAGACTACAGGAAAATATCATCTGCTCTCACACATTATCCATCTCCTTTTTGTGGATCGCAAAGCCTCTTATAAACTTCATTTTTTAAAATGCAACTCCTTCCTCAATGGAGTAAACACAAAATTTGTACTTAAATGCATAGATTCACTCTGTTAGAACCACAAATCTAATAATTCCCGTAATTCAAAAGCTAGTATTTTAAATGCCAAAACTAAATTAATGCATGCGCTGCACGTGGGAGCGCGGAAGCAGAGCAGGGTGGAAGCCCGCCGCGTGGCCACGCTGTCAGTGATGAAGCGGTCTGTCCTGCGCCCTTTTCGGCCAGAAATCAGGTCTCTGCTCCCACTTGTTCCCGAGCAGGGCCAGGAGCTTGCTCCACCTGACAGGTGGGAGCAGCCGCGGTGCCGCCGCATTTCGAAGGGAGCACAAACAGAAGCGAGACAGCTGGAAGAGAAAAACTCTCTGTGGAGGAACGGGGCTTGGACAGGGGCTGGGTGCATCTGAATATCGAACTGTGTTGTTGCCCGAAGAGCTATTTACTTCAGAAATTGCATCGGTTACATTTTCTGCAGTGGTTCGCCAGGAAGCAAAGCCTGCAGTATGCGATAGAGGTAACACGGAGAAATACCCTTACAGGAAAACCTGTTTGTGTGAAGGATAACCTTGTTGCTCGAGTTGAAAAAAGCAGTAATTTTGTGATGCATACATTGTTCTCTTCAGAAAGGGCCTGGATAAAAAGAGGGTACGTTTAGAGAAGTGACCAGTATGAGTATTTGGTATCAAAGCCTTGACCGGCTGAACTCTGTCAGAGTTAAGGATCCGGGGAAAAGTGCTCGATGAAGCTATGAGGTACCTGACAATCATGGAAGTGGAGCAGAAGGTACACACTAATGGCAGATCCTGCTGTTCGGTATCTGCAAGATACTTTGAATGAATCAGGAGGTGAAAATTAACCTCTCACTGCTATTTTCCCTGAATTGTTCAACAAAGAAGATCGATGGATATGAATTATGTGGAACACATTTTTCTCAAGTTAAATAATCAAGAAATTTACCCACACACTGCTCTGTGGTCAGAACTCCCTTTAATTGTTTATTTTAACGTGGGCACTGACAATTGAATGTCCTGTCACAAAACCAAACTATGCGGGAAGAAGAAACTTGGTTTTAGAAGAAACTTGAGTTCTCAAGCTTTTTCAGCTCTTTGCTCGTTTCCTAAAGCTGCCAGCACTGATGCACCAGCATCTTGTACACAAGCAGCTGGAGGGGGGATACAAGGCCTCTCCAGGACCGCTGCCTCGGGCTGGACAGCACGCTAGCTCCATGGACCAGAGCTGGCATCTTCTGGGGATGATCCGCCCAGGCTGGACAACGAGTGAACAAGAAGTATACAGCTTAATACACCATAATTAACGTCCTGAGGATTTTTTCAACATAAGTAATATTGACGAGCAATACAATGTTTGAAACAGCTACAAGCACCATTATTTAGTGTTTTTCAAATAGCAGTTGAAAGTGTTGACCAGAGACTCAAAACTCCCCATAAACAAGAAAAAAAAACTTGAAGTGTTAGTAGATGAAAAACCTCTTTGATGCTTATAAAATAAGACATTATTTTTACTGTTTTGTGTTACTAATAACTTCCTCATCTCTTCATAGTGCAGTATGAAAGAAACTACAGTTAATAAATGGCTACTTCCCGGTGAACAGCAATATCAATACTTGTCCCCTCAGTGCAGCCAAGTCACTACTCCTGTGGAGCAGCACAGAGTACAGCCAGAGGAAGCTACAGAAACTGGATGCAAAGGTGCGAAGAAAGGGGAGCAGACAGGCTGCTGGAGGAAGCGGCATTTATACAAAGTTTAAGTTCATTAGAAGGCATTTTCCTAGCTCCATTACCTTTGCCTCATGCACTGAAAAAAGACAATTTTCCCTTTGCAGGTAGGAATCTGCAGCAGGCATGAGCCCCAGAACGTGGCCGTAACCTGAAGGCTCAAACTGCTCTCGCTCAAAGTGTTCCGCCACAGCGCTGGTGGGAAATCAGCAATTTTCCACGTGTGGGAGCCAACGGAGCTGACGACACACACAGTAACAGTCAGAATAATGACCAGCGCATCATGATCTCAGCCTAGGAGCAATTTTTCCCTACATTCAGCATGGGTGAGGCAAAATCAAGCACTGAGATGAGAGTACCAGCAGCTAGGGGCTGAGCTGGAGGCAGCGTGACAAGTATTGGCTCTTCAAGAACCTAAAACCTCTTTTAATATATTTCACATAGATCTATGCAAAAGGAAATAGCTCAGTTTTGAGAGCAAACGCAAATAAAAATCACCATCTAAATTTCCCCCCCCCCCCTTTTTTTTAATGCAACCGGATTGGCTCCAAAAGCAGTCAATCAGACAGGAACCGGAAAAGCAAATACGAACTTTCTGTGCTTCTGCTGCGTTGGTGGAAGAAAAGGAGGGAGGAGGAGAGATGGGTCTAGAAACCAAGGTGGAAAGAGGGAGGAGAGGGCTGGAGGATGACCCAGACCAGGAGCCACGCCAGCGCTGGCTATGGCCCGAGGACACAGCTTGCCCTCGTGCACCTCGCCGTCGCACACGTCCTGCGGCCACTGAACTTCATTAGGTAAAATAAGAAAGTTTCCAGTACTTCACTGCTCATCATGAAATATTTCTGCACAGGGATACAGGGTCCCTCTTCCACCACTTAATGCATCTCTCAATCACTAGAGCATTTAAAGCAATACAGCAACACTTCACCCACCGAAAATCTCTGCATCTCTTAGCTCCTGAGAGGAGCAAGAAATTTTTGAAGCAAAACTTAAGAAGCAGAAGCTGAACTTCACCATCTGTCAGGTGATCAGAACAAAACTTCAGTAGTCACTTCATAACACTAATTACTAGCCATTTTAATAGGACAGGATAAAAGAATTAAACAACTCTCCTAGGTATGGCTGATGCTGCACAACTGACCTTTTGCCTTGCTCCACAGACAACTATAAAACCCAGCAGTGCTTTCCAAAGCTTAAAAATAAAATATGGCTGTATTTTTAGCAACTGCTATTTTCTCAATTTGCCTGAGCATAAAGAAGAGTTTCTTTACTCACAAAAGACCTTTCCAACTACTGGAGTTATTCTGGAGGTCCTTTACCTATGAAACCAAAAGCAATAAATGAAACACAGCAGTCTGAAAAAAAAACTTGGAGAAGCCACCTGGCATCAACGGCTGCAATCGCAGCAATAATCGCTTGCGAGGGCAAGACCTAAAGAGAAACGGGACAAAGCTCCTGCAGCGTGACGACTTCTCGATGCACAGCCGGGTTATCTCCTGGCTCAGGGGCTACAGGCTGCATCGTGGCAACAGCAGCTCTCACCTCGCTGGATCCCAGCTATGGCCTCCTGCCTCAAGGGAAACCTCCACTTACATCTCCCGTTAACACGCCACCTTGCACACACCTGCAGGACCGAGCTCCCGGCAGCAAGGCCCTACACAGCATTTTGGAGACAAAGCGCTGGGCATTCCTGCTAAATACTATGCTGGTAGCAACACCTGAGGGCATCACTCATCCAGCTCGCACTGCAATTGCTCAAAGACGACAGTATTTGGTGTCAAAAGGTGCCACTGTCACACCTTTGTCACAGACTGAGGGCAATTTGCTCTAGTTTAAAGCAAAGTATGTGGGGAACAAAATTATGAAAACAGCACTTATCTTTTTAATATAAAGCAGAAATCACCAGTGTACTGCAAAAACGCTGTGGTAGCAGCAGTCCACATGGCACAGATCAAGGAAGAAAACCAACAAAACCAATGGCTTTATCAGAGTAATATAAAGAACATATATACATTGAAGGAGAAAAAAAATCCAAAAGGAAAGGAGCATCGCAGTTCCAGAGACCTTCTGGAATCAGTGGTGGGTAAAGCATAAAACTGAGAAAGTCATTTTGACAGTGCACTTTAATATACAATTTAATTTTTAAAAATTATGTGAAATAAAATAGATCAATGCCAAGCTCAGTTATTTTTCAATTAGTGCCATTACAAGGGAGAAGAACATTTAGAGAAATCTAAAATAAACTACCTTCAGGGTCTTTTTTCCCTTTTTCATTTGCTCTTAGTAAGTATATGAAACAGATTGCCAAGTAGAATGGAGCATACTCCTGCCTGGAAAACTAAAGACAGTCAGGATATTACCCTGATTTATCTGGAGCATACAGATAACAATAAAGTGCAATGGGTTCAATGCATGTGTTTCCTATCCATAATGCACTTATCAATTTTGTTCTATTTCAACACAATTATCTTTTGGTCAAGTAGATCTTATACACCAAATGGCTACACACCATGATATCAGTAAGCTGCTGTGGCAGTGATCTGCAACCTGACCTGAACACCTAGTGTCTCAGAAAGCAGGAAGATGATTTTCTCTCCAACCATGAGCTTTCAAAAATACATACACAGACTGCCCCTTTTCAAACACATTCCAGTCTGAGACCGAGCTTCTGCAAGTCAGCTTTCAAATGCAAGAGGTTAAGCATAACCATTAACTGAGACTGGTTTTAAAAGTCAGGGTGAAATATGAAACAGCTTGCATGCTTGACTGCTGGGTAAGAGCTCATTAACTCTTAGTTAGAACGAATGCAAAATAAGAAAATATTGGGCATAGATGTGAAATTTGGAAAAACTGCAAACCTCTAGTCCAGGTCAGATAAGCCTGTAAAAATGTGTCACTTATCTGAAAATGAATCTAAACGTTTGGATCTGGAAATCACAAGCAAATCCGGTCTGGGTGAGGGTTATCACAGTTTTGGCTCTTATACAGGTTGAAAACATTCCCCTAATGTTTCTCTATTATGGCACAAAATTCCTCATTCAGGGAACTAGGCTGAAACCGACACAGGACTGAAAACTTACAAGGAGAGAGCTTAAATATATATTATAGCAATATATTGATTTATGTTAGTTAACACCCTCCTCCCCGCCAGGCCTTATTTTGTCACCTCCCAGGGAGAAATACCTCCTGTCTTAGTGTTCTCCCTCAAAATCCCTAAATCCCTACCGGCCTCGATGGGCAGCGTTCAGCAAGCAGCACCGGGCCTTTTCCCCTGGGAAAGAGGAACGAGACCCCGAGGCAGACGGACACACAGCCCAGCCTCTCAAAGCTCGCAGCGCACACAGGCTGGAGTCTACTCAAAGGAGTTGCTCTCCCCCTAAAACAGAGTGCTGATTCTGAAGCAGAATGTCTGTGCTTTACAAACCCACTGATTCACGGTTTTTGGCAAAAAGTCGCTTTGACAAGACACCTGCTCACAGAGCAGCAGAGTTGCTGTCTGGGTTTCCACCCCAGGTTGGCCTCTAAGAGCGATGCTGCTCCCTGGAAATAGCCCAGCGCTATGGACTGTCCTCGTCCTCATCCCTGGGTGCAGCCGTTTCCTCACACTCGTGACATGATCGTAGGGCGCTGTGTAAGCGAGCTAGAGAGCAGGCGACAAGTGCAATTAACTCCTGACTCCAGCGGTGCAACCGAGAAGAAAGGCCAATAATGAGACTTTCAATGATAATTGCAAAGCTGTAGGTATGGAAATTACAGCCTATGCATCTTCATTTCCTCCCCTCCAGCATCAAACGACGCATGAGAAGTTGATAAGAGCTATCTGTCTGGAGATAACACTCTCAGGGCAGGAGGAGGACTAATGAGACATGATGGCAGTAATTGCACCCGCTCCTGACTGCAGGTTCACCTTGCCCCGAGGTTTCCCACCTGGGGCCCGGCTCACCTCCCGGCCCCGGGACTCGCGGGCAGCCGTGGCCGTCAGGACTGCTCCCGTCATCTGTCCCTGGCAAAAGGGAGGTGTCCTTCCGCCGCGGTGACCTGCTCCGGATGGTCCCAGCCCTTTTCGCAACACCTCCAAGCCACTTGCGCACACGCAGCCAGCGCAGGTTACTGCTCCCACCGTAACTGCTGGGGCTGTCCTGGAAGCCGCTCCGCAGAAGTCATCCTTGCTCAGAAAACCACCGGCAAGGCACAAGGCAGGACGCAGCTGCAGCTCGCAGCCGGGGGGGACCCCGAGGCGCCCGGCAGCACGTGGGCGCCCCGCAATCTGCCCGCTGCCGCCCGTGCGGAGCGGCCCGGGGAGCTGGTCCTTTCTGCCAGCACCCCAGGTCCCAGCGCGCTGCCCCGACGCCGCAGCTGCCCACTGCCGGGCTGTTTCACACGAACCTTTCCCTCCGGCTCTGCGCTGCGAGGAAGGGATTTGTGTCTCTTGGGAGAGCAGTTACCAAGCCTTAACAGTTGCATTTTTTCCTATCAGAAAACATTTTGTTATGTTTCAAACACTTCACTGAAAAAGTTTTATGTACAGATTTTTGCCAATATAGACTTTAAAATAGGTATTAAAAAAATAGTTAAAATAGAGTTAGTAAAATACAAAGAAGGTAGTAGATGACCTAAGCTTTACCACTGAAAATAGAGTCAGCAGGTGTCCAATCCTACTTGAGTCACTCAGCGTTTCCCTCTCGTTCTCAGTGGGAACCAACCTGTATCCTTACCCAAAAGTCCTGATTCTTTTCTAACATAATTGCAATACTTTCCTTGCCTTTATTCATTTTCTGGTGGGGAATTCTGGTTTCTGATTTGTTTGTTTGCATATTAATCTGATGCCAAAAAGAAAGCAAGTACAAAATATAATTTCTAAAAACTGAGTGACATAGGAAGCTATACATGACACATACGCATACCCAGGAAAAAAGCAATATACTATGACTAGTAAATCATAAAACAACCCACAAAACTAAGAAATTCAGCTTTAAGATTCAGATCTGGAGGCAGTAAAATGATCACTATTTCATTAATATACATCTTACTATCTACATTATGCAAATAAAGAACATAGATATTACAAATAACTGTCACACGTATGCGCTCACTCCCAAGTTCCGTAAGCCTGTGTACTGAAAACTAATTTATGAACGACAACATCTATCAATGTTTATATGCAAAATGCTTTCATCTAACTCCAAACCCATTAACGGAGTCTCAGAACAATTTTGATAACAGCTCTATTCAAATTTCATGACCCTTTCAAGTATATGTGAACTGCTGTTTGCCGGGATGTAAAGCAAACCCTGAGCTGGCATACGAATCGTAAGACGGCCGTGTTTTGTAAACAGGGCTAGGAGAAACCTAACGGCTTCATTTCCACAGTTTAAGGCTCAAGTTTAGTTTCCAGGTGACGCTGAAAGCCAAAGGCGGGAAGGGCAGCCCCGGGGAAGCCGGGAGCGAGGGTCCCGCCGCGCGCTGCCCCTCGCCCCGGCCCACGGGGCGCCTCCAGGGGCCCGACCCGGCCCCGGCGCATCCCACGGGCAGCGGCGGGGAGCTGAAGAGCTTGCACCGCCGCACCGCCTGCGGCTTCCGACCCGTCGCCCTGCCTTCAGCGAACAACTTGCATTTACCCTGCTTTATGCTTTTTCTATCATTAGGAGAATGAGTGTGTGTGTGTATTAAAATGCTGAGCTGAAAGCTGTATATCAAATAATTTTAAACTTACACTGCAGTCATTTTTTTTCAAAGTCTAATCACATAGGTATTTACAGATCTAAAAATACAAGATACATCTAAGCAACAAATATGTAACAAACACCACGTAAAAATATTTTGCATTGTTTTAGCCTTAAAGAAATCTTCAATTGTCTGAACCATTAAGAGGCAAGCTCTACTCCCCTTCAGGTTTTCAGTTTTTTTACTCAAGACAAATGTAAAAGGTTTGCAAGAAGGCAAAATTCAGCTCACTTCTCTCCACCTCAGTATTTAGATAGCTATCAATACACCAGTCTGAAAGCACACCAGTAACTCTTCACGCTTGCCACCACGTACAAAAGCCTGTCTTGCAAAGAGCAAGCAGGAATTGAGGAGAACTGGATTTTTTTGAGGAAGTTAAGAGGGCACCACATGTTACATGCTGCTAATGAACTGCCTGCAAAGGTCCAGCTGTGAAAGTCTCATGTTCTATTTTCCCTTCTCCTCCCCTTCTATCTGGTGACGTTTTCAAACTAAAGTCATTTTTCCTTCAGTATCTTTCAAACTGTGTAACAGCGTGTGATTTCCCTCCAAGTTCATGCCTTTAATCTTTTCTTTGCTTTCAGTGTCTCACTTCAATCTCTATTTCTTCTCCTTTTCTTCTCTTTCAATTAAAGACTTATCATCTCCTTAGTCTTTCTTCATTCTGTAAACTGAAAACCCGCTGTGGTCATCACCTCCTTTTCTCCTTCGCCTCCCTCAGGTGCTCTCACTTCCCTCTGGAAGTCTCCATTTCCACGCAGGTTTCCCTCGGCCGTTCGCTGCGCTCTGCGTGTCTGCACACGGCCTTTCCGTGAGATGGGATCTGGCGCCACGGCGAAGGAAGAGGCTGATGCCAGCGGGCCAAGGGACCAGCCCTCCCTCCCCGCGCCTGCTGGTTTTCTCGCAGTGCCGCGCCGGCGGTACGGCAACGCCCCGGCTTGCGTACGGTGGGCAAGAAAGCTGCCAAGCTCCAACCTTGCTGACTGCCTAGGTGAGAGGGCTGCACAGATCGCCAGGCACGGCGCAACGCCCAGCAGGGACGGACACGCCGCCCACAGCGAGCACCACCAGCGCTGCCCAGTGTCACCGATGTGAGCACCGCGCGGCGAGAAATGCAAAGCAGCTCCTGCGCCCTGCTGCGCGCAGACCGGCAACCGGCACTCCAAACCTGACTGCACACCGAGGCCTCCTGAGGACCAGGCACGGGTCTTGGCACTGCCAGCGCCGGAGGGCCCACACCGGTAACCCAGCACCTCCGACACGGCCCGCCTCGGGGCACGGGGGGGGTCGCGCCACCCCACCCCGCTCCCAAGGTGAGCCGAATCCCCACGCAGCTGCCGGGGCGACACGGTACGGAGCGACCGTGAGGACACAACCCCAGCAGCAGAGCTGACGCTGGAGAGAAGGGACCAGTCCTGGAGCCAACAAAACGCAACCTGCACCCAGCCTGCAGAGGTTTCGTAGCAGTGTCTGAACTGCAGCTTCACGTCTCACAGAAAAGCGATACACATTTCCCCTGCACCTTGCCTAAGGAAAGTGGAGAACACTGAAACTGCTCATTTCTACCAGACAGAACCATTTACGGTTTGACACAGTCGCAGCTTTCAGTCTGAGCTTTTTTTTTTTTTTTTTTTTTTTTTTATTTTTTTTTTTTGGCTAAGATGCAAAGTGGTGGAACTATATTTGCAAAGAGTTGGTAGCTGACGGGTTGCACCTTGCGCTTGTTTCAGGCCAATTCACTCAATTCCCCCAGTAACTCCTCCTTCCTGTCTTTCTGACTTCTCATCCAAAAATCAAATCTATTTATATGCTATCCACTTTTACTTACAATTAAAGTGTACTGAAAAAAGGGGGGAAATGGCATTAACAATGCTCTTTAGCTGGCTACAAGTAGATCATCTAAATAAAAACATTAGTACCAAAACATCTTTCTTATTCCAGTCTTGAAATAAATAAATAACTCTTTATGGAACTTATTGAAAAAACACGTTTTTAAACATATTAACAGAAAAAAAAAACCCTAAAGTAATTAGTTGAATTTCTAACATACTTAATAGAATGATATAAAAATAAATTCTGATCTTAAGCAATACTTTGAAAAGGAAAGAGTGCAGTAAGTAGTAAATTCAAAACCCTGCACACAGCTACTAAAATGCTATTCATCCTTCAAAGGAAAGCTGTACGTATTCTTAAAAAAAACCTGTTTATAACACATTTTATTCATCTAAACATTTGTGGCTGGCATTCTGTAAACATTCACATACTTGGAAAACACTTATACATATGTAACTCCAGAGAGTTAATTAAACACAGGCTTCCAGCTATTCTGTTGCACACATATATTCTGCTATTAGTATTTGCAGGAGCTGAGAATGTTAGTTTGGAGGTTATTTTCAAGAAGTCCTGCTTCATTTGCACAACGAAACCCACGACTTGACCTGGCATTACAGTAATAAACCTAAGTAATGACAGAAAATAAACAACTATGCCATCCAACACTTCTGATCAGGTCCTGAGAGTGGATAAATAACATGGTAATAGCTAAATGAATTTTAATTATAATTAATCATTTTATGATATGTCTGTTTCAGATCATTTTTGTTATGAGCTATTTGAGCTTGCACTCAAAGTTTGTTTTTTTCCCCCCTCTTTTCTTCTAAGCATAAAATCAAGCTATCCATAATTCAAGTAAGAGATGTGATATTAAAAAAAGGATATAACAGGAGCTAGAAAATCTGGTATTCTGAACCTTAGGTGGTGCAGCAGGCACATCTCTTTAGGATTAACTGTTTCTGTTGATATAAAGAAGCCATGCTGATTTATATCTGCAGTGGATAAAATTTTTTAAAAAGCACTTCAATTAAGGTTTTAAACCAGATGAGAAATAATTTCAAGTATGTTTTTTTTTCTACATTTTTAAATCACCATTTGGATGAATTATCCACATGATTCTAAACTTTTAAAAGTAAAATGAGAAACCCTACATACAACTCACACTTTGGAACATCCATCTCAGTAACTCAGCGCCACCATGGCCATTAAAAAAAGCCTAATTTACTCACAGCTACCTTAACCGACGTCTTCTGTGGTGCTGACCATAAGACAGGGTGGTGTCAGCCCTGACGAGAGGCGCCCGGAGAGGGAGAGTCCCCTGCCCCGGCTGCTACGAGCACCTCCAGCAGCTGAGCCGAGACTCACGCTGGAAACGAGGACTGCGAGATACTGTTCCACTAAGACTGAACTCAGAGAGCATGGGCCACAGATTACAGGATAACATGAGTCATTAGGAGATGCCTGAAGAAAGCAGAGTATATAAACCAGATTTTGACTGCGTGTACAACTTAAGCTTACTGCAGGCAAGTCCCAAGCTTTAGGAAAGCAATGTTCCAGTAAAGCTTTAAACACAGTAATCCAAGATCTAATAAACTGAACACAGATGCCAAAAAGCTGGTACTTCTGTACTCTTACAGTGGCATTCTTACCTTTGCCAATTAATTTATTTTAAGGATACAAGTAGCTGTACTGCAAAAGAAAAAGCCAGCTGCATTACGCTGTGCATGTGTTTAAATTTTGCTCTACATGTACTCACTGTGTCTTCCTCCCTCATACGTGTACTTAGATACTTCTGAAAAATTATTCAGGTTATATACATGACTAGTCTTATTCTCCATTTTTCTCTCACTCAATCAAAAGGAAAAACTGCTGATTAAAAAAAAAAAAAAAAAGGCTCATATGTGTTTCTCTCTGCATCCCTTCACTTTAACTCATTATGCTGCAGATTGGGTCCTTTCATTTTGTTAACGAATGGCCAGTTTAGTACACTTCATTCTACTGAGCTGCCATTTAAGTGTTTATAAAACCCGTTTGCTCAGCATGACTGAGGCCTGACGCCACCGCTCCTGAAAGCGATGCTGTACGAGCGTCCGCCCAAGGGGCGAGCTAAGCTGACGGCCCCACCAGGAGCCAGGCCCAGTCGGCGTCGATACCCATGACTTCGCGCCACGCCAGTCCTCGCTGGCCGTGTCGCACTGACTGCGCTTCACTCCTGGGCTCCCTTTTCATTTCAGTCCTCTAACACCACTTTTTTCTACATTTTGAAGAAGATTCTTACTTAGTGCATCTTTTTTTTTTTTTTTTTTTAATACCTAGCATATATTCCAATTGATTTGTAGCCGTTAGCCTTATTCAATACTTGCATGTAGAAAATTAAATTTGTCAATGACGTTATTACATTTTTATATGCTTACGTTTATTCTTTGTAAAAAGTTCAATAACCTTCCTTGCAAATTTATTTCCCTTCAGCAGATATACTGTTCTAAATATTCTGCTTTTGCAAAGTGGGGAGAACAGAAATGACACCTCTGTTCACTGCTCTATTTACATATTAATGAAATTAATATTAGCAATGTTTATTTGAACACAAAATGCATCTTGCAAACGCCTTCCTGAAAAAAAATGAATTTAAATACTTCCACTAACCTTTTTCAGCAATATTTTAAACTATCATCCAATCATGTATGAATACCATTTTTGACAATACCAGTAAAAAAGTGCAGATAATCTTACTTTCAGTGCAATGAAAAGCTGAAAGTTTTCCCTAACAGTCTGGAGACCATTTAACTATGTTTATAATCATTTTTTAAGAAGTTAGTTTCAGCTAAAACCACTGGGAACAACTGATCTAAAGATCTCTCCCCTTCACCTTGTTCAGTCCAGTCACATAAAAAGATTAAAATACTCTTTTAGAGCTGGTTACAGTGTGCTTACACTTTTGCTGCATATATATTTGATCAGGTGGTCCCCCCCAATACACACACATTCATTTTTGTGCAACAAATGCTCCACAAAACGAGAAGCGTCCCCGACCAGCAGCTCCCCCCCAGCGCCTCCAAGCCGCCCTTTGGGTTTGCTGGACTCTGCTCCGCTGACAAAAGCTCCCGGGCTGAGCGGACACGAGCGATTTTATGCCAACGTGGCCAAACGTCGAGACGGGGTGCTGCGGGCAGGCGGCTCGGCCAGCACCCTCGGCCTCCTGCTCTCACCTGCACCGCTTCCTCCAGATTTACAGCTCTCTCTTTGCACCTCAGAGCACCGGCTGGCAACCTTTAAATCACTTTCCCCCCTCCATGAAACAACTCCTCACACTCCACTAGTAAGGGGAATTCTGTATTCTGAGGTGCGTTACTTGAAATAAAGCATCCATCCATGTATGCCCGAGTGCCCCGTGCCAAGGAAGCCTCTTGCTCCGCTCCCTGCAACACTAAGACACTCAGTATTCAGTAAACAATAAGAATAAAATCCAAAGTAATAAATACAAAGAAATGATTCTCTTGCTTCCTTCAAGCAATGTCTAGTTTATATGTGAAATATTTAATCATTCAGCCTATCCAAACCAAGGCTTCTTCCTAACTGACTTACATTTCTGTGTAGTTATAATTCCTGCATAACTCTGAGCCTTCTCTTAACTCACTTCAGCGTAGGGAAAATTTTAAGAGAGTACTGGACAAGCAAAGGTACATTGATGTAAATGATCTTTTGAATGTGCACTAACACAAGAAAGCTGAATTACAGATGCAATTCATCCATCAAAAGGTGGTTCTAAACACTGATTGTACCGGTACTTAGGTAGAAAATTGAAAGTGATGAAAAAAGCCAAGAAGCTTTTCAAAGTTTAATTTGCCTTGTTTCTGTTTGTATAATCTGCTCTGAACTATTAACTGCTGATATGGTAATGGCTAAATTCTACTCTAAGAGCAGAACTAAGTGTACAATTTTTTGGTCCAAGTATTTGCCTCACCTATATCAGCTTACAGCGAGTCCCAAGGTCCCAGAACACGTTTGACACAAGACTATTTTCTCCTGCATGTTGATTTCAAATGACTAAAGTTAAGTGTGTGTACTCCTGTTCCTACATTAACAGACGAAGAAAAAACACGCACTTTTCTGGACAACTACTTGTACCTACAGCTAAAAATCAGTCAGACTGTGGCAAAAACCATTCATTGGCCAGCCACGGCGGGAGAGATCCCCCTGAGAAACCCGGCAGCGCCCCTTCGCCGCAGGGCGACGGCACGGGTGGTGCTCCAGAGCTCGCTCCGAATCCCACCACGGCAAAGACCTTCACTTCTACAGCGCTTGGCCAGGTCTGCGCTGAAAACACTGCTGTAAATTCATCGTGTAACTGTGCATGCTCGCTTCAACACTTTCACATACAGTTATTCCTTTGGGGTTTTTAGCATGTGTAAGGCATTTTCTAGTCAAATTCAGTAAAATTCACTCTGTGTCTTTTTGTAGTTTCAATCTAGTCGTTGTTTATCATTAGCTTTCAGTTATGATTTCAAAATTGAGGATATTTTTAAAAAGATGCAGCTCTACGGAAAAAGATACAAAAAGACACTGGAAAAGCTGGAAATCGAAGAGATACTAATATTGCAAAGGGCTAAAATGTCACAGAGCTGTCTATTCCCTTAAAGTCCTGCAGCCGGGATGCTTCCCCTTGACAACAACTCAGTCAACGATGAATGAGAAGACAGAAGAGATTTAGGAAGACTCTGTAACAGTGGCCTTATCCATCACTTCACAGGAGTAACCTACAGCTACACGGGGTTTGTACTGCTTGGCCTGCATTTTTTCAGCATGTCCTGAATTTGTTTTAGTAAGTCAAATGATCCTGTTCCACATGTGATTTGTACAGCCCGCAAACCTGCATTGGCTCTTGCATAGGACCTTCTGCTCTGGCCATAAACTGCATCTTGCATCCCAGGTTCAGCAGAGCATTTGCTACTCTCCTGCCGCACCCCTAAACATCTCCCCCAGCAGCTGCGGCCACACGAGACACAGTCACTTCGTAGCTCCCCGCAACACCCTTCCCAGGTCGGCTGTTTGCCGGCCTCCTGGGCACGCACAGAAATACATCCTTCCGTGCAGCCAGCCTGAACAAACCGTGTTCACCCTAATTTATTTGGTGCACATGCCTGATTAGGCACAACTTCAGTACTTTGCCATTCCTCTTCAAATTTAAGTGTCAATCTTACAATTATTTATGATGTGTTCATATTTAAGCTTGTAAATTAGGACTTAAATGAAACCATTGTGATAAAATGTAAATGGCCAGATTTCCTCAAAAATACAAAAACAAAAAAAACACTCCTTTCTTCAGATAGAAACTTACTTAAAAAAAAAAATTTATTCTCTGTACTATTTCCTGAGTTAGGAAGGATCCAAAGACAGCTGAAGTCAAAGAGAGCCCTTCCAGGAACTTCAAAGGACTTGAAGTGCTCTAGAGATGTGAAGGTTCGATCCAAAGCCATCACCCCAAACTGCCCACCCCTTTCCACACTCCTGTCAAAGCACCACCACTCTTCAGCACTCTGAGTGAACTCCAAAATTATCAGCATTTTCCCATCAGAGCAAGATGAGTACTTCTAGTGAGCCAGCACACTATTTCTGAGACGTGAGAGGCCTTCAGTATTTCCAGAGTCCAAGAGCAGGGAGTCAAAAGGTTTGAGGAGTAAAAAAGGCTGCTTAGCTTAACACTTTCACCAACTGGAAAGTTCACGCAGTGACTGTATTAGAAAAAAACGAAAGTGGTGAAAGTAGATCCCCTTTATCACGTCACTATAGCCGGTACATCCCAGAACGTCTCCAATTACCTTTTAATGAAGGACATTAGGCCTTGAGACGACACTAATAGCACATGGCTCCGTTTCCTCCGCAGCCAGGTCCCCGCTCAGCACACTGACACGCATCAGGGCAATTCCCCCTGGCTGCCAGGCACTTGCTGTAGAGCCGCCGGCAGAGAAATCCCCCGTTGCTCTGAGCTCAGAGGAGCTCAGGGGAGCTGCTGCCCTGCAGCCTGCCACTGCTGCGCCGTGTAAACAAAGTGCCCAGATCAACTAGCCCTCTTCAAAAGTCTGTCTTTATCAGGATGTTAACACTTTCCTCTGTGTGCTCAAAATCTTAGATTGGCTTTCAACTGCATCAACTGCTTTTTAATATCAGTTAGAAGATCAGACATTCTCTAATGGAGGGAGTATGCTATAAGCACTTCAATAAACACAAACAGGAGCCCCCAAAGTTTCCTTATTTGCACAAGCCAGTGTTTCACTATGTTACAATTCAATTTTTGCTTAAATGTTATTTCCCTAGACAAAATCTTTCTAGTGGCATTTTGCAGATCAAGGAAGATGACAGAATTCTGGATCAGAGTGAAAATATATCTTTTGTTAATTTATGCATGGCCTAATTTAAGTGCTACTGTTAAGCCGAGGCTCAAGAAATTAAAAGACGAATGTCTTTCAATCAAAGCTGAGGTCAGGCTGACAAACACTGCCCTGCCACGGCGCGTCACGAGGGCTGGTTCAGCTTCGGCAGCCGGGCCCCCGCGACGCCTGCCAAGAAGCACGCTGCCCGGCGCAGCCCTCGGAGCAGCGGCTGCGCAGCCTCCCACCGCTCGCGAGATCCCCATCTCATTTCCTCTAAGCAGCATGACACAGACAAAGCCCCAGGGGGAGAAAACGCACAACGAGATGATCCGTAGACAGAGCCACAGAACGGTTGAGGTTGGAAGGGGCCTCTGGAGATCACCTAGTCCAGGCACTACTACTCTGGCAGGGTCACCTAGAGCATGGTAGACAGGATTAAGTCCAGGTGGGTTTTGAATATCTGTAGAAAAGGAGACTCCACAACTTCTCTGGGCAACCTGTCCCAGTGCGCAGTCACTCTCTCAGGGAAGAGGTTTTTCCTCATATTCAGGTGGAACTTCCCATGTTTCAGTTTGTGCCCATTGCCTCTTGTCCTGCTGCTGGGCACCACTGAAAAGAGTCCAGCACCACCCCCTTGACACCCTCCCTTCAGGTATTTACACAGACTGATCAGATCCCCCCTCAGTCTGCTCTTCCCCAGGCTGAAGAGGCCCAGCTCTCGCAGCTGTTCCTCACAGGGCAGGTGCTCCAGCCCTCTGATCATCTTCATAAGCCCTATGCTGGACTCTCCCCAATAGCTCCAGGTCTCTCTGGTCCTGGGGAGCCCAGAACTGGACACAGTACTCGAGAGGAGGCCTCCCCGGGGCTGAGCAGAGGGGCAGGATCACCTCCCTCCACCTGCTGGCAACACTCTTCCCAATGCACCCCAGGAGACCATTGGCCTTCTTGGCCACAAGGGCACATTGCTGGCTCTTGGTCAACTTGTCATCCACCAGCACTCCCAGGTCCTTCTCTGCAGAGCTGCTCTCCAGAAGGTCAGTCCCCAACCTGTACTGGTGCCTAGGGCTATTCCTCTCTAGGTGCAGGACCCTGCACTTGCCCTTGCTGAACCTCAGCAGGTTCCTCTCTGCCCAGCTCTCCAATCTGTTGAGGTCCCTCTGAACGGCAGCACAGCCCTCTTGTGTGCTAAGGAGGCACTCCGTCCCTTCATCCAGATCATTGAGGAATAAGTCGAACAAGATAGGACGCAGTATTGACCCCCAGAGGACACCACTATCTACAGGCCTCCAGCTAGACTTCGCCACTGAGCACAACCTTCTGAGCTCTGCCTTTCAGCCAAAGCCAAGCAATTATGTTCCTGAAAATCACGTGTGGTCTTGGACTCTAGTCCTCAGAAGCAGAGAGCTGACCTGAAGCAACATGGAGCAGTCACACCTCTTTAAGAAGCTCTATTTACCATCTGATTTTATTTTCTCCTCCTTTTGTTCATTTTGAAAGTGACACAAAGCGGAGGAAACAATTAGGATACACAGGAATAAATTTTAATTGCTCTTCACTGAAGCCTTCTCTGCGACAAGATGACCACTGTTCATACCCTCCAAATGAGAGTACGGACTGCTGATATACGAGAATAACCAGGCAAAAATCTGATACTTAATAAGAGAATTTCTGTAACAGCAAAAGAAAAAGCAGAGCCCTTTTGTCTCTATTTACATAAATTAAAAGGAAAGCCCCAGGCTTCCTGTAGCTGCTTCAGGCACTTGCAATTCAGAAGGAAAAAACAATGGAACACAAAGGAATGCAAGAAAACAGAGCGAGGATTAAAAACGTGTATATTACTAATTATCCATAAAACAATACTGATGTTTTCTTGTAATGGGATGTTTGGAATCTGACAAAATTATTATGAGGATGTCAGACTAATTGCCTTGGTTTTGACCAGTGTTCTAGAGAAGAAACCTGATTCTCAAACTTCAGCCACTGCTCCTAAATCCTGAAGCTGAGACTTTGAAGAAACACAACATGACAGTATTTCCTAAGTGTTATCCAGTTGAGCTAATATCATTATATAGTCCCAACAAAGAAACATTAATGCTTCTATAAAGTCAAATTACAGATGTGATTCTCTGGTCTTGAATGTAATTTCTGCTTCCAGCAAATTTAAGAGCGTAGTTGGCAACAAGCCATCTGTATCTACAAAAAATAGAAAAACAGAGACCTGGGGTCATCCCAAAAAGACAGAGGCCTCAGAGATTGCTTCTAATCTCTCATTTGAGGATTTAGCACAAATGACTGGATATTTTTGCCACAAGTTTTTCTTATTTTATGCACCTTCAGGTTTTTTCTGCAAATAAAATTAGTTCAGAGTTTTGCTCCTGATCCCGTACCAATTCTGGTTTATTACATACAGGCTCTTAAAAATTGACAGTGCACGTGTTTCAAGGCAATGTTTTAATTTTTAAAAAACTTCTTCCTGTAGATATAGAGCCTGAGCTGTAACAGTAACTTTGTGAGCCATAACTCTCTTGTTTAGAATATCCAGTAAGATTTCAAAATGCCATTAATATTCCCACAGAAGAACGCCTGGTTTGTTTGTTTTTTTTAATGGACTATTTACCACTCAGTCAAACAACTGTACCATTTTCCCAATGTATTTGCCAATTCCCTTTTCTTCCTTTTTCTGGAGCTTAGCCTATTGGCAGACACATGGACTGAAAAGGGAAACAACTATCTAGCTACACCTGATATGGCAAATCGTATTTGACTTAGGAATTTGAAAGTTGTTTCTATTTTGTTGTTTTCCTTAGGGTTACTGCTTTCCAAGCTTCCTTGGCATTTCACATGTGTCTGTGCTCTGCAGGCTCACCCCTAAGCCGCACCTTGCTTCTACAGATAGAGCTGTGCTTTCGTCCTGCACTTTAGTGGTGTGGCACATCACAACGACAGGCAAGATTACTGAACAGGCATGTGCTAAATCATTTTAGAGCTATGTTTTGGGATTTCTTCTTCTGCCTTAATCCAATGAGAGACAGAGCCAACGATCTGCCATCCTCATATTATTAGGTGAAATAAATTTACTGTAATTTTCTTTTCTTTGTAGCAAAACAAATATGTAAGTGCCTTATTCTACATCCTTATTTAACTATAACATGGTGAGGAGTAACAGCCAAAAAATTATTTTTAATTTTTAAAGCAGAGACCAAGGAGCACAGACCAAATCTCCGAGAGGATGGAGAACCAAGATTCTCCTCATGTTAATCCAGAATAATGATGCATTTATATATTTTTAAGGTTTCTCAATAACAAGTGCAATGTCACCATTAAAGAGTTCAGGAGTTTCAATTAAAAAAATAAGTACTTCTGCAGCAGAAAATAAAATGTTAACATACTATGTATCTGCAGATCTTAGACACAAGGCACAAGAGTTTCAAACTCTGTCAGGATCACGTGAATATCCAAGACTTTTCATCTGCTGAACGCAAGGTTAGGAAAAACATTTTACACCTCATCAGAGCATACAATTTGAACATGAAGTAGCAGCCTTCACAGCAGGCATGAGCTTGAGAGAACAAAAATTCATCTGAAAGTGAGTGTTGTAGCAAACTTTACCTTCAGAGGGACAAACTGATTTAAGCCAAATCCACTGAAATCATTTGAAGTTTGGATTTACAAGAACAATTTGCGCCCAGTAGAAGTCAGGTTCCACTGACTACAATAGCGATGCTCCTGCCGACGGCAGTGCTGAGTGTCCCTGGGCAGCAGCTTTAGAAAACTCGCTCTGAAGCCAGATTCCTTTTCCCTACTTTCCTCTCAACGTTTAGATTTCAAAAAAACAGCTAGAAAAGACAGTGTGGCAGCCAAAGGATGTGGCACACATGCTGCCTGCAGGCTGCCCGGGTGTCCTCGGTGCATCTGCATCCTCCCACCAGATTTGCATTTTATATCCATCTCCCTGTTGTGAAGACATCTTTATCTCCATTTTCAGGCAACATCAAATGACTCATCTATCGGAACATCTTATGAAGTTAACGTAATTTTTAAAAAATGAATCCTACCTAGGTGAATTTCTCCAAGTTAAAAAAAAAAAAAAAGAAAAATGTTTTAAAAATATGTTTAAAATCTGTTACAAACCAGTTGCCTGATTTAGGAATTTAGGACTTCATTTTTGCTCTAGACAGTTTAATAGGCTTTTAGGCATCCACATTTTGGAAAAAAATCTGGTATTTAAACAATAAAGAGCCAGATTTAAAGCAGACTGAACCACTCAAGTACAGAATATGAATATACTACCTAATCATTTTTTTCTAAATTATTCTCCTAATATCTAAGGGCAAAATTATCCCACATTTATCTGTCTTGATTAATGTACTACCCTAAGGACAGTTGTGCAGATTTCATTAAGACTAATTATGAAGCAGGCTATTCAGAGGAATGATAAAATCTTCCTCTGATTGACATGGTGCTGACCTTCTCCTTGCATTAGCTCACTGATGGCACAGAAATATATGTCGGCCTTATTTTCCTCTACATTTCTAATTAACAACTAACAATTGCTATTTGTTACCAACTCACAATTAACAAGGACCTGCATATGCACATACATTAAATATTTCCTAACAAACTGTATGTTTCCAAAGATCAATACTGCAGTGCCACATTTCCACATATGATCCTTATAAATGGTGAAAATCATTATCTGCAAGTGATAACACAAAATTAATGAGAGTCTCAGGACTGGATGCTTTTTTTTGTTATTTTAAACTTACATATACAGTTATTGCCTCTATTTCTTTAAATGCATGTGTGTGTGTATTCATACACGTGTGTGTGTGTGCGTGTGTAATATATATAGTATTCTCACCCAAGCTAGAAGTTCCACTTCTGAACTCTGTTTTTCTTCTGCAGGCAGACAAGATGACTGGTACTGAACTGCCTCCCTGCACGCTGTTCTGTGCAAGACACCTGGGCCTGGGGCCAACGTCTGAAACAGCAGAGCTGAAGGGTGCTGCCATTTCATGGGGTCCCCTCAGAAAGTATTTGCTTTGCCTATTTACGTTCTAAATATAGCAGAGCACACAGGCCATTTCCATCTCATGAGCAAGTATTCTTATTAAGAGCTACAGCTCTCTAACACTAACAAACATCTTATTGGCATAAGTTAATATGCAATATTTTGCTAAGACACACTAATACTGATTTTTGGGTGCTTTGTGAGTGTAAGATTTATTAGCAGTTTGTTAAAAAAAAGAGAAAAAAAAGAAATATATATATATATATATATATATATAGTGACTAAATAGTCACTATACTATGTATATTACTCTGTCCTGTAGGCATTGTAAGAAGAGCTAGTTAGTTTAGTATTATATACATTTAAAAGGAATCAAAATTTTAAATACTATTTTTAAGGTGTACTGCTATTTTAGTAAAGAGCAAGCATATTATATCTACACTAAACTTTTGAAGTATTAACAATTTTTTTTCATCTGAAATCTTTCAATTTCTGTCTGGACTCTCTAAGATTAGTTTGTTTACAATCTGGCATAACACTTCCCTAAATGATGTTTTTTGCATAATATATGTGATATTGGAGAAAATGTAACAAAGTAACTACTGCATATTTAGCTCAGCACACCCACACAAATTTGTAAAAATCTTGAACACAAACAAAACTGAGTAAGTGCTTTTCTACTATTTGGACTGGACAGGGAATTCAGTGAAGAGATATGTGCCATTTTCTGTTTACTACAGGTACTTTCTTACATAATAAAAACAACCTAACTAAAACCCTCCACCAAAAAAAATCAAGTGTGCTCACACACATACTTTCCTGCCTACAGGACAACGGAGATAGGATATCTGCTTTAATGGGCAGCAATAATGCCCCAGGCTTTTACCTGGTGCTCTCCAGCCTGCAGAAAACCAGAATCCCTCCTGATCCCCGTGGGACCCTCCTGATCCCTGCGGGACCTTCCAGCACACAGCACATGGGCAAAACAGCTAAGTCAAAATCAAACCTTTTCAAGTTAACACAAGTAAATATATCTGCTAAGCAGCACATTTTTAAATAGCATATCTGGCCAGAATTCTGTCCCAGCTTACAACTCACTTAATCACACCAACTTTACATGGACAACAAGAAGAGTATTTTCCACAGAATATTTTGAAGCAATGCAATGATGCAGTAATATTACCTGGGGATACTATCCAGAGATCTTGCAGCTCTTTACAAAGGTGGTAATTATCACCTTCATTTAAAAGGAAGGAAACTGAAGAACTTGCTCAAGGCAATACAAGAGCTACTAGCACTGCTGGCAAGAGAAATGCTGTGCAAGCCCCTGTTCTGCATCTCCCACCCAAATCGTGATCCCAACTGCTCATCCGCTCTGCTGCCTTCTCCATTCTGTGCTGTATTTTTAAAGTATTTTAAATCATCATGAAAAGTCAGAAACCTCTGCTGATGACACTTGTTTATAGTGCTCTCAGATGGTGCTTCCCATGGTGAACAAGACTGCATTCAATTACTTTTGGTATCTTGTTTCAGCCTTTTTTGGTTGTATCATCCTTCCAAAAAAATAAGAGACGTTTGGGTGAAGCAGTAGGGTTGTGATGCTACGTGCAATCAAATGAGGGAAAGCAATTAAGTAGGAAATCAAACCACGAGGATACTACAAGATACTATTTTATCAGTAGATACATCATCATTCTTGCATCCTTTCACAAAAAGATGTTTTTAAAGCTCCAAAGCTAAACCCCAGTTTCAAATGCCTCAGCTGCAACGCAGTAACGCTACAACACAAGAGGCGCCACAGGCGTCCCCACCTCCAACGTCCCTGCAAAACGTGCAAGCGGGCTCGGGAGCACCCAAGCAGCAGCCAGCCCTCGCGAGGGAGGCAGCTTCCCGTCCCCAGCAACCTCCGTCGCGAGCCCAGGAAGCGCCGCCGCCGCCTGCCCGCGCGCCCCCTCCGCGCCGCAGCGGCACGCTCCGCGCGGCGCACACCACCACCACGACGGCCTGCGCTCCGCAGTGCTCCTTAGGAACTGCTCGCCAATTCCTCAGCAAACGGTCGTGCCTCCAAGTCAAAACTTTTCACAAAATCCAGCTGGGTTTCAGACTTCTTGTTTAGCTCTGAACACTTTCTTTAATGCCTAGAAACGTTCTGGTTTCACATTTGAAGACGAAAAACATTGTTCTTTGCTTTTTCCCTATGCATTGTAATTACAGTAATTTTAAAATAAAATACTGAAACAACACTGAAACAAAATATTTCAATTGCTCTAAGTTAAAACTCTTTGGGGTGGTGAGGCTAGTTACTTCAGACGTGAAAACATTTTAATGGTTGATCTTCTATCCTGACCTAAGACACGACAATATACATTTTTAAACTCAAAAATGTTGCAGGATTTATATAAAACCACTACAAGACCACTTCCTGCCTAGCTCTAGGCACGCTCATGAGCCAGTTGCTGGTGCAACCTGCAGCAGCTGGGTACAGCCACAGCACTTCCTCCTTGCCCACACAACGATGCTGGGCACGGCAAACTCCCCACGCTCGCGCTCTGCTCCCCTCCTGGGATTCAGGCCCAAGAAGAGCAAAATCACACTGCAGGAAAAGCAGACAGTCATATTTTTTTCTCTCAACTTTTGATCTTTATGACTCTACTGAATTAAGGTATTGTTTGTGGGATGGATATTTTACTTTTTGAGATGATTTAATTCATAAAAGTGAAGAGAAGGAGCTGACAATCCACATGTTTTACAACTGATCACTGAAGCTACAGCTATATTAAAATAACAGCCTCATATTTACCCTACCTAACTTGCACAGACCTCCTAAAAATCACAGTATGGCTGTTACCTCTCTGCTACACAGCTCTGCTTGCACGTCTAGAGCACCTTGCTTTCTGCTGAGCATTGTTCTTTCCTTACACAGATCTACTTGTGAAAGAGAGAGGATAACCACAGAAGTTCCAAACACAGACACATAAACACACTCTTCACAAACACCCAAATAATTTACGAAGGAAAACACTTAGCACTAAGATCCACTGTCTGCTGTCCAGAGATATCAACAAGCCACTTGTAGTTACAAGATGGAAACAAATCATCACAGAGCATGTGTTTTGAGCTAGTAAAAACAAAAGAACCTTTACAGTGACTTAGCTATTTCTAAGTGAAATGCTCTTCATTCTAGCTACACACACAGAAAAATTTGGAGTCAAAGAACTAGTAATTGCAGCCATACCAAATGATTCGAACTCTGCTAGGCTTATTTTACTCTTATTCCCTCTATTCTTTCCCTTCCCCCGAGGAAAACAACAAAACAACAATCATCAATAAAGATAATAATAATAAAAGCTCTCCTTGCTAGCAGATGGCAATTTCTCTCTTTTGGACTCCACGGTTTTTTTGGCTAGAACTCCTTCTTTCATTAACTGTATATCCTAGAAAATAATATAATATTTACTCACTTTCAATGAATCAAAGCAGGCGATTACGCGTCCATTTTCAACTTGGCAGCTTTTCGATGGATGTGCAAATTTACATTCCGTGTCTGGCCGGGAGCAAGTCCCTCTTTGGAACTCTCTACACACTTCCAGTGTGAGCCATTTTGTGTCCCGAATCGGTGTGACACTAACAGCCATGTTTAGATTTTACAGGTAGTTAAAATTTTCAGTAAAACAAACAAACAAAGAGCTGAACTGAGAAACTGGAAACGATGAAAATGTCACCTCCAGAAAGCTTTTTCCCCCACTCCCTATTTTAAAAGTACATGTAAAATTGTGTGGTCACAATATCAAGGAAAAGATTTGCCACTATAAGTTCACAGCATGAAACTGTTAATTGACAGAGGTTTTGTATTTCAAGAAACGCCAGAACTCTAAGTAAGATGAATGTTAAAAAGTGTGGCCTGGAACTAGCCTTGTGCTCTCAGTAACCCATTCTGAGTGCCAATTGGAGCCCAAAATGCAAGCATGAAAACGTGGCAGACCCTTTGACACAGAATTTCCAAGCTGCTTTCAGTAAAGTTGTCTGAAAGGTAATCTCCACACAGCTGAATTTGCAATTGGGTTTTGTGGTGCAATCGGTATTGATTAGTTTGGCATAGACAGATGCAGCAGTTTAGAGCAACAATCGAGAAATTTTTTTTTCCTCTCCTTGATTTTCTGGCAGAAGATATCTTACTTTCCCAGGAAACTTTTATTTTTATACTAAAGCAGCCTATGGCAATGCCTGATAGAGCTTTTCTCTTGATTATAAGTAGAAATGGGGGTGTCTGGGCTAGAGGTGGAGGGTGGATGTGCTGTCGTCGCAGTCTAGCTGGCAGCAAGCAAGGCAAAAAGCAGAGACTGCTCTAGAAGCGGTTCCAAGCAGCAGAGACGTCAGGAAAGGCACTTCTTAGTACCAACCTGTAGAAAAAACAGATACGTTAAAATTTACCGAGCAGCATTTCACCAGTGTCCCACAGCATTACCGCCTTGCCATGTGATCCTACAGCAATACACAGCATTACAGCCTGCCTGCTTCCCTTGCACAGCGTACTTACAGTGTAGCATATTGCAGCCAGCCATCGTAGATTTATTAAAAAAGGGGCCGTTTTCCCTTGTGAAGCAATGCATGATAGGGAGATAACCAATCACAGATAGTGTTGCAGCAATATTCTGGGCAGAAAGCCAATAGTGTGGGCTGTCTTATGAAAGGTCGCGCCTGTCAGACATTCATTACTATGCTATAAGCACAGAAAATGTCCATCAGATGTGACTTATTCCACTGCAAGAGGACGAGCATGTGGGTTTTGAATTTACCCAACATGCAGTGAGTGGATTAAACCATGTTAGTTTCCAAAGCGCTCTCCCTGGTGAATCCCTGCGGAAAAAGCGAGCTCGCACGGCTGAGGCTGGCTCTCCCGTGGCTCTGCCTCCCGCACCGCCGCCAGCACAGCCGCCTGCAGCCTCCGCGCCCAGCGTGCCGCCGGAAAGGGAAAAGGGGTGTTCGCAAATGGTACGTTCTCCTGACCTATCCAATTCACTTCCTTCTGAACCTGAAAGTCCTGCCTCCGCACAGAAGCGAGCTCGCTGCGCGCGGCCGGACTCTCCCACTCAGGCAGCCGACGCGCTGTCAAGGTAGCGCCGGCAGCCGCGCGGGAACAAAGCGCGCTTTATTCCCACCTTCCTCCAGCAGCAGCCAGCTCACGCGGGGAGCATCGGCGCTGCAGCCTCGCCGCGACAGCTGGCAAAACGCACGGGCGCCCCGGAGAGAGGGCGAATCCAGCACAAAACCGTGCTGAACCGTGCTGAACCGCCGAGCAGGCGGCGTCCTTCAGGCGGCACGAGGCGCTGCAAAGACACGGCTCCCCATCACACCAGCGGCTGGCCCGCGGCCCAGGTGGAGAGAGGTCTCTGCTTTCGCAGCCCCGCAAAGCGCACATGCCACGGCTGTTCACGGAAATGGCTACGTTTACAGGGGAGACACCACGACGTTTTCTCCCAGCAAACCTGATGGCTTTACAGCTGCTATTTGTACAGTCAAAACAACTGCAGCATGCCTTGCTGCTTGGCAGGGAGAACACGAGCTTCAATCCAGTTAAAAAAAAATGCATTAAGACTCTTTTGTTACTGCCTGATGTTAAGCAGCGTGGCACAATCTTTACAGTTTAAACAAAGCCTCTATTTCTTAGGTATGTTTATTTGTTTCTCTCAACAAAAAATAAACTTGACTATGAAATGCTATTTATTCAAATGAGCAACTGAGGCTCCTGGGTGAAATCTCTGACCACTGTAGACAACTGCTGAGTCAGATTAAAAATAAATTCATTAATGTAGTAATTTACTTGTGGGGTGCCATAAACTAATATTAATCTTCAATCATTTAAAACCTCAGAAAATAACACTACTGCCTATGTGCAGCTGCCAGTTTTCAGAGGACAATGTCATTAGTCAGCAGTTTGTTTTCTTCCATTAATACATTGCAGGTGAACCAAAATTCACATGATAAACAGCTTTTGTTTAAAAAAACCCTAAACATTTAAAGTTTAGAAATAAGAGAGTACGTATTTTCCCCTCGAAGGCCAAGGTGTGGTGGGCATCTCCTCTCAGAAAGTTTAAACGCGCAGCTCCGCAGCAGCAGTTTGGTGCCACTCGTGAGCAGGATGCAGTGACAAACAGGGACGGTCCCCGCCACGGGCACGGCCGGGTGCAGCGAGCGCCTCCCGGGGCAGGCCGGCGGCGAGGCCCCAGGCGCGGCGCGGCGCGCAGGCGGCTCCTCGGCCGCTGCGGCGCTGCTCCGGCCTTCGCATACTACTGTTTATTTTCCTTTCTCCGAAGCAGTGTCACTGATACTGTTATCAGAGGCACATCTTAGGAAGTGACGTTTGTCAGCGTGGATGTAAATCAATACACAAAGAAAAATCTACAACAGGTCATTTTCCAAGGATATTAAGTGATGATAACTACAAACTACCAAAGAAATCGAGCACACCTAATGCAGCTGATAAGATTATAACAGACACTGTGGCTTACCTGCTAACCATGCCATGCTTTGCACACCCAGCTAGGAAACGAGCAACGCAGGGCGCAGTCACTCGCGAGCACAAGCCAAATAGCTGGGTGTCTTCCCGATGAAGACAGCCAGCTATTCGCCTGCTTCAGCTGCCCGCAGCTGGGATTCACAAAGTTAAGAGTCCCCCCACTCAGCCGGGACAACTGACCAACCAATAGGGCACTCAGTGAGTGCTTGGGTCTTGGAAACTTGATCTGTAAGAAGTGCTCCAAAGAACAACACAGCGTGAGGGCCAAGCTTACGTTATCCAGTCCCGCAGTAACACCAGCAACAGACCGGAAAACTGGAACCTCAGATGGATCTGGACCTCATGAGATCGTCTAGCCCATCGCCGCCTCCTTGGGCTGCCCAGACTGCCCCATCTGCTAGCTTTTTCCCGAATGGCTCAAGGGAGGTGGAGGCCACAGCGTCCCTGCCCAGCCTAGTCCGGCACACAGTTGTCCAGCGCATCACAACGCTTTCTAAAACCAAAAATGAACCACCCAGTCGAGGCCTGTTACAGCTCATCCCTTATTGCACAGATAAGGGCAACAGATTTATTCCCTTCCTCCCCACCACCACCCTTGCACAGCACGAAACACCCTGCAAGTGCTGTTTCGTTAGGAACATTTATTCCTGCATTCCACAAAGCGGCAAACTACAAGATGCTCATGGCAGGATGATTCAGGTTAGGTGCGATCTCTGCTTCACAACGAAGCTGTGAACTGGCTCTCAGAGCGCATTTTCTCTTGTTCTTCAGTTTCATATACAATCCCTCCTAAGTACTGATTTTTCCAAATGCTGAGAGAGGAGGAAGAGCAGCAACTGATATATTTTATGTGCAAAAGCCAAAGGGAATTAAAAGGTATATTTTGAAAATAAGATATTTAATCTTACTTTTGTAACATGAGTAGTCATCCCCAACAAGGTAGCAAGATATGCAAGAATAAAAAGCAACAGCTTATATGAAAATACTTTATATGAAAAGAGAAGAAAATAGCTTTTTTTGTGCTCACAAATAAGGAAACAAGTAATATTTCTGCTGACATCCAGGAGACAGCGTTTTACTCCTAGCTTTGTAGTACGTTTTCTGTGTGGAGCTGGACTAATCCCTTACTTGCAATGAAATCACAATCCTGCTGAGGACAGTGACATCTCCGTAACTGAGCTAAACAGGGCTGAATTTCACTTGCTGCTTTTTGATGTCAAATACAAAAAGCAAAATATTACTCCAAGGAGCTGTGATGCTTCAGGTAGGTAATCTGAATGTCAAGAAATGCTAGTACACATATGTATTTTGCCTGCACAATTACTTGAAGAAAAATTGTTCTGTCAGAATTTGTTATATACCTAAAAACACAGCCCAAAATGTCAGCTTTTAAAATAAAATAGTTTTCTGGCAAAAATGAAGACTGACATAAGACAAGAAATGTATGCTGAATATCTCCACTAAAGAAGAGAAAGAAGAACATTACATAGACTTACAATTTTTGATCTGCATAATCTATTTGCCCATCACTATGAAATTCTCTTTTCTTCTATATTCCAAGTCAACAAAGGAATCTCAAATGAATCTGAACTACTAAAAGATGCCATGGATTAAAAAACAAAACAAAATACAAAAAACAGCAGGTACATGTGATATCTCTCTTGAGGATGTATCTGGTTAGCTAGGAAATACTGCAATAAATTCAGAGGGAAGAATGACACATGAGGGGACAGGGATAGATTTTTTAAAAAATTAATTAAAATTTGTTTGGGAGATGACAATCTCCACAGCCCGCCTATTAAGCCATTCGGTACTAAAGACTGTACTTAATACAGTTTTTAAAATTCACTTTTGAAATTTGAAAGTAATTCCTACTTGTCTTGGGACTGTTGCAACATTAGCTTTGCCCAAGAGCAACCTTTTACTCACTGATTATATGGAACGCAAAAGGATACAAAAATAAATACAAGTAACTAAAATGAGGTAAAGGTATACAAATTGAAAAGTACTAAAAGCAAATAAAAAAAGATTTCTGAGAAAATACAAAAGCAGACGTGGAGAAGAAATAACACTGAAAAATCATTTCTTAAGAGGGAAATAGGTATGAGTTAGCTGCCTACTGAACTGGGTCAATGAAAATGATTAAGAAACAACTTCACAAATCAACGAAAAGCCACCTGAAGATGCCTGAGAAAGTGAAACCTACACAGGGCCACATAGTTCAGGTTTGTATGCTTCCATTAGACATGTTCAATTTTTATTACTTCCTATTATTGCTATAAAGAAATGTTGTGTAACTAGCTTAATCATATGCTTTTTAAAAATTCTTCTCATTACAGTCCTGTATTCAGATACTTTATATTTACACAAGTGTCTTACTGTACTGAAAATGATTCCCAGAAAGCCGTTGTTTCTGCTCTTCCTGTAACTGGCCTTGCTGGACAGCCCCGTTTTCTCTATCTGAGTTCACATATGCCTCAGAAAAAAGGTGCATAAGTTGGACAAGCAAAAAAAGCACAAACAAAGGAGAATATGGCAGTGAAGCATGCTGTTTTATGCTCAAAGAAGTGGAAGCTGAAAAAGCCAGTCTCAGTGACACAGGAATTGTCAGCAACAGCAGATAATTACACAACATGAATCTGCCCTCATGACAATGACTCTAATGAGACAGGCAATGGAATAAAAATCAATATTCTGTTTATATTAACATTACAGTCTCAAAGTTTGAAATTGCCACATAGCTTTCTTTAAAATAAAGAAATATAAAAATGACTGCGTTGCAGTATTTGCAAAGTACCTCTGCCAAACAAAGTTTACCAATAACATATCTCACCATAAAATTTGGAAAAGACAGAGCAATTACTTCATAGCTCAGTCAAAGGATATAATTATAGTGTTGTCACAAAATTATGTAGAAACAATGGGCTAATTAACATGTTGGCCATATAACAGAGATGAATTGGTAAAAGAGAAATTTTCTTCAGTAAACTCAACTGCTGAAGAAACAAAATTTGTCTCGTACTCTCAATCTGCAGAGACTGCATTCACTCTGACTACATGGCAGCATGTAAAAGTAGGAAGACTCCTCTCAATTCTGTACATTTAGGGATATTAGGAAAAAGTAGAGTACAAAGGCAAGAAAGCATAACTGCCAGCTCTTAAGTGTGAATGCCTGATATTGTACAATTTTAAATATATTTCATAGTCCCCTACAACCCAGCAATTTCTGGTTTTGCTAAGCGCTGTTTAAGTCACAATCACATATTCACATTCTGAAACTACTAAGCAATTCCTATAACAAATTTGTTTAAGGAAAAAAATAAAACTTCCATTGTTTCTATGACCCAGATATTTTGCATTTTATACATGTGTATATATATATATATATATATATTTATATTTATATTTATTTTAGTAGTAGTAGTAGTATTTAAAAGGTTATTTCTGTACTGCTTTAGCTCTGACAGAGTTGCTTGGGAAGGCAATTCAACCTCCCACTGCCTTCAGTGGGCTTCCTAGGCAGATCCTGATTAGGCAGGTTTTCATCTTGAGTACATTTCACAGTTTGTGAAAACAGATTAACAGACATACTTAACTATGACATTGGAGCTGAATTTAATGCATCCAAGTGTACTTTGGATAAATACTGAGAAAGAGGCAACATGTCAAAGTATGTACCTCAAATGTGCTTGCATTACTGCACTATGCAGAAATAAGATATTCGTTGGAATCAGTTCTCCAAGGTTTAAGTTTCTAATCTAACTGTGACCTGATTCTTAAGAGCAGTATAATGGTCATTTTGGCACTGACACACAAATCCCACAGTCCAGCTCTTTCTTAATTTAGAGTAATGCTATTTTCAAGTCAGAAAGATACACTGCAAGTTTCATAAACACTTTTTTCCTTAAACAGTAGATAGTTATGAATTAACCACTTATTAATACAATTAAGGAGCTCCAAAATACAGTGGAAACAGGCCTGTTAAATTTCTCTTTTATAATCTACTTTACAATATTTGGGACTTCAGAAACATATGCAGAGTTCACACTAGCTGACAGCATTAGGCAGGCATGTATTTATAAACTAAAATAGGACAAGGTCAGTATCCCAAGATTAAGGAAATATACGTATTAGCTATTATTCTGCTCTTTTGACTGGTAAGAGAGCCAGAGACAAAATGACAGGAAGGACTACTCTTCATTTAATATATTTTGCTATTGATTCATGTATTACTAAGCATCACATAGCCATCTATAATATTAAACTTCCAAATATTTTTTCTAGTATTACAGACATACCTATAATTCCTTTATCATAACATTTATAGGATATATTTTACAAATAGGAAGTTTGGTATTATCTTGGCATAGTGGAATTTAAACTATAAGTGACATTTTCCCCAAAAGTTTAAAAAGAAGCTGCTTATACTCAGTAACTACAGCAGTTTAATGATCTACCTCAGAACTCTGAGAACTAATTCTTTTTCAGAGAACATAACTGAAATAACGAGAAACTCTCTCATTACAATCTTATGTGCTTGTTTTAATTAATATTAAAAAAATGGAGTTTCAATACAAAGATATTTAAGAAGCCATAACAAAAAACCATGCAGCCTTTCAAATAGTAAAAAGCTATTTATTAATCAGTCATACACATTAAAGACATCTCATTTGATTAACTACAAATTTACACAAGCCAAATGATTTATGAGATAAACAATAAGCCTGCATCATACAAAGATCAGTTTCCTACAGATCCAAGAAACTATTCTCAGACAACATGGGTGTACATGACCATGGTTGGACAAATACCTTTTTCCACAGATTACACACTCCAAGTGCACTTTCTTCTTCTGCCGTAAAGGTGCATGTTAAGTGTGCAATGTTTCCTGCCATAGCTGCTTTTGGATCCTACAAGTATTGGAGTAATTCTATAATAATCAGTAATTCTCCTGCTTGCTTAGATGGGACCAGGACCGAGTTCCCTTTTAATTATGAAGCCAAATTTTAATAAATTGTCCAGCAAATAATTACACATCACTGGAAAATACTCTCATATTGCCAGATTATTTGTAACTATATATGTGCACACACATGCACTTTTTTTTATAAATATATATACATATATATATATATATACACACACACACAAACACACACACAAAAAAACTATATATATATATATATACATACACACACACATATATATATTTATAAGAAATACAGTTATGTGGGGGGTTATTCGCATTATCCTTGACAACAACTATGGAAAAAAAAGCAATGCCCATGACTCAGCAAGGGACACAACTGCTTCCTTCTAACATCAAATTCAGCTGATACAGTTGGTTTCAAGGAGGAAAAGTGACCTGGAGGTGTTTTCACTTGGATGAAATGCAACTAACACCAAGAGCAGCTTTTTGTGGGTAAGATGCTTTAATAACTAATTTCTTTCAAGGGAACATATGTTGGCACCTTATTACTGGATAAGTCTCTAAATTAAATCTACATTTTACCTCTACAAATGTTCATATTTATTGCAATCAAATATACTGTTTTTCACTCCCCTTTCTAAAAGAGTTGCCATGTCCTTAGTTGCAAATAGCAGGTTTTTTTCGAACCCAGAAACAGATGGAGTTCAGTACTGGGTAAAATGATTCTCGAGTGGTCACTCTCATGATCACCTGATAGATTATAGCATATAAATAGTAAGTACTAACAGTATTATTAATTTATTACCAACAGCATTTGCTTCAGGCAACTAGCTTCTCCCCTTAGCTCTGCTAATACGCTCCAGTCCTGGCAATGTCCCCCCTGCTTGTGCCTGTCAGCACACTCTGGTTTTCAAAATTCTTGCCAGTTTGCATGATGGTGATTTGTCACGTGAATAACTGAGTTACGAGTATAGATGCAACCAAAAAATCCTTGTACACCTCAAATAAATTAGTGAGATCAAATGTGAACTTAATTACCAGAGAGGGAAGAAGCTATACACAACATCTACTCAAAACTGGTTTGTCATTTCACTTCCACTGTAGCTCATACCCTCCTTTCACACTTCCCATTAAACAAATGCATACTACTGCTTTCTCTTCAAGGAGTAAGGACTACATTAGCTCAGTCAGCAGGGCTTTCCAGGTAAGGAACAGAATACCTTCAAAAAAAAAAAAATAGCATATAGTATCTTACCACGTGTCTGCTGCATAAAATGTTCATGCTCCCAGCAAAACTAATCAGAAGTTCTAATTATATGGATTGCTTCATTTTGCATCTGACTTGAGGGCAAACAAAAAAAGGACGTGAATACACATAATGAGGAACATAGTGTAAAGAGTTCTGCTTTCAACAGCAACTTACATTCAAATTTCATTAGTCTAGTCGTTTTTATTCAGTAATAAGGAGCTGTAGCAATACTGTAACAGTCACATGCTTCTGTCAAACTATGAGAAATTTGCATGGAAATAGGCAAGAATTTGGTTGTTGATCTGGCACACACTGAATGTGACCTGCATTTAACTGAACAGACCTTGCAGACCAACTGCAAAGCTCTGCACACTTGCAAACATGGAGGTGTTTGGGCTGAACTTGTTAGTCAGTCAGCTCAGCTCGCGCGTGTCCTCCCCAGTCTGTGGCGTCCCCTCCCAGAGGCGCAGCGTGACCTATCCTCCTTGCAATATTCGGCCTAGTGCCCAGCGTACTCCTGCACTTCACCTTCCCAACCTCCAACGGCTGCTCCGAATAAAAACCAAAACGAATCTTAATATTGTGGTACTTACATTGTTCCTATGCTTATTTGAAACTACTACAGTCTTTAAAATTCACAACATTATCATGCTGGAAATGCCCAGAAGTAGGGAAACATTTCCAGTTTAGCACAAGGATATAGCTGTATGACTCCTATTAACATTAGCATGAACTACAAGGCAGTGATAGTGCTGGAAAGCTACTCCAGTATCTGTTGTAAGATACAAAGCTGGCTGCATTTTAGTTCAAAGCTTTGCTTCTCAAAGAATCTTTATTCCAAAATAGAGTATCTTCTACTTGAGAATACATTCTGACTTTATATTTAATATATATTTATCAAACATATCCTTCTACTGCATTAAAACTTTTATATGAAGGTTATCAGAAAACATAACAAATCTGAAATCTTTTCTTTGTATCATTTATGTAAGAATTGAAATCCTAGAGAATTTTTTTCTAACCTCTATGCTCTGTCACCATCTGAGGTATCTGAGACAGCTGCTGTGCATTCATACAAGAGCAAAAATCATTCCTGAGTAAGCAATAAAACTAGTTGGAGGAGTAAGCTACTAGAGTAGCTTAGGAGAAGTTTTCCTTGATTTAACAGAGATTATTACAATGTAGTATTCAATACTATAGAAACACTCATTGATGTGATTTACTTTGAATGTGTGAGCAATCTTATCAGCCTCCAGGGAAAACATATACATAAGTGTATTCAGACATCAAGTAAAAGCTCCACATTAGTCAACAGAAATAAAATGAATAATAAAAATTGTAAGACTATACTATATTTTAGGAAAGAAGCGACAATGTCTTTGAGACTATTTTTAATCAACAATTGCTATAACTTACTGTTTTGGTTGTTCATGGTGCATTACACGAGATTCATGTAACCAACAATAACCATGAAAAACAATTCACTAACCACCATGGTTCTGATTACCTTATCCTGCGCAGTCAGACAAAAAGAAATACCCAAGAATGATGTAGCGAATTATGAAGGGACTTCTAAGCTCCAGTAAGACTCTATTCTCATCATTAAAGATAACACAGAGCTGCAGTTAATCCCAAATAACCTCCAGTATCACTGGAACATGCACAAGGTTTAAGGCTCTCTTTCTTCCACAGCTACAGAGGGAAAGGAGACAGCAACACTACCCTCTTCGGCAACCGTGTAAACATTAACAATGCAGCAAGATTTCAGCTTGGCCATTCAGGCCTTCAATGATTTTTGTTCTCAGGTTATGGATCTGGCTGTAAAACTCACTATCTTGGTAACTTTCTATTTATAGCTGCTGTAAGGCTGTGCTAAACTATTTTTTGAGCACCCATCTTTCATGGAATAATCAAGAAATTTTTCTTAAACTGAACCAATGCAACCACAGGATTCCCCCCTTACATCCTTGCGCTCCTAATGGTCTTACTTTGTAAGAACTGTTGTACCACTCTTTTGGTTCCTTGCCCCTCAGACACACGTATTTGCTGATTCTTTCGTTCATTTGTTCTGATTAAGCTGGCCCATAGTAGCAGCATTGCCTCTTTTGTGGGCAAGAGTAAGTGAACTGTGTCCTTTTTGCTTGCTCTTTAGGCAGCCTTTTTTGCACTCAGTGGGTGCCAAAATCACAAAACGCACAACTGTCAATATCTTCTGTAAGAAGAACTCGCTCTCTGTGAATTCATGCAATGTATAAATTGGTCACTTTCCCTAAAGTGCCAGCTAGAACAGAATGAAAATACCAACCTTAACATATCAGAGGACCACACACAGGGACCACAGTTTTTAGAGAATTTCTTTCAAACGTGTAAAGGACTGATTATTCCCTTGTTACTAGAGTTACTTTAAATTATCACCATTTTTAAACTAGCCAAAAGAATAACTGTAAGAATGATGCCATATGAACCCCCAATACAAAAAAGCACTCAAACGCATTTACACCAGAGGTGCCACTCACATGCTTGGAGCTAAATCCGCAGGCACTGCAGCTTTGTGTCTATTTTCTTCCTAAGAGCAGCCGCCGAAGAGCAGGCGGGTGCTCGGTGGAGCGAGGTGCCCACGTGCACCAGGACCTCAGTCCGGCTGGCAGCCGAAGCAATCCTCAGCCTTCGAGGGCAGCGACAACCGCAGATTCTTACCGAATCTTACAAACTCTCCCGCAGCGTTTCAGTTCACGTTCTTCCTGTCTCCCTATGCTTTTAGAAAGGCCTGCCTATTACCCAAAACATTCGTTATCACTATCTGCCTCCACTATTTTTATCAACTTCTCCATAGCATTTCTCACCTGAAGATTATCCTCTACCCTCTACTGGAATTCTCCTAGGTACACTTCCTTTTCCTTTACGTACCGGTGCCAGAGACCAAGATTGAACCACACGATAAAGGAATCCTGGAAAAAGCTCAGAGGATTACCTTCTTCCTTATAGCCTCACTCTTATTTTTAAAAACTCACTTTAAAAATACTGAATGAAGTTAAAAATTTTGGCTCTTATACAAAATTTTTAAGAAGCATGGAATATTTGAGAACAGTTTTGGAAAAGATTTAACAAAAACAAAGCAAGTATGATACATACTGTGATGGGAGACTGAATACTTCAAAGTAACAGAAAATAAAAAACCCCAAAGCAGCAATTCTGCCAATATCATGCAGAAAATGAATGAAAAAAAAAATTCTTGTACTTTAGCTGCCACTATTAGCCGTATTAAACTAGAAGAAAGGAACAGAACTGCATCTATTTTTCAGAAAAAAAGCCCACAACATTAAAGATTCATTTACAGAATATATTTGCACATAAATATAGGGGCCCAATAAAATGCTGATAGTAGTAGGGACTACATTTTCCCAGGGAATTTCTTCAAAGCAGGCTGAAAAGCTGAGTCATAAAAGTAAGTGTCTGCACCCACAAAAGAACATTTTAAGGGTTACACATTAAAAAACTGAAAAGCACAGCATTATGTTATTAATATCACTGATTCACTACCTTTTATTTTTCACTGCTTATGAAAAGAGTCACAAAGTCATTTTAAGTTTTGCCTACATAGAAAGCACTGAAGGAGCTCTATATATAAATTATGTATCGAAAAGACCACTTAAAGCTAATTACACACAGTCAAGAATGCTGTTTAGTCTCCCACTGCACTGGAAGGAGCATTTTTCATTTGGATTTTTTTTCAGTTTCAGAGAGTTACAAAAAAAAACAGAATACTACAGTTTATTTCTTCTCATACATAAACCATGCTGTGTTTATCAGTACCTATGGCTGAGAGGACCTTTCTTCCATGGAAACTGAATGGCACAAGAAACACTGAAACAGCAAGTGTAAATCCAGACTGGAAGCACATATATCATTAGAGATCAGCAACGGGAAACAGGGTATGCATGCATTTTTTGATGCATACTCATACCGTCAGCTCAACAGCAGTAGGCCATTATACCCAAATTTGTGTAAGCCATAAGGCAAACAGTAGAATACCAACTGTCTTGTTTGCATGCATGCACACACAAATACAGGCATATGTATTTTTTATGGTGAATCCAGGCCTAATTACTGTTGCCTTCAGTTTGGCAGTCTCCTTGGAAAACTTGAAAGATCTGCTTGGTTCCTTGAGATCCCAAAGCTTTAAAAACTCTATGGTACCCATGGGAAAAAATGGAATTTAAAGGCTTTAGAAAACGCTGGTATATCTCAACCCAATTAATACAGCAAACTTCATTTTCTTCTACAGCAATTTACTTTCATTTAAAAGAAATGCATATCTCCTTGAAAACTGTGCGTAGGTGTACTGTAGCAAAGAATGTTATTGTAATGCTGAAAGCTAAAGTGATTTTAAAATTGTACTCCTGAATATGCTTTTCTAGGTCTAGATTTCCTTGTTCCAAAGTGATCCTTAACCCATTTCAGACATGAGCTTCAAAAAGGTACCCACAAATAAAAGAAATTTCAAGGAAGATTCATTTGGACCTTTTTTCCCCTTGCATTCTGATAAATGATAAATAAGACCCCTCAGCACAGGCAACTGCCTTCCAAAGTAACGATCCCGAGTTGAAGAGGGAGGTGGGGAAGGTGGCAGCCTCACGGGCTCCAGCCTTCACCACAACCGCAGCAACTCAGAAGAGCCGCAGGACATCCCTGTATCTGAAGAAATTTGGAGTTAAAAGAGCACTAAGACATAAGTGTGTAGAGCTCTGCAGAACTGAGCTTACAGCATCTGATTACTTTCCCTTTTTTAGAAGGAAAAATTCTCATTAACTTCACTGGAAGCAGAATCCAAAAATGGATTGGGTTCTTACTCACTTTAAAAAAGCCAGACAAACTTGCACTGAAGCCAGTAACAAAACACAAATATGCAGAGCTACTTAAGCCAGTGAAAGCTGGACCAGGGCTTCAAATCCAAGCTACAGTGACTTCCTGAGCTCAAGAACTGGCTTGGGTTAAAAACTGGACTGAGTACTGTGCTCTTTGCTAGTGTGAATCGCAATTTATATCACTTGGATTCTCACGCATATTTAAGCATAGGGATAATTCCACACTTGTATATTATGTAATGCAACAAGTATAATCTTTTTTATATATATATATATATATATATATATATATAAAATATATATATATACACACACACACTTACATAAAAGTACTGCACTTTCAATATATATGTACATGTTGAGAATAAGTTAACACACCATCAACTGAACTTCCCATAGGGGCTTTTTGCGACCTTAAAAATAGCCACAGAAGTCAGGAAATATTATTTAAAATGTTTTCAATATTTTATTTTTCCTTCTAAGAAATACCTGATCTAAGTTCAACCCGAACACATATTTTGCTTTGCCAGATGATCCGTGACTGTCTCAGGACTTCTTACATTGTTATCATCACTAAGCTTAAACAGGGCTGCTAAGTCTATTAATCTTCTGAAACACAAAGTCTGAAACCGTAGAAAACATCTTACTACAGATATATAAAATGTGGTATAGTGAGATAAGGGAAAAATTCAGTATGTGCTCTGTTAATATTTTTCTATATAATTGCAAGCAAAACTGATACACTTTTCCTAAGAACCAACTCTAAATGTAATGCTAATGGCAAGTACGTAATTGAAAAAAATCCTTTTACAAAAAAAAGCTTCTCACAATGGTAGACAGTAAGGTACATTTCTTACAGAAACATCTTGAATATACTTAGAAATTTAAATTGCCACCTGTAAATTCAAACAAAGAATTAAGAAAACAAGTCAAATATAGCAGGGGTAGCAATCAAGTACTACGTCAACTATCACTTTCTAAAATGTAAAATGACATGTAACACTGATTTTAATATCTCAAGTACTTATTTCTTTGTATTGTGCTGCAATTAGTTCTGATTCAGCTACCAATACATACAGCCTGCATATTTATGTCCCAAAATATACTTTATAGAAACAGTTTCTGACAAATTCGCCAAAATGTAAGGTCCTCGCAGGAACACACACAACTCTGCACTTTCTGAAACAACCTCATATTACTCCCACAAAGGCTCAAACTTGTTCTATGCCAAGACCTCTTTGAGCAGAGAAGCCCTTGCTGGTAGAGCAGGGAAGCAGGAGAGTACCATCCCCCATGAACCACACTCAACAACTGCCACTTACATATTTGGTTTATTAAAAAAAAAAAAAAAAAAAAAAAAAAAAAACACAGCTTTTTAGTATGTAATACTTGCAACCAATTTTGGTTCAATCAGTCCCAGCTTTCTTCATTTCTCTATAAAATCCATAGATTCAAACTTGCATTACCTCTAAGCATACTAAAACTATTTAGCATCTCAGTGACATAAGTATGGTTTTTAATCTTATAAATTGCTGCTGATATTTCTAAATCATATCAAATAGCAATCATCCCACTGAAAATTCAAACTGCAATTAGAAACTAAATGCTATTTTTTGTGCTTCAGATTTAATGAAAACTAACATTACATCTCTTGCAAACTATTATTTTTTTCTTTATAGAACATTAGCAAGAGTTTTCCAAGCTATCTAAAATAAAGTTATTTTGGAGGACAGTATTCTTTTATTGCAATGTAATGTATACACTTAATTTCCAACATGGAATATTTCACAAGGTAGCAGCAGACAGTACATAGACATTAAAAAAAAAATTAATTGATCCCAGAGGAAAAGCAATTCCCCTGATACATAGCTGGCTTTCATTTTGAAGTCAGCATATACCAAATCCTTACATGGTCATACAAACAGACCAAAGACTCACAAAATATACAGAGATAACCCGTGTACACTGATCAGCATCAGCTTGTGCAGTGGCCACCCCAGAGCAGCTGCTGCTGTTACTGCCTTCTTGCTTCTATGGAAGTTACGGAAGATATTTCAGATCACATCCATGGCAGAACAGACTCCAAACGTCACAGAGCATAGCAATAAAAAAGCACGCACATGTTTATTCTTCTGGTAAATAGTTATGGCCTAGTAGGAAGGAACTGTTGTTTACTTTGCTGCATTACTTAGGGAAACTAAGTTTACAATATATAATTGTTAATAAAAGCCACAGGCAACTGCTCTGGTCCCCAAGAAACACAAATAGTGAAGACCAAAAGCTTGTGCAGCCGGCCACAGAAAAACCACTCAGCCTCTGCCTGCCTCTCTGCCCCATGCACAGGATGGATACAAATTCACAGATCTGAACACAGCTGACTCTTGCTAGGGGAAAAAAAGATCAGAACCAAGGCCAGGTTTTAGGAAGCAGATTTCATACCTTACAGCTGTTATGTATATAAAACACACTAATAAAAAACCCTGGATTTACACATCTGAGTTTTGCTCACACATTAACAGATTTCTGAGCCCTGCCGCAGTACCTGTGCACATAGGGTTATTATTCCACTGCTTACAAGAGAAAGATGTTATAAAACCAGATCATTTTAGACAAGATCTGATCTTTGACGTTAGTGTCCTTTCTAGTTCATACTGCAAAACAGCCATAAAAATATACAAAATATATCCACAGTATAATTCTTCCTTGATAGGAGTAGTTGAAAGGATTTTCCAATAAATATTCAGACTTACAGTAGTTACCTTCAGTACGGAACTCCCTCACACATACACAGACACAAAACTGTGACAACAAAAGAGAATAAAATCTTTTTCGCAATTTTATCTTAATGAACTGATCTTTCCTAACAGCAAAATTCCTTTAGCTCTTTCTATAGCAGTTTCATTTAAAATGTACACAAGGCAATGGAAAACACATATACTAAGCCTCTAAAGGAAATGAGTATTTACTGCAATGTGTCTTTTACAATCCAATGAATGCAACTTTCTCAGTGTTAGCTCTGTTAGGAACTGTATACATAACAGTCATCCAACTATTCTGGTCATCAAGAGGTATTAAGGCTTATCCTAACTACAGGCATGGCTGTATAGTTACCAGCTCTGCATTAAATCTGAAGTAGAATAATTGAAAGGAATAAAAAAATAAAAATAGAGGAGAGAGTGTATGTTTTAATCTGAACTGGCTATGAGATCCTCATCTGTAATAAATGTTTAAGAACCTTTACTCTGACCGCATAGTCAACTCTGGACAATAAGATGAAAAATTATCTGTCTTTAGCAGTCTCTTGCTTCTGGGCTACTAAAATAATGCCCTGTAGAAGATAATTTTGATTGTTTGATGTTTGCTTCAAGAGTTTGATGTGACCTCATTTAATGTGCGTCACTATCTCCTACAGTCCAATTTTGTTCTCCTAGTTTCCAGTTTCCATAGGTTTTAAGTTCAGGGAAATCATGCTTGCACCTGAAGCACTGATGCAACTAAGAACAGGTTGCAGGATCTCATGTGTGTCATCACCTAACACCAGCATGCGTGCAGCGAACTACAATGGGGATTCTTTCAAAAAGCATCTTTCCTGCTTATGAAATTTTGGAAAGTAACATTTTCAGTGTTCACAAGACATTCAAACTGGAAAGCCCCAAATATCCTCCACTAAAAAAAAAAAAAAAAAAAAAATAAGTTTTAAAAGGAAGCAACAGAAGTACCTGTTCCTTTCAACTGCTTGCCAATATGTGAGGCTTGTGATGCAGCAGTCCAAAGCGTTACCTTATTCAATCCTAGGCCCCTCTTATAGCAAACAGAATAAACTGTAATCTCAGTAATTATTACTTAGCATATACCATTAAATGATGAATAAAATATGAAACTTAATGAAGTAAGAGTACTAGAACTCATGAGATGGAATAATGCAAAATAAAATTAATCTCTGTCCAAAATTGAAAATAAATATCTAAATTTTTTAAGGCTTGAAACAGCTTAGTTCACATTCATTTCCATTTAATTATATTGTTTAAAATTTCCACAGCACAACGAACTAGAAGCAAAAACAGTAGTTACAACAACAACAACAACAAAAAAAAAAAACGCAAAAAACACTAAACATTTTCGACCCAATTTCCAAATCTGACAATATAAGTACCTCCTGCTAATCTAAGACCTAACACCTCCCCATTGCCTCTGCTTGGCATGTAAAACTCCCTAAAAAGCAACCAGAGTTGTATGCCTGTAACTGACAGTGTAATGCAACACTGAACATTACCCATGCACTGGCACTGTAAAAGTGCCCGTTGTGCGACTGGCTATATGTAACGGTAAGGTGCTTCATGCAATTACACAATAGCCTACTAAATTCCTATTTGAATATTTTTCTTAGAATTGTATTTTCAAGAACTCCTAAGCCTCATCAGTATGAATCGTGTTGAAAGCCCACGTTTTCACATTGAACAACACTGCATTGACTGCAATGGTTCAATTAAAGAACATCTCTTTTGGTCCTACTTACCTACAGAGCAACCTTTGAATAAAACTACTGTGAATAATGATTACGATGACTTCTGAGAAATTTTATATTAAAATTTTCTACTTCTACTGATTAAATTGGTTAGTTGGTGCTGTATGCAATATTAACTTGTTAAATTAACAGATTCAAAAATCTAACATTTTCTATCACAAGGCTGGGGAACGTGGATAAATCCATGTAGGAGGATATGAACCATAGAAGGTGATCAGATACATGTGAACTACTTTTTTCCATGTTTGCAAAACAACTTTCAAACTCCAAAAGCACAAAGCCCTCACCTGTCCAGCACATGGCATAGCTGTGCTTCATAGTACTGAGAAATTGAGCAAAAAGGAGAATTGCGAGAGTAAATTAAAAAACAAACAAACAAAAACAACCACACCACTATGAAGGAAAGCTCTTGCCATTACACGGAAACACTAGCACAGTGAAGGGAATATATGGAAATGTAGCCTCCGTTGCAGCTGATGGAACATTTACAGGACAGCTCTTACATCGTTTTATGACTCAAGTGAATTACAAGTTACTCACATAATGCCCCAATTTTGCCCACTGACTCATCTGCCTCATAGTACAACTAAGCATTCTTAGACTCACCTCCCTTCCTGCCATTGAAAGCATATTTAATCTAATGATGGTGTTAACCAAATGAGATAATAAATAAAATATGTCACTTGGACGAAGAAATTTCTTGTCTAGGTATCTTCCCACAGTAGCCCAAGTAAATAATAATTGCAGATTTTTTTTTTTCCTTTTTAAGAAGTCATGTAAAATAGGCAGACTCCACAGTTACAACTAATTCACTGTACATACCATGAGAGACTACATCTTTTCTAAAATTTTCTCAAGTCTAGAGATAAAAATTGCTTTTTAATTAAATATATCTTACATTAAAACTAAGCATAAAGAAGAAATTTGGTTGCACAAGCCCCCTATCCTTTAAATCCAGGAAAGTCCAACTACGTTTTGTTCTCATTTACGCTAAATCTGTCACGAGTTGAAAAAAGCAGGGTAATTCAGGCTTCAAATGGCCAAAGCATGTGCTGCACAGAGCAGAGAGCTCCAGCTGATGTCTGGCCTGCACCAAGGCTCATGTCCCCTCCAAACAAGTCACGGGGCACTCCAGCAGCTCCCCGAGCCAACCTATGCTCTTTCCAAAAGAAGCGCAATTCTAGACATTTTTGGTTTTAGCACCACTATGTCCTGGCTTTGCAAACACTGGACTTGCAAGCTTGGTAACTGATTTCAACAAAACTCCGAATGCTTTCCAAGTGCACAGCCTCTTTCTCCTTTATCTGCAGAGAAATTGTCAAAATATCGCAGTACAGCAGCACATCTGGCCGTGGTCAGCACCAGCCAGTAGCACAAATGCCTTTGTGGCTGCGCTGCTACATCCTCCAAACTACACCGCTCCTGTCACCTCGAGAACAGGACAGAAGAGAAAGGGAATTCAACTGTCATTTTTTTTTTAAAGTACATACATTTCAAGAAATGCCCAACTACTTAGGCTCTTACCTTCAAACGTTCCCTGAAGTAATGAGTATCATTGGTAAATTATTCATTATGCAAATTATTTCCTTGTTGTCACTTTGGAACATGATGTAATTTCATTAGAACCTCTTTCCCCATAGTACTAAAGAGGATATAGTCCAGTTATTTATCATTTTATGTTTTATTATTCATTATTTTATATACTTCTCCCACGCCTATTACATCTTCACATTTCTCTATTAATTAAACAGACTTTTACTATCTTTACTTATTTCTTCGTCATCTGTGTCCTTCTGTTGGTGCTGTATGTTTTAGAGCATGTATTTTTCTAAAAGTAACATTCACATTTTATACATATGGCATTCCAACATTCTTCCATTTCATTACACAGACACCTTAACAAAGCAGTTTTTGTTTGTGGCAACTAGGTGAAAGCAAAGATCCGAATTTAAGAACTTTCTCCCCGAAGAGCTCTATTTCCACTACTTTCCCCATAACAGTTAATCTAGAAACTCCTGAAATGGGTAAGTAACACATGCAGCATTTATCACACAAACAGGATTTATCAAGACGAAGTTTTGCTCAATATTGTGATATTCACGCACCTAAACTTGTGAAGCCCTTTTGATGTCTTCTTTAAAAGCCTAACCTAAACGCTTGTGCCAGATGGAGGATCTGCATCTTCCCTGTACTCCTGATTTTCAAGACAACACAAACAGCACAGACTCGACCGGTAACCTGGGAATAAGCACAGGCTTTTACCACACAGAACTGTGGTGCTTTCACGCTGTTCTCATCTCAGACACCTTCTTGTTGATTACTTCATCTCTAATCCTGTATCTGTCCAATTTCTTTAGGGTTACCTCACGAGCCATCACAGGCGGTTTAGGTGTCCCCCCAATCTTAAAAACACTGAAAAATATCAAATCCTTTTTCTACTACTACTTCACGGACAACAGATGAGAAAACCGCTAACCGGCGGACGCTGAAGTCTCCGGCAAAGCCACCGCGGGGCCTGCAGACCCGTCAGCAGGACGGGGCGGGGAGCGCCAGGCACAGCGGGGAGGGGAAGCGGGAAAGCCCCCCAGCCCCGGCCGCCCGCCGGTAAACGTGCGTGTCTGCGCTGCCCTCCAGGCGCCGGCGTGAGGCGGCTGACACGAGCACCGCCCGCGCCGACCCACCGAGGCTTCCAGCGGGCCTGGCACGAGCGTCACCGGCGGAGCCGCGCGCGGGGCCCCTCGGCGCGCCCGGCCGCACAGGCCCCCGCAGCTCCGCGGGCCGCGCCGCTGCGGTGCCGGAGCCCCCGCGGCCGCTGGACCGGAGGCGGCAGCGCCGCCGCGCCGCGCCCCTCCCCGCCGCCGCCGCTTCCCTCAGGGGCGCCGCCCCGCGCGCTCCCTCGGCCCCGCGCGCTCCCTCAGCGCCCCGGCGGCCCCGCGCGCTCCCTCAGCGCCGCGCGCTCCCTCAGCGCCCCGGCGGCCCCGCGCGCTCCCTCAGCGCCGCGCGCTCCCTCGGCCCCGCGCGCTCCCTCGGCCCCGCGCGCTCCCTCAGCGCCCCGGCGGCCCCGCGCGCTCCCTCGGCGCCGCGCGCTCCCTCGGCGCCCCGGCGGCCCCGCGCGCTCCCTCGGCGCCGCGCGCTCCCTCGGCGCCCCGGCGGCCCCGCGCGCTCCCTTGGCGCCGCGCGCTCCCTCGGCGCCCCGGCGGCCCCGCGCGCTCCCTCGGCGCCGCGCGCTCCCTCGGCGCCCCGGCGGCCCTGCGCGCTCCCTCGGCCCCGCGCGCTCCCTCAGCGCCCCGGCGGCCCCGCGCGCTCCCTCGGCGCCGCGGCGGCCCCGCGCGCTCCCTCGGCCCCGCGCGCTCCCTCGGCCCCGCGCGCTCCCTCAGCGCCCCGGCGGCCCCGCGCGCTCCCTCGGCGCCGCGGCGGCCCCGCGCGCTCCCTCGGCCCCGCGCGCTCCCTCAGCGCCCCGGCGGCCCCGCGCGCTCCCTCAGCGCCGCGCGCTCCCTCGGCCCCGCGCGCTCCCTCGGCCCCGCGCGCTCCCTCGGCGCCCCGGCGGCCCCGCGCGCTCCCTCGGCCCCGCGCGCTCCCTCGGCCCCGCGCGCTCCCTCGGCGCCCCGGCGGCCCCGCGCGCTCCCTCAGCGCCGCGCGCTCCCTCAGCGCCCCGGCGGCCCCGCGCGCTCCCTCGGCCCCGCGCGCTCCCTCAGCGCCCCGGCGGCCCCGCGCGCTCCCTCGGCCCCGCGCGCTCCCTCAGCGCCGCGCGCTCCCTCGGCCCCGCGCGCTCCCTCGGCGCCCCGGCGGCCCCGCGCGCTCCCTCAGCGCCGCGCGCTCCCTCAGCGCCCCGGCGGCCCCGCGCGCTCCCTCGGCCCCGCGCGCTCCCCTGGGGGCACCGCCGCCGCCCCGCGCTCCGCGCGCCCCCCGGCGCGGCGCGGCCCCCGCTCACCTCTCACATGTTCTCAGGGGCGGGCGGGCGGGCGGCTGCGGCCCGGGCCCGGGCACGCTGGGGCTGGGCGCCGCGGGGCGCGCCGGGGCTCACGGGAGCATGGTGACAGCGCCGCCGGCGCGGGGCGGCGGCGGCAAGGCGGGGCGGGGCGGGGCGGGGCGGGGCGCGGAGCGAGCGGGGCGGCGGCGGCGGCGGCGGCAGAGCCACGGCCCGGGGCCAAGCCCCGCCCGCCCCGCGGCCGGCCACGCCCCCCGCAGCCGGCCACGCCCCCCGCAGCCGGCCACGCCCCCCGCAGCCGGCAGCGCCCCCCGCGGCCGCAACGCCCTCCGCGGCTCGCCACGCCCCTCCGCGGCTCGCCACGCCCCTCCGCGGCAGGCCACGCCCCCCGCGGCTCGCCACGCCCCTCCGCGGCCGGCCACGCCCCCCGCGGCTCGCCACGCCCCTCCGCGGCCGGCCACGCCCCCCCGCGGCTCGCCACGCCCCTCCGCGGCTCGCCACGCCCCTCCGCGGCTCGCCCCGCCCCCCCCGCGGGCACTAGGAGAAATCCGGCCCGAAAGACCCCCACGGGGATCACGGGCAAGCGCAAACGCGCGTGGGGGGAGGTGGCGGGAACGCTCTGCCCGAGGCTGCCCCTCGGCAGCGTCCGGGCTGCAGGCTCTGGGGCAGTTTGGAACTGCCGTCACTCCAAACGCCGTTCCCCGCCCGCCCCGAGCTGCGGCGCCCCAGCGGGAGCCGTGCTTGCCTGGCTCCGCGCCGGGGAAACGACGCTGCTTTTGTTCGGTTTTTCACCATTTCTTCTTCTTTGCAAAAAAAGAAGAAGTGTGCTGCAGACTTCTACTTTTTTGCGCGCTGGGCCACGGCTAGCGAAAGGCCCGGGCTGACTTCTGCCGGAGGGCAGGGGCGCCTGGCTGCGGGGCTGCGCCGCGGCCCCACCGCCCTGCTCGCAGCCGCGGCAGCCCCGGCGAGGGGCTCCGGCCCGAGGGGCTCCGGCCCGCGCGGCCAGGACCGGCCCCGGCTGGCCAGCATGGGCAGCGAGGGGAGGCGAGCGTGCCCCGGGCTGCCGTGCCATGCCGCGCTGTGCCGTGCTGCATCGTGCCGCCCTGTGCCATGCCGACGTGCACCCACGCAGGGCGCCATGCGGCAGCCCCGGGGCGCTCCGAGCCCTTTTGCCGTCCCCCGCCGCCCCTTTTCCCCGCGGTGTCAGCCCTCGGGGCCGCGCCGTCCCTCCCGCCCCGAGCCTGGCGGCGTGCCGCTCGCGCTCCCGGCGCGCCTCCGCGCCGGCCCTTCCGCGGAGGAGCCCCGGCCTTCCTCAGCTCTGCTTTTCGGGGCTCTACGCAGCACTCGACTGCTGTAATAAAGCCGGAGGCAGGTTTCTTGGGCCTGCTCCTGACGCCGAGGCGAGCGCGAGCCGAGAGCGCGCGGCCCCGCGTGCCGGCTCGGGGGACGGCCCGCTCGGCCATTCCCTTTCGAGGCGTCCCGCTGCGGGCAGCAGCCGCCGCGGAGGCTGAGCGCGCTGCGGGGCACGCGCGCCCGCTCTCCAAAACCTGCGTTCCGCCGCGCCGTTCCCCCCCGGCTTTTAACCTCAATTTCCGCTTCCGTCCGTGGGGAGCGGGGCTGCGGCGGGGGCCGGCCGGAGGGCTGCACGCTGTGCCGTGCCGCGCCGTGCCATGCCGTGCCGTGCCGCGCCGTGCCGTGCCGTGCCGTGCCATGCCGTGCCACACCGCGGGGAGACGCTCGCCCTGGCCCCGGCCCCGTCCCGCCGGGGAGCCAAGGGGCTAGCGCCCTTCAGCGGCAGCGGCGCGGGCCCCCCGGCCCCGGCGCTCTCCCCTCAAAGCGCCGCCGGCAGAAGGCCGCGGACGGCGTCCGCCGGCCCCGCGCGCGCAGGCCGCCCGCGGCTCCTCACGTCCCCGACGCTGCTCTTGCAACCGAGACGCTGCAGGACCGAGGCTCTGCGCTCCGCGCTGATGCCTGTAACGCGCCGGCCGAGCCTTTCCTGACCTACCTCCGAGCAGCAGGACGCGCCGGGCAGCGGCCCCGCTGCGCGAGCGGCGCGCGGCTCGGGGATGGCGCGATCCGGCACGCCGCGCTCGCCTGCTCTGCCACACGGCCCGGCACGGCACACTCCGCCGCCCACCCGCCCGCGGAGGGTTTTTTCCTGGTTTCTTCTCCTTTTTTGCACCAGCAGGACGGTGGCCTCGCTGGAGGGAAGCGGTGCTCAGGAAACCCTGCAGGCCCGGGAGCGGGTGAGACGGTGCTCGCAGGAGCACCCGGGGTAACCTCGGCAACGCCCTGCGGTTTGCATATACATTTTCATAAAGAACCAAAAATTACTTCTGGCTACTAAAACAAGAGAGATGCGAGGGGAGGTGCCAGTGCCTGCAGAGGCTCCCTCCTGCCGGACGCGGAAGCGCGCTCTAAAGCCCGCCGGCTAAAACCTTGCAGCTGGGAGCTGCTCGCCCGCGGCCGGTGCGCTCACCCCGGTGCAGCACGCTCGCCCTGGTGCAGCACGCTCGCCCCTGCACGGCGCGGTGCACTCACCCCGGTGCAGCACGCTCGCCCCGGTGCAGCACGCTCACCCCTGCACAGCGCGGTGCACTCACCCCGGTGCAGCACGCTCGCCCCGGTGCAGCACGCTCACCCCTGCACAGCGCGGTGCACTCACCCCAGTGCAGCACGCTCGCCCCGGTGCAGCACGCTCGCCCCTGCACAGCGCGGTGCACTCACCCCAGTGCAGCACGCTCGCCCTGGTGCAGCATGCTCGCCCCTGCACGGCGCGGTGCACTCACCCCGGTGCAGCACGCTCGCCCCTGCACGGCGCGGTGCACTCACACCGGTGCAGCACGCTCGCCCCGGTGCAGCACGCTCGCCCCTGCACGGCGCGGTGCACTCACACCGGTGCAGCACGCTCGCCCCGGTGCAGCACGCTCGCCCCTGCACGGCGCGGTGCACTCACCCCAGTGCAGCACGCTCGCCCCGGTGCAGCACGCTCGCCCCTGCACGGCGCGGTGCACTCACCCCAGTGCAGCACACTCACCCCGGTGCAGCACGCTCGCCCCTGCACGGCGCGGTGCACTCACCCCAGCGCAGCACGCTCACCCCAGTGCAGCACGCTCGCCCCTGCACGGCGCGGTGCACTCACCCCAGCGCAGCACGCTCACCCCAGTGCAGCACGCTCACCCCAGTGCAGCACGCTCACCCCTGCACAGCGTGGTGCACTCACCCCAGTGCAGCACGCTAGCCTCCCTGGGCCCCAGCACAGCGCACTCACCCGGCGTGGCACGCTCACCCGGCACAGTGCACTCACCTCCCCAGGCCCCGGCGCGGCACGCTCACCCGGCGCGGCACGCTCGCCTCCCCAGGCCCCAGCCGCCGCTTCCTTCCTCCCGAGCGCCGGCTGCCCGCGCCGATAAAGGCTGCGGAGCGCAGCAGCCGCTATCTGCGCCCGCCTCGCGGCCGCCGCCGGCTGCGGAGCTCACAGCGTGGCGCGCTTTGCCGACAAGATATATTTAAACCCGGGTCCGTCGCCTCTGCTACGGCCGCCGTCGCCTTCGGGCTCCCCGCGGAGGCGATGCGATGCCCCGGAAGCGCCCGCGCAGCGGGAACCCCGCAAGCGGCCCGGCCTTCGCGGGCGGGGGGAGCGCCCGCGCCGCACCCCGAGCTCCTCGGGGGCCCCCGGGCACCCCGGCACCACACTCGCCCGCCAGCCCTTCGGCACGCGGGCACCGGAGCTCCGCACGCCTCGGGGACGGACGGCGCGGAAAAGACCTACGCCTTCAGACCTTCCTTCGCTCGGGAGGTCACTGCGTGGGCGGTCGCGCCCCAGACGCGCGCTGGGAACGCAGCCCCTGCTTCCCCGCGGCAGCAGGCGGCCGAGGAGCCGCTGCGGGGAGGTGCTGCGGCCAGCAGGATCGCTCGCGGTGGGCCAGCCTTCCTCCGCTCCTCTGCCAGCCTCTCCCTCCCCATCTTCAGACCGTCAAGTCACTCATTCGGAGGCACAGAGGCTCGCCGTGCAGCCTCACGGGACGGCGCGTGGAGGCAGCGCGGTAGCTGCAGTCCCCTTGCCAGGCAGCTTCCCCTCGCTGCGCAGCTTCGCGGCACCTCGGCCAGCGCTGCGGCTCTGCGGGGCCCGTCGTGCTGGTGGCGGGGCGCGCGGCGCCGAGCCTCCGCGGGTCGCGCCTGCCTCCGCGGGGGAGCGACGCCGCGGCATCTGCTGCGTTTCTGGCAGCCCCGAGGGAGCCGGCCTGCGGGAACCCAGCGCCCAGCCGGGGAAGGCGACGCGGCTCCCGGAGCTGCTCCCCCGGGACGCGCGAAGCCGCGATGAGAGCCGCGCTCGGACGCGCAGGTCGAGACGCGGTGCCGCGGCCCGGAGCGCTCGCCCGCGAGCTCCCAACGCGCCGGCTGCGGCCGGGGCCACGCTTAACCCGCACGGGTTAAATCCTCTTTAACGTGCTACGGGGGAACACCCAGAAAACACCCGGGAAAGCATCTGAGCGAGCGCGCAGCGCCGGGCGGGAAGGAGGCGGCCCGAGGCGCGGGCTCCGCAGCGGAGCGCGCTCCGGGGCCGCGGCCCCCGGCCGAGCGGAGGGGACCGGGACCGGGACCGGGACCGGGACCAGGACCAGGACCGGGGCCGGGACCCTCCGCCGTTCCTCGGGCGGCTCCCGGGCGCGCCGCAGCATCGCCGCACGGCCCGCTGCGCAGCCGTGCACGCGCTTACGCTCCGCAGACGACCGAAACGGTTCGTTAATTACTAATTAACGATCAACGTGTAGGCACATTTTTACTCAGATCTTTGTTTCTTTGCTGGGTTTCTTTTTCTGTTAAAATCAAGCTGAAGTGTCATCAACAGCAGACTGCTCAGAGAGATTCATGGGAACAGGTCAGATTACAACACCGCCTGCTCGGCTGTGTTAAAATTATCATCGTTATCACCTCTAAGACTTGGCCAGAGCCTGGGTCCTTCGGCTGCTGTTAAATACTGAGTTCCTACAGAAGGGCTTTCTTCTCCTTTGAGGTAAATCATCCTTGGAGGGAATTCTCCCGAAGGAGGACAGCCTAAAACCAAGCAGAAACGTCACTATCTGGCTTTTGCATTCATACTGAAACAAAATCTTTGTTGCCTGGCCGCCCATCAACGCTGTCGACGCGTTCCTCAGCTGAAGTCACCGGCCTCTGTTTGCGCCTTGTTGCTGTGGCGATAACTGCATCGCAACCACAGGAACACGGTGCCCGAGAGCAGAACAACACGCAGCGCAGAACTGGCAACAGCACTTCTTTTCCACGCAAACGTCGGTAGCAGTTAATAACCCTGCGGAGAAGGAACCATCAGAGACCCTCGACGTTTCACCCCCTGCGCGCTGCGCGCCGGAGGCAGGCGGCCGGCTGGGTGCACGCAGCAGCAGCGCAGCGACGCGCTGCCCGACGCTGCGCCGAGCCCGCCATCGCCCGCTCGAGGGCTTTGCTGTGCCTGTTGGTTTTTCCAGCCTGAAAACCCGCCCACGTCAAGGTGGGCCATTCAGAAGTCAGGGGATAAGGCTCTGGAGATCGGCTTGCAGGAGATGAGCCGCGTGCGCAAAGCCTCAGCGAGAGCAGCGCCGGCTGGCGCGGGTTCCGCCAGCCCGGAGGAGAGGCGGGAGGGCAAACAGCGCCGCGTCCGGGAGCTTCGGCTCTTTCAGCCTAACGTCGCTGCCTCTGCGGCGAGGACTGTCCGGGAGAGCTGCGGAGATCAGCCAAGAGGACGCTGTCACCACGCGTTACAGGTCCTGCTCGTGGCAGCCGACCACTGCTGCACTCGGGGCGTCATTTCCCGAAGAGCGCCCTGGTGTTCGATGCCGGAGAAACGCGGCTTGGCGACGCACGTTTAAACCCAAGAGGCTGGACCTGCTCGGCGGAGCCGGCACGCCAGACCGCTCCCGAGAGCCCCCCGCAGCGAGCGGCGGCCCGTGCGCGGAGCGGAGCGGCCGCTCCTGCAAAACCGGGCCAGGAACGCCCACCGCCGCGCCGCGTCGCCGTGCCCCTGGCGCCGCGCGGTGACGGCTCCGTCCCGACATTGCCCGAGGTTAGAAATACAAGTCTGCCTTGCTCGGTGAAAAGGTCCACGCGCTGGTGCTGTCTCCGCCATCCTAACCGCACAATATTTGCAATATTCTTGCTAACACCCTTTGAAAAACAAATTTCATTCCAGTTTTATACGTGTTACTGTTTGCTAACTGCAGTGCAATAATTTGCATTTTCATTTCTGCCTTTATCATTTCCCAGCATTGGCAGAAGGGTTAAGCACTTCTAAATTAACATTTCCACCACCCCGGAGCCCCCCTCCATCTCACGATGCTCCTGCGCCTGTGCTTTGTGGCCACAGTAAAGCCCAGATAGATCTTTTGCCAGAGGGAAAAAGAACTTCAGAGCGCACCGAGGGCCCGCGTGCAAACGCGGCGCCCGGATCTGCGCGGTGCGAGCTGCAGCAGAGACGAGAGACAGGGCCGCGATCAGAAACATTTTGTATTGCAAAGGAAAAACCAAAAGATTCCTTTTTCCCCCATACGTCCCAGGGTGTCTATCAGCCCCCACGGCTGCAGGCACCGTCACGAGAGTGGAAAGCCGACCTCGGGTGAACAGCAGCGGGGCTGCTGGTCCCGGCAGGGAGGATGGATGGACGGACGGACAGACTGGTGGGCGGGTGGCGGTGCACCGGCAGCCCCGGTGTGGGCAGGACGTCCCCTGCGCCCCGCAGCCGCGTCCGGCTCTGCTCCGGGGGAAGGACGACGATGACGACCAACAGCAGAAAGAAAAGGGAAGTTCACAAACTAAGCTGAAGCTACGCGCTCCTCGGCTCGTCTAGGAACCTCTCGCCGCTGGTCCTGCCCGGGCCGCTCCTCCACCTGCTGCCGCCGCGCCGGGCGGCACCGGTCCGCCGCTTCTGAAGGACTTTGGACTTGATTTCCTTTTTTTTCTTTTCTTTTTTTAATCAATGTATCCAGAGATAAAATAATATATAGCTTAAATAGTGACTTAGTATCTTTTGGGCACGTGAATCTTGGGCCAGCCAGCGCTCTGGAGAACAGACTAAACGGCCTCCAAGGAGGCAGCGCTCCCAGTCTGTTCACGCTCGAGACTGCTTCACTCCTGGCACCAATGCCAGCGTGAGCACGGCCTTTAAAACAGGTGAGCCCGCCGTGCAGCAACGCACTTCGTCCTTGAGAGCCCGGGAGACTTTCTTTATTTCTCCCTCTAAGCGGAGGGGTCTGCGCGTCTGGAAGCAGAAGCGGCCTCGGTTCCTCGCCGGAGCCGCGCGCGGAGCCCCGCGAGCGCTGAGCGGCCGCGCGCAGACCCCGTCCGCGTCCCGAGCAGAGCGAGACCGAAGCACCGTACGGAGCCGTCGCGGCGCCGCCGCTGTCTGACGTTGCTTTCAGATTCCCGCCGCACCGGAGCGGCCGAGGTACCGGACCCACCCCCGGGTGCACCGTGGCCCTCCAGCCCTCTCCCCCCGCTCCCCCCGGCTCCCCGCTAGCTGCTCCTCTCGGCTCCCGAGGCTTTAACTGTAGACCGGCTCCGTCAGCGCGCAGCCGCCGGCCGGGTTATCGCCGCAGCTCCGCCAGTGCCGGACTCGTCGCCGGCTCCATTCGCACGAGAACCAAAGGCGGATGCTAACACAGAGCCAGGGACAGGTAGGGATGAAAAAACCCACCCCCGCTGGCTAAAAGGAGGCACTTGCCCTCGCTTTTTCATACGTTTCCCGGAGCTCGGGGCGGTCCGAGGCGCGCGGGTCCCGGGGGCCGTCCCCGTCCCGTCAATCCTCCTGCGCTCCGATACGCCGCGGCACGAGGCTTTCTGCGCTTTTCAGGCTTAGTTCAGGCAGCAGCAGTGCGGTTTAGATAGCGAGCGTAGTGAGATCCCAGCTTCCACCTGTCCCGCGCTCTGGCAAACAGTCCACGCGATCCCTCTCCTTCCCGGCTTTGCACCTCCATCCTCCTCCTTTACAGCGGTATCGCATTCCTGCTCGGCTCCCCTCAGCCGAGCGAAACAGCAACTCCTGGAAACATTCCTCGCCTCTCTAAATGCTCCTCAGGCCTCTAAACCCTACCTGGTGGCGGAGGTGCTCCCGGCCCCGAATCGCGTTTGCGACGCCGACAGCCCCACGCCGGTGCTCGCACAGCGGCGCGGCAGGCGACGGCTTCCCCCGGGCAGGACCTCGCGTGCGGCGCGGGAGCCACCAGGACCACCTCCGCCTCCTTGGCTGCTACGCGGCATTTCGGACTGACACCTAACCCGCTGCGCACCCTTAGATTGCTTCTTCCCAGGACCTCCCTCCACAGAGTGCTTGTGTTAACAGTCAACCAGCAATAGGTACAGCAGAGGTTTTCCAGCTTGCTGCCCAGTCTGTACATGTTATGACCTGGAGGAGGGGATGGAGTGCCTCCTCAGCAAGTTTGCTGATGGTACCAAGCTGGGAGGACTGGCTGAGAGACCTGAGGGCTGTGCTGCCATTCAGAGAGACCTGGCCAGGCTGGAGGGCTGGGCAGAGAGGAACCTCATGAGGTTCAACAAGGGCAAGTGCAGAGTCCTGCACCTAGAGAGGAATAGCCCTAGGCACCAGGACAGGTTGGGGACTGACCTTCTGGAGAGCAGCTCTGCAGAGAAGGACCTGGGAGTGCTGGTGGATGACAAGTTGACCACGAGCCAGCAATGTGCCCTTGTGGCCGGGAAGGCCAATGGTCTCCTGGGGTGCATTGGGAAGAGTGTTGCCAGCAGGTGGAGGGAGGTGATCCTGCCCCTCTCCTCAGCCCTGGGGAGGCCTCATCTCGAGTCCTGTGTCCAGTTCTGGGCTCCCCAGTCCAAGAGAGACATGGAGCTACTGGGGAGAGTCCAGCACAGGGCTGCGAAGATGGTCAGAGGGCTGGAGCACCTGCCCTATGGGGAACGGCTGCGAGAGCTGGGCCTGTTCAGCCTGGGGAAGAGCAGACTGAGGGGGGATCTGATCAGTGTGTACCAGTACCTGAAGGGAGGGTGTCAAGGGGACGGGGCCAAACTCTTTTCAGTTGTCCCGTGAGACAGGACAAGAGGCAATGGGCAGAAATTGAAGCACAGGAAGCTCCGCCTGACCATGAGGGGGAATTTCTTCCCTGCGAGAGTGACGGAGCACTGGACCAGGTTGCCCAGAGAGGTCGTGGAGTCTCCTTCTCTGGAAATATTCAAACCCACCTGGACACGATCCTGTGCAGCGCGCTCTAGGTGCCCCTGGTTGAGCAGACAGGTTGGACTAGATGATCTTCCAACCTCAACCATTCCGCGGGTCTGCGACCAGCTCTTCTCAGACCAGCACACAGGCTCCCTGTTTTCTCCTTATCCTTATACCTGGAATTATCTTTTCTTTCCACCTCATTTAATGTCATTAAATGAGATTTGATTTAACCACATCACTTTGATGTCGTAACAAAGATGCATGTATCACTAACCGCCTTTAACAGTCCTTCATCCTTTCCACAAAGCCACGCAGATGCTGGATACCGTTTCCTGAGGCACACTGTCACACGTCCTATCACAGCATAAAACTAACTTTTTGTAATCTGTCACTGGATATAACTTCCATCATTAAGCTCATTTTCTCTTTCTTCTATTATTTATTCTTTATTACAGTAGGGGACTAGAGCTGAACTTAACAGCGAAGGAAATTGTTTTTCTGCTCCAAGACAGGTAGTACACACGTTCCCTGCAGTAAGGCTTTGGGCAAACTCTTCAGGAAATATCCCACAGTGACTTTAACAAACAGCAGCAGGACTGACTCCTTGGCAAATTGAGAAGCGCGTCATCCAGCCTCTCTGGTATTTTTTTCTGTTAGGTTTCAGTTTCACATGTATTCACTCCCTGGGCTTCTTCAGCATCAGTAGCTTATTTTAGGAGGTTTTATGTGCCCACTAGAATGGTTTCCTGATTAAATTCAAGAGTAGTGAGCTGTGTGTGTAAGACCCTCTCATTCTCCTAATTCCTTACAGATGTATTCATCAACATCTGTTGCAGTAGCCTTACTCAGGTGATAACCCATGGCTCTCTCCAACACTGAAGGACGCAGAGAAGTCCTCACCAGGGCCAGGCACGGGTAGGGTGACCTGATCTTTCATCAGCGCTCCTCTTCTGAGGAGTCTCCAGGCTTTATGAAACCACAGAGCAGACCATCTAACGAACTTATTCAATGATCCTTATCACTTAAGGAGGGCTAAACCAGAAACATTACCACCATCCTCCTTCCCCCAACTCCAATCACAGCAACCGCAAGAATACCATGTAAGCCAAAAGCCTTCACCACCTCCACTGGCAAGCTCAGGTCTCCTGACATCCTTAACATACGAGCATCTCGCTTAACAGGTGACCTTACAGCAGTAAGGGATCTATTGCTATCCCATATTTTGCTCTATTATTGCCTTTATTGCAGCTTCCATAAGCTTCTCTCTTCGATTTTCTTGTTAGGACAAGGTAACAGTATGTAATTCTAATTCAAATCACCTAGCCAAAGCTATGCAACGGCAATTACTTACGTAGCTCTGAAAGAGAAATTTAGTTACAACATAGAGGATCTCCTGTAGAGGGCAGGAAGCCTGGAAGGGAAGAACAGTATCAGGATTAAGTTGAATATTTTTACCACCTCATACAATCTTTGGCCAACTTCATGAAGAGACATTTTCATTTATTCCCTGAGACTTAACAACACTTAATTTCTATCAAATTTTAAATGTTAATTCATAACAGTGTACGATTACTCCCCCAAAAACAAGTTAGATAAGTTAGATCAGCGTAAATACCACTACTTTCAAGCAGATATCAGATCTGTAGCAGTTTTAAATGATTACTGAAATTACAAATATTTGATATTAGAAACTGTGCAAAACCAGAGACAACTCTGATACCTCTAAGCATGAAATATCCTCAGCAAGAAAAATGTCTCATTCTTGATTTTTTAATACAGATGTCCATTAATCTAACTCTTTGCATTTTATGACCCTCTTCAGTCTGCCAGATATAGATTCCTAGGCCTTAGTGTAAATAATGTATTCTACAGCCACTGAAAAGCTTTTGTATGTCTACCAAACAAGGAAAAACCCAGCGAACTACCACAAATACCTATTTACGATGCGCACCATCACCAGCTGTACCAAGCTCGTCGCTCCTGCATTCTAAGTTGACCCATTCGGGCCAAATCCTGGAGTTTTCCTGGCCCTTCAAGCTAAACACAGCGAGTTATTCTGACAGGCGACACACGAGTCCACGGCGCGTACGACCTGCACGACGGCCTTCACCTGCCACCAAGGACGGCGTTTTACCAGGAAAACGTTTTCCGGGGCCTCTCCGCCAAACCCGCGCCCGCGGACCAGCCCCACTTTCGACGCCGCCGCTCCACAGAAGCGGCGAGGCGCCGCCGCGTGCAGCACGGGTTAAACGAAGCTAAGAGCTGCAACCGGAGTAAAAGCTTCGGCCGGTATTTCGTTGCAAAATCGCCAAGTTGCACCAGCGGAAGCTCACAGCAGGCACCTCTGCGCCGCAGGCAGCGGGTTTGCCGACGGGGCACGGCCACCGGCCCGGAGCCCGGCCGCGGCTTTTCCAGCGCTCGTTAAGAAACAGCCGCTGATTAACGCGGGCTCGCTCGGGTTTCACGGGCTGCTTCTACCGCCCAAACGGCGGGATTTGTCGGCGCTGGTGGTCGGGGGGCAGCAGGCTGCCCCAGCCGCCGGCGCGGCGCGCGGGTCTCGCCAGCGACGTCCCCAAACCAGACCCGGCCCGATGGACGTGAGCGCGGACGGCTGCGGTCAGCCCGCGCGCCCCTCCAAACCACCGCTCCGTATCGGCGGGGGCGCACGTGGATTTCCGGGACCCAGATACTTTTAGCCGCATAGAAAGAATGCTGTTTTTTCATTTTTTGGCACAGGAGCTGAGCAGGCTCACAACAGATGCGCGAGAGCTTCTGCAAAATACCTTTTTAGGGTAATTTGCACATTTTTGCATACCGGTATTTTGTTTCACACTCCTGCTGTCGGCTCAGGCAAACGCAAACCCAGTTCCACTCCCAGTTTAGAGTTTCAGCCCGAGAAGCCAGAAGGGAAATTTTATTCCTTTCCTTTTATGGCTTTCTGCGCAGCCCGGCTCGAGCGGGAGGGATCGGGCCGACGGCGCCAGCTCCCGAGCTCGCTGCCGTTAAAGAGCTGCAGCTCCTGCCGCGGCGCAGCACGGCGTGGCACGGCGCAGCGCGGCACGCGAGCGCTTGCGAAAAGCCCCGCGCAGTATCAGGTGCCCGGGGCGGTTTTCGGCTGGCTCCGGGGGTTGGGGCGGGAGAGCACCCGCTTGCAGAGCGCCAGCACGACCCTCCGCGCCCGCCTGCCCGCGGAGCGGCGCGCTGCGCAAAGGGAACGGCGAGCAGCACCCGGGAGACACAACCGCGGCAAGCCGGCCGAGCAGCCGAACCGAGGCGCCGGGCAGGAGCCTGCCGGGCAAGGATCGCCGGGAGCCGCCGCTGCAGCGCGGTTCACCAGCCCCCTTCTCCTCGTGTCTGGGGGATGAGACTGCTTTTATCTGAAGAGCGAGCACTCGCTCGCCTCCCCCGCCGTGCGCGGGGAGCCGCGGGAAGGGAGTCCCCGGAAGCCGCGCGGGCTGCCTGCCCTCACCCCGCCTGCCTCCCGCTGCCCGCGTGCCGTGCTGCTGCTCTCGGCACCTGACCCTCTTCCGCTTCCCTGCCTAGGGAACAGCATCGCTTTGTTATTTACTGAAGCAAATTTTAAAGGTTTCCTTCTATTTTCTAAACGTAAGTACTCAAATCAGTCCATCTTCTGCACGTACTCTTCCATTTTTTCTTTTATGTACAACTTTTTAAAAATTTAAATACCAGGACAAACAGCACACAGGTTACTACTGGCGCAGCCTACGACAAACGCACTCCATCTGCTTTTTAGCAATTCTGTACTTTTTACATACCATTGCTGGTGGCAGGCGATTGCGCTTTTTCAGCACGAAGCAATTTCTGCGTTTGCATTGCTGCAGCTTGCTCAACACCTCGGTGCCCTGCGGCTCCCGAGCGGACGTTGCATAAAAGGTTAGATTTGGCCGCGGCCACCCCAGACGCGGCAGGAGGTTTCAGCTGCTTCCCAAGCACGCAAAGCTTTCGGCAGCGGCGGCGGGAGCTGGGGCAGGAGAGCAGCCAGGCGCAGACAGCAAGAGCGCCGGGGCCGGACCCGTGCACGGCTCTCCCGAGGACGAGGCTTCGCTCCGCTCCCGACCGCGTCCTCGTCCCGCCGAGCAACCCCGTCGCACCTGACCCAGAGCGCCCGGCGCTCCGGGATCGGCTACCCGGCAGGGAAAGGCAACGCGCCGGGGAGAGGAAGGCCGTGGAGGAGGAGGAGGACGACGATGGGGGCATTAGAGCCGCGGTCAGACCCGGGGGTGGTCCAGAGCAGCGGGGAAATATTTGCACGAGGTTAATGAGCTCTGCACGAACCGCAAGCCGCTCGCAGCCCGTCTTCGAGCGACGCCGGCGTGGGGCAGGAACCTATTCCGGGCCGTGGAAGCCTATCTGGCTAATTTGGGACAAAACAGCAGAGCGTGCTCGGTGACCCCGCATCGCCCAGGCGAGCAGCTGAGCGAGCCTCGGGCAATACGGTCTTCTGCTATCGCAGGAGCGATGAACTGAAGAAATAGCCCCAAAGACGTGCATCACCACCACCGTAGTTCCTCAGTTTTTAAAGTTTCAGGCTCATTTATAAGCAGGAAATGATCAACCAACATAACATCCAACTAGGTCTCATGAATCTCCTCGGAAGAGCGGTGGAGCTGTCGGGACTGAATTTATGCCCGTCTCGCAGCCAGCGCGGAAACCGCTCGTTACCCTTCACGAATTGCCCAGCACTGCTGCAGGGCGACGAAAACTAATTTTCTTCCCCAGAAACGAGGTTTCGTGTTTTGTTATCTGGTGCTAGATGCTTTCAAGGCAGGTCAGGCCGAGGATCGCGGGAGACCAACGTCACGCCGCAGGGAAGGCGGGGGGAGCACCCAGGCCCCGGGCCGCCGCGGGAGGAAGAGCGCCATCATCACCATCGCACCACGACAGCTGCGCACAACGGTTTTCGCGTCTTAAAGAAAAATCCTCCAACAAGGGGAGGTTTTAAAAATAGACATTTCTGTAATCATGAATAATTTCTTTTTTTAATTGATTACGAGTATTTTAGAATAGTGATTTTTCTTCAGTGTTCTGAACGAATAGAGCCATGCTCACCGCGTACGTCTGGTCAAACCTTTGTGAGGAGGACTGAACAGCTTGGTCTTTAGGGAGAAAGCGCTGTGCTCTTTCGGGGCAGAGCGTTGACTTTCCAGGCGCTAGTGACAGCGGACGCGGAGCAGAGTCGGGGCGGTTTCCGGGGGCGCGGCGAGGGCAGCCAGCCGGCCGGCCAGAGGAAACGCTTCCAGCTTGCTTCCCTCTTCGAGGAAAAGGGATTAAAATTGGAGCAGCCACTGAAACAATCATTTTTCTCGTGCCTAAAACCAGAATATTAACATAATGATTGCAGATGAGCTGACAGCATTACTGCCAGCGTGAGACTTTTTTTCCCCCCGACTGCCGTTCCTGCAGCCCCGGCGCCTCGCGGCTGAAGCTGCCCGGGGCCGGCGGCCGCGCTCGGCCCCCGCGAGCGGGGCTGGACAGGCCGCCCGCGGCGGTGCCGCTGCCCTCGCCGTGCCCGCGCGCCCGGACGCGCGTCGGGACGCGGCGGTCGCGGCCCCAGGAGGAGCCGGCCGGGCCACGGCCACGGCCGGGATCGCGCCGCGGAGGAGGAGGGAGCGGGCGTAAAGCGGGCGAGCGCGCGCGTCAGCGCCTCCCCCGCGCTCGGGGTTTTTCCCCACCCCCCTATTTTAAATAATGGAAATACCTGAATATCGTTGTTTTGTAAGTTAACAGCAAAACGGGACTGCTGCTAGTTAAAAGAGAGTCCTTACTGCAAACTACACTTCCTGCCAATTTCTGCTAATTTAATTTTCAAGTTGTTCACAGGCTGCTGCAGTTATCCACAGGCTTTTGATAACCATCAGCTGGGTCGTTTTGACAGCCAGTGAAGTATTCACCGCTGGTAGGAGTTGCTCTTATGTGCAGTACGTAACTGCTCCACTGCCTTCGAAGGTTGCTTCTTGCCTTTCAAAAGAAAAAAAAAAAAAGAAAACCCTTACAAACATCCCAGTGCCGCCAGCGCGCGGGCAGCCCGGCGACACGCAGCGGCGGCGGCACGCCCAGCGCCCGCGGAGCCGAGCCCCGACACGCGAGCCGAAGCGAGACGGTCGCGGGGAGCGGACCCAGGGAAGCGCGGCACGCGCGGCCGCCCCGGGCCGGAGCGAGGGGGTTCGAGGGCTTTCCGGCGCGCGGGGCCGCGAAGCGGTGCGCCGCGGCAGGCGGACCGCGGCGGGGCGGAGGGCGCATCCCGCCGGAGCCGCCCTCCCGAGCGGGCGCGGAGGCGCTGCTCAGCGCGGCTCGCTCACGGAGCAGTGTCGCACCTTCGCTCCCGGGCGCGTTGAGCCCCCCGGCCCCCCTCCTCACCGACGCCGCGAGAAGCCAGCCCAGGGCGAGCAGGCCGGACCGCCCGCAGCGGCGATCCCGGGACCCCAGCGAGCGCGGCGGCCCCGGCCCGCGGCGTGCCGGAGCTCGGCGAGCCGCCGCCGCCTCTCCGGCGGCCCCGTCACCCAGCTCGGGAAGGACCGGGCAGAAGCTCCGAGTCGCTGGGGGCGTTGGGGGGGAAGAGACGAGGGGACGATTTTCCTTTCCGACTTCCCCACTATCTGGTAGCAGGAGGTGACTGCGATAACGCTAAAGCTGAGCTACTTCCTCCGACGGCGGACTCGCACTGCAAAGACGCTGAGATCCTGCACCTAGGGAGAGGGAAATCACCAGCGATCCGTCAGACCCGTTCTTCCTCCCCGCTGGAAACGAAGGCAGCCCTGCCAACGACCACAGCCCCAGACTGAGCGGGGTTTTGGTTTGGTTTTTCTTTTTGCCAGGCTCAAGCTCTTTTTCCAAACCAAAAATAAACTCGCACCTGGAGCACGCCTGGTCATATCACTCCACCACATAATAAACATTGAAAGTTGAAGCTATTAGAAGGTGGAAGCTGCCGAGATGCCACCTGCCCTGGACCCGCGGAGCAGAGCGGAGCCGCCGGTGCGGCGCCCTCCAGCCCGCAGCAGGAGGGCGGCAAAGGCAGCAGTGCAGACGAGCTCATCGCCCGGGGCAGCTTTCGGAAGAATTCATCTGGATTATGCACAGCACAAAATGCAAGAAAACAAAGAACAGCCTGCATCAGGGACAGAAAATAAAGCCCTTAATCTTTCCAGGAATTAGAAGAAATTTGATATATTTTATATATATATATATTTATTTTATATATATATATTTATTTTATATATATATGAATGAATGAAATACTAGTTAGTTATGCAGAAATATTATACATTTTTCCCCTCCATGCTTGTCTCGGGAGAAAAAAAAAATGTCCGTTCTAAGTCAGTAGAGGACACGATTTGGGGTGGGGAGGGGACAGAATGAATTTTAGGCATTTCTAAGACCTATTATGAGACAAAACAGAGGAAAATCTAAACCAGAACCACAATATGGACCCTTAATAATCATATAAGTTTTGGAGGTGAAAAGATTACTTCTGTTTTAAAGAGAAACGTATGGATAAACGCTTAAGACAGGACTTCTGAGACGCCTTGTTTCAGGAAAAGGAGGTCATGCCTCACTTGGCCTCAGGAATTCAGCAGACGGGCGGAGAGATGAGATATAGCAACGGCCTGGATGCAGAGAGATTTAAAGAGCAAAGATGCATTTTGAAAAGTATCATTCAGCTTTTGAGATTCGGGTTCAGCGGTGAAATGAAGAGATGCCTTGCTAAATTATTTGAGAATTGCTCGCATAGGAGCATCATAACCAGCCCTAAAGAATTTATCGAGCCGAGAAGGCAATCAAGAGGAACAGCAGAGACTAACGCTGGGTGCCCCGCTTTTAAATCACTGCTGTGTAGAGGATGATCGACTGAAAGAGAGGATTCTGAGCTCATAGATAATAGTTAATTAGAAGAAAAAAAGATTTAATGAAAAAATACATCTCAAAACTTAAAGCACATGAGCTAAGCCTGCACACCAACGGGGATGAACATTAAACTGTGCAGTCCTCCAGGATTTTGTTAGGTCAGAACTGCTGGAAACATGAAAATTCAGGTAAGTTGATATAGACAATAAATATCCTATGATCCCCATCTACAGCAAACGAAACCCTTTTTGAGCGAAGTGAAAATACTGACAGACAGCATGCAAAGAAGCCAAGGTGCGCGCCGAGATTTGTGCTTCCGTATTTCCATTCTAGCACTCTCAAGTACGTATAAAAGAATAAGCCGGTTACCAGCTTTTGGAGCTAAGCTCATGCTCATATGTAAGTAGTTTAAAAAAAACCTTTTAATTAAAAGTTTTACCCGGCAGCACGGGGAGAGGCAAAGCCTCCCCTTCGGGGCGACGGGACCTGCAAACGCCGCGCTTGGCGTTCAGCAGCGGCACAGGGACGAGCGCCGAGAGCTCCGTGTTTCCGCAGAGCGTGCAGCGACCAGCTCGGGGAGCTGGGGCGGCTCGGGGACGAGCGCGGCGGGGGCGAAGCTGCCGCCGTGAAATCCCCGGGGCCGCCGGAGCCCACACAGCGCGCACGTGGGTCGTCCCCGCGGCACGGCAAGCGCCGGCTTCCCGGTGCTCCCGCTGCACCACTACCGACTGGGCCAAGCCACCGCTCAGCGCGCCAGCTTGCTGCTGTTCACTAACCGGTTTCTATCTGATCTTCTCAGGAGTATTTTTAAACATTCGGCTTCCCCCTAACTATTAATAGCTATTGCGAGATGAACTGCGGGAGTTTTGGCAGCGCCGGTCGACGCTGCGGTTCTCTCGGCGAGGCAAACGCGCGGATCTGCCTCTCGGCTCGTTTCGGTTGGCCCTCTTTGAAGCATTTTATGCTTCACACTATGTAGAGCTTTCCGGGAAATCAAGCTATGCTCGTGACGTACGAGACATCTGCACGATCACCAGGGAGGCAAAACCGCTTGCAACACGAGCGGTCAGAGTAACGCTTCGCTGGATGGTTATTCCTGACAGCGTAGTTTCTGTGCTTCAGCCCGCAGTCCCGCTCCCACGAGGAATTTGCTATTAGAAATACAGGTCTGAAGCACTGGGAATAGCAGTTACGTACATTACGAGCTTTGCTAAGTCATCTCTCTCCACCACATAGCGAACATCGAAAGTTGAAGCTACTCGGCACTGTGTACGCTAAACTTGCTTAGATGATTTTTGCTACCCAAATCAAGCTGAAAACATCCAGACAAACACTAAGTAACGGGAACTAAACGAACCCACCAGCAGCCCCATCGGCTTCGCTCGGAGGCCTCGATTTTCGTTATAAACCGTCTCGTCCCCGTAAGAGACGCAGGGCTGGAGGACCCGGGGGAGCTGCAGAGCATCTCCCGGTTCCCTTGGGCCTCGACTCCCACCGGCCTCGGGAGCTGCTCACGGAGCGGGGGTGGCGCGGCACGGCCCCCGGCACGCGAGAGCCTCGCGCTGGAGCCGGCAGCAGCTCGGTTAACGACTGGGCTGGTCACAAAACGTTTCCCCACGCGGGGCGCGCAGGGCCCAGCACCGCCGCGGCTTCCTCTGCCGCAGGACATGCGGGGCCTGAAGCACGCTCTCCGCTGCCCGGCGGCGGCCCGGGGGCACGTACAGGCGCTCTGCAGGACGAGGTGCCGAAGTCGCACAGCCTTTACATAGAACTGTACTTTTGCAACAGTAAAACTGTAACATCTGCTCTTCAGAAATGGGACAGACAGATGAGAGATCAACTTGTGGGTGGCGAGCAAAAGTCAAGTCCGGCAAAGCACACGTACGTGCCCAGGAAAGGCATAAAGTGGAAACATCCTTTAAAAGTAAGATCCACGTAAAAAAGTCAGATTAGTGGGCTTAATTCTAAGAAACACTGCTTCAGAAAACGATTGTTTGAGGATAACGCAATACAGTGCGACGGGTTGAACGGTTACAACGCGCAGACCCGAATTAAAGAGCCGATTTCTCTCGGAGCTGTCCGACCGGAGCGAAGCCGCCGAGGCGGGGGCTCACTGCGCCGTGCCGAGCCGCGGTGCCCAGCGCACCCCCGCCGCGCGCCGGGAGCCTCGCGGGGACGGGACGGGGACGGGACGGGGACGGGACGGGAGCACCCGGCGGCGCCTCCCCCCGCGCGCCCCGGCCGGCTCCGAATGCTCCCGTCGCCTACGAGGAAACGTCGCAGAGTACGTAAAAAGCCCTCGAGATCACTTTGATGAGGAAAGGGGGGCAGCGCGCTGTAGGGGAGCAGAAGCAGGCGACTCCTCTGGCCCCGCGAGGGCTCCCCGACCCACCCGCCGCCGAGGCCTCGGCGGGACGCGCTCGCGGCCGGCCGCGGGACTTCCCCGGCGCGCCTGCCCGTGCCGGGCGGCCCCGCTCCGATAGCCGGCCTCGGTTACACGCGGGGAAAGCTCGTAGAGCGGTACGAGCCACTCAGCAGAGGGAGGTCGGGTTTAAGCAGCCCGAGGTTCGTCCATTTAAAGTAACGTCAGTTGGAAACTCCATTAGCTGATTATAGAAAATTTAAATAAATTACTTAAAAGCTCAATTTTTTTAAAGCCTGTTTGCATCAGCTACTTTTCCGCGCACAGCATGGGAAAGGGGCGTTCACACGGCTCACGCGCTGCCTCGCGTGCGCGCGCCGGGGCGCAGCCCCGAGCGGCCTCGGCCCTCGCCTCGGGTTGAGCTCGCTCTCGATGCTTTTGTTTACTTGTCAAGCAGCTTTACAGAGGAGTATTTTCATATATGTTACCTGCCGTTTGCTACATCTCCAGGAAATTATATGATTAAAAATGTGAGTTTATTGGTATGTGATACCTTACAACAGCTCACTGGTTGGAATAAACATCAGGGACCTGCCCTAGAAAAAGTAGAAGGAAAGGGGATACCAAATCAAAGAATTTTGGCTTCTATTTTCACACTACATCACACACCAGCACGCTTGTAAAGCGGTGCGTTCCGCTGCAAGAGGTACAGCGCCTAATTACGCGCCGAAGGAAGCGGGATAACCCTGGCGGCGGGAGCAAGCCCTGCGCGGACCCGCGTGCGGGAAGTGGCGCGGAGGGGTCGGCTCCCCGGCCGGCGCCGGCACGGTCCGCTCCCCCTCCCCGCGCGCGCGGCTCTGCCCGGCCCCGGCGGACCCCGCGAAGGGCCCCGGGAAGGGCCCCGGGAAGGGCCCGCGCCGGGCGGGAGCAGCCTGGGCGCTCGACGCGCGGCGCCCGCGTCCAAGCGCCTCGCAGCTCCCGGGCGGGGAGCAGCCACCGCGCGCTCGGCTTCCGCCTGAGCCCGCCCGGGACCCCCGAGCTGCTCCTCGCCTCGGGTTTGACCGCCGAAGGGCCGGCCAGTTCGTAGCGTGATCTGTTCTTTACCTTAAAGAGGCAGCTGCAGCCGGGGCTTCCTGACACTGATGGAAGAGAAACCGAAGAGAGGCCCCGGGGACTGCCATTTTCAGCACAGATCGGTAATTCATCCTATGCAAATTGAGGCCTGCGCTGTTCTCATCACAAATTTCGCTCGCTGTATTATTACAAGAAATTAGGAGTCGGTTTCCATTGAAACGCTGCTCACAAGGCGCGCAGCCCCGTCCGCTTGTCGCTGAAGCGGCGTTTAACCAAACCCCGCGCGCAGCGGCGCGGGGCGACGGAGCAGCCGCGGCGCGAGAGCCGCAGGGCCGTGAGCGGGCGCAGGGCGCGCGGGGGGCCCGTCCCGGCGCGGCCCCGTCCCGCTCGCGTTACGCACGGCGGGCCGCTGCAGGCTCCCCGAGCAGGACAGGCAGCGGCACGGCCGCTCGGCGCAGGGGGACCTCCGCGGAGAGCGGGCACGAGCCGTCCCAGCCTCGCGCCCGCCGGCACGCGCGGCTGCTCTCGGACCGCGACGGGGCGGACGGGACGGACCCTCCGCGCCGCGTCCTGCCCCTCCGGCACGCGGCTGCTCGGCGAGCGGGAGGCTGAGCGGCTCTGCAGCACGCGTGCGGTAAAGCCGCTCGTCCCGCTCCGTCCTCCGAGGGACGTGCCGAGACAGGCCGCAGGAGGCGGAAGCCAACACTATTTTAAAATAAACTGACAGCACATCGCTAGGAAGGAGAAGTAAGGTCAACGACCAGGGATGCTCTTAATGAGCTTCAGATGATAAATCATGGAAGAGCCAAAACATTAAGTAGGTCAGTGCCGAATTCACTCATCTGCGCATTTATATTCCAAACTATTTGCAACTGAAATGCATTTGGGTCTGTTTATCACCTATATACGGTGTACCAAAACACTTTTTTTTTTTTTTTGCATCATCCTGCTAACAGAGGCAAAGGAACGCTTAACAAGAAAACATTTTTCACGTTCACGTGTGCAATTTACCAGAAAGAACGAGTACTACCCGTTTATATCACCAAAGGGCAATTTCCTAGAAACACCACAGTGAGTCGCTCCCGAGCCCGGATAAGGGCTTTGCGGGCAGCGGCTGACGGCAGGCCCAGCGGAGCGGGGAGCAGGACGCCACGGGGGCCGACGGCGCCGGGGCCCCGCTGGACGCGCCGCGGCGGCAGGGGCCTGCGCTGCCGTCGCCCGCCGGCTCCTCGGACACGGCAGCGCCCGGGAGGCACGGCGCGCTGGGCCGCACGGACGAGGACAGCCCTGGCCTTTGGGTGACTTTGATCCTCCTGGAACTCAACATTCTTTGCAACAAAGTCACGATCTTCAGTGATTTATACAGCAATTAGTTAGAGCGTAACAGATGCTGAAAGTTCGTGCCAACAGGTTGGCATTTGTCTAATCACCACGAGCCTAGGAACAAAATGCTGGCAGTTTCCTGCAGAAAATGTCAGCAGCCCATTTTCAGGTGCTCGAGACACCGATTTTCCTCCGGGTGCGCTGCAAGAACCATACCAACCATCTTCTTCTGTCAGGAAGCACCCTTAATTTTTAAGATACTCAGATTGAAAACAAACAAAAAAACCCACAAAAAAAATTTTGTACTTACTACTTTCCTAACAAATAGGCAGAGCAGCCCATGCTCATGTAGAAAGTGTAATGCGCAAAACATTTCACACAGCTGCAGAAAGCAAAATAATCTAAGACTCTGTCCTGTTTGCATTTAACTAAACGAGAAGGTGAATTACAGGACCGAGGAAAGCAACCCTTTTTCCATCTTCCAGAGTAAGGTTCAACTTCAAAACTGGAGTGAGCCCTGGGGAGACTGGAAAGCCAAGGAAAGAGTCAGCGACACAGTTACCACTGCACTGCAGGAAAAAAGCAAGGATTAGTACGGGAACATTAAACACACCCTCGCCGCTGCAGCTGCGGCTCCTCTGGGCAAGCTCAGGCTCTCCCGAACCCAGGTGGCTCCCACGGCGCCTGCCCGAAGCCTTCCGCACCAGGCGGTCTGGAGGAGCAGGGGGGATTTCTTGGGCAATACCTGCTTAGCAGCCAGGGAGGAGGAAGCAGGAGTCTCCTCTCTGCAGCAGTTGCCCGGCTTGCTTTGCCTCATTTTACCTCTTTGCAGGACAAGGCTAATGATACCCAGAGGAAGGCAGAGCTACAGGCAGGTTTATGAACGCTGCTGTCAGAGCATCCCAGATGTTAGGTGAACTGAACTAAAATTTACAAGTTTAAGTCATCAGTAACTCTATTAGAAACACTTATTTTTCAGATTAGTAGTACTTTGGACATGCTTTTGACATAACATCAAGTTCAGCAAGGGCAAGTGCATCTCCTGCACCTAGGGAGGAATAGCCCTAGGCACCAGTACAGGCTGGGGACTGACCTGCTGGAGAGCAGCTCTGCAGAGAAGGACCTGGGAGTGCTGGTGGATGACAAGTTGACCATGAGCCAGCAATGTGCTCTTGTGGCCAGGAAGGCCAGTGGTCTCCTGGGTGCATTGGGAAGAGTGTTGCCAGCAGGTGGAGGGAGGTGATCCTGCCCCTCTGCTCAGCCCTGGGGAGGCCTCATCTCGAGTACTGTGTCCAGTTCTGGGCTCCCCAGTACAAGAGACATAGAGCTACTGGGGAGAGTCCAGCGTAGGGCTACAAAAATGATTAAATTCCAGAAGAAGCCATCAGCCCATAATCAGCCTCTCTGCTTGATCTGAACAGCTGTTATCAGTCCTTATAACTCAAACCCAGACTGTTAAGAATTATAGTCATTTTTGACCTTAGCTTTTTCAATTCTCAGTATCAGAAATAGGAAGTATTATTCAAATTAGCCAATTAAGTACCTGTCAGAGAACATTCAAGAGTAGTTTTTGATCTTTTATTATGAAGCAACAACACAAGAGATTACCAACATTTGGGTTATCTTAATGATTTTTCAGACCACAATTAAAGTGGATGCTGTGTGGTCTTCTCAGGGCATCCTGCTGTTTGCAGTATAGAGATCTTGCCAAGTCTTTGAATTGCCCCCACTGTGCAAAAAAACCATGAAACCACTAGCATTTTAACACTGCTTGCCCTACCGTCATTTCTAAGCCTTCAAGTACTTCACCGTTTATCTACAGCACTTAGTCTAATCACAGATTTGAGCAAACACTGTATAGGCAGTATCAACAGAAAGCAAATACCTCTGAATAGCCAATTTATAAGGGTCTGCATCTGCATTTTTCTCCATCAACAGACAGGTTAACCACGCCAAAAAATGGCTAAAAGCTTGCAAATCCACTACTTACTACTTAGTCAAATTGTACCAATTAATCATATTCATAGCTTTTTGTGGCTAGGTGTAATGACTCTGAAGAAATCTACTATACCAGAAAATACAGAAATTAGGTGTTCTACTGGGCCTGAACAGTAAAATTAAACGCCGGCCTTGTACCATCCCATCATGTCTTACCCCAACAGCAGCATACGCCACAGCACGCCTTTGTCAGGTGCAGGATTTGCACACAGCGGGACAGATGGACGCGCTGCAGGCGAGCTGGTCGCCCCGAAAGCTACAGCGAGGCAGAGCTTAGCACGGCTGGACCCGCAGCTGCACCATCTGCACCAGCGTGGCACCGAGATCTCGCTCATCTCGCCCGCAGCCCAGGAAAGGGCCCAGCAGCTCCTTCGCCGAGCCCCTCCAGCCCTCGCACGTCGGGGTTTCACGGACTGCGTGTTTGCCGTAATGCGGGCATCACTCGGCTCTGGTCCTTTTCACTCCCTACAACTTTTATTTAAAGCTGCTTAGTGCTTCGATGCAGAGTATGAAAGCTAATGGCTTTCTAGCTTCCGTCACATCTGCCTCAGTAAGACGTTAAGGAGAGCATAGCTTCAGGGCCACTCCGAGCCACTGCACGAGACCACTGCAGCAAAACCCTTAACGCGACCAGCAACGCACAGCTGCAAGACACCGTCATCTTCCGTGTTCCTGTAAACTGGGCTAATAAATCCATCTCAAAGAACATTACCTCTTTTTTTTTAATGTCTCGTTTTGTTATCTCTTGTTCTTCAATTTAAGTTCTTATGAAAAACATAACATGCATGCTGCAATACTAGATTAGTGTTCAGGAAGTGACCCTTTGTTACACTTGTGATTGTTGCTTCCATTGTACTGCATTTCAGAACCTTCCCAGTTTATATTAAAAGAGCATTTATCTCCTCAAAGACCAATTTTCTTTTACATTTCTATAAGAATGCTGAACATGTATTGCTGTCATCAGACACACGAGGTTGGGTTACTTTGTTCCTCTGTAATAACAACACACTTTAATCTGCTGGTGTGCAGCGCTGCTAAAGGACACACAAAACGCTCGGGCGAGCGTGTCCCTGCAGAACATCCCTGCCTTCCTAGGGAGGGAGCTCAGCAGTAAAACTCCTCACCGCAGTTTATTACTTTGTGAGAAGCACTATTTTATTTGTGCCGTTGGGTTTGCTTGCACTGTTCAATGCTCCTTTCAAGCAAGGGAAGGTGCTTCCCCCGGGGCACCGTGTCCTCTGCGCCCACCCGGGGAGCAGCATCCCAGCACGCTCCCATGGGAAGGGGCTTCTCCTGGCTCCCCAAAGCCCCCCGCTGCTTGCACGTGGCCACCACCTAACAGCCCGGGCTCAGCCGCCCCGGGAAGCCTCCGAGATAAACCAAATCGCAGCGATTACCAGTTTCACAGCGGAGAGTGCTCGGCGCTCGTCGGCGGTCCTCAGCCCGGGTCAGGCTCCTCACCCACAGCGGCCAGCGGGTTACCATGACCCACGCGTTGACTGCAGCTTTCAGGGAGCCTCTGATGGTGAGAAGACTTCACAGAGGGAGCAAGGGCCCTACGGGTCTCCTATTTAATGCCCTCTGAGTCATCACTCCTAATTAATTGGGAACCTGTGGCCGGTGCACCACCTGGGCTTTGATTGCTCTGCCAGCTCTGAGCCTGTGGGAAGCCCCAGCGCCCGCCACTCGGAAAGGCCGATGCTCCTCCAGGCCCTCCCACTGGCCATCATGGCCCCAACGCCTCCCGGCCGGGCTCCCCCCCCACCGAGGCAGCTAAACCGCCTCGGGGTGGGCAAGCAGCACCCGAAGTGTGTTGTGCCAAAGGGCTTTTTGTTTGTTTGCTTGCTTTTTCAAGTTTGCCTCCGTCTGGTGCGGTCCTCATCCTTCCCATCAGAAAGGATGGGTCAAGACAGCAGCAGGTGGAAGGTTTCCTCTGCTTCTCGGTGACACTCACTTTAACAAGCATGTTTCTAGGAAGGAGAAGGAAAAACATCACAAGCTCAAAACTTGCAGTAGCTGGGAGTACAGAATTTATTTCAAAGGTTTGCATGCAAGCCGTTGAACTGATTTTGTCCGTCTCAAGACTTAATTATTTCAACTGACAGGTTATTCATGAGACTTCCCAACTGGCAATTCTTTAGTGAATACGTCAAAAAGCCAAGTTATAGCCCAGGAACAGGAGCAGTCTCCTTCTCTGGAGATACTCAAAACCCACCTGGATGCAACCCTGTCCAACGTGCTCTAGGTGCCCCTGCTTGAGCAGGGAGGTTGGACTAGATGATCTCCAGAGGTCCCCTCCAACCTCAACCATTCTGTGATTCTATCTGTGAACAGCTAAGCAAAGGCAACTTGAATCAAGAGTTAAACATCTGGCTTCACTTTGGTAGCTAAGAATCAAGATAAGATGTCGAAAAGTAAAAAGAATTAAGAATATTAGAACAGTCTAATAGTCACCTTGTTGATAGCATTAATCACGTGTAATGTATTACCTTCAGGGTGAAAATGTTTACACACTTATGTCAGACCCTTATATTGCTAATTACTTGATATAAAATTGCTTTGAACAAACAAGTAAAAATATAAGCATTTAAGTACGTGTTTTACTGCACACTTCGTATGTTGCCCATAGATCTTGGTGGCATCACTGGTGTGATAAAATTTGAACAAGTAGAAGAGTGCTTTTGGCTGGGTTACAGACTCCCGAAGAAAGAGGCTCCTCCTGGGCTTTGGGTGGATCAGTTCAGTAATATTTAAATATTACTGTATTTAAATATTTACTATTTTCAGTATTTAAATATTTTCAGTAAATGGAAGCCAAACTGAAAAGAAGTGAAATCGAGTGAATATCATCATCTCAGTCAACATCACCAGTCAAAAAGCCCAGACGCCGCTTTTAGGGGGGTTTCATTAACTTAACCGAGCTGCGCAGGAACCTTGAAACTTCCAGTAAAGCACTGATCTAAAAACTGGCAAATTGTCCCCGCTCTCGAGAGGCGGCTGCTTAGGTTTCTTGTGAGTGTCTAATTTTATCCGTGTTCATTTTTCCTCTTAATTTGCAGATTGATTTCTTACTATTGAGCCATCTTGGAGAATCTAGCGCAGCTTTTCAAACCTTTGGAGACACGCGAGGGGGCAGACGCTGCAGTTTCCTGTCCACCGAGCCCCTTCGGAGCAGACTGCCTGTTTGCAGCGCGTGTTTTGTGCCTATGGATCGGGGGAGGCAAAAGGCAGCGGTACAAAACCCGCGAAGCGTGCCGCGCAGGGCGCCCCGCGCAGAACCGCCGCCGCTCGCGCCCCGCAGCCCGTCCCGCGCCGCGGCGCTCCGCTGCGCCCCTGCTGCCGGGAGTTTCGGCCGCAGAGAAACCGAGGCTTGCTCGTGCTTCGGCGTGCGGGAGACGCGCTCCTCAGCCCCGGTTCCCCTCGGCAGGTGCCGCGTGCCCCCCGCTGCTCCCCTCCGCTCGCCCCGGGCTCTCCTGGGAGCGGAGGAACACCCCCGCCTCGCGAGCGGCCCTCCGGCGGCACCCGAGCGCGCGGATCAGAACTGGCCCCGGTGCCGCGCTACGCGTTTGGCTCGCAAGCACGCAGCGCTTTCAGACCAGCGCCGCACCCTTTCCGCCTTGGAGACTTACAGTTTCGAGTTTTGCAGAACTGACTCCTTCCTATAACCAGCATTACTCATTCCAAGGAACATTTATTTTTAGTTCACTTACTGTCATTAAAACATACTTGAACTAGTTTCAATCTGACTCACAACTGAATTCCTGTTCTTCTGGAGACCGAGTTTTCTGTCCCCACCCAAAATGCAGGAAGACAAAACAAAACGAAACGAAAAGCTCAAAGCTGGGATAGACCCCAAACCCTGTTCACAGGCTTCTAGAGCGTCTGGGCTCATGTGTCCCAGTGGCTCTTGGCATGGCCCTTGTGGCCAAATACGGGAAAGGTTGATCTATCCTGCTACGATAAGGACACGTCACTCGGAAACCTCCCGAGAAGCTGCAGCGTGGCCAGGCACGGAGGGAGGAGAGCGACAGCCCTCGCCGCGGTCCGTGCAGGCTCACACGAGCAGCGGCGGGTAATTCACGCTGGCTGCTCCTCAGTCCCGCTGGCTTTGCCACCACGTCAGCACCTAACCTGCCACGGATCGTCCAAGCTCCGTCCGCTGAACGACTGCAAAAGCTGCCGTGACCCGTTCAGGCTGCTGTAGGCTGCTTGCCCCAATCTCCAGTCAGGTTCACCAGACGCTACATAACTTATCTACGTTACCATATATTATGTATAGCTCCTGACCCTGCTCATCCCACCGGTAGGCTCCCGAAACCAGCAGCTGGCCATTGCACTCGGCGATCTCCACCGGTGCTCAAAAAGCTGCTTTACTAGCGCTGCCGGGTCAAGTCGGCCCCCGCCTTGGCTCAGGACCCACTGCACATCTGAGCAGGACCTGTGTGCAAGTGCCCGTCCCCTCAAACTGTGCAAACGCTCGCAAGAAACCAGCTCCCGGGCTGCCCAGCTGTGAGCAGGTCACTTACGGAAAAGCCGACCGAGGGCTGCAGCGGGGCTCGCGGGGCCGGCAGCCGCCGGGCGCTGCTGGCGGCCGCCCGGGCGGCGAGGGAGCCGGGCTAAGCCCACACCCGGGCAGGGTCTCCCTTCGCCTTTTGGCCACGCGTAAAGGCAGAATTTTCGTTGCGCTTTACGACCGACGGAGAGGCAGACCACAGCCTTCTTCAGCCTGCTCACTGCGGCACAGAACCAACAACCCGGACCAGACTTCCTCTATTTGCTTACTCAAAGTGTAGCTAAGAGCACAGGTTGGGTTTGTTTCGGTGTTTTTACTTACGTTTGCCTGTATGGTACTCTAAGAAGAATTAAAAGCAGAATGCGACTGCATACATAATTTCGATGTAGAAGTTTTAAACTCATCCCAACGAGGATACCCAAGACAGAGCCGCACGCCTGGTAGGCGCAGCCGTGCTGGAGGCAAGGCCGGGCCAGGGACGTGGCGAGCGCGCGTGGTGCCGGGACGCTTTTTGCAGCCTTAGGCACTCAGCGTGTGGGGCGAGATGCGGGCCGCTCGCTGCACGCCGGGACGGGGAGCCGCGGGGGCCGCCCCGGGCGAGCGGAGCGGGGCGAGGGGCAGGTCTGCACGGCGCAGCCCGGGCGGGAAGACGAGGCTCGTCGGGAGCGTCGGCCTCCCCGGGAGGCAGCTTGCGTGTCCCTCCCTTTGAACGCGGCGTATTCCCTCCTTTCCGACACTTCTGTTCTGCTTTTGATGTGTTCAATGGAAAGACCAGAAGCGCAGTAGTCAAGAAATGGCTAATAGTCGGACTTCTCGCTGGTTAGTTTGGAGAGAGAGAAAAGTAAATGGGGGTCTTAGGGACAGCCACTAAATCAAATGTGTTAACTGGGATTATCTCAGAGAGGGAAAGAACCAGGGTCAAATACGTCATAGAAGTACGCGGGATGTCTGGGTTTTGTCTAGGAACTGCTAAACTGAACAGAAATGACTTTTATAAAGTCTGAGGAAGAAAGAGGTAAGTCTCCGTTCCCAGTACCTATACCAGCGTATTATTCAGCTTCAGATAAAGGCTGGAGGCTCTAGCTAAGCCATAAGAAAACTGCAAATGGGCACAATTTTGAATGATCAGGATAAAAACTTGTATGTTAATCAATAGCTCATAGTCGAGGACTTGGTTAGTCAAGGACTTCCGAGCCAATAGACTCAGAAATAGGCTAACTATGTCTAGATTGGAATTTTAATTAAATAATCCCTCGAGATATTTAACAGCTAAATCAACTCATCTGTATTTCTCAGTTCTCGTCACATGAAAGCAGTATCACGCCGCTGCCAGGCTGTTCCTCACACTGACGTGCCACATGCAGGAGGAACCATCAGAGCTTGCACCGCGCTGCCTTGCAGACCATGCCCGTTATCAGTCTGCCTGCGTATTTTTCAGTAAGACAGTTGCATTGTAAATTTTATTTTTAAAGGAAGAGATTACGAGTTTACAGTGCATAAATTACTACCAATAAACCTCTACGCACAAGTCACAAAATGAACGCAATCAGCTATTACCGCTAGTAGATCTACTGCATCCCATGGCAAGACTTTGAAGGAGGAGTGCTGTCAAGATGCAACAGGTTTTGTAAGACACCATATTAACAAATGACAGTCACGACAGGCTCCTTTGCAGACTAAAACACTCAGTCAGTAAAACTCAAAGGCGCTCTAGAGATGCTCTGCACCATTACCTCCAATTTATGTACGCGAGAACTGAGGCAGGGATGCGGTAAGAGCTCAGTTTACTGCGGCTCCAGTTTCCTTGGCCTTTCGGGTAATTTATCCTCCTCCAAAACAAAATTCCAAATACAGGAGACGGTTGCAGTCCAAATCCAGCAGCCGAGCCGGCGGCGTCCCCCCGCGGCGGTGCCCGACGGCCCGGAGGCGGCCGCGGGCCAGCGCTCTGCTGCCGCACGGCCCTGCGCGTCCTCCTGGAGCAACCACGGGGCCTCCCCAGCTCTGCCTCCTGCCGCCCACGGCGGCTCGAACGAAGGCCCGGCCCCAGCGCGACTTTGGCCCCTTGCTCCGCGTCGGCCCCTGAGTTTCCTCCAACAAACAGCTCTCTCCAGACTCCCGCGAGAGCCCCCGCGGCGAACCCCTCTCCTCCCTTACCGAAGGAGGGAAGGATCTTTCTCCGCAGTCCTTGCGCTCATCCCACCTGGCTCCGTGGGAACCGACCCAAGGGAAGATCTGCAAGCACAATACATCCATAACATTTTATTAACATTTGTTAAAGGAGAAATAGCATTTTTTCTGATTTAACATGGGTTTATAATTGGGAGAACAAATCCAGACCCAGGGAACTGCAGCGATAACAAGTATTAATTGTAGCAGAATGGCTGCATGCAAACATTTATAGTTCTTCACTTGGGTTCAACTGCACAGGTTTGACAAGTATATTTATGAGATTACTACACTTTACCTCTTTGCTTCGGCTTTAAGCTCAGAAAAGCCTGCTGCAATGCTGCCTCTTAACCACACGAGAGCGTGAAGATCTCGTTTGCTGGCCACGAGGTTTCCAGCACCCAGTGACGCCTGAGCTGCAGCTCAGTCTGAGTCTTAGACCCTGATCTGCTGGAAGCAAGTGCAAAGCTCAGTGCTTTGGTGAATATGGACTTTACTATATATCTGCAGTTTAAATTAATCATTGCCAGCTCTTCCCCACTCCTATGTTTTCTAACAGTAGCGATGTATATGGTATAAATGTTCTCGGTTAAATTTTCCTTCTAGAAGGACTAGTAAGTCTGTACTTACTTTGCATTTATAGTTCGTTGTTCTCGTGCATGTTGTACAGATGGATTCTAATAGGGATTTTTTTTTTTTTTTTTTGGTCTGTGCATGTTTATGCTTGGAATTCCTCAGACAGAGTGAAATCAGACTTGCCATTAATAGCCACAATTGACAGATTGGCCTGACCTCATAGCTGACCCTGCTTGAGCAGTGGGCTGGATTAGATGATTTCCCGAGGTGCCTGCCAACATGATTTATCCTATGACCCTATGATATTAAATATTTCCTGGGATTAAACAAAAGCTAGTCGTGAGGCAAACAGTCAATAAAGTGTTCATTCGTTTTCCTGTGTCTTAGGTGGTCCATAAATGGCATGTAGTATCTGCAATTAATACATTAAAAAGAGACACAAAGCAACAGGCACTAGGTATGGAATTTTGGAAAAGTATGTGAAAATACTATCATCTGACATGAAAAATCTCAGCATAAATTGATTTAACATACTACCTTAATCTCTAAATGTTGCAAATGTGCATAATAGGTAGTGCTGAGAAATAGTTTCCAAAAGTCTTTATAATCGTGATTTTCAAAACTGTTTCAGCCTTTTCAGGGTCAAAGTCACAATGCAGAGCATTTGCAAAGCAAACATTACCTGCTACCTTTCTTCACTTGAAAATTCAGTGTTTTGCCTGGACGCCAGGTCAGCTGTGCCACTTCCTCCTTGGGACTGTTTTGAAAGCCCTGTTCAGCCCTGTAAAAAAAAGCCACTTGTACCTCCACTCAAAAGACGCTGAGTCTGACTGTTGAAACTGTCTGCCGCAATGCCTACGTTGGGGGAAGGAAGAGTTCAGGATGTTGCTTGCTTAACCGGGTCGTGCGAATATTTCTGGTTTCTTTTTCTGTGGTTCCTAATTCCACTTGTGTAGAGGAAGCAGGTTTTGCATGGTGCTCCAGGAACAGCCTCGAAGGTAAACTAGGGGGGCATCGACTACAGGGATAAACACAGCCGAGCTCATTTAAGGGAATTAAAATGCTAATGCTGATACCTGTACTGGTCTTATTCTTTTCTTTCTCTTACTTTTGTCACCAAAGTGTTTTCCACACCAGTGCGAACAAACCCACCAGGTCTCCCTCTGCTCATTTAAACTCCTCATGAAGATCCTTGATACTCACCCAGGTCAGATGCTTTCTGCATCCCAGTCTACACTAGCAATATGAAAATGAAAGAAAAGAGAAAAGAGTTGGAAAGCAGCCTGAGTTACTATTCCCCTGCAGCTTTCCTGGTGCTTTGTGTATTCAAAAGTCCCTTCAAATACAGCCTGGTGTTATTTTCTTTTTATCTGGTGCCTCTTCGTTCATGGCAGTGCTTACGGATGGATGCAAGCAATGTATGAGCCGCGTTTTCAGTCATTAAAGTACTGCTTTTGGTCACAGTGCTCATTCTGAAAAACAGTTTGTTTATTTTTAGTTTTCATCAGAGTGAAGTTGGGGCCATTAAGTTTGATGGAAACAACCTCTATAGAATACATTCTTAGTCACACTTACTTTATTTCATGAAAAAAACCTCTCCATGTGTGACAAAAAGGAGAGAAAGCGATTACAGTTGAGGTAATATAGCTGGTAAGTAAATAAATTACTGCAAATGTACCGTGCAGAATTTCTTGTTGATGTCAGCTCCTATTTTTCTTAAGCTGACAGAGAGGAAGTTGCATCTGAGATCTAAATATGATCTATAATGAGTATTCGTGAACGTTATTGCTGTCACGACGAGAATGGTTAAATGTCCCGACGAAGCAATGATAAATGCGGCTTTACGCGGTTGTGACCTGCAGCGTGTTAGTGAGAACGAAGGGATGAGTTTGGTTCACCTTGACTTGTTTACAAGCGTAAGAAAAAGCAAGAAAGCCGCTCTTTTCTCTTCCAAAAGCCTGATCCTCTGCAGCGCAGTGCTAAAACTAACCGTTCTTACAGCGCAAACATAAGCGCACGCGCCCGGGAAGGAGCGCTGCGTCGGAGCCTGCCGCTGCGGCGCAGCCTCCCGAGGCTCCCCGGCCCGGCGGGGACGCGGCTCGGCCCGGTCCGGCGGGGACGCGGCTCGGCCCGGCCCGGCCCCGTCGCGGCTCGGCCTGGTCCGGCAGGGAGGCGGCTCGGCCCGGCCCGGCCCGGTTGCGGCTCGGCCTGGTCGCGGCTCGGCCCGGTCCGGCGGGGACACGGCTCGGCCCGGCCCGGCCCGGTCGCGGCTCAGCCTGGTCGCGGCTCGGCCCGGTCCGGCGGGGACGCGGCTCGGCCCGGCCCGGCCTGGTCGCGGCTCGGCCTGGTCCGGCGGGGACACGGCTCGGCCCGGCCCGGCCCGGTCGCGGCTCGGCCTGGTCGCGGCTCGGCCTGGTCCGGCGGGGACACGGCTCGGCCCGGCCCGGCCCGGTCGCGGCTCGGCCTGGTCCGGCGGGGACGCGGCTCGGCCCGGCCCGGCCCGGTCGCGGCTCGGCCTGGTCCGGCGGGGACGCGACTCGGCCTGGCCCGGCCTGGTCGCGGCTCGGCCCGGTCCGGCGGGGACACGGCTCGGCCCGGCCCGGCCCGGTCGCGGCTCGGCCTGGTCCGGCAGGGAGGCGGCTCGGCCCGGCCCGGCCCGGTCGCGGCTCGGCCCGGTCACAGCTCGGCCTGGTCCGGCGGGGACGTGGCTCGGCCCGGCCCGGCCTGGTCGCGGCTCGGCCCGGTCGCGGCTCGGCCCGGTCCGGCGGGGACACGGCTTGGCCCGGCCCGGCCCGGTCGCGGCTCGGCCTGGTCCGGCAGGGAGGCGGCTCGGCCCGGCCCGGCCCGGTCGCGGCTCGGCCCGGTCCGGCGGGGACGCGGCTCGGCCCGGCCCGGCCTGGTCGCGGCTCGGCCTGGTCGCGGCTCGGCCCGGCTCGGCCCGTTCGCAGCTCGGCCTGGCCCGGTAGGGAGCCGGCTCGGCCCGGCGCGGCCCGGTCTGGCATCGTTAACTAGAGATCACTCCCACTGTAAGATCTCAGAAGGAGCTAGCGAGGATTTTTACTGACCCCCCCCGCCCCCAAACTGGAAACCGTGCTCTTTCCCATCCACTAGAAAGAATAATCAGGATTTTTGATGTTTATTACCAGGAACATTAACTTTTCTCAGAGTCAGTGACAAACTGACTTCATCCCTTCAGTCTCAATAACAACACGCATCGCATCTGCAGCAAGAACCTCTCGCGATGAAAAACACGTGGAATTGAAGGAAACGAAAAATGAAGAAAGGCGACAAAATCTCCGGTGTAACAGCCACCAACGAGCGCTAGGACGGCGTGCTGCACACGGAGGAAGGGTCTCCCCGGGCGCCCGCTGCGCTCCGCGGGGCACGCACGGGGCGGGAGAGAAAGGCCGGCGCCGAGCTCCCCGCGCCTCGCCCCGCGGGTTTCCGCCAGCCCCGCGCGCCGCCCGGGGAACCCAAAGCCGCGGTTAGCTGGAGCGCGCCGTGCCCGCGCTGGCTCGTGCCACGCTCGGCGGCGGCCCCGGGCGGCGGGCAGCTCGCCGGCGCCGCCTCCACCCTCCTCTCCAGCACGCGGCGCTTCTCAAAATACTGAATTCGGTACGGCAGGTTTCTTCTCTGGTAGCGTTTCTGCAACAGCACTGTTTATTATAATAAAGTTACACGGCGTAAACGCCGAGGCGGCGGCTGGGCTGCGCCCACGCAAAGAATTCCCCCAGGGTGTCTCGTGCTGCGGCCCTGGGAAACGGGAAATATTCCTAATGGGAATTCGAGCACAGCCCTCCCCGACCCAGGTCGTGCCGCCAGAGCAAGTGCGATGCTGCTTTTCCCCCTCAGCTTTAGCCAGTGGCTACTTTTGTTCACTTTTTTATCATTTACTGCAAAAACGCAGATGTAACGTGCTGTTGGACGTTAAAGGCAGTTGCATATAGAGCGTAATAATAAAAAGGAGGCTTTATTCTTCAAACAGGATGCAGTTTATTCTCAGCATATTACCCGATCCCCAGCGAAGCGCTCGGAGATGTTTCAGCAGGGCACAGCGGAGTCACGCAGGAGCAGGTCCCGCGCAGCCGGGCCCCCGGGAGCAGCCCGCGCCGGCAGGGTCCCAGCGAGCCCCCGGGAGCAGGTCCTGTGTCGGCGGGGTCCCGGCGAGCCCCCGGGAGCAGCCCACGCCGGCAGGGTCCCGGCGAGCCCCCGGGAGCAGGTCCCGCGCCGGCGGGGTCCCGGCGAGCCCCCGGGAGCAGGTCCCGCGCCGGCGGGGTCCCGGCGAGCCCCCGGGAGCAGGTCCCGCGCCGGCAGGGTCCCGGCGAGCCCCCGGGAGCAGCCCGCGCCGGCGGGGTCCCGGCGAGCCCCCGGGAGCAGCCAGCGCCGGCAGGGTCCCGGCGAGCCCCCGGGAGCAGCCAGCGCCGGCGGGGTCCCGGCGAGCCCCCGGGAGCAGGTCCCGCGCCGGCAGGGTCCCGGCGAGCCCCCGGGAGCAGGTCCCGCGCCGGCGGGGTCCCGGCGAGCCCCCGGGAGCAGCCCGCACCGGCAGGGTCCCGGCGAGCCCCCGGGAGCAGCCCGCGCCGGCGGGGTCCCGGCGAGCCCCCGGGAGCAGCCAGCGCCGGCAGGGTCCCGGCGAGCCCCCGGGAGCAGCCAGCGCCGGCGGGGTCCCGGCGAGCCCCCGGGAGCAGCCAGCGCCGGCGGGGTCCCGGCGAGGCCCCGGGTGCAGCCCGTGCCGGCGGGGTCCCGGCGAGCCCCCGGGAGCAGGTCCCGCACCGGCAGGGTCCCGGCGAGCCCCCGGGAGCAGCCCGCGCCGGCGGGGTCCCGGCGAGCCCCCGGGAGCAGGTCCCGCACCGGCAGGGTCCCGGCGAGCCCCCGGGAGCAGCCCGCGCCGGCGGGGTCCCGGCGAGCCCCCGGGAGCAGGTCCCGCACCGGCAGGGTCCCGGCGAGCCCCCGGGAGCAGCCCGCGCCGGCGGGGTCCCGGCGAGCCCCCGGCGCAGCGCTCCCCAGCCCTGCCCGGGGACAGGCCTCGGCACCCCGCAAGCAGGGTCGCCCGGCGCGGCGTCTCGTGATACGCGCACAAAGCGCCCGTCGGGTTTTCTCTGATGCTCTTTTTCCATTGCCGTCGGTTTCACGCAGCTCCTCCGCTCCGGTTGCGCCGGTCCTTGCAGTGCCTGTTTTCTCTGCACTAAGGTTTCCGTAATGTGTAAAAGTGTTTACCTTTCCCTCTAATTCTCTCCAAGCAGTGTTGGCTGTAGTCTGGAAAGTAAACACTGCGTAAGCTGCCCCTTATCGCTCGATAGATTTTTTTCACCCTCTACATTTGAGGTCAGGTCTATTAATCAAAAAATACATTTCTGCTGGTTTTATTACTACCAGTTGCAACGATTTTGCATGGGATTTTTGGCAGAAAACTGACCTGTTTAGCTCCTCTGTTATTACTGGAACTGTTAATGAAGTTTAAAGTATTAGGTCCAAACCCTACTGCCAGTTACAAATTCTGTTCTCACCTATAGATAAGGTAATTACATTAATTATATGAATAAATGCATTATGTGATTAAGAAGCTGTAATTAAGGGCCGAACAGAACATACATAATCATGGAAAGGTAAGTAAAGCTACACTATGATTTTACAGCCAGATTCAGCCTGAAAAAGTCAATTTGTTTAGTTCCTAGCTCAGAACTGCCTTTATAAATCACTAGGACATGTAAGCAAGGCAATCCTGGCATTTTTGCAGTCATTTTTCAAATTCTAAAGGGACCTGTCAGTACCTGCCCCCCCCCTTGGCTGCCTCCATACTCGCCTGTAACGCCTTTAAGACCAGCAGCTGAATTTTACAGCTTTCTAATCTCTCTGCTATAGTTACAGCTAAAAACGGCAGCCTCGCCGCGCTCTCCCTGCTGGCGAGCACGGCAGAAGACTCCGTCTCACTCTCTGCATAACCCCCCAACTCGCCTCTACGTGCAAATTGGCTCAGCTCTGGGGTTGGCGGCTTGCTAGGAGGGCAAAGGCTCGCTCGCGCAGAGACGGCTTGGCTCGGCACGCGCCCCGGGGGCACGTCGGACCGGCAGCCTCGTGCCGCTGCCCGTTTCAGCTGAGCCGAAGCCTGGTCTGCTGTCAGCTTACGGATCACAAAGAAGCCATCTGGGAGCAACACATTTTCGCTCTAGGAAATGCCACAGCAATATTTTATTTACAAAATCAATCAACTGTCAGTTAATACTGCTTCTATCGCAAGCACGGAAAGTTTTGCTGGAGTGAAATCATTAGAAGGAGGTGCAATCAGGTAAAACAACTGCGTTTAGCGACACAAAATCTATAACCTATATAAAACTAAGAAAATGGAACTGAACATTAATAAAGTTTCATCCTAAGCTAATTTCTTTTTCCATCCCTTGTCTCCCAGTATCAGAGTTCTCCTTGTTAGTTCTTTTTCTGTTCAAGAGCTGCCTGATTTTTGCCATCAGCATCTCTCTGAAGTGGTCACCCATTAAGAAATAAAAAACAGGATTAATGGCACTATTTAAAAATGCAATGGGCCTCGTGATGATATAAACGGCATTGATGATGTGCTGCGTGCACACAGATACATTCAAGGCTGGTATTCGGGAAGCAAGTCGGACATTGCGCATTACGTGATACGGCGTAAATAGTAACGAGAAGATAACCATGGCCAGGATGACTAAAGAAAGAGGTTTTTCAAGTGTCAGGGAAGAGCTGTGTTGCTCACTTCTGTTCTTAAGAAATATAACCATCTTTACGTAGAAGAAGCACATGATGCAGAGAGGGATGAGGAACCCAAAGAGAGTCAGAAACATGCTGTAGATGATGCTTGTTGCTGGGTCTCCAGAACTTGCATAATCTAGGCACTTGCTGCTGGTGGTGGCTGCTGTAGGCCTAAGGAAATGCATCAGTGGCAACAGCTCCAGTATAACCCAGATCCACACGGCCACAGACACTACAACAGCAGTTCTTCTTTTCTGTAGAAAATGTTCTCTGAAAGGATATTTAATGAGCAGGTATCGGTCAATACTGATACAGGTAAGGAAAAGGATGCTGGTGTACAGGTTTGCATGCAACAGGAATCTGTTGCTATGGCAGAAGATGTCCTTTGCCCATTGACTAGAGTAGCTTTTCACCAGTATTGGAAGAGTACACAGAAATAATATATCTGATAACGATAAATTAAACAGGTAGATGTTGCCACTTTTCCAGGTTTTCAAGCAGAAAATATAGCCAAACACAACAATGGAATTTCCAGCAAGGCCTAAAATGAACTCGAGGCTGTACATGGTGGAAAGATAATACTTTTCTAGGAAATTGCCCATCAGCAAACAGTCGCCTGTCTCGTTCTCAGCCTGGAAAGTTAAAGAGAATAAAAATAAACAACAACAAAAGAAAAAAAACGAAAAGATCATTGCATTGTTATTTTATATCACTGCAGTAAGAGGTGAATATGCTCTTTCCTTGCAGCCTAAATGAGTAGATACGTCAACTCAAAGAGTCTGTGCACACAGGACTTCTGCTTTCAGCTATGGAAAGGAGTCAGTTACTAAACAAGATGAAATTCAGTGTGAGAAAAGAAAAAAAAAGGGGGGTAAGGACTGTGAGATAAGTAAGTACATAAACCAAAAGCATCGCCTGTAGCATGTAAACTGCCATGCTGCCTGGCTCAATGCCATAGCAGGAGGGTGGGAAGGGGAAGCGTGGGAGCTTGTCTGTGACTCATTCGTCACAGCCCTTCTCCTTTTCGAAGTCATCTGCCTTTGCATTACACACCTGCAGTCCCATGTCTTACTCGTTACTGAGGCAGAAGTCCGTATTCAAGATTAATACAGAAATAAGTCATTAGTAGCGATATGGCTATGCTCTGAAGATGTTTCCTGGAATTCTTCAAAACGTTAGGAAACAATGGTTTTATTAAATTAACTGAAGCATTAATTATGCGCTTTTGTATTTTTATTAATAAGTCTTTATCAGAATTGCACAGGAAAATATCATGAAGACAGAGCAGGTATCCTGCACAGTACTATTAATATTGCCTAAGGAATTCTGAACCATTCCTGTAGAAATAGGCTATTTCTGTGTTTGCAATTTTATAATTCTTTTCTCACAGTTTTCTACCAAAAAAAACCCTATTAAGGATGGAAGGTATTTTATGACTGAAGAGTCAGAGTTGATCCAAAAGATACTGTAGTCCACAGGGAAATACTAACACAATACAGCAAAGTTCTGGATAAAACTCTTTCGAGACAATTCACAAGCCCTCATTTATTTTTGTAACTAACAATCTATGAAGTGAAAACCAGAATTACATTCAACACCGTATATGAATTATTGATCACAGTTAATAAACTATGCTAAAATTATAAATAGGGAATAAATTATGCTAAAACTCTTGTATAATAATGTGCCCAAAGTCCTATTCCACGAAATGCTCCAGGAAGGAGGCTGCGCTGCTGGGACAGGTTCTCAGGACAGCAAGTGCAGGTCTCCGGCGTGCGCGCCGCTTGGCATTCGGCGGCCAGAGTGTAAGTGAGGGAGACGCTACGTTAAGGGAACTTAAGGAGTTTCAAAATTCTGTCTATTGAGTATTTGCAAAGCTTATTTGTCTGTTTCATGTCACCACAGAAGGCTCTCAGGAACTTTGCTGGAGGAGCCCAGGGATGGCTGCCCCAGCACGTCTCAGTCACCCCTCCTTCACCACTGCTTAGTTTTCTTTTTGGCTGCAAACAATCGCTTTTCCTTTTTGCTTGGAAGTACAGATTATTTCAAACATCCAATTTTTTTCTTCGGAAAGTTTCTCTGAAGGAATATGTTACGCTCAGATTTCTCACGGCAAGCAGAGCATTAACCCATTTACTCAATGAAGTCAGCCTATTTTTAGGCACAAAATACAAACATCTCTAGGAAGCTGCACCAACTCTGCTTGAGGTGAAATTCTTTCTACAATTCGGTTTCAGAAATGCTTTCAAGCAACAGGGAAAGCAATAGAATAGAGTCTCAAGGATTCACTCCTCTTCTTCATGCAAACACATGTACACCTACCTTGAAGGGTCATTACAAGATAAAGATAAATTTTAGTGAGAACCTTTTATTAAAATATTGGCAAAACACAGCTAGAAAGTAGAGGGAAATGAAATGATAGAAGGGTGAAGTATAGATTAAAATTGAAATTCAACTGAGTTCCAAAAGAAGAGCAAAGTGATTCGCAAAATCTGCTTAAGAGATGGTCTCTAAAGAGCATGTAATTATTTTAAATATTTTCAGAAGTGTCTCCAATGTATTAACTCTCTGAATACATGCACATCTGATAGCAAAGTATTTTATCTTATTTTAAAGGTAGATCCAAAAAAATAAACTACAACATGTGGCAATTTCATAAGGTTACCTAGAGCCAATATTTACACTTATGCCATATATCATTAGAAACAAAAATTACAGAGACATGTATTCTCGCTATGATCAGAGCAGCCTCATAGCGTGCTTTTAGCCTAGCCCTGGGTAGCCAGACTCTTGAGAAGAAACTCAAAACTTTAGGAAGATTTTAATTAGAAAGATCATCGCATCGCTATTAGCGTTTTGAATGCAAATAAGGATTTTTTAAAAAGTACTATATTGAGAGGTACATTGATTCGGGCAGTTGTTTTAAAAAGCTTAATCACTTTAGACCAAGCTGCCGGGCTCAGAGAGCTCAAGGCTGCGCCGGGGAGTCCCTGCGCGGCGGGGCCGCGCCCGCGGGTCACTCACCATGCCGAGGGCTGCTGCGCGCTCCCGGCGGCGCTCGCTGAGCGCGGCGCGGCCGGAGCCTCCGGAGCCTCCGGGGCGCTGCGGCGCGGCGCGGGCGGCCGGAGCCTCCGGAGCCTCCGGGGCGCTGCGAGGCGGCGCGGGCGGCCGGAGCCTCCGGAGCCTCCGGGGCGCTGCGGCGCGGCGCGGGCGGCCGGAGCCTCCGGAGCCTCCGGGGCGCTGCGGCGCGGCGCGGGCGGCCGGAGCCTCCGGAGCCTCCGGGGCGCTGCGGCGCGGCGCGGGCGGCCGGAGCCTCCGGAGCCTCCGGGGCGCTGCGGCGCGGCGCGGGCGGCCGCTCTCCCCTGACCCGCGTCGGCCGGATCGCTAGCGAGCCCGGCGAGGGCAGCTCCGCTTGGCCGCGCCGCCGCGGGGGCCGCGCCCGGGCGAGCAAAGCGCTGCCAAACGCGAGCCGGGCGCTGCGCACCGCCTCCTGGCCGCGCCCGGCCCCCGCCGCCCGCGCACCCCTTCGGCAGCTTTGCCTAGCAGCTGCAGGCAAGCCGGCCTTGGCACGGCGGCTCCGGACGAGGCGCTCCGAGGAGAAGCGCCGCGGCAGCCCGCGCTGCCCGCAGCCTCGGGAGCCCCGCGCCGGCGCCCAGCCCGGGCTGCGGAGCGCCGCGGGCGCGCGCGGAGGCGCCGGCGCGGGCGCCGACCACGCGGTCTGCAGGATTCAGGCAGGCTCTTGGGGCAAATCGTGGGGTCCTGCGTCCTGGTGAAATTCGGTTTTCCAGACAGCAGCGGAACCGTCTCGCCTTTCACAGTCAGAACTCAGCCTGTCTGTGAAATTCACAGGTAGTAAACCAGTCAGACAAGGTACTTTAGGAAAACACTTAGCATTTGTATAGTAATGCATTTGAACACTTTTTTTTTTCCTGTTTTATTCTTCATTGGTGTGTAGTATTATATTTTCAAAATCATGAACAAATGATGCTTACGAAAAGTGGTTTTTGCTCCATTGCAACTAATATATTGGAGCCAGTTAATATCAGCAAAAAAAATGTTTCTTGGTTTCAAACAATGCATTCACACTATTACACATGGTTTTAATGTATTTTTACACACAGACCAACATCAGAACCATTCAGCAGCTCCTGGACCCCCTAGAAGAAGATTGGGTTTCAGGTTTCCTGAGGCAGGGCACACTCAGCTTGGGTATCCCAGGAGAAAACACTAATCATTGTACAAAACAGTGAGGGCAATACTTTTTTTTTTAAAAAAAAAAAAAAAAAAAAAAAAAGTTAGCAGGAGCAGGGTCTGAGCTGTGTTTTGCGTGCAATGTGACTCTGTGACATGCTGTCAGAGGCTTCCTGGTTTGGGATTTTCACCAGCTCACAGCAGGTTTGTATCTAGGAGGGATTTTTTTCTTTTTTTTTTTAATCCTGCACGTCAAAACATGAGGTTTGATGTATCATTTAAGTTCTATTGCTATGCATGAGTCTGCTCTAAGTGAGGTTTCAAGCCCAAAAGCTGCTGCTGTGTGTCCTATAAATACACGTTAATGACTGAAGACAAAAGAACAGTCTTGCTTCCCTCGCTCCTGCAAAAAAGTATAACTGATCTCAGCTGGCTACATAAAAAATACTTCACTGTGTATGAAGGCACATAAAAAAATGCAAAAATGTGGTTGGCATTTATAGTTGAGAGGCCTACTTTTCAAGAGAAATAAAATTGCAGCTCTTGGATGTTGGAGAGGAGACTCGTTAATTCACACTTTAGCAAACAGCTCAAAACCCGCTTTATTCACCAGCTGATGGCGACTTCCTCAGAATCACGGAGGGAGCTCAAACCGGCTGACATCTCAGACTGACCAGATGGTCATGCATTTGTAACGTGTGGATGTAGGCTGAGATCCATCTGCCTCATCTGATTCCAGCAGAAACAGGACATTCGTGCAGTACCTAGATTGTGCCCAGCACTGGGGGAACAGCCCCGACGCTGTCCGCGAGGTAGCTGCTCCCAGCAAAACTTTAAAAACCGGAATAAAAATTTTGTTGAGATCCCCACCCACTGATCTTCTCTGTGCTTCTCTCTCAGGAGGCAGAATAAAATCAATCAATCAGAATTGTAATATTTTAAGTAGGTCTCAAAACTCCTCTGATGATTTAGCCAGTTGTACACCGTACATGAGGGAAAGCCCACGGGATTTAGGCAGGATAGGCAGAGGCCCTCCCTCCCCTCTTGGGAGAGGCTGTGGAGGAGAGCCGTGGTGGCACTGCTGAGGTGGTGCTCGTCTGAGGGCCACAGCGAGCGAGCAAGATTCCGGCCAGCAGCAGGCAGCCCGCTCAGCATGCTAGGGAACAACCCTGGAGCCACACGCACCGACAGTGTACGTGTCTCCGACCCCTGGGTGGACTGCACTGCCTTGGGTGGATGTGTCTCCAGCACCCGGGTGGGCTGCATCACCTCGGGTTGACCTGTCTCCAGCTCCCGGGTGGACTGCACCGCCTCGGGTGGACATGTCTCCAGCTCCCGGGTGGGCTGCATCACCTTGGGTGGACGTGTCTCCAGCTCCCGGGTGGGCTGCACCACCTCGTGTTGACGTGTCTCCAGCTCCCAGGTGGGCTGCACCGCCTTGGATTGACCTGTCTCCAGCTCCCGGGTGGGCTGCACCACCTCAGGCTGATGTGTCTCTAGCTCCTGGGCGGGCTGCACCGCTTTGGGTTGAGGTGTCTCCAGCTCCTGGGTGGCACCGCCTCGGGCTGAGGTGTCTCCAGCTGCCAGGTGGGCTGCACCGCTTTGGGCTGAGGTGTCTCCAGCTCCTGGGTGGGCTGCACTGCCTTGGGTTGATGCCTTTCCTAGGCTCATCCCGCTCCTGCACACACCAGCAGTGGTACACGGCCTCCCGTGGGGAGACCCAGCCTCTCCCATGGTTCTGGGCTGATTCTCACTACCTCCCTAACTGATGAACCGAGGGAAAGTTGTGCCTGCTAGATTTTTATTCTGACACCTTTCCATGCTTCACAAGACTCTCAGCTTAATACAATCATTGCAATAACAGAAGATTTTTAAAGTGACTTAAGAGACTTGACAGCAAATTGTCCTCAGGACTAATCCTGGCATCACAGCCTGAAAGCAAAGATACAAGGTTTTCTGCAAAGACAGCTATCACATGGCTGACTAAAATCATTTTTGAAAGAAAACCAGTCTGGAAATACGAAGAAAAGAACAGATAAGATGTATTTCTTCTTTCCTCTCCATGTACATGAACAGGCCTGCCGTGCTGAGAAAGCTCACGCACTTGGCAACTGAATGCAGAAGAGAAAAATGCTGCAAAACTCAGGGCAGAAAAATGAAATGCATTTTGCAAAAGTGCAAGAAGAGTGCAAATGAAAAAAAGCTCCATAAGGTTGAGCTTTAGAAGATCTCTGTAAGCTTCCACTATTAAAAAAAAAAAAAAAGAAGAAGAAGAAGAAGGAAAAAAGACAGACATGGACAGGTTTGGGAGTAGTAGCATTTACTTTCTGCTTTCATCCCATTCTGGAGAAAGGGTTGCATTGCGCCTACAGCATTCCTTGTAGTTTGAGGAAGCGCATAAACCAAGAGCCAGGGCTGCCACTCACCGCACGACCACTACTAGTGGGACAAGCTGAGTGAACTGCTGGGCCAGCGCGTGAGGAAACGAGAAACAAAGGACATTGCAGGCAACACATGTGCTTGGCAAAGTGCAGTTGGGAGACTTACTCTTTAAGACAGAGTGATAGGAACCAGAAGAGAGAAGATGCCTTTCCAACAGTTGTTTTTAACAATGAGGGGATTTATAATTCAGCTGGATGTTCACTGCAGAATATGTCACATACTCATACTTCTTTTATTTAATTTAAAACACTTACATAGAAAGGAGAATCATAAGAATTACCTACCTGCACCCAGCTAAGCTTTGCTACAGCTCCCCAGAATGTTTGTTGCAGTAATTTCTAGTGTGTCATGCTCTCCTTCAAAAATAATTAAAGCTTAAGTCTCAAGTTCATTCTAATGGAAGTAAAAATGAATTTACCGCCAAATCCAAAAGCAAAGTTGAGAAACCTAACTCCCATGCAGCTGCCAGGCAGGCAGATCTCCCCGACCCCGGCGGGAAACCCGCCTGCAGGAGAGCTCTGCTGTGCGGCGGCTGCTGGCACCGCCAGGCCGGCCGCGCCGGCGGCTGAATCGATACGAACTGAAGCCACACAGCAAATGTGGATTAGAAAGCGGTGGATACTGGCCAAAGGAAAGCGCCTCTTAATCACAGATTAACATGCAGGCGCTGTTTATGTTTGGAGAGACGAGCAGTCGAGACAGTATTTCAAAGCAGAAGGATGACATGGTGTCACCCTTCCTCCCCAGAGCAAAGGACATCTCTGTACCGGGGTGCAGAGACACCTCCCGCACATGGAGGGTTTCTCTTGCAAAGCCTGGTAGAGGCATTTGCAAGCCAGGACAAAAACCTACGGAAGAAAGGAAACTTGTAACATAAGCACCCCTTTATTAGGAGGAAATTAGAATAACTGAAAGAGTTTTTCCCGACTTAATGCCGTTTTTCTCCGCAATTTAAGCAGGGTACAAAAGGCAGGGACTGAAGCCTTCAGTCCCTCTGTGAATAGCAGCAATACAGCACCGACACTGCCCTTGGTCATTTTGTACGAATGAACAGAAAGCTGAAGCTCTTAACCCACCTGTCTACGGATGCCAACACAAACCAGCCTGAGAAGCAGTGGGCCGTGGTGAAGATAGACGTGGGGGAAACAACATGAAGCACAGTGAATGAGAAATCTTATCATCTTGGGAAATTGTTATTTACACAGAAAAATCAACAGTTAGAAAACATAATGTCTCCTCCCTGAACACAGGCATTTAGGAACTCCCAAAGACATCACCCATCCTACATGTCCCTCCAGCTGAGTCACTTCAAAGACAACAAAAAATGTCATGTTTTTTGTGACAGCTGTGCGTCGTTTCACTGCGAGCTCACGGGCCGACGAGCAGTGAGTTTAAGCGAGCTGGCGGCCGCGCTGGAAGGGCAGGGGGCGACCGAAGCAGCGACCGGCAGAGCGCGGTGCTGCCGCCCAGACCGGGGTGCTGCCGCCCGACGGGCACGGCTCTGCTGCGGCACCGCTGCTGCCGTGGGGAGTAGTCATCACTTATTGCCAGAAATGAACGTCGTGCACTAACCCGGGCAGGACAGACACCTTGACTGTTCTGGCAAATCAACTTTTACATAGCTAAAAGAAAAAAGTTGAAGCTTAACTTTCATGATACCTTATCATAAAGGTTCTCAATACCTTATCAATAGGTTCTCAAGGTCAGTACCACTTATCTTCAGTAATCATTTTTTTCCAGGCTCACAGAGAGACTATGTATGTCACTTTTTTATAGATATTGATAGTGAAAATCATGTTCAGGGGCTGGAAGTCATGGGACATTTGAGTGGGGGCCGGTGGGAGCACTCCTGGCCATCTGCGGGGCCCGTCCTCAGGCACTGCGAGGCACAAAGTGCCACCAGTCCATGCTTGCAGTTTTCTTCAGCCTACACATTGTAAATAACACCTGGCAGGAACACACAACAACACAAAATTCTACACATTAGCAATCACAGTGGAAATGCAAATAGGAAATTAAATTATTAGCAATTATCTGGAAACATTTGCTGCACCTCTGCACATTGTGTGACAATTTGGACAAGTTCGGTTCTTTTCAACATGGTTGTGTATAATGGGTATGTTCTGCAAACACTACTTAGAAATATTGACCTTGTAAATGCCAAATACATCTGTCAGAAAAAAAAATTGTCAGTAACTGCAAGCTTACCTAATATAACTAAAGTAAAGTTAAATTTCTTAAATTTAAGCCAGAATTTGCATGCATCATTTTTAAAGCATAAATCTAAAGAGAAAGACATATATAGTAGCTGCAAAATAATTATCATGAGTCAGGAAAAAGCTAAATAAAACAAACTGTTAAACGACAGATCAGCTTCCAACTCCTGACATTTTGAAAATAATCAGCACAAGCATGTGTTTGTACTACTTCACTTTGGTGAACTATGGTAAAGACTGGTCTCTAAAGTTTACTACCCTTAAATAAATAAAAACAAAATCACCAGAAAACAAACAGATGTTGAAACTGCTTATTAGTTTAACTGTGCTCTGGGCCATTTCAACGCTCCAAACGGAACAGTTGCCTGGTTTGGAAAAGCTAGAAGCTACTATCATTTTTCTCGCACCATGGTAACGGCAGGTTGAAGCAGAAACCATAAGTAAGGTAGAACTAGTAGTTGCAGTCCTCTAAAAGCCTGTTACTTCTGTTGCACAGACCCTGCCCAGTAACGTACAGGTTGTGTGAAATCAACTTAAGAAATCAATAGAGATTTCCACTATGCTCAAAATAAATGTTTTAGCTCTGCAGATATATTGCAGCAGCCACCAGAGAAATTTCCGTTTCTTTGCTTTGATCAGCAGTAACTTCGGCATGGGCTCTAACAGCGCACTAACCTGCGGGTCTGTTTACAAACTCAAGCAGGTTCTTCCAGAGTGCCAGCATCACCAGTGAGCAACCACAGAGAGCAGAGCACGCAGCTAGGAGATGTATCACCATACACAAATCAGCATGCAAATCTTGAGCAGCAATACTTTCATTTCCGCATCAGTATCATATATATAATAAAAAAATCAAAATAGCATGGAATGGACACTGGTAAGGTAAAGAAACCCATCACAAGTGAGCCTTCCTAAATGAGTGATGATGAAAGAAATCACAGAAACAGATGAAATGCTCCAAAATGTTCAATATGTACAGAATGCTTGTAATAATAGAGGAAATAAAATGAGTCTTCCATAAATAGTTAAGTGAAGCATTATAAAAGAGCTGCTTTATAACAGTAACAATTTGTGAGGAAAGCAAATAAATGAACTAATCTTAAATTTCCATGTTTTTCATAGAACTGAATTATAAATGCAGGATTTTTGCAAGGAGACTTAAAAGTTATGCCAATGCACAGTGCTTTAAGCCCTGGATAAAAGGGATCTAGTAGACATTACATATGTGGATTTTCAAAAAGCCTGTGATGCGGTCCCACACCACGAGTCTGTACAGAAATCAGCTTACTAAAGGATTGGAGGAAAGGTTCTCCCATGACTTAAAAGCCTGCTAAAGGATAGTAAGCAAAGGGCAGTTGATTTCCCGAATAGGGTGCTCCAGAGATGGCTGTCAGGATTGTTTTTTTCCTCCCTATCTTCATCAGTGGCCTGGTGAAAGGAGTGAACAGGGAAATCTAATTTTCCAGAAAAATATTCTGCTGTACTGATGGAGACAAACCCCAGAAGGACCTCACAAAGCTGCTTAGGGACCACCACAGGAAGAGTGAGAACACAACCTGTGAGATAAAGTCTCCCCTTTAGTTGCTCTTTGTGTGATGCGTCAAAGTACAAACTGGAGACCTGCAGTTCAGACTTTAAGTTCAATTTGATATAAGCCAAGAGTTATATCCAAATATACAATTTTCTTACTTACTGGATGCAGTTATTGGGAATTCAGCTGCAGCATCTTGGATGAAGAAATGTAGATGTGGTAAAGTCCTTTAACTAAGCTGAAGTAACTGTACTAATAATGAGTCTCACAGCAAAACACAGGCTAGACTTCTTACCTGCTTTCCTTACCAGCACTTATGAGGTGGCAGCTGGAGAAGATGCAAGCAGCGGAGGGCAGCATCGGCAACTGCACACAGTTAGCTAGTACTGGGGACATGTCAAAAATGCCTTGGCAGGAGGGAAATTCATCCCACCCCTTACAGTCAGCTAGTCTTTGCACAAATGTTGTTAGTACAAACCTTTTCACTGAGGAACAACCTAATGCAACCACCATCAACGCAAAAAGCAATCAAGCCCTAACGATAAAAACAACCTTTCTTTGTACTACTTTGATAGATGTATATAGTGTTTCGCAGATGAGATTTTGAAATGTTGACTCTTGAGACTTAATCCTGCCATTTCCAGTCAATTTGAAGCAAGTTTGAAAAAACTGAGTTTAAATTGTGAGAAAAGCGCAAGTTCATGCTACAAATTAATGCCATGCTGTTAATTTCATCAGATTCTTTAGCATTCCTCGGGCTTTAAAGAAGAAATACAATTGGAGTCAGGCAAGCTTGTTGCCATTAATCAACTAGCCATTAGCTAATTTATATTAGACTGAGGACTAGTAAACAAGTTGTGCATATGTAATGGTTTATTATGATGCATTTGCATTTGACTCACTTGGATGAGTCATTGCCGTTGCCCTTGAGAGCAGCGTGGTGCCTTTCCTCCAGAGCTGCTTAGACAGGGGATGGTCCCCCCAAGAAGAGCGGCCAGCCCAGCAGCACGCGGCCCCTCGCCAACGTGCGATCTGGCTGCCAGGCTGTGCGCTCCGCGTGCCGGAACAGCACCTTCGCGGTCAAGCTCAGAGCTTCGGCAGCTTTTAACAGAGCCACGGAAGCTCCCAGCTGCCTCAGAATCTGGGGGACACACACTGGGGATTAAGCTCTCTCTCCTCACTCCATTAAATGAGATGTAAGCTAAAATGTCAAAACTTCAACACTTTCTTTGTGCCTGTGAAGTCCAGCTATGAAACCCACAACCATAACCCAGCTGAAGGGAAGTGGCAATACAAGTATCTTTTGGACAGAGTTAGTTTATATACATAATTAAATCCAGTCCTTCTGTCTGGATTTACTTTACCAGAAATGATGGAATATAGTGTCTTTTTTTTTTTTTTTGAAATAAAGAAATCCGAATCCATTAAAAAAAAATACATTAGGAAAGCGAGAGATGTTCCAAAAACAACATTCAGACAAAACATTTTCAATACATGTCAAATGCTTTAGCAGTAAACATTTTAAACCCCAGGACATGGCAAGCTCCTTACAGTTCTGTCTTACAACACAAAATCATCATGGTGAAAGACTGCTCCCTTTGTAAGGACATCAGGGACAGCGATAACCTTGTGACACTGTGGAAATGGAATGGCTATGGAAAAGCCACAGTCTGAACTCCACCAGGTCTCTTTTTGCAACCTCCATAAAGGTTTTCCAGAATTTGTAAAGGTTTTGCAAAAGACATTTCTTTTTTTTTTTTAAAAAAAAGGTCTGCCTTAAATAGCTGAACGTTCAAATCAGGCAGGATAAGAGGAGAGCTGGCCTGCTCTTAGGCAGCTCTCACCAGCTGAGCCAGTTCTGTCCCAGTGATGCTGTCTGCACCTGTTCTGTATCCATCCTTTAGCCACACTTCTGCCTCAGACAGAGCAGCCTGCCAAAACACTCCCCAGCAACAAGTTTCCCTCATACTGTTTGGCCATATTTCCTACCTAAAGTACAACATATATTTTTCTTTTGCAATATAGCATTTTATCTGATTTGAATAAAGGTGTGTGTGTGTATATATATATATATATATGTATATAAAAAACCATTTTATATAAAATATAAATGGAAGCTGAGTGGAACACAGGGCCTGTAGAATACACCCAATATAGAACAGGAAAACTTGAAGTTAAATGCAACAGCATGATATACACCAATGAAAAATTCTGAATACCACGCTGAGAAATAAACATTTTTTGTTTCAATTTGCATCCCTTTTTCTGTGATCTGCTTTAAGGTTAATTAATATTAATCCCACTAATATCTGGGGTGTAAACAGTTATTCTAGTTTTTCTCAAGAGACAAAAGGTCTCAAAAGGTCAGATAATATTCAGCATTAAAGAAGCTGCTGCTGCTGCTTAAAAACTCCTTATGTGGCTGATAAATAATACTTGCTTCTCACCAGCTTTTATATACTTTGCTCATTCAGGCAGCTGCTGTTGCATTTTCAGCAGTTCAGGGTCACTCAGCATCTGCCTCTCTTGTAATGCAGTTTTGTGATGTACTGTCCTCTGCTGGTAGAGTTTTCAGCATAAGGCTTATGTCTAAAGCTTTTTGTGTTAAGTTTTAACCCCTTAAGGGGAACCCTTTTACTGTTCTTATGAAATGGTTGATCCTACATAAATAACAAATATGCTGAGCAGCACCAATTCTGTTGGACATTAAAATGAAGTTGCCAGCAATGAACAACTTTTATCTACAATTCTAAAAATACTAGAAAACAAACTATTTGCACAGTTTAACTGCATAAAATTATATAGACCATTGCAGTCCATATCAGAGAGGCCACATTCCTGCTGATACTGAGACTGTAGTTTAATTTTGGAAGCTCCATTTTCCTCAGCCAGCTGAAATCCAGTGATTCCAGCGCATCTGTAACAGCCTGACGAGCACTCCGCTGAATGGGTTGCATACATCATTTGATTGGCATTTTCCTAGGCATAATGAAAACATCTTTCATAGATGAGCACCCCGCCAATGGCTTGAACAGTCGACACTCTAAAGCTACCATTATTGTATGAGTGCAGGAGATCAGTAGAAAGTTAAGGACTAACAAACTGACAATGGGAAAAAAACGTAATTAGAAGGGAAGCTTTATTTCATCCCCCACTCAGCTGCAAGTATCAATTAACTTAATTTTCTCCTCATATGCCTACTATTGTATAGTGTTTTTATAAATGGGATAGAGCTGGAGATTGAGAACACTGTTCTTAGCAGCTTTCATTTGAAGCAAATTGGCTCCAAGCTGATCAGTGTGCTGTTAAAGTATATCCAAGAATGAGCCAAGCAGACCCATCATCTGTTACAGAAACCGAGCATTCAAAAGAAAATTCAAGTTGTTCTGCAACCAGGTGCAACCAGATGGAAAACTGTCTACCTGGAAAACATTTTTATGTATATATCATTATTTCTGTATACAGCATCAGACTGAAGCTGCTAGCAAGGCAGCTCCCCAGCAGCACACACAAACATGCACTTCCTCAGCAGTAACAAGCCACTACGAATTAATTTCAGATGAGGGAGAAATTAAACTCCAGTACAGACTTCTGTTGGGAAACGGGAGACCAAGTTGGTGCAGGAGAGCTGCAGTTTGCTCAACACCGTTACAGGAGAGCTCCGTAACAAGGCATTTTCCAAACAAAGTGCGAGTTCACAGACACACATACGTACCCTGAGAAAATGCGCACTTGCAAACAAGATAGCAATGCTAAACACGTGCGTTATATGAGATGCTTTGCTTTTTAATCCCATGATACATTATTATTCCTACAATATTGAGTAAATCACTTGCCACCTGAAGGATGAATTCAGAAGCAGCACAAATCAAAAGGGAGGGTGTCAAGGGGATGGGGCCAGACTCTTTTCAGTTGTCCCATGCGAAAGGGCTAGAGGCAACAGGCACAAAGTGAACCACAGGAAGCTCCGCCTTACCGTGAGGGGGAATTTCTTCCCTGTGAGAGTGACAGAGCACTGGAACACGTTGCCCAGGGAGGTTGTGGAGTCTCCTTCTCTGGAGATCTTCAAGGCCCGCCTGGATGCAACCCTGTCTAACATGCTCTAGGTGCCCTTGCTTGAGCAGGGGGGCTGGACTAGATGATTTCCAGAGGTCCCTTCCAACCTTACTGATTCTGTGATTCTGTAATACACAAAACATTTATATAGAGGACATTTGTTCAAGACTGACAGCTGAATTGCATCTCTTTTTCAAGCATATAGAGCTAATTAATTTTATTTTTAAAAATTCATATGAAAATACTGCTAAATAATTTTAGAATAATTAGAATACATGATACACACCTTATTAAATAAGCAGAGCATAAAATACACAGCAGTGCTATTGTAAGGCTATAATCTTTGATTTCCTTTATTTGATGAGTATCCAGTATTGTTTAATTGTGTTATTTCCTTCTACTACACAGATTAATGAAAGTAATTACTCAATAAAACCACTAACACAAAACAGTTACATTCTTAATACCTGTACTGTATTGTAGCCATCCAATTCTGTTTTCAGATGCTTGCCTTGAACTCTGCTAGGCCAAGATAGTGTCACAGAAACATTAGCCACATGCAACTGGCAGGTTTTCACAAACAGCCTCGACTTCATGAAATGAGGTCGCTGCACTTCCACTCACCACCATCACTCCTTGGGAAACATGATTTCGCACTGCCAAGGGGCCCCACAGCACTATTCACTGCAAGGCCACCCTGAGAATGCTCTGGTGGCTGTGGAAAAGGACCCCAAAGGGGATTGGAAGCAAACAGTTATCAAGTGTCCTCCATACACAAAGACATTAAAATTTTCCACAAGCCTGTTGTGATGAAGTATTGACAGAAAGAAACAAGAAACAAACAAAAGCAGCAATACATCAAGTCTTTCACTTGCATGAAAGTCAGCAGGTGATCCCAGAGGAGCTCAGTGGGGGCTGCAGGGTGCGAAAGCAGCTGGGAGGATGACCAGGCCCAAGAATCCTTTTGGTCTCAGCAGGAGAGAAATCCCAGGATAGCAACTGATGGTTTATGGGGTTTCTGGACTTAAATGACAGTACTGAAAGAATGCTTAGATCAGAACCAAATTAATTTGCCTGCTAGAGCATATGAGAAACATTGTAATGCAGTCACTGCGAGGAAACACATAGCGAAGGTGGCAATCTCATACCGAAAAATCTCGCACAGACACCACCCTGCTATCCCTAAGTATCTCAACCGCATCCAGTGACCATGAACCAAGCATGTTAAATCAGCATTTTCAATTTATAGATTGTCATTTAACCACTTAATATATTGGTTTGACAATCTGTGTCCTAGTGCCAGGTCAGTTGGGCTCGAAATAAATGCTACAGCCCCATGAAAAGCATCCTTAGCATGATTGTGTGTTACTTTAACTCCTGCTTCCCTAAGGCGTGAGACATACATGACTCCATCATCCCGCAAGAGATCATGCTCACACGTGAGGACATACGTCAGGGGCAAGCCACGTAACTTGGCATCTTCCACCAGCAGAGGTGCTGCTCTTGGATCCAGAAACCCTGGATACTTCTTCCCAAGGTTGGAGCTTCCATAAACGGGACTGGTATAAACGTGACCTTTTTTTAGCTCTTCAGGCAGCAACTTACTCCAGTTTACAAACTGAAATAAGTGGCTTGATTCAGCTGGAACATGCCTGTTGGAGGCCATTGCTTCTCTAAGAGATGAATCAGTAGTGAAGTATTCACTCAAGAACCGGACCATAAGTGGCTTAGATAGAATTGGCGTGTTTTCATTTTCTCGGTAAGATGGAGAATTTAGGTCAAGAGTTTGAAGAGCAGGATACAGCAAAGCTTGGACTTTAAGTTTAGTTTTGACTTCAAGGTCATCTAACAACTGTAAAAAATAATTACACAGAGTCAGTAAAAAAGTTCTGTTTCTCTAACATTGACAGAAGACCTTAGAAGGAAGGAATTAACACACAAGCTAAGAAAAATAAGATTATTAATAAAAAGTAGGATAGATTTAAATAAATCCTAAATTCATAGGCTGGTCACCTACAACAATATGTTGTATAAAAAGCCTCAAACATCAAATACAATTTCAGATTATCTCATATTAAAAGATAACAGAATCTGTGATTTTTTTTGAAGTATTAAGAGTCATTGATGGTTTTCTAAGTAGCAAAAACCGCTATTTATAAGTGTTTATAATTTTAAATTTTGAGTTTTGAGGCTCCTTAATTTCACACATTATAAAGATTATCCATCCTGTTCTCTAAATCTGAGGTGTTAGAATTCAAATAACTAAGATTCCATGGATTTTAAACTCATGGAAAATAGGATGTGATGAACTGAACCTGACATTTCTTAAATGTCACCCTTTTCCCCATTCACTCAAATTCCAGCCTTCTATCGTTCTCTGTGCTTTCAGTGTCCACTGCAAATTCATAACCTTTCCAAGCAAGATGTGTTACAATCCAAATAATTTTGAGAGTAACATCATACTGACTTTATTAAATAAACCTGAATGAGACGAGAAAAAGGCATTGAAATTGTACACTGTAGCATTCAGTTCTTTTTTGCTATACTTTAGATCAATATGAATCAAACTGCTGAAATTCACTTGCCTGACAACACATCTAAAGCAGTCAAAATTTGCCTAAGGATAGCATGATATATACATCCCTAATTATAATGAAAAAAAAATTTTAGGGTATTAAGATTTGGAAAGCACCATAGCATCAAAGCTACTCCAGTTCCATTAAATGACCAAAAAAACAAACAAAAAATAATTAGCTTGCTTAGCTGGAAATGCCAAAACTCGTTCACAGGACTACAGGCTGCATGACACCCTGTTTACATCCAACTTAAGAGACATTTTGGAGTTGCACGTGCTTTGAGCAGAGTTTTACTGTTTGTCTTTTCTAAATGTTCTTGGAATGAGAAAAAAAAATGTTTTGAGTCATGAAAAAATGAAGCCATGTACCTGCTGTGCCACAGCTGCAGCTAAGTTGCCACCTGCACTGTCTCCTGCAACACCGATCCGATTTGGGTCCACCCCATATTGCGAGAGGACACTGCTTTGGAGGAAGAATTTTGTTACCGCATACACATCTTCGAACTGAACTGGAAAATGGTACTTAGGTGCCAGCCTGTAACTGTCAGAGACATGAATAGAAATGTGTTATTTAACTCCAGAGATGCTTGCATTTTCAGAGTTGTGTTTCTTCTACCTAAAACATCTAGGATTTTCCCATCTTACAGCTTAATTCTTCAGACACAGCCTCTCGTTAAAATAGCAACAATTTGCTTTTGCGCTTCTTTCTCCTCCCACTTCACTAGAAATTTAAAAAATGCCATAGGCTGGGAGACACCATCCCTAGTGAGCGTTCAGCTTCCACGCTTTGTTACTGGCCCTCCCTCGAGGACGCCAGGTAATTCTCGGAATAGCTCGTTTTCCTTCAGGCACTGACATCTTTGTTCCAGCAACATGATAGCAGTGCTAAGAAGTGCTCTACACCCTAAGCAGTGCTGGTTTGCTGTCACCGGGAATATTTGCATAATAATACTTGAACAGCACACACATTTCATTACCCTATCACCATTCTAAAATCCACATAATTAAAATACTTCAGGGCAGCAAAGATAATTACTTACATCCTAACTGCAGTTCTGCATTTCTTATCATTCGTGACCTCTCAGCTCCCTTTAAAAATCTCTTCCTGGAATTGTATTTCCTACCAGATATTACCCTTCATCTCTCTCCAGAAAATGTCTACGTTATTCATATTCCTCCTTCACAGCCATCTCAATGCTTTTTCAATCTGTCATTTAACAAAAAAACATTCTGCAGATTCTTAATGTTTTGTAGTTTCATGACTGCATTTTTTTATCCTGCCCTGTCGCATCCCATCAAAATGCTCCTGTAAGGACCAGTTTTCCAGAGCATTGCTTGGACGATGCTACACTTTTCTCTGTATCTTTTCCTATCTCTGTATTGCGTTTTAAAGCTTCTACCAGCCTTTAAAGCCCTGTATCTGTTTTGTTTTGGGTTCTTTTTCCCTAATTCTGAGGAGGAACTCCCCATACACACCCACAAAATACATGTCTTCCTGCAAAATCTTTCTAAATCAAAAACAAAGCAAACAAACAAACCCCTCTTTGCTACCACCTTTGTAAATACTTGCCAAATATTAAGCAATTGGTATGCAGAGCCTGTCTGTGTCTTCTTGACTAGTACTATCCCACTATTTCATTACAGTATCATGACTGTGACTGTTTCTTATTGCTCGTTCTATCCTCAGGTCCTGCACTGCACATGGCTGAGAATGCTTTTTCTCCTCTCTGCTTGCAGTGCCTGGCACAGATTTCACTATAGTTGTGGTTCAGTATTTAAAGACTACAGAAAAGTGGAACTACAAAGGTGTAACTAATTAAAACTTAGTAAATCCTGACAGCCTATGAAAAACAGGCAATTCAAATGTCCTTTCTTGCAGCTGTTTTGGTTTAGCAAGGTAACAACAGTTAAAAAAGGATCATTTCAATCACTATAATTGGCCCTCAAGGCTCAGACTATGCATTCCAGGAGCTAATCTGTTGAGTGGGAAGGGACTGTTTTCCTGAGCCAGTTCATATCAGACTTTGCATTTTTGGACAGCTTTTAGCGACTTTAATAATAGAGGAGAGTAAGTTGCTCTTGCCTCCACGGGAGGCCGCTAGTAAGGGGCTCACAAATCTCTGTGCAGCAGGGAAGCTTTCTTGGCAAGGCAGCAGCCTGCGCAGACAAGCCGCTTCAGCGGCCTCGCTGCTGGCAGCCAGCACGAAGTGGGCCAGGCTGGCAGCAGCACAAGCGGCTCCCCGGGACCCACCGCTTGGTACCAGCACAGCGCCGCGGCGCGCTCCCTCTCCGTCAGCCCTGCCCACCAGCAGAGAGAGGGGTGCCAGAAAATCCCCTCTGGACACCCTCCTCTTTGAGCCCTGACGGAGGGGTAGGGCTTTGCCCGGTAAAGCAATGGCTATCGCTCTTTCTGCACCAGTTTTCTTTGAAACAACGTCTCCCACCCTTCATTGCTTATCCTGAAAATTTTTAAAGCAATATACACTGGGTTTTACAGCAGCAGTAATTCCTCAGAGCTGATGAACAACAAGCTACACTATGCTTGTAGCTGACTGCATGATATTGTACCTGCAAAAACTTGACTGGGAGCATAAATTAGCTTTAACAAGTTAATGGAGTGCCTATTAATTCATGTGCTATTTTTACAGACCACATAATTATGCCAGGGACAACAGGATCTAGCAGGCCAAGTCCATTTCCCAAGGCTACAGCAAGTGTGTAGCAACAACAGCAGTCCTAGAAAGTTACCTTCAATTTTCTACACTATCCCAGTTTTTGCATCACTGCCATAACCAAAAGACATGGCAGTCAGGTTCCTCATTTGATCTGGCCAGTATTGCAAAGAGCTTTCTCATATTGTTTGAAAATGATGTAAAATTAAAAACTCCACATAAAATTTACTAATAAATACCCAACAGACTAATTTACCATTTTTTTAAAAAAAAAAGCCTTGGCTTTTGTGCATCAATAGGTATTTTTACAGGACATGATGTCTTGTGTTGTATCTTATTTTAGCTATTTCGTGCATATAAGAGCTCCATAGGAGCAAAGGTGGGGCAAGAGATACTACAGAGTCTCTAGCTTTTCCAGAACTTTGGGGCAGTCTTTCAAGTACGTGGGGACTGATTCACTTTGGGGGCAGACAATATTTATTCACCTGGGGGAGGAGAGGCCTGCACCTCTGGTGCAGTAAGGCCATGGAACTGTCTTTCCAATGAGTTTTTGAATGGGTTTTTTCTGGAGGGAAAATTATTTCCACCTTTGTTTTTATATGCAATATTCATTTCACTGTGTAGAAGCACTGCAATGTAGTAATTTAACACAGGCCCATGCAGAGATGTCTGTGAACTGCTCGGGGTTACAGCATCTGTGAGGCCAGGAGAGCAAATACTGAGGACGTGAGTTCCTGCTTTCCCAACCCATCACTGGAAGGTCACTATTACCTCTGTTCAGAGGGCTCATATGTAGCATGTGAAAATTTAGCATTAAGAAAAGGAGAAAGGATTGCTAGTGCCTGTCCTAGCTAGTGAATGTTTATTAATTCTATACAAATGGGAAGTATCTATTATTACAGTGGGCCAAACATTTTGTTAGCCATTCAACTTCATAAAGCAATATCCAAAAATAAGCACTGGCCACCAATTCACCACTGTTATCTTGACAATTTTTGTTTTCAAATACTTACTGCTAGCACAGCACATAATCTAAATAAAAGATATTGCAAAATTAGATAAATCAAAGTGAATTAATTCATTCAATCCAGAAGCAGAATTTCTCTTACCTGACTGATACCACAACCGCATTTAACTGGTTTGAAGTCTGTCTTGACAGCAGGTCATAAGGTTTCATGCCTGAAATGAAATGAGTTACTTAAAAATGTTATTTCAGTACATTTAAGAAGGAATACACAAATAGCTACATGTTTCTCTTGGCAAAAGCTCCCCAGTTACTTTCCAAAACCTCCACTGCTTTGCGCCTCTGCAACAGTGCAATGCAACTGCTGTGCATGTGGCTTTATTTAGAAGCACAAATAAATAAATGAACCAACAACGGATTGGTGCAAAGTGCAAAGCATGAAAAATCAACACATTATTTAAACTTAAAAGCACCATTCAATGCAAGGTCCTGAAGGCTCAGCTTTCATGGCAGAGAAAACAGAAATGAAAGTTACACCAAGGGCCTGATTCAGCTTTCAGCTGCGTGTGTCCAATCACACTGAAATTAAAGAGTTTGCTCAGGAAAGGAACTTGTCTCATTCACCCACAGACTAGCAAATCAACAGCAGAAGAAGCAATACTAAGTGAGATAGTGCTTAGTGTTGGGAATTTATGCCATATCTAACACATTTACGATGCCAGTTTGGGTGATGGCTTATGACAGTCATTTACATCCATTTATATAAAGCACTGAACTACAGTCAAAAAAAAGAGGAGGACGCACTCTAACGGAGAATGTGACTGAGTGGGAGAGGAAAGATGAATCATTTCCAGAAATGATAGCAAAAGCTTAGCACAGAGAATTAAAATATCTTAGAAGATTCTGATGGAAATAACATGGAAGAAAACCAAGCACAACTGTAACTGAAACAAGAGACTTACACTTTCCCTCCTAGGAGAACATACATGAGAAATAAAGATGTAATAGAAGACTTTAACAAGGAAAATTCCCCCCAGGTAGATTTCAGGAGGCAGTAAATCCCTCTGGCCCTTCCCCAACCTACTCCTGATTCTGAGAGGAAGTTTTAGAGAGAGCAAGAGCCATGGGGAAGTTTCTGGAAATCAAATTTCTAGTAAGCAAAAAAACCTCTGTCTCTCCATCTCCATTTGATTTTCCAGTTCTTTTTATGCCTACTTGGGTGTTCTTTTCTTTATTAAGATATTCATTTTTGCTCCTTTCTTCCAGAAATACTGCACAACAAAACCAGGTGCTACAGATAAAACACAGCCATTACAGAAACAGAGCACCAGGACCAGACCTTTGTACCCACCTCCCTTTCCCAGCCTCGGGCAAATACCAGTTCCCTTCTCCTGTCCATGACAAATCTCATAAAACAAAAGGCAATAATTAAGATTAACCATGGAGCTCCATACAGCTCCATTGTGCTTACAGAAGAGAGCTTACCTGCCCCTCCTATACACCATCCTCCACCATGAAAGTAAACCATGCCCCTTTTCAATCCACTCGACTGCTCTCTGGGCAAATATAACCGAACCGGAACGTTACTGAACTCTGTGTCTGTCACAGTGACATTTTCATCTGATGTTGGTGGTACGTATTCAGCAGCCGTGATCAGCATTAGGACTTCCATATAGTGCATCAGACCCAGCTGCTCAGCAAACTCAGCCTAGCATCAAAGAGAAGAGAAAAACTGAGCATTTTAAATATAGCCTTAGTCCCTCTCTGCAATCAGCTTTCTATCAAGCCATTTTATGCTCTGTATAAGTATATGTAAAGTTGCTATAGAAGTTACTAAAAAAAAATGTCGAGTAATTGTATCAGATCGTCGTATTATTCCGTTCCCTTATTTCCCATTCACGTCCACATGGTGCAAAGCTCGGTCTCAGAAGCGGGTGGAAGGCAGGCTGAGGGACACTACTGCTCGTTATCATTAAGACAGAGTATATGAACTAGAATAAGGTGACTGGACACACGGCATAGAGCTTAAGTTTCAACAGGAACATGACCAGAGATCTCGAAGGAAGGCAACTGCTGAAACCTCCTGGGACCCAATACAAGGGTCTGCTCAACGAGCACGACTTCCCAGTTTTTTCAGACAGTTTTCACAAAACCAAACATAGTACCTGCTCTTGTGATCAACTCCAGAAACAAAAACAGCTAATAGTTTCAGGATGCTGGGAACACTGGGGGCACAGACACAAGGAAACAACAAATTGCCTCCAAGCGGCACAGCAGTTTTTAATGGTCAGTTCCATCCCCACAGACGAAGAGCATCATTTAGAGATGAGTATCTTTATGTTCTTAAAAGGAACCATTTTCTCTACTTTGAGATATTTAAAAGGCATAAATATATTTTTGGTAAACTTACCCTAGCCAAAATGTTTCATTTCTTTATTTTGCATCAAACAATTCTACTGTTTACCTGTGAAGAAGTGTTATTTCTGAGTAGCAGAGTACAAATTATGAGTAGTATTTACTGTCCATTCCACAAGGTCTTAATGAGTCAGTAGGGGATATAAAAAATTCCATCGTGCCATTTTGCCTTCTGAAACTACTTCTTGTTCCATTTTCCTCAAGGACACTCCAGTTTTGTCTGAGTCATGCAAACCCTTTTTATTACACTGATTTCACAATACAAAGGGAAAAGTAATGCTAGCACTAATTTACTGATTTCCATCAGCTGTCTGTCAGTGAAGCACACATCCCATGTTGAATAATCTGGACCAAACTGTAGTTCTGATCACCCTCATCGCTACGATCATGCCACAGACACCTAACAGCTCAACCTGTGTCAAAAGTCTCCCTTGCTGAGGACACGCAGTGTATCAGCACCATGCAGTCCTGTGACAAAGATTCCTGCCTAACTCTTACAGGAGTCTAATCCAATAGTATGAGAATTTGGAAAGAAAATCAGGCCATAAAGGAATTTTCCACCAAGAGGAGGAAGAACAATAAAGACAATGCTAACTGATATTTCTGTATGCCTGGTAAATATACTAAAAATACCCCTAAAATTAATTAAAAAATTTTTTTGTCGAGAAATCTTGAAACTCACTCAGATATGTAGTACAGCGGGAACCACTGGAAGCTTCCAGTAATGGAAAAATGAAGAAAGATTATCATTATCTCTGTGGAGCAGCAAAAAAAGAAAAAGCTTTCTTACTAGACTTCACAGAAGTTCCCTAACAGAAAAAAAATATGTGATTCAGGGAATTAGGAATAAAGGAATGGCCAAATTTTATTGCATATATTTTGTATGAAATTCTAGGTTTCCAGATAAAATTATCATTATTCTAAACTTCTAAATAAAAAACAAAAACAAACTCAAACCTTAACAGGTAAACCTGCAAGTAAAAATGTACGCTCCAAAGGCGGGTATTTGGCAGCTGCGGCTCCTCTGACATCACGTCGTTTTGCACAGACCCAAGTGTTTCATAAGCCCTTTCACTCGCAGGGAATTTTAAACTCTGAACATAACTTTTTTCAAAAATGTTGTTAGCGTTCATTGTAAGCTTGGATACGACTGTAAGAGAAGGTACCGTTTTTGAAACATGAGGTGAATTCCTCTAAGTTCCAGTGAGCTCCAGACTCTAACAACCTTGTCATGCAAAAAAGGAGATTCACTTGACAGTTCCTATCTTCCACGTGTTTTTCACTTTGAAAAAAGCAGAGCCTATCTCCTCAAGACTGTTCATTATTTAGACAATATTACAATATGACTTCCTCAGCTCTCCCATCCCTAAGCTGAACTATTTCAAGCTTCTTAACCCTTTTTCCTCCACATAACAGCTATTCCCATGCACATACGTATCACTGCTGCAGATTCTACAATTTTAATGGCTTGGTTATGTGAAACACCTTTGGCATTACTGAGGCAGTCTGCAGCCAATGGTGCATATTTCACATTCTTAGATAAAAGGTTTAAATATTAATCACCACTAGCCTGAAAGGCCTCTGTTCATAGACCAAAGATTTAAAAATACTGAATCTTTGATACACAAGAGCAACTCAGAGCGAAAGCATTCCTAAAGGTACTTGGTAGTGACTGAGTTAGAAATATAGATACCAACTAGTCATTCCAAAAAGCGATACTCAGACAAAGCCAAATGTCACATTTCCTCACTGCTATCTTCGAGAAGTGGCTATAAATAAAGACAACATGACCAATATTTGTTCACATACAAATCTCATTGGCTTTTTTCTTCTTTTTTCCTCTTTCAGTGAATTAAATAGTTTATAAAGAAACTTATTTCTTGTGTTGCTTCTAAAACATTGGAAATACATCCTAAAAACGCATTAGAAATCTGTAATACACAAAAAAAAGTGACATGAGAGTAATTTCACAATGACTGGAAGACAAATAGAAACCTTACTTTCTACACTCTGAACGATACTTTTTTTTTTTTAATAGGCACTTTCATTGTAAGTAAATGATACGAGCCTGGTTAAGGAATTGATTGTGGTCACAGTCATGTAAAATGACTGCAATATGAAGAACATATATCCTGGGCAGCCTCCTTGGAAGCAGAGTATTTTTTAGCGATGGTCTATTGGAGCTATTTTCAGTTGAAAGCGCATGGACTGCAGAAGTTTGTACCCAAAATGATTTAGGAGCATTGTATTATCTAATGTCTAATGATACTTACGCAATAGCTTTCATTGCTAGCTAGGTGTTTTTAACGCCTAGGATTTGGAAAGCAGATTATGACATGTAACCATTCTATCATTCACGAAGCAAGAGAATTTGCTCTTTATAGCAAAAGTCTCATGTATGTCATGAAAGAATAAAGAGCTCCTTAGCATTATTTGATGCCAATGATAATTTAATTTTCTTCCTATAAGGAATTCTCATGTCCTCATCATGCGAATTAAATTCTTTTCAAAACTCACAAAATGCTAAATCTATGCAGGTGACTCTATTTTATCTTTTACCTTCATATACTGCATATATGATTTATAACCAGGGTTAATTTAGCACTCAGGGTGCAGACTGTAGTTTTATCCCATTTTCATCAACACAAATTCTGTTCAGTGGCACTTTAACTATTCTGTATACTCATCCACATTTTAACATTATCCAGTAGGCATGGAAATCTACTGCCCCTTGGGTAACCTAGTGAGATAAGAGTTTTAGATGACTGAGTGGGTCTAACCACATCACTTCACAGTGAAACAAAAAGGTTCAAGAGAGCAATTCTGCACTGGCACACAAAGACAAATTAGATTATAGACCAGAGATGTTCTGTCTATAAATTCTAATATTTGATAATTATACAAATCAAAAGACAAAAGGCTGCAGATTATCAGATGCTGTAGTCCTTTTGTATTCTAGATCACAGGGTTTGACCACAATACCCCATAAGGAGGTCAAAGAGTTCTGCTAAAGCAAAGGATTCTAGTTTTCAGATCTAGCCTCTAAAGGAAGTGGAATTATAAAGGTGACACCAAGCTCATCAGTAAATAAATAAATAAATAAATAAATAAAATAAAAATAAATAAATTAATAAAACCAAGTATTCCCTCATGTTCAAAGTCTTCTAATTTTGTGGGAAACTTCTTATTCACTTCAAAACTGCCAAGGTTGTATCCCAGAAGCCACTCGTGACAAAAACTCTGTGACTGACAGTGAAAGGATACCAAAAATGGCACTAAAGGGGAATTATCTGTCAATTCATATTCCAGTGTTCTAGGATGTAGTTATTTGGATGCATTTACTTCTGCTACACTCAAAGTGGCATGAAATGTCTCATTTGAAGGTTCTGTAGGCAAATTTTTGGAAGATCATAAAAGACATCTCAAAATTGAATGTGGAAAGTGAACACAACCTGAGTTTTGAAGCATCTCAGCATGACACAACCAGAGACAAACTGCCTTTTTCTACCAAGAATGACTATTTCTAAGAGGTAATGACTATCCCACTATACAAAATATATTCATGAAAAATATAATAACTAAGTTACATTAGGCTAAATGCATCTCAGAAAGTCTCTAGCCAAGTTAAAATCCTCTTAAAATACATGTCCTTGTGCTTTTCTAATAAGCCTAGTCTTAGCTGCCTAGAGCGGACACTAAGTCAGAAAGCATCAACATTGAAAAGACTTACAATTTAAATCTACTATTTGTAATAGGATTTCTTTTTTTTTTTTTTTTTTTTTTTTTTTGGAGGGGGGAAGGTCAGTATATTTTGGAAGCTCACCCTAAAAGAAAATAAGCCCCCCCAAATCCAACCTCTTAAACCAAAGTTTCCATAACCAAATAACTGACAGATTTTTAGACAAAAGAAAGACATAAAAGAATACAACCTTAAATTTGCTGGAAAGCCATTGGCTACTTGATTCTGCTCGAAGTGACATAAAAACTTGGATTCCTAGCTATTTTCAAGTAAGATTGGAACAGATTTCAAATTTTTTTACATATTAAATTTCATTTTTTTTCCACTGCTCTTGTGCATATTCAATTGAAACCCCCCCATATGGAAGAGCTGGCATTGCATGACAGTAAAAGAGGTTACCTGAACTGCAGGCCACTGCAGAATTCTCTCTTTGAAACTAATACCATGCCTAATTTTGTTAAATTAATTAGGTTATTTTAATAAAAAATGACCACTCAAATGACTTTACTAGCACCACGTTATCAATTTTTTCATAGAGGAAAGAGTGTTGGCAAATTCCAGACATTGACGTTAGGGTTGACAGTTTGCGTGTGCATACATATGTGCACTAAGCATTTAACATGGGTCATTTCAATGGCTTGGTCTACAGGACAGTTCCATAAAAGGTTATATCAATATCAGCAAAACACTGGAGACAGCATAGGTATTGCAACAGAAAAGCCAGCCAGCTCCACCTCCACCTACAGTTACTGGCTGCGTGGCTCTTTCATAACCACATGCAATGGGATGTTACAAGTTATTTCACAAAAGACTTCACGTAACTGCCAATTATACAGCAATATACAGAATTACATTATTGATAGCTTTAATGCTAAATCCTGGCTTATCTTATGTGTTATCTGAATGTAAAAACATACATTAGATAAAACCCCAAATCAGATAAAGTTTAATGACAAATAAGCTAGTCCAGACTGGTACAGAACATTTTAGGATGTTTAGCTTTCCAACAGATGTGTTATTCTTCTCAAAAAATATATATATATATAAAATACATAAATATAATATATATAATATATATAAAGATACAGATATATATCTTTAATTGATCATCTCTTGAAATTTATAACAACGCACCAGATATTATGTTTGATGTCATAAAGTGTTACAATTTAATCATCCCTGTTTTGCTTTTTGTAATTACTATTTTCCTTTAAATTATATTTTAACATCCCATAATTCAGGCTCAGTTTCCAAAAGTTACAAAGAAGCCAAATTAGTAAAAGGGGAAAAAAATAGCATTTTAGAAGTCTCTAATATCACGCAGACCACTTTCTGTGCAAATGGTTTCTGAATGAAATGACTGAAGAGCAAAAGGCCAACAGATGACTTTGTCCTGTTCAGCAGCAATTGCTTCACACAATTGCCTTTGCTTAGGGACAGAAACAAGGTTCCCGTAGATTCCTAGGAAAAGGGGATGGGAGCCTTCTTTAAAAAAGTAGGGTCTGTTCTCTCTTTGTCTTCAACTTGTAATTATTATAACTTACACATTGCAATTAGAACAGTTATTGCTTTTAATTAGACACAGCTGCTTCAGATGTTTAGCTGAATTCACATTTAGACATCAAAATAAAAGTAAACAGACTTCACGAAAAAAAGCTGAAAATCTGTCAAAGATCAAACTTTTCTGAAAATCAAGCCTTTATTTAAAGAATCTAAAGAATCTGAATAAGGATTTATGTGCCTACATTTTTAATGTTCAAATTCAAAAGTCCACCCTGAACGCAAGACATATGATGAGCTTCAGTCTTTGGACTTCTGAAGTACCCAGCACTGTGCACTGAATTCTTCAAAATGGATTTTCTTGTGAAAACAGTATTGTATATTTAAGGCATTCTGCATTAGATACTTCAACAAACTAAACTCTTGTTGAAAATAGCAGCAACTAAATTCCATTTAATTTCTAAAACTGAAAGAAGTATTAAATATACGTTTAACACAGATGCATTTTTAGAGGGTTCTTCAAGGGTATCTAACACTGCAGGCTTTAAGGGCATGTATCTTTTATCTTCAGTGGCCAAAATAATTTTCAAAACCTGTTGCTAGACCTGTTAACTCATGAACTCTGGAAGCAGAGTACAGGTAGTACTACGTGTTCCGTATAAAATTTGAACGGCACATAGCAACCCTTCCCAGTGCTCTGGAGGTATGCCTTATAACGGCAAATGAATGTAGCTATGAACATTATCAGGAAGAACAATGAAACTGTTCAGTCCAGTCATTTGCAGATGAGTTATTGCTTCATTCCCCAAAGTAAAAGAAACCTCCCAGAGCAGAAGTATTTTCTCAGCATTTAAATATTGAGCAGGACTACCAGTGTCAAATCTACCCTGTCCCTGCTTATTTCCTTATCATACGCATCTCTTGTGAGGGCGGTAGAAGGGAAGTGAGTACAACATCCAGTGACGTACAAATGGCAAAGCTTGCAAAGGCTTTCTCCATAAACCAGATGCCAAAGAGGTCTCTTTTCTTTGAACAAGAAACGTTATCTTTCAGTAGATGTTGAATTTTGATTTAAAGACAGCAGTGGTGAATTCACTGCATTTCCAGGCAAGCTGCTCCAGCAGCAAACAGCCCTCCTTTCAGTATTTGCACCATATTCCTGTCTGAATATGTGATAATTTCAGAGGTTTTGGGGGGACACTCTTCTTTTTCTGTCTTTTGATTACTACGTTAGAGCAATAGAACACCTGAAAAATACTCCTCATCAAAGGATTTGACTGATTCATCTTCACAATGAACCCAAGGCACATTCTGTGCTGAACTACAAGGGGAGCAAGCAGCAAAAGCAGTATGAGATGTTCTGATTCCCAAATGCCCAATCTAGCGAGACCATCGTGCTGTTTTTTCCCCAAAGTAACTCAATTGTCAGCTGTCTCTTTCAGTTTAACTTTCTACTTGTATTGGCAGCTCTTAAGATACACTTCTCTCTGAAACCACAAATCGCCACAGAACTAAAAACATGCATCTATTAGGCTTCAGAACTTCTAGTGAAAAAAAATGCAAGATATGAGATTTCTTTTGCTGAAATTAAAAGCATAGTAAAATTATCTTAAGTTTCTAATTGGACTAGATGACCTCCAGAGGTCCCTTCCAACCTTACTGATTCTGTGACTCTTGTGAGGAATCAGGAGCAGTAATGCCAGCTGAAACAAGGTTATTTTGTTTCTGTTTTGAAAGCAGAACACTTCTTGGCCAAGATTTGCATATTGCTTTCTGCAGTGTTAAATTAAAGCATCTCAGATGCTTTTGATTCTTCTGCTGTATTCATAAACGATATTTTTCTCCTCTCTTTAATAATATACTCACACTTCATCAATTCAGTCAGAAAGTAACAGCATGTCTTTTCCATGACAAATCTGCAGCTTTGTGCTACAAGTATGTAGCACTGAGTGTTTTGTTCGTCTGCTTCAAAGGCAAGGATTTAGTGCTTTTATTTTCATATTATGCAAGCAAAAGGAATGAGCTGGAATTGAACATGGGCCAGTTTTTCTGTGGTGGTTGCTGTAAATAGTTATAGGTACATACAGAATACAGAAGAAAGTGAGCAACTCCTTTGACATCATGAACCTCTACCACAAGTCGTGAAGAATCCTCTTGACTGAAGTTTCTGATCATTCTCAGTGCTGTCTTCTGACCAATGACATTTTACATTATAAAAATCACTCATCTACTGCCTGTGGCTTAAAGGTCATCATTTGAAAACCAAAGATGAAATGCAATCATGCTATCATCTGAAAACGCCCCATGAGAAAGAGGAAACACCACCATTCTTGCTGTTCCCGTTCTTTGTGCTTTGGAAAGCATTTGCACAGTCACTCCTCCACACCCCAGAAGAGATGAGCCAGTTTTCTGTGATGCTTGCGTGGGCTTCTCGCTCGGTGACAAGGACAAGAACATTTACTTGCAGGCAAGGGAGCCCCACCCTGCCAAAGGCAGGCCGAGCACCTGAACGCCTCGAAACACCTTCCCTCTTGGCACAGGCAGTCATCCAGACACCGCCTCTCCGGACGAGAGCTCCTGACAGCAGACCGCGAGTGCAGGTACTTGCCTGGGTTGGCTCAGGAGAGCTCAGCTGAAGGCCCCACTGCTCGGGAGGAGGCAAAGGAGGCCGAGGGGGCCCAGTGCTGCAGGTTGGAACATACTAGCCAGGAGGCAAGACTACTGTATTGTACCGTATTTCACAGAGGGTATACATTTTATCTTATACCGCGTGCCTATTGTACAGTCCAAAAAATGAGGACTTTTGTGCTTAAATACCAATACTTAAAGATGATACCCTGCCTAGCTAGGGTTTAGACTTGAAATGGTATAGCAAAAACGTGTGAATAAAGACTTCCTGGCTTCCTCCCTTAAGAAGATCAAAACAAATGGCATCTTCTGTACGCCTCAGGCCTGGTTATAGCAGCGACGAAGCCTACTAGCCTCCTTGTGCGAGCTCACTGCGAGCCCTGACGTACTCGTCAGCTCTCCCTGCAGGCACCATCCCAAAGCGGCCTGGAACCAGCAGCAGTTTTTATTCAGACCAACAGGTTTGAATATTTATAGTTCATAGTTACACAAGTCTGTAGTGTAGTTTATAGCTGGGCATCCCTAGAAGTCTAGGGTGTAGAGCCTGACAGCACCCTGTGTGGACACGGCTGGCAAGAGAGGACCATGCACAGTGCCACACTACTTCAGCAGGGCTGAGAACCTGGGCTGTAAAAGTGAAGGATTCAGAAAGCCACAAATAAGGGCTTCCTCTTCAAATGTATACCTATTTTTAAGCTATTATAGATTAATGCCTTCTCATCAGACGGCTACTCAGACCATACTTAGGATGCTTTCAAGCAATCTCGAAACTAATTTGCATCAGTGCAAACCCCTGTCGAAGCTCTTAGCATTACAGTTCTGCATGATGGTGGCATGGTTACAAAACACTCATTCTGCACTGCTGCTGCTGGAAACAGGCCTAACAGGCAGCCAGCGTAATAACCTTGAGAGGTGTCAGCTCCTTTTTGAAGTGAAAATACGCATTCTTTTAACGCTGAAAGAAAAGGTTTCTGCTTCCTGGGCATTCAGCACGGGTGTGCTGCAGTCGTCTGACAAAGCGCTGGGACCCTGGTGCTCCCAGTGAGCTGCCCACGTGCAGCTTCTCCCACAGGCGAGCTCCAGCGGGAGATTCCCAAAGGGAAGAAGCAAGCAGGCATACCACAAATGCTGGCACAGACAGTGCTCAAACAGGTCCCTGGATATACTGCAGCATGAGCAGGAGCAGGGGAGCAGCATGTTTTATACTCTTTCACAACATATGGCATCTTTGAGGTGTTGTACCAACACCTGATTAATCCAGCCTGCACCCCGAGAAGCAATTAAGAATTCCTGTGATATCGATGGGAAGCAGAGCTGAAATGCAGAAATGGCAGCAACAGGCCAGGGCAGAACAATTCCCAGCCCCTGTCCCATCTCTGTTCCCCACAACATGGAGCTTTTATTTACTCGGTTGTTCATACTCAGGATCCAGCAGTATCTTGCAATACTGGACATATTGCCCTCAAATATATGTGTGTGTGTGTGTGTGTGTAAAATGTAATTTTAAAAATATATATACAAAAAGGACTATAGATTTAAGGACATACAAATGGAACACAATAAACAGGTAAATACACTATGCTGAAAGTAAAGGATCAGCTTAAGACAAACATAGTAAACACTTTCACTCGTTGCTTGAAACCTCTTGTAAGATCTATTCTTTATGACTTTCTGTATTCTTCTCTCAGTCCCACAAGCCTGTCCTTCTTTCCTTCTCTTTCCTCCTGGTAGCCATGGGTGTACAACTCAAATTGGAATGTGTACTTAACACAGGTCATACAAAACAATATTAATACATTTTGTGCACAGCTGGAATGATTGCAGTGATGCCAACTCTGATGATGCCATCTGTTTTTCTTACACCAATAGTCTTAGCCAAACAGCTTGAAGTCAGATCTTTCAGAGAGAGAATCACATGTTACATCTTGAAAAAACAGAGAGAAACTCAGTGGTACATTATCATCATCAGGTGTTTTTTTAATAAGGATTCCTATCATCTAGTATCCTTGCATGCAGAAAAAAACCTTTTGATACTATATCCAGGAACTACATTTTCTTTCCTGTTTCTTTTTCATCTCTCACCAGTTAAAACCTCAAACTTACTGGGTAGATGCCAGACGTAATGAAAACATAGCTGCTCCTTTCTAAGCCTCTGCAATTTCTCTATCTGCTCCCTTTTGCACATGGGATAACTACAGGAATTTAGGCTTAAGATTTTACACTTCATTTAGGCCATTATAAATGCTTTTAAACTTGCCAAGAAAATGAGAAAGATCTTGATTACTATGGAGAATAGAAGTTATTAAACAAGTTATGCTGGAAAATGAGATACAAGACCAAAGCAAACCAGGAAGTGGCAAAAAGCCCATTTGATTGTGAGCAAACTTAAAACAGCACGCACTGCCTTCTTCTGCTGGTTGTACAGATCTGACAGGAGATCTCTACTGTGAATGATGGTCTTCTGAAACGGAAGGCTCTGAAAACGGACAGTAGCTTTTAGATCCAGTCTAAAAGTGGGTGTTAAAGAGACATCTGAAGAACACAGGCACACACTGCTCCAACAGAAAGGCATAGAGAAGTGGCTACAATGGACTTCAGAGAATCATATCCACTGTGTTTTAGGCTGAGCATCACAAAAGGCAAAATCTCAAACTCATACACTTGTTAGCATACAGGCTGGGTGCCTGTAGCCTACGGCAGATGACCTTCTCAGCAACATCTGTCAAGCAAAATAGAAACCTCTCTCACAGTTCCTTGTATCCTTCTAATACATTTTCATGATGGACAAAAACAGTCTCAAAACATTTCTAGTCATCCAGAGAAACTTATACAGCACCCCAAAATCCCCTTCATCTTTGACCACATTTTTGAACTTTGGTTAAACTGCTGCAGCCACTATTGGATACTAAGTACAGGCTGGTTTCAAAACAGCTCAGTGTACTTAGGCGGTGGAACTGTTGCATTAACTAATCCATGGTGTACGGGCTCACAGTTATTTACTTACGTTTGAAATGGCTGCATAACAAGACTGGTATGAAGCAGAAGCCAAGGATGTAATACATAAAAATAGCACAGAAATACATACGGACTACAGTGTCAGTAAATACGTCCTGTGTAACTATAGACATCCTATAATACCTGTTCCTTTCCAGACTGCAACATACGGTTCTGTGCTGCTTAGCTAAACACCATCTTTTGCATGAGGCAAGATTACAGTTAGTTTTCACATTCATATAAAAATATTGTTTAATTTCTACATCCTTTAGCATTAATACTCCTATAATTAGTTTTGTTTATTTTTAGACTCATGCTGTCAGTAGATTTCTACGAAACTGCAAAGATAAGCAGTATTTAAAAAGTGATCTACTTTTTCTTTCTGATATCCAGTATAACATCTCTGAGTAAGTTCAATACACAGGTTCAGAGCAAAAAAAGAAAAAAATTAAGGAGCAGTGCTTCAGCTGCAAAGGATTCTAAAGCAAAGTAAACTTAAGTTTGTACTTATCCAACTATATGCACACTAAAAATATCATATTTTTAGTTCATTTCTATGTCCTTTTTTCAAGATTATATAATTAAATATTTTTTGTACAGTTTCTTTACTCATAGTTACACACTTGATGTCAGATACTGCTACACCTGACTTAAGATATTCCCTATAGCCCTGCTAATAAGGTCCCTTCCCTTTAATTTTCTTTCCTGTGTCAATACTGTTACTCCAACCCAGTACCTGGAAGAATTTTAAACTTACCAGATGCCCTACAGTTCTGAATACAGCATTTATGAGCATCAGCTTCCAGCGTTCCTCAATGTTCTCTGGTATGGGCGTATAAATGTAGTAAGCCACAAGAGCCGAGGCAACGAAGAGGCATAGCGCTTTAGTTCCCATGTTTTACAAGAATATTTCCTCCAAGACTGATCAGAGTAAGTGTTCTCATCAACTCCGAGCACTTACAAGCCAGCACATGCTGAAAGGGCAAAGCTATCTGCTGTTATGTTTGGACCATGCCCAGCAGGTGAGGTCTCAGCTGATACCACTGGGCAGAGGTTGGTCTGATATCCAGGGGGAAAACGTGTTTCATTAGCAAGTCATTCAGCCGCTCAGAGTGGACTGAGTCAACACTTTAACTCAAGATTAAACATCAAGGCTCTCACACAGCAATCACCCTCGCTTCGGCATTTGGCAACAATAGGTAGCAGGAAGACTTCAGAGAAAAAAAACAGTTAAAAAATAAGGAACAGAATGCTGCCTGTGCACTGAGGACTGCTGCAAAAGTCACAGTCACAGGCAAACATATATACTGAAATTCAGGAGCTATCAGTTTCTTCATCATAATGTAGCATGAGCTTGAATTTAGTGCAAACACCTACCACTTTAAATGCCACCAAATGCCTTTAATGGATCAAACCAAATAATCATATAATCCACTGCCTTTTTTCACATAATAGTCAGTAATTTTTGCTCTGGGGAGAGTGAACCCTTTATCTTGTAATAATACAGCAAGTCAATTGTGCAATAATGTTTCACAGGAAAAAAAAAAGAAAAAAAAAAGAAATCTTTCGTAATCTTTACAGGGCTTCTAGTTAATACTTGAGAGATGAGATTTAATTGCTGCTGTTCCCAGGATGAAAAGATTCTATCCATCTTCCAGGTGTAAGCATTTCTGCACCAAGAAGTGAATTCAGAGATAGGTAATATTTCCACTAAGGACATGTGACAAGGACAATAAAAAATGGATAAGAAAAAATGGATAAAGCACCAAGGGCCCTGCTTTAAAGATAAAGTGGAAAGGTAAAAGAACCTTCAAATTTGGTTTACTTTTTTTGTTGAATTATTATGAAGTGCAAAGGAGCACTGTCACTGGATTTCTTACACGGGACTTGCTTCATTTTGGTCAGCCCTTGTGGATGGAGCACCATTTGGAGGGCTAGAAAGCATGAAGCACCACAAAAGACTGAAAACTGATCTGTATCTCAGTTTAAATACAGAGGAGGACGAGGAAACTTCAGTCAGTCTACCAAATGTTTTGCTTACTTAAGTTCTAGGTACCATCAAAATATTCTGCTGCTTTAAAAATCTGCCTGTGCTATCACTCTGCAGTCCTCTTTTTGGTCCTTCTGCAACAAAGCAGTAAAGACAAGACTTAACATTCTTGATACCACTCCAACAAAGCCCAAGAAAATACCTTTGTGGTCACTCTTCACATGATGCGAGCAGGCAATCTCTTCCTTTTGCACTGATCTCTCTCTAAACACAACTCGAGAGGAAAGAAATGTTATTAGCTCCCTCACAGAAAGGCAGGACAAATCCCATTTTCTATTTTTCCCAGTTTGTATCACCTTTTTCTCAGGGATGGGCTACTAAAGTTCAGAGGCAAAATACAGATAAAAGCTACATTTCAGACCAGTGGGTCAGTTTGGTGAAAAAGAGGATTGAGGGAAGAAGCTCTGTTCTCCCTCTGTTCCTCCCTAGGCAGCAATGCTAGCTTTCAGCTCAGATTTCTTTGCATGATCAACTCCTGCAGGTTTGGAACTGAATAACCACATGGAGAAAAGGACAGAGCAAGGTCTGATACTACTAGAAAACTATTCTTAATGTTTCGCCACAGTTACGAAACACTTCAGTCCTTTCTTCCAAAAGTGGGTGTGCACTGACAGCATGGAGTTTGACTGGATACAAATAGAACATTGTTTCCAAAGTCTAAGTCTTCAGGAAATTTCCTTTGGAACATGTAATTGAGCATAAGGCACAACAGGTCCACGCTCTCTACTATATTTACACCAGAGAGTAACAAACATATTCAAATACAGATCAGTTGTAATTCCATACTGCCATTTCCCTTCATGTTACTCTAACGCCTAGCCTCCAGGTTGCTGCTGCTTCTCAGAGCCTTACACCACCACCACCATTTTTCTGTTGTATGACACATTTTTCCGTTAGCCACTATTTTCTAAAGCAAACAGTCTTAGTTTTGCCGGTTTTCCTGAACATAATGTACCAAAAAAAGATCCATTCAGCGTGCCTTCATTTGTATCTGCTGCATTTTAATATATTCTAGCTTATAGTATTTCAGACAATGAGGAATCAAAAAAATATAACACAAACATAAATGCAGTGAAGGCCAAGGCTAAAACTGTAATTGAAATAAAAGTACTGCAACAGTAGCCCTGCCTGGAGCTAGCATTCCCTGCAGGAAAAGCCCTTTACTCCATGACAAACTCATGGTCTCAGTTAGGATCACCAACCACTGCAGGTTGCATAGATGTGTAAAGATCAGATGCTGGCCCACTATCTCAACAAAAAAGTATCACTGTATCCAACTGAATTTTCAAGTTGTGATGTGGAAGGAAAGAATAGATGGGCTTCTAACTCATATCTGTGCATAAAAGTAATATTTTCACCTCCCTCCACTCCTGGTGTACTTTGGAGCCTCCTGTGAAAAAATAATCCATGTCAACAAAGTTCAGTACCAAAGGACACCTAGGAAATTGCTTGTTTGAAGTAACCGATGTTCAGAAACAAACTTTGTTAAAGCAAAAAATGTTGGCAAAACTGTCCAGTAAAAAAGTATTTTCTAGCCTAAATTGGGAATAATTAAGTAAAACCTAATTGTGACCCAACACACAAGGAGACTTAAACAAATGATCAAAGACTGTAGTACAATCCTCTTGCCCACATTTAACGCCTGCTGTTGTCAATAGGACAATAGGAGAAAGAAGATAAGATGGGTGACGTTCCTAGCATCCAGCCAATTGCAAGATACCCTTTTCCCTGTATGTCACCTGTAGATTCAGGAGCAGAATCAAGGTACCTGAGCCCAGAGTTAGGGTATGGCCTTAGAGCAGGAGTACAAAGTGGCTTAGGTCAGCACTCCAGAAAGATAAATATGGTTCCTTGCCAGTGAAATGCAAGAGAGCTGTAAGTTTATTATGTTTCTGTATCATTATGTTTATTCTGTTTTTATGATTTTAATGATCTCTTTCTTTTGGAAAAACAAACATCCTTGCAATTTTAAAAATCCAGCCACTTTCTCCTCATTACTGTACTGCAGTTCTAACTGGTCACCAGCACACACTAATGTGGACACTTGCCACTTGGCTTATGCCATTGCTTCCTTGGCTTTCTCTGCCAGTCTGCTTGCAGGACTGTAAGTCTGCACATAGCTGGCATGACCATGAGCAGCCCCACCAGACTCCCTTCCTGCTCTGCCGTGGCACCACAGCCTAACAGGAACACTTCTCACAGACTATGGACTATGATGGCTGGTCCCAGCAGGAGAGCCGCTGGTGGCTGTCGGGACCCTGAGGGCACTGACAGCCCTTGCATCCCGCGACAGCCTCACTTGGGATGCGACATTCACCTATCTTCTGTGAAACAGCTCGTTAGACTGCTAAACCATTATTTTTATTAAGTCAAGCTATGAGCATCTCAACTCATTTTAAAGCACTTCGTTTAATGCACAGATAACGTGCTACATGAATCTGTTTCCAGGAGGGAAGAAGTTATTTACTCATAGAGTCTATCCAGATTTAATTTTCCTTGGCAAAAGATCCACAGAAAATGCTGAATTTTGTCTAATTTCTGCCATACTGTATGTTTTAGGAACAGGCTGTGCTTGGTTTTAGCTGTGAGATTATAAACCCAGTTGAGAGAGCTACTGAGAAAGCAGAAAGTTAAAGCTACTCTGGCCACTCAAATAGAAAAATACAGTTTCTATAAAAGGGACTTTTGATGTTTTCAGAGGAAGGCATCACTCAGTGACATCTTTTTGCTATTAAACATTACAAACAGCTGTAAGGAAGTTAAGTCCTTTCTTTTCCTGAACAGCTTAGCCACAGAAAAGCCTTTCTATTCTGGCTGCAAAGGATCAAGATGGGGGAGGACAAGGAAAGCAAATCACCCGTCGAGGAGCAGAGGGGTTGAGGAAACAGGCCATCCAGCCACAGAACATGCTGCTGGAGTCTGCAATAACGTGGGGTTTGTATTCTCTGAATCCTGACTTGCTGAACTTCTCTACTCTTAATATTCTCCACTGCAGGGCGCAAGAGGGTAAAGAGAAGATAAAAGTATTCATGGAAGAGAAGTATTCATGTCACTCTCTAGAGGGAAGCCTCCCTGACCGCACTACAAAACAAACAAAGCATATTTACCAGTTAGGTTTTCAGAGTGAAGACTGACGGCCCAGGAGAGAGCTGCGAATCACTGTAGCACCAGTCTTATGGTGCTTCTTGAGTGTAGTTTGCCCATCATGCTGAACTGCACACTCCAAAGCAGCGGGAGCGCAACGCGCTCCAGTCCACCTTGTCACGTCTCTGGATGGGGTGAGACAGGGTGCTGCATTGTACTTCTTTTTTCCTCCCAGAAATGCCTCTCCAGCTAACAGGAGCTTGCACCTCTTCGCTGCCTCTTCAGCAAGCCACCCAGAGACTCTGGGCCTGTTGCTTTTACCCCACACTAAGCACACATGCTGCTCCTTGAGAGCAAGGATCTTCTCAGGATGCCTGCCACCTTCTACTGCTCTGGAGCCTGATGTCATTGTCTGCCCTTGGCAAAGATGTCAGCAGCTATCTTCAATCTGCTCTTCATGTTTTCATTCCCCTAACAGCTGTCAGCCTCCTTCCCAGGAGGCAGCTTTGTTTCTCCTCCACCCAGCACCTGGGTATGTGCACACTGTGGACAACAGCATATTCACTGGGGGCAGCCTGCAAAAAATCTTAACATATTAAGTTATGGGAATGCACAACTGAGCACCCAGTCTGCTCCGGAGCGAGGCTGCATGACACTGGCAGGCAGAGCGGAGAAGGAAAAAGCTCTCCATAGCTCCAAAAAGCAGCTCCTCCGACTCTGCAAGAGCACTGAACCCCCAGAATCCTCCGACTCTGCAAGAGCACTGAGCCCCCAGAATCACATGGTTATGGTACTGTATCCTATGGGGGGAAATTAAGATTGCTCAAATCCCCAAACTCCGCTTACTGGCACATATATAACATTTCTGGCTTCTTCAAGTTCAGACAAAATTTCCAGGTTTTTAGGAATGCTAGTGGAGAGCAAGTGAGATTAAACAAATACAAATTACCATAACTTACAGCTATTTGCTCTTAAACTTAACTTGGTTTTAACATTAGTTCCTATTTTCTGCAAGGAATAAAATTGTTGTTAATTACTGCCAGTGCAGTAATGAAATGCCAAACCATTCCCACCTCGAGAAGAGAGTTCTGCTGCTGCAGGTAACACAGGACACACTTTTCTATTCCTCTTTAACTATTCTGTCTTGGGCTGCAGACTCCCCACCACAAACATTTTAAATACAACTCTTCCCTGCTGTACTCATCTAGGATCTTCTTGTGGTTTTCATCACAGGCAAAGCATGCATGTCTAAGGCAATAATCTCAGGTTCATCAAAATAAACTTGCATATCTATATCACAAATCATGTCCCATTAGCACAGTATCTAGAGCTGCTAGAGTTAACAATTCCCACCCATGTCTTACAGGAATAGACATCATTGCTGAGCATTGCAGCAGACCTCTGGAGCCTGGTCCGTATGGGCAGGACAGCACTGGCATAAAGAATGGAGAGACAGGTGAAGAAGAATGTGGAAAAAGATAACTACTGAAGCACAACTACATGGCCAGACGCAGGCAATGCACTTGCCAGGGCATGATGTTGTCCTCCCCAGCTGGGCGAGGAGGAGAGGGGATGCCCCTGGCTAGGGCAACCTGCCTCTGTAGCCGTGTAGCCCACGCTGGCTCCAGGAGCAACCCTGGCATGCCCCCAGGAGCAGCAGCCGCTGGGTCCTCTTTCCAGACCCTCTCAGCTCCCGACTCTGTGCTGACCCACGCAGCTCCCATCCAATGCATTCCCTGCAGAACTCCTCTCCCTTCAGCATCCCCCTTGCCTCCCAGACCCTCTGCCAGACCCACCCGCAGTCATTCCCAACGCAGATCATCGCTGCCCACCTCGTTGCTCCTCCATGCGTGCCAGACCTTAACAGTTCTTCTGCAGCCAGGCAGAACTGGGGGCACCTGCACACCCTGGGTCCCGTGACAACCCGCCAGGGAGGCCAGCACCTCCCCGGGCAGCTGGGACCCGCAGCCACCACCTGCACTACCTGCAGCTATCAGTCCACTGAAGTGCCTACAGCCGAGCAGCACAGACTTCTCCACAAGTACCTGCTAGCGTCTGCTGCCATAGCCGTCATAGTCCAGTGAAGAAAAAGCACTTTCTAGTTAGCATCAAAATCACTTTTCATTCTAACGTAACATTTTAAGAAATAAACCAAGAAGTCACTGGGAGGCAGTAAAGTACTCTAGTAGTTTCCTTTTCCACTAAAAGCAGATTGGTGAATACCTCCAATGTTTTCTACAAAACGTGTTCAAAAATTTCTGCTTAATGTTGACTATACACAGTGGGATTCACCAGGAATTAAACAGCTTTTGGATTCATTTTCATAAATTAGTACTATATTTCATTGAATCATACAATTGACTCTAACAGTTATTTAATTATGTATTTTTTGTTGCTCTTATTTCCAATTTTTAATGATGCTTACAAACCTGGATTTTGGCCTATTTTCATAAAATAAAAAAAAAATAAAATAAAAAAGTGGCATGTATGTCACCCTCACTTATTGCTCTTCTACCTGAAGTTGCAAAGTTCAGACTGTAAGAAACTAACTGAAAAGGCAACACATCCATTTTGCCCACATCACTAATTTCCAGCTTCTCAATGTCCCCACAGTTAACATATTTAATTATTCCAGTTCTTACAACAGGTACAGTTACTGAACTCAGGACGTGGAGCTACTGGAGAGAGCCCAGCATAGGGCTACGAAGATGATCAGAGGGCTGGAGCACCTGCCCTGTGAGGAACGGCTGCGAGAGCTGGGCCTCTTCAGCCTGGGGAAGAGCAGACTGAGGGGGGATCTGATCAGTGTGTACAAGTACCTGAAGGGAGGGTGTCAAGGGGACGGGGCCAAACTCTTTTCAGTTGTCCCGTGTGACAGGACAAGAGGCAATGGGCAGAAATTGAAGCACAGGAAGCTCCGCCTGACCATGAGGGGGAATTTCTTCCCTTGCGAGAGTGATGGAGCACTGGAACAGGTTGCCCAGAGAGGTTGTGGAGTCATGGATCACTGGAAATCTTATTTTGTCATCCCAGGGGAATACAGACTGTTAGAGAAGAGATTCCTGTTGAACAATCAGTAAGAATCTTAAATGTTATCCATACTACTTTAATTTTATTTAAATGACAAGTGGTCATTTGCAAAATGGGAATGACTGCCTGCAAACTGTAAATAAGGAAAGGAATCATTTGCTAAATATTTTCATGAAATGAGTGTTCAGTTTTTCTTTATTCAAATATACATTCATTCTTATGAATGCATGTGTATGTATGGGTGTTTGCACAGGAGCATATATTTAAAGCTGAATTCTGAAAATAGTAACCCTTTGGGATTGCAGAATCAATGGGCCTGCTAAGGAGGGTGAACGGAGGAGACATTATTCAGACAAGAGGCCTATATATTTTCCCAGCTGTGCTGGGTGAAATTTTGGGGGACCATGCCAACTGTTAAATTAGAGCAGTTCTGAACAAAAATTTCAACAGCAGATAAAACAAACACATGGCGAAAAACAAAATGTAGTAACTTCCTCTGTTTACCTTTTGAAAGGTAAATTCAGTGGAGCCTTTACCAAACACTGGTACTCATTTTACAGGAGGGTACCATGGGAAGTCTGACATTTTGTCTAACTGGCCAGCAGTGTTTTGGAATGAATTCTCACTAAAGGTGCACAGAAGAGACCAATTCAGATGTGATGAGTAGGCTCAAGAGATACACAAGCAGAAATCCAGATGCTGTTTGAGTGTTACTCAAAATCTGACTCAATTCTATAGAAAGGTGTGAAAATAAGAGTTGTTCAGTCGTTCTGCATTCCCCTCCAGGGTCAGATCCTTCCAGGAGGAGGAAGAGAACACGGGGAAGGATGCAACAGGTTATCCCCCCAGTTTTACAGCTTTGTAAAACTAAAGAGAGTTCTCGTTGCTCTGAGAGATGAGGGACAGACTCTTTCCTGTTGCTTCAGACACCCAGCACGGTAACGGATCCTGGGCAGCCCTGAGGTCCTGGGTTGTGCCTGAGGTCAGACAAAAGGATTGCATGTTCTCCCCTGATATTATAAACCACAAATTCGAAGGGAGAGGGAAGTTCATGGGACTCTTGCAAACTGAGAGGGCCAGAAGAGCCATCGAGCCTGCCGAGAATGGTAGCTCAAATCAGTGGGGGCAGGCTGACATGACGGCATGCACCTCATCTGCCCCATCATGGCACCTCCGGCACGCTGCCGGGAGCACTACAGCTCCTCCAAACCAGCTGGGGAAGGCAGTCAGCCACCCCACGACTCCCAGATGTGTTGCTCTCACTGCTTACCTTCTTAATTAGGAAATGGGAGGTTTCACAAACCTGTCCCAGGGAGGCAATGCCTTCAAATGAATATGCAACAGCAAAAAAGTAAAGACAGATTCCATCTTCAGTCACTCACACTAAGTCACACTATTTTTTTTTTTGCACTTTTGTGTAAAAAAAGGAAAAGAAGGAGATTTAAATGGGCTAGGAGGGACTGTTTATTGCTGCCCTTCAGCAGCTAAAGCCATGATGAACAGGGTTATCTGAAAGTAAGCATTTATATTAGATCTAATATTTGTTAAAAACAATATATAGTATTAGCAGTAATTTCAACTACAAGAAAATAAGCAACAGTATAAAACTATATACAGCACACTTATACACATACAGCCCAGGCAAGCTTTAGCCATCAGAGAATTACTGAGCAAAAACAGTTCCCATTTGTTTCTCCAACAGGATTTCTTCACATTAGCAGCCCCTAGAATTTGGCCAGTCGTTACAAGCAATACTATTCTGCAATAAGAAATGAACAGCCTTAAGTAAAAGAACCGGAAAATGCTCACAAGCATTAATACAAATCTGTATACGCCTGACTCTATAAACTCTGTAAGGAGGAAACATGACCACTGGAGAAGGTTTTGGCTCCAAAGTAGTCATGCTTACAGCTTCATAAACACACCACAGGTCTGCACAGAGTACAGAAGAGCACCGTGCTAGCAGAGCAGCACATCACTGTGGGCACTCTGCTTTATGTCTCTCTGACAAGGGTAATGGGTATGGGACTAATTTCTGTGCTGACCTCCCTGTTAACATAGTGCTGTTTAAAGCCAAAACCACTGCTTAAGATCTACTCTGAAAATCTATACTCAAGCAGCTAAACACAAACCTTCTTTACATTAGATCTCTGAATTCCTAAAAGCTCCTCTTTGGGTAACAGTAATCAAACTGAAAGCAGAGAAAGAGTACAGTTCGATGGTATCTGAGCTTACCCCTATGGATACGCACCATGGCTGTTTACCACTGCCACTACTCATACTACTCATCCACACATACATTTTAAGACACATTTTGTAACCACTTCTCTAGTATGGAAAATGAAATTGAAGTGTTTTATCACTGTGCTCTAAAATTGAACTACTTCAAGGGCAAACCTTCCAAAACTAAAATGCTAATTTGAAGAATGAAAACATTCTTCAGTTAGAACCGAGTATTTTGCATCTTAGATATTTATGCATTTGCCTGCCTGTATGCCACACCAGGTACCTGGCATTAACATTCTGTACTTCTTGCGAACAACACTGGTCATTCTATATTCTAACCAGAAACGCATAGCTGTAAGGAAAAGAATATACAAGTAAACTATAAGGGAAACCTTGGCCATTCCTAAGATGCCTTTTATAACACCATCTGAGATTTTATTTCTAGAATTAGAAAAAGTACAAAGTACACAAGGAAATCCTAAGAAATACAAAAGGCTTGGTTTTGTAATGGAAAAGATTTTTGGTTGAAATGCTACTATGGTAAAACAAGAAGACCGAAACATCATAGGAGAGCTGTTGTGCCACAACCTTGGGGTAGGTAGCAAAAATTCTGAGCACTTCCAGGGGAGGGCTTGTCTAAACCCTGAGGGTGAGAGCACACAGCACTTACTAAATGAAATACTGCCTTGGGCCTTAGGTCATGAGGAAGTGTGACATGACACACCAAAATGAAGACTGTACTACTGTATAGAACAGGGTTTAAAATAAGTGAAAACTCTTTTACTCAGCTGATGATATATTTGTGCTCTACAGCATACAGTATCTCTCTTGAATTATTTAATTAGAAAGTTATTTCAGAAGCTCTTCTTGCAAGAATACAGAAAGGATATAATATTTGGCACAAGATCTATTAATAAAGTTTTCAAATATTGTAAATACACTTTTTAAGTACACCCCTGACTGCACAGCTTTACACCAAGATCTATGGATTCAAATGACATTATGAGGGGGGAAAAAAGAAAAAGAAAGAAAAAAGAATTTCTTCTCTATTCTGTGCAAGCAGCAAGAATATTTAAAAAAAAAAGCCTAATGAAGATGATACGATATGAACAGAGGCAAGATTTCAAGATTTCAAAGACAAGCCACATTCAAAACCTCTGAGTAATAACAAGGTTAACGCTAGAACATTTGTACCACCTTACGAAGTTATATTTCATAAGCATCACTGGAAAAAAGTACCACAGGAAAACACCTTGCTCAGACTAATATGATGTCTGCTGGACAGAGACTGATCACATCAGTCCTATGTTAGGAAAAACAGACTTGAAAAGCCATCATGCACAAGCATGGTAATAGTATTCATAAAGTCAACCATTACCTTATTTAAGATAAGAGAAAGCAAGATAAATTTAAGGCTGTAGAAAAGGGACCAAGCCAACATATATATAGCAGTTTTCCTTTCATGAATAAATAAGTGAAAAGTTATTAATTATTATTCATTTTCAGGATGAGAAACTAAATTTCAAGCAGGGTAGATCTGTAACAGACTTGACAAAATTTGCAAGTATTAGTAACTCTCAATTAAAACTTCAGTGAAATTATAGCAGGCATCACCATTCTCCATAAAATGCTTAGGTTTATTTGCAGCAAAGCCAGTCATGCTTGTAAGAGGTCGTCTTCCGTGGCATTTTTTCAATGCTGAAATGATTTAAGAATGATGCAACATGCCCATCTGCTGCCTGCCAAACATGGGAGCAACCTTCTAAGAGGGATCAGGATGACAAATCTGCTCCCTGAAAATGGCCCAACTTTTAAAGAATCTGAGCAGCCCTCTGCTTTGTTGCAGCCCAGAAGAATTTTTCTGCAATTCTTAAGATCAGGCCCCAAAAAGCTAAGCAGAGAGGAAAGTAGTCAACTCTCCATGTGCTTTAAGGCGGTAAAAGGAATAAAGAGAGAGCAAAGTTAGCTTTTCCATACAAGAAATGTCAAGGATAGACCAAAAATTTCACAGAAATGGTCTCAGAATATGAATGTCAAAGGTTAAAGACATATCTGGAGACTGCATACAAACAAACCTTATTCCTTAAATAATCCCAGCGATTAGCAACGAGCATTTCTTGTGTCATCTTATCATAGACTAGTATGGTCCAGCAAGCTCCTTACAACATCTCCCTCTCGGAGAAAACCCACAGCTATCATCCTTTGCGGCATCCCTCAGGTGCTCTAGATGCAGCAGAAATTACGTGCACAGCAAGCATCCAGCTTTGGAAGCCCCGGCGCGTTCCTGCTGCCCCTCTGTCCTCGGAGGCGCTGGCGCAGCTGCGGAGCCACGTGGGCTGAGGGCTGCTGCCAAGCCCACAGGCCCGAGCATGAGCTGCGACGGCACAACCAGGCGTGCAGCTGCCAGCCGTCGCTCGCAACAGCTGGGAAAGCGCCACTACCACTAGGGACTCCTCCGGGCTGCAGAGAGTGCCAGGGACTGCGTATAAAATCACTGTGGCATTTTATGGAAAAACCTACGGGCCATCTCATTAAAGCGTTCTGCGAGGCCACACAAGCAGTGAGGCAGTGAGTAAAGGTGCTAGCTTGCCAGATGCTGGGGGGACTATGCTAAGTATCTTAGTTTGGGGTTTCATCCAACTTTCACAGAAGTCAGAGGGATATTTTCAGGGGTGAGCTACATACCTGGAACACAGCGCAGATGCTGAAGAGGGGGTCCCCCCACCACCACCATGGTAAGCAGTACAAAATCGCCAGTTTTGAAGTCTTGTCAGATTGAATCTAAATACAGAGTGATTCTGCGACACATCAAGTACATTAATTCAAAAATCTTTGTCTGCAGTTTTGCTGACTATAATAAAATAAAATTTTTCAAGAAAAGAGGTATTTTTAAAATTGTAAAATCCATTACAAGAGATTTAGATTCTGCAACACAAAATGGAAAATCATCTTCTGAAAGAATCTTACTTGAAACCACAGAGGCAAATATAAAATTATCACAGTCTGTATGTCAGTGGAAACTCTGAGATCCTGAGAAACTTTGTCCCTCTTGTAATCCTGCCACGAGCAGAAACATTGACTCTTTTTCCACAGGCTGAATTCTTTCTGGCTAAAAATACAAATTCAGACTTCAGCTACCTAAGCAGGTTTATTCTAAAGGTGATCACAAAACCAAGGTTGAAAGAGAGAGCACTGCAGAGTACTTCATGGGCAGTCACTTTCAGAAACAAATGGGTTATTAATTTCAATAGTCTCATTACATGATATAGTTCCAATTTCCCTTCTGCTTTGGCCTCCTGTTTGCATCACAGGAGGAGGCAAAAGTCACCGGAGCTCATTTTCTTCCTCCTTTGAAGGCAGACCAGTCACAGAAGAATTCCAAGCTTTTGCAAGGCACAGGTGGACATTACAGATTTACGAAACGAGCTTTCAGAGGCAGGATGTAGGAAAGACACGGAAAATCAGGAAAGCAGTAAAAAGGCAGAACTGACAGTTACGTGAACCTTTTAAAAACAAAACATACTAAATGAGAACAACAGATGTTGAGACCACATCTTAAGACTTAGTAGATTTGAAAAGCATAATACAATGACTTCCTTTTTCTCCTGATACAAATATTACTCTGATCTTTGAAAGTCTATGGACTTTAAACTAAATTTAAAGCAAGCTGTCTGAAGAAAACTTGTAATATATCAGATATAATTTCACTAGGAGGTAAACTCTTTCTGCACCACGAGTTAAATAATTAGCTTAATCCTAGATGCAAGCATTTAAGTATTTTACTAAAGTGCTAAGAGCCCATAGGTCCATAATCACAACATTTTAAATCTTACTGACGTTTAACATTGCTAAACACAGACTTCTCTTTAGTCAATACTTGTTCTTTTTTTTCCCCCGGGGGTATGGGAAATCTGCATTACATTATAAATCTATATACAATAGCACAGTTGCTTAGTGAAACTCTCACCGCCATTAATAAGCTAAAATGAGGTCTTATCTGAATGAAGTTTTAAGATTAAAATAACTTGCATTGCATTCTTCATCCCAGCAGAACGAACACAAGTATTATCCACAATATAGATAACACTACTGCACACATTAGCAATCCATTTATTTTAATGTCCTATCAAGACTTTTACCTTTTCCAATTTTATAATCCACATTTTGAAGACCAATATGTATTCATTCTTGTTGTTCCTCAAGTCATTATATTCCAAACTTTATCTCCTCTTAAGGCAATGAGAACTGCCACAAACATTTGCACAGCCTAAAGGTTTTCATCACAATTGAGATATCTGGAAAAATTGCAGCAGGAGCTGCACGTCTCAACGTCACACTGCTGTCACTACCCAAACAACCTTCTTCAGGGAACCACAGCAGTGCTACTTGCACTGAGTTCACTTCGGAATCGCTGCCTGGGGAGGTCCTGGGCAGACCTCCTGCTGCAGCACAGCATCTCCACCTGCTGGGCAGGGTGGCAAGGGAAGTCTGTGACATGGGTGCAACTGAGACAGTGCATGGTTTCTCCCCTAGCCCATCTATCCTGCAATAGGTGTTTTTACATCTCTATATAGAAACAGAAACATAGAAACAGAAACATGTGGGATTTCAGAGTGCTGTCAGGTAGTAAGAAAGAGACACTCCTGGGAAGTACAGTCCATTTTAGCAGTCCACCACATAGCTAACTCCTGTCTTGCATGCATTTGTAGGTAGATACGAAAAGCCAAAGCAGTGAAAAAACACATGCAACATTTACTAACAAAATCTCAACCCTGACTAGCATAGTACCTGCAGTGCAAGGCGTTCTGGTATTTCCAGCAAAGTCTACCTCAAGATTCAGTAGATTAAACTGGTTGAGAAAAACCTGGCTTTCAGGATCAGCCTCCAATAATTCATTTTCTTAAGTGACGTCCAAAATGAGTCATGGTTTCTCCTACAAAAACTAATTTACTCCTGCAAAAACACAGGCTAGATTAACAAGGCAGCTGTAAATCAAGTGAGCTCTACTGTTAGATCAACACTGTTCTCTATTTTACAGCTTTTCTGTAACACTTTCCCTTTGGGTGATCAGAGGATTGACCTGGATGCCAGGAGCATAGCCTCCAATATTTTTTGACTGGGGCTTTTTCAATCACCAATTATTTGTTCAGCATCTCCACTGCGTCTGAGAGAAGCCAACTGCTGTTGTCAACAGCTGCTGAAGACACAGAGTTTGAGGGCATCTGAGCTCTGACAGGAGACCCTGAAAGACTGGATCCCAAATCCTTTGATTGTGTAAACTAAAGTTGCATGGCAAGCAAGAAGGAGAACCAAAAGAAGAATCTGCTTCCAGAGATAAATCACCTAGCAAGTTTCCATGGACCTACTGGGTGTTTAATAATATGGTTTCTGTCTCTTGAGAATTCATTTCAGAGTTGTTAAAAATGAGGATTAAAATGATAGATCAATGCTCAGCCTTCTATACATTCAAATTGTTGGCTCTTCATCCACCCATATATTAAAAAGAACAGTTACCTATATAAAACTCAGTTTTGTAAGAAATTATGGGAGACAAAAGTAAATAAATGTTTAAAATAAAATAACTTGAACAAGAGCACTACACAAATAAACTAGAACTTTGTTTTCTCTGACAATGATTTTCTTGGAAGGTTTGTTCTGATGTTTGGAACTAAAGTAAATATGAACTGAAATAAACAGTAAGAAAATACTAATGATTTATTTCCAATATTAATGCTCTAGACTACATCCTTTAAGCAGAGGCCCCCTAGACTTAAGTTCTCCCCCTGTGTCAGCTCTCACTGCATATAGGTGGTCCTTGGATGACCACAAAATTGAAATCAGAGAACTCTGTCCTGTGGCTCAGTTTAGATCAGATACAGCTATTTGAATAATACTTCATCTAATAAGTTTAGTCACAGGAAAATACATGAAAGTTGGGTTCATTAAACAATTTAAGGGATTTGCCATTGCAATTTATGAATCCCAAATTAAATTCCCCTGGGGAGCACACTTAGCACAGAGTCCTGCAGAAATTTCAGGTCTGGGTATAATTTTCACAGGCCATGAAGTAAAATTCCTGCAAGTGGAAGTTACCAGGTCTTCCTACTCTTGTCTTTCATCAAGGTGTTTTGCAGTCTAAGAGTCACTGCAGACTCCTGTGGTCCCTTTACTTATCTACATGCGGTCAGTGGCTATGCTGAAGTCAAGATTTCTGTTAAAATCATTAGCACTTTTGAGCATAGCAGCACAAAGCTACAAGGCTATGCCTGGCTTTGCATAGGTAAATTAAGATACCAGTTTTTAAAGAGCACAATAGTTTGATAAAGTTTGTTGGTAAAATTCCATCTGGCCTTGGTTTATCCTTTCCTGGAGAGATCCCACAGTGCTGACCAGAGAGCAACAGAGCAACGAGCACATGTGGGGAAACAAGCTGGGGTCAACTCAGCTACTGCAGAAAAGGAAAAGACAGCCTACTACAAATAATTTAAAGGTTGTAGCTTTATACTATGCTTTCAGCTCACAGTGAGTAACAACCTGAGCAGTGCTCTTAGAGGTAGAGCTTTCTTGTTTGTAGAGGTTTCTCTGATATCTCCTTGAGTCCGTGTTGCTCATGCACATGAAAAAATGACCTGCTCAAAGTACACTACACCCATCAGTTTCACACAACCCCAACAAAATAAAGCCAAGCAGACCCAATGCATGCCAGAGAAAGGTGGCAGCTGACCCAGCAACTGGTGTTCTGCTTCTTTTTCCTCTACTTCCACAAAGTCAAGTATAATAAGCAGATCAACATAGAGCTAGGAACATGAACATTACAATACTTTTCCAGCTTTGCTTTAGATAGTGACATTTCAGAGAAGTTTACTTAACAGATAGCCAGAGATATGCGTTGTGTTGCACAAAAAACACGCAACATAAACTGAGCATTAGTGAAAGAGGATACAAGGAATTTACCATTGCCTCATTCATTCCTTGGAAATGCACACAGAACATAAGCCATTGCACAACAAGATTCCTGTTGATGTAGGGCAAAAACCCCACCACGCCTGTGGGATAAACTTCTGTTGCAGTTTCACTGAGGGTAATAAATTTGAATTATCACTCAATGTTTAAGATTGCATAGAGCCAGTGATCTTTGGGAGATTTTACTGTATTTTTTTTTTTCTGTGCTAGTTTCCTGTATATTAGATGTTTTCTGTATGTGGTCCCTCAGCTGTTTCAATAAAAAGCAAGAAGGCCTGAAAGTCATTAAAGTCAGTGGATTTACACCAGGAATATATTTGGCTCAGTGTGTTTTTCCAAACTTTGCTGTCTTTCACCTGGCCTCCTGACAATCTTTCCCACATACTTTCTCCAAAGGTTCTAAACAACTGAATGTTTCAGCAAGATCAGCACGTTCTTTTGCCAGATTTTCAGAAGAACATAGGAATAAGAACTATATCTGAATCTACCATCAATGCCAAGGAACTATCACACACAGCTATCTCTGGAAATGAGCTAATGTATTAGAAATGTCACTCAGCTTCCTTGGCTTGTCATAGTCTTGAAACAACTGGCATTTAAAAAGCTGCATCTGGAAATGCAGCAAAGACACCTACGGACTCTGTGTTATGCCAGGTGCCTACAAACAATTTAAATAGAATCTGTTTGTGTGAGTGGAAGAGAGTCTCTCTTCACATCATTCGGTGCAGACAGGAAGGTCTAATACTGTTGTGATTACTTCCAGTATGGCTTCAAATATCCTGACAACCAGATGCTAAACACAGTCCCACAAGGTTGTGCTCTAATACAATCTAACTTACTAGCAAAGACAAGCTGTCAGCAGGGTGGCAAAAACCTCCAGAACCCTTTTAGTGAAAGTGATGCCTAAACATGACGATTAAACGAAGATGCTAGAACTGACCTCAGAATCATTCTGTTGAACCTGTCTCACTTTGAGACACTTCCATTTGCATTATTTCATCCTTTTGTTCTCACAAAACTCTCATGTAAGTGCATGTTTTCTATACAATGCAGAAAGAGAATGGTCCTTTTCATTTTGTTTAAATTATTTTTGTTCTAAAATATGAACAAGCTATTTTTCCACACTGTACATTAAAAGAACTATGTGCAGCACATATTGTACACCACTCTTTTTAACCACGGGAACATTTCCTTAAGGATTAGTACACCGTAGAAGTTATAGTGGTGTAAATAATTAAACTAAGGAAAAGTATAAACTGGAAGACAGCAAAATTACGTCCCAATGAAAAACACGTATCACATTTTGCCTTCTCATGCATTCTGTAACTTCAAATCACTAAAAAATTTTAAAGCAATTTCAAAATCTACATTTAAACACATGATGCTCCTCTCAATGCTTTTTAAAGAGCTCCCAACCAACCCTACAGCTTTCATTTGAAGACAAAAGGAGTCTAGGATTAGGTCCCAAACAAACAAGGCATTCTCATCTCTGTGCTTAACTGCCTTGATGCTTTTGCAAATGATGCTATTACTCCAGTTAAAAAAGAACTTTTTGCCTTGCCTAACCTCCTCTCTCCTCTTTATAAGTAGATGGTTGTCATTTTATGGCATGTGATATGTTACAGCATTAGTTGACATAGCCCACATAAAATGAAGCATGTAATTGTTTAAGCAGATACTTTCCCTATTACATACAATATAAATAATGTATTACAAAAATATGCAGTAACTCCTGTTGGCCAAAAAACTCCCCAGAACAACTCCTCCTTTTTCATGGATTTAACTCAGAATCTTTGTGAAGCTTCAAAGTAATGGGCAGAACACACAAGAAAAAAACCTGAAGACATTATCATTGCTTCTTTCATCACATTATTTTGAAGTGCTATTTGTTCTGAATATTTTTGCTTTCACTGATCATCCTATTACTGAAGTCATAACATAGAGACCAAATCATAAATGCAAACCAAGGGAATATACAAAAGGCTTTGACAAACATCTGAGGGGGCTTTGTTTTGTTATTTTGCATTTTTAACTTCTGTGCTTGCCTTTTTTCCCCCCTTCTCACTCTGCATTCTGCATACCCAATAGCTTCCTATCTCCCAGGCAGACACAAATCCAAAACCACGAACTGAGACAGTATTTCCCACATGGTGCTTTGGTACCAAAAACATCCCTCCTCCCTGCCCCCCTTTTGCTTCCTTTGGTCTGCTGCAGGCCTGGAAGGAAGTGTATGCTGCAGGTCAAGGGAGGTGACCCTGCCCCTTGGCTTAGCACTGCTGAGGCAACACCCTGGTGCTGGGTCCAGCGCTGAGCTCCCAGCACAAGAGAGACACAGACGGGCTGGAGAGAGTCTAGCAAAGGGCACTAAGGTGCTGAAGGGACTGGAGCATCTCTCATGAGAGGAGAGGCTGCAAGAGCTGGAACTGCTCAGCCTAGAGAAGAGAAGGCTTGGGGGGATCCGACCAGTGTGTATAAATACCTGGGAGGGTGTCAGGGAAATGGGGCCGGACTTATTTTTTTCTTTTTTTTTTTTCCCCTCAGGCAGCAATTGGACACTGGCACAGGTTGCCCAGAGAGGCTGTGGAGTCTCCATCCTTGGAGATGCTCACCACCTGTCTAGATAGGGTCCTGAGAAACGTGCTTTAGGTGCAGTAACATACCATAGGGAAGTCAATCCATATGAAACAATTGTTGTTGCCAGTTATTTCTTAGAACCAACTCTGGTTCTATTACATATTTCCCATTCATTTTAGTGGGAATTAGAAGTAGGCTGCATTTTTAAAATATGCTTCAAGAGGAAAGGCACAATGTCCACATAACTTTCATAGCGTAAGATGTCATGAAAAAATTAGCAGCTTCTTTTGTTTTTTAATTCAGTGAATTTCAATCCACAGACTTTGTTAAAATTCATATTATATACTTAAACTAGCAAGGAAAAGAGATAAACTGTTTTCAAATACAAACCATTAATTCATCAGTCTCACAATCTTACAAAAGACTCTAAAACCTCACAGCCATTCCAGAAACACAGAATAAATGATGATTTTGACAGCATCCTTACAACATCACAACGCAAACTTCCTTTTCTATCCTTACTCTTATTCAGTTGAAAAACAAAAGCAAGGCAGCTGAAAACCAGAGGAAACAACCAAAAGCAACATTATCTTCGGTAAACAATGTGCCTCAATTTCAAAGCTCTAAATTGAATTGCTCCAGTCTGTTCGGCAGGATGTAACACAAACATTTTTCTGGCCAAAAAAAGGAACATTGTTGGCATATTGCCCAGTGTTGTGGATCATGTATCTTTTCTTTCATTTTAAGATAAGCCTCTTTCCCCTTAAAATCACAAGTGATATGTGCTATACAGCTAGTTTTACATAAAAACTGTATATTCACAAACAGCTATAGGACACAAACGCTGAAGGATAAAAATTTCCATTAGTGTCTAGAGCCTAATTTCTCTCAATACAAACCACTTACTAGTGATAAGAAATGATGAGTATGCCAGACTCTAAGCACTGACCAAAAAACCGCTTGTTTGTACTATTTCCTTCTATTCAGCCAAAGCACTTTTCCTGTGAGGCTGTGCACAGCAGTGCAGAGGCACTCAAGAGTAAACAGGTAGCCCAAGGCAGGAGCTGAGCAGCAGGACAGCTTTGCAGCAGCCACAAAATACTGGGTGGCAGAAGCAGGCCAACAAACAGTTTGGGCACAAAGATGGACAAAACAAAAGGCATATTCTTATGTGGGAGAAAGAAGATGAACAGGGAATGTTTCCGGACAGACAGGTCTATCTAGAGGATTCTTTTATGTGAGAGGCAAACCGGTCAAGAAAACCATCAGGAGCAAGTATCAAGACATAAATAACGGAGAGCAATGACAGGCTGGGAGGAATCCCTTCACACAGAATAATGAAGCTGCCCTTAGAACTCCTTTTGATACTATGCAAACATGGACTTTTAAGGTAATAGACATATGAATACTGAATATTGAAAATAAATGTCATCAATGTTGCTTATAGTTCACCAAGATCATAGCATAAGTGAACTCACAGAAAACGAATATATGTAAATATTAGGTGCTGGCATGGCAACAAAGCAAATGCAGTTGGTTGATTACATCTGCTGGAAAGCAAAGCAAAGCAAAACCATGCAAAAGTTTGATAGTCTGATTAGCTACAGTACAGCAGTCAAGAGGCAAGACCAGACAGGGCACACTAAACACACTTATATTCAAGACATACAGTGGAGAGAGTAGAATCACAGAATCAGTAAGGTTGGAAGGGACCTCTAGAGATCATCTAGTCCAACCTCCCTGCTCAGCAGGGTCACCTAGAGCGTGTTAGACAGGGTTGCATCCAGGCGGGCCTTGAAGATCTCCAGAGAAGGAGACTCCACAACCTCTCTGGGCAACCTGTTCCAGTGCTCCATCACTCTCGCAAGGGAAGAAATTCCCCCTCATGGTCAGGCGGAGCTTCCTGTGCTTCAATTTCTGCCCATTGCCTCTTGTCCTGTCACATGGGACAACTGAAAAGAGTTTGTCCCCGTCCCCCTGACACCTTCCCTTCAGGTACTTGTACACACTGATCAGATCCCCCCTCAGTCTGCTCTTCCCCAGGCTGAAGAGGCCCAGCTCTCGCAGCCGTTCCTCACAGGGCAGGTGCTCCAGCCCTCTGATCATCTTCGTAGCCCTATGCTGGGCTCTCTCCAGTAGCTCCACGTCTCTCTTGTACAATGTGACTTGTACTTAGTCACTAGCAGGAAGAACACCATCACTAGCAAACTTCCATACAGTTAAATCTATTGTAAGTGACATATTAACGGATTAAGAAAAAAAATCCAGAGAATATCAACTGAAGCTCTACAACACATTGTAGCTAACTTCATCACTTCAGCTAACTTCATCAAAACAGTGAGATTTTCATCACAGGAGAATCTGACCTGCTTACTGCTTTTAAAAACAATTAAGAAAATTATTTCAAATGCACTAGATTTCCAAATACAGCCTATGAGTCAAGATAGATCTGTTGATTTTGCATTCACTCCTGCATTCAGTTTTTCTAAAATGCCTATCTCCTAAACAAAAAAAAAAAAAAAAAAAAAAAAAACTTACATATATGGGACACCCAAGAGCATCCTAAAACGTACTGCCAAGAACATGAACATTTTCATGCCCAAGTGAATTTGTATCCCAGGGCTTCAAATAGCACAAATACTATAATATAGTGCAGTTGTAAGGAGATAAATTTCTAATTTTTAATTGCTATTCTTAGCTTTTGGGACACTAAAGTGTATTAAAAGAACATGGACACTTTTTTGATTTGTGCTTCTCATGAAATTGCTTCCATGAAATTGCTCCCTAGTTTATCTGCCCGTAATGTCTAACAGTTGTTGTAACTCTCTGCTACTGGAATCTAATTGGTGTAATCCTTGTTTCTGGCCTCTGAGGTTTAGGCAGACTGATTTCTGGTAGATTCCTCTGAAAACCGCCTGACCTCCTATCTTCAGCTGTTTTGTCCGAGCTTCCTTCGGCTGGCAGCTTAAGCCTCTCCCAGGGTTGTCCCTTTTGAGGACAGCAGTTATTGCAGATGTTTGGTCTTGTTTTTTAGCACTTATAAACTTCTTGTCCCTTGTGAGCTCTTTGCAGCTCCTTCAAGGGGAATATACTAAGAACAGGAAGCCATAAATCTGGCAAAATATGAACCCTCCTTTTTTTTAAAAAAAAAAATTAACTTTAAAAGAGAAAATAGCAGACAAATTTAAAGCCAAAACAAACATTTTGCTACATATAACTACACATTTTAGATGTGAAAGGATGATATATGGAAGACTGTACAATTTAGGGAGGCTATGAAAACAGAGCTAAAGAGCTAAAAAGTGGAACATGCTGAATAAACAAGCCAGGCAGATATTAGATAAACCATGCTCTACCCTTCCAACCTTACTGATTCTATGATTCTAAATTAATTTTGACAAAAGTGCTGTGAAAACCTGAAATGTATCAATTGGGCTGTTGAATAAAATCTAGTGAGAGAACAACAAAAGGCAGCCACCTTATGTGAGTATATTTATAACATGCTTCAGACTTCTCAGGAAATATAAGATAGAAGTAGGAAATAATAATATCCCTCCTGTTTCTAAGCTCCTTGCTCATCTATTACATCATTTTTATTAGCAATTTTATGTGTAGCACTTTTAAAAGCCATTAAAAATATTTTTGAAAAGGTTTCCACCACCTATGAAGAATTGGTGTAGGTGTGTGTTGAGGGGGAAATAATCTGACAACCACTAAATTGCAAGAAACAACAACAAAAATCAAAAGGACTATGAAAGGCTCTAGGTTGTGAGACAGTACAAAAATCTTTCTGATTTGTCATGTAAAAGGTATTCTGTGTAGCTAAAATACACACACACATACACATACATAGTAGTGCTGGGTCAAGGTTTTCTAATTAAGACTGTTTCGAAGTGCACAGAACAAATTTAAATGCAGTCAGATTAACAGCCCATGTCATCTTTTCCCTTCCCAGCTCCATGATTCTATGCCTCTCACACCACTTCATTTTTTTAAAAAATCATCAAGAGATTTTTCATTTCTTCTTCTCCCTTCCTACTTGATTTCTTTTTACATTTAGCGTTTCCTTCTTAGTATCTAATCCTAGCCACTTCCGTGGCTATTGCTCCTCACACCATTCCTGCTTCCTCCTCCCAGCCTTGCTAAGGCCCAAGAGCTACGCACAGAGGCTGCTGCATGGGTGCTGAGAAGCTCTGGGGAACCAACACAGGCCCTTCAGCCCATTCCCTGGCTACTCTTCTCCATTGCTTTCCATCTCATCTTGTGGCAATGCCACCATGCAAGTTTAGAGCGGAGAGATGTTTTTTCAAGCATAAATTGGAAGATTTGTTTCCAGAGTCGCATTAAACAATTTTCCCACGTAAACAAACATTTTTAGCAGTATTGCAATTCAAATGTTTGAGTGCTGCATTGGTGCTGGCAAACCTGAGCAACATGCCCAGTTTGCAAAAGCAGCACAGAATGAAGGAAGATATTAACAAGTGGATATTAGCTAATTAGGCAAAGGTTTACTCAAGCCCAGACATACACAGCAATAACAGTGTGTAAAGAAATAGACCTGATATTTATCCAAGACAGATCACAGCATATTTGCAGTAGAAAATTAAATATAAACACTATAGTAACAGTCAAGTTCACCAGAAATAGGAAATGTGCACATCAACTTCTGGAGTTATTTCAGCAGCATATACCTAAGTAAAGAAATGTGGGAGCTGTCAGATTTAATGAAAATGTTTAATATCTCCTCAGACACTAGAGAGCTCAGCCAGACATCAGTATTGATGCCAAAAATGTTAAGCATTCTGTCCTGTTGTATTATTCCTAGCTATGGGAAACAATTATCCCTGATCTGAGAATGTTTTGTTGATACTGGAATTCTAGATGAATTAGTCCCTGAAGTTAAGAGAATGGCATTCATATAAAAGCTAATTTCCAAATCCACTGAAGGGGGAGGGTATGTGGGTAATGGCAAAGAGAAGGGGAAAAGTACATCTTTCTTGAAAATTAAAATAATAAAGTTTGCAAGGTCACTTAAGCAACCAATAAAGTAATAATGCTTGATTCTTCAAGCCAGGTGAGGAGCTGTCCACCTGAGGAAGTTGTACTGGCATAAATAAAAGAGTAATACTTGATTAATGAGCAGGCATGGTGGCCATCACTTCAACTGGAATTATTGCCACTTTGATTTGTATCCTTAGAACTAAGATAAGAATGACTTCACAAAAAGTGTTCTAAAGGATCCAACAAGAAAAAAAAAATTAGGAGAGAATTATTACCTTTCCTGTAGATAAGCAGAGATGATCATCTCCATAAACATATATAATATTACAAGAGTTCTGTATTTCTGTAGAGCCTCATGCAGACAGGTTTGAAACTACTTGGAAGAGTAGTACTTTCACAAAGCAAAGTTGTACTTTCAACTTACGTGAGTCATAATTTCTTTTGCTCCAATGCCTACAAGAACAAACCATAACCATGTGTGAGAAGAAAGGGGGGGGAAATCCTTCTTTCAGCTGAGTCTAATACCCTAAACTTTGCTATACAATGTATTCTTGCTTTGCAGCACTGTGTTTGGAATGAAAACATAGGTTAGAGACCACCAAGGATCAAATATGACTATTCTGAAAAAAAAAAAGCACTGAGAATATACCTGGACGACCTAAAGCAATTGCCTGTCATTTCATAGTGACAATAAGATGGGATCCCATCAGTAACAAGTCTACATGACTGGTTTTAATGGTTGCATGCATTTTGTGGCAGCTCAGGAGTTGTTTCACATAACACAACCTTCCATTCATTCAGTGGTAGTGATATTCTCAAAAATGCAGGAAAGGGGACAAGTTCCAACATCAACACTGCCAAGTCCTGGACTTTGAATTCAAAGACTTTTGAAAAAGCATTTAAGTCAAGCAGACTCCCAATCAGATGGCAAAGTTGCCATTAGGCTGCCATTCCTGCCCCGCTAAAATAGAATGGAGTAAAACACTCAACAGGCTTTAAAGAAAGAGGAAGCACTGGGACTCCGAGCGAGGCCCCCGTGCCCAGAGACACACAATGAATAAGCCAGCTGAGTCGCACCTAGACACACAAGTACTAAGCCTTTGCCTCTTCTGAAATCTCTTCAAGGGCAGCAGTGGGCAGGCTGCTATTCAGCACCTATACCACAGGACAGACATGGATATTTGAAAAGGTCATTTAGGATTCAAAGCTCCAAATAGTAAAACTTTTGCCCAGAATTATGTGCATGTGTGTAAGGAGGGTAAAGCTAAATGATGGTATAAAACTGTGAAGTAAAACCTATCCAGTCAGGTGACAGACTAAAGAGCTCAAAAGAGAAAAAAAATAAAAAGGGAGGTTTGTGGGTTTTTTCTTGATTTTTTAGCAACACAACCTGTGCAGTATTGCAATTATGGAACAAAGACCAAGCTCTTAGAATTAGAGTATTCTAACAACAAGGTTTCAAGGCTTTCAATCAAAGAATTTTGTTATTTTTTACCAGCTGGCAGAATGGAAGTATGTGCTTGAGGGAGTGAGAAAAGCAGCAGTGCTTCTTACAAGATCTGGCCTGGTCTTCAGCTGGTACAAGCTAGTTTAACAGTGGCTTTATAATTTAACATAAATGTAATTTAATGTGAATATAATTTAACATAAATGTAACTAACTACTGCAGAATATATATGTATTATTCTGATGCACAGACATATGGACAAATCAATACTGAATGAGATCTTGAATACTTAACATCTAAAGAAAAGCTCACAGCCTCAGTAGCAGACGTCAGACAAATCTACAACATTTTTAGCTTTTGCAGATAAGCTTTCACATTTCACTTCTGATGCCTTGCTTATCTACACAGGATCTTTGTGCCCTGATAGAGAGACCTGGCTTGAATCCCCAGCAACACTCCATCAGTATTCCTGGGTTATGCACAGAGAAATTGTTTTCAGTTAGAATGCTGGGAACAATTTCAGTAGTGGATACCAAAGAAAACTTGATGCACATGGTTTTGGATGAAATAGCCCATCAAGCATTAAGATATTTCTATACAACAGGAAAAAAAAAAACACAAATCACTCCACCACTAACATTCTGGTTGTCTGTTCCTTAAAACACACATCTTGCGTAGTCGTTTCAGAGCTGCAAGTACTCAGTGCACACAGTATCAGGCAAGTATAGCCTTAGCTGTCTCTTGAAACTTTGGTAATCAACTCAACACAAGCAAGGGCAGTTACAAACATATTTTACTATCAATTTATCTTCAGGTGACCAGCACTAGATACAAAACAGCAGTGTATTATCATTGACACAACAGCATAGACTGACTTCCAGCAATTTTATAGGACTGAAGGCAGTAGAGCACTAAGTCTTGGCTTCTGGTTAGTGAAAATGATATTTTGTCTACTTAGCAATTTTTCACAATGAAAATCACAATATAAGGTTTAATGCATATGCTATGTTTCTCTACCAATGTCTCAGATGGGTGTTTTTGAACCTAGTGAATGATCTTTTAGCCCAGCTAGCCCTTTTCATGAAAAACCTCAATGCTTTTATCCAAAAACATTCTTATGACATAGCTTGTTTTTAATCTATAACTGACTATATTTCTTCAGTCACATCTGGACATTTCCACAACTGCACCTTTCGAAATTCATTCCCAGCTGTAACTGTTTGGAACCCAGTATTGCAACGCCTCAGTCACATCAGGGCATGCAGGTTTGTGCTTAACATCCTTGCTGCTTAACAGCTGCTGTCATTAAATGGATGCACATTGGTACAGCGGATTGCACAATTGACCTGTGTAGACAAATCCTTAAGTATATGACTCTCTTGCTTGATTTTGTGCTTATCTCAGTCTTAATTTCTTAATTTCACACATTTCATAGTTGATTTACTTAGTTTCACACATTTCATAGTTGATACCTAAGTGTTGAAGAGTTTATTTACAGGCTACAGATACCTTCTGTATGATATATTTAAAGGAAATTTCATGCAGGTGCTACTAATGGCACCTGGATTGTTCTGTAATGTCACGCTAAAAGGGGCCTAAGAAAGAAGCAAATTATCAGCATTTAGAATCCACGTGACCAAACCCTTTAAAGCATCAAGGAAAAGAGATATCTAAGCCAAACCATGTAAGTTAGGAAAGGAAGAGGAGAAGGCTATTTACTTCCTCCAACTCAGCTCTCCTGGCATTCAGTTTGGCCCAATGTATGGCTTTTGTCAACACCAAATTCTAATATTCAAAGTTTGTTAAAGTCTCCTAACTTTGAATCACAAGCTACTTTCATAGATCAATAAATTCAGAAGTTTTGAACTCAAAGGATGTGTGTGTAAAAAAGATACTTTGATCTCTGTTTACAAACAGTGCCTGTTTTGAAATTGATTCATGTTTGTTTAATTTATGTAATGAATCTTGCATATTAAATATAAGTGCTGACTGCTGTGTGTGGGGCAGAGAACACAGGCACTGCAACCCAGACTGGAGAGTAACACAGTAAGTACAGTAGAGAACAGTGTTAGATGCCTAAGAAATGAGAGAAGTCTTAAACTTCTCAGTGCAATGGTTTAACAAGTTTAAAATTATGTAAGGCTCAGCATTCCTGAATTCCCTGATGACTACTGTATTGCTTCTGTGCAGCATTTCAGTTTTAATACAAAACCACAGGTCGTATTAATAGTGAATAGAAAAAGAACAATGAAGAACAGTATGTTCATCCAGAAAGGCAGTGAAAATTTCCACATTTGTTTGTTGAGTCAATTCAGAAAGGAAATGAAGCTAAAATATTCTCTCTGCATAGGCATTCCACAGTTCTGGTCAGAGCTATCGAACACATTATTCAAAGGAATAGACTTCCGAAACTCAGTGCAGAAAGCGTCACATTTGTATGTCTGGCTTAGGATGCTATTATGATAGTCACACAAGAAATCAGCCATTTGCACATTCAAACAGTTCCTTACCAACTCTTCTTCAACCTATCTGAACTCCGCATGCTAACCACATGCTCACCTCCTCAAGCAATCCAAAGCTTAAGACAGTAAGGTTTTGAAACAAAGCTGAATCTGATTTTATGCAATGTGCTAAATAATTTGTCATTTATTTTTTGAGAAAAGAGTCATGATATCCAGCAGTTCCAACCAGCTGGTTAAACATTTCATCCATCTTCATGTACTGCATACAAAACAAAGAAACCAAACTGCAGAAAGGCTAAACTTAACTGGATCAAAACCAATATATCTGCATGACATCTTTAGATGCACACTGCGGAGGAAGAATTGTTTAGGAGAAAAACTAGTACCATTCCCAAAGAGAGTTCAATTCTCACTTGAAGCCTGCTCCTTTTTTTACTGCCAAATTTCCACACTCTATGACAAGACTTATTTCACCTTTTTATAACTTTATTGCTAACAACTACTGTATGATTTTCAATATTAGTGACTTGAAACTTGTTTAAAAATCCCCATTTATGATTTAATAAAAGTTTCTCACTCAGACTGCCACTTTTAGGCTTGCATGACAACCCGTCTGTAATTTAAAGCTGCATTATGCATTCAGTAATAGTCCATGGGGACCTGGCCTGCTGAATTCCTACCCCAACAACACAGTTTACTTTGAAGTTTTCAAACACAGACCTAGGTCCAAGTGTACCTGTTTAGCTAAGCCAACAAACCATGCTACTTCAGCCTTACTGTTATGGAACTGTCTGTTGTATACAGTGATTTATTAGAAAAATATAGAAGTAACTTTATATTTTTTTCACACATCAGTTATTCATTAGTCTGATTGAAGCATATGAAGCAAACACTTGAAGGAGGCAGCTTCTTGCTCACATTTCCCTTTGTTTAATTTCTTGGACCAATAAATCAACATCACTTTTTTGATATACTCTGCAAAATTATTTGCTACTTTGTCCAAAACAAAGCACATAACCTGGGCTGTATCAGTGATTTCAGAATTATCCTGCTGTGTCCATAACAAAAACAAATGTAATAGAGTTCTGCAGTGCCCAACATGCCCAGGCCAAAAACTTGTTCTTTAAATTCTGGCTCAATGTACACCATTCAGCATAAAAAAATACTGCCTTCACACTCATCTGTGGTAGTTAAGTCATTTTTGTAATGAGTGCATTCAGCAGACAGCCATTTCCCCTTTGTTTGCAACACCACTGCAACTGTTTGAGCTTTTGTGATAATTACAGCTACTGGAACACAACTAGCTTTTTAGTCAACCAACCTCCTTCCCTTGAAGTTGGTTAGGCTGTTTACAAGAAAGAAAACTCAGCAAACGATGCTGTTTGCTGACTGCTTGAGCATCGCGTCTTCACCTCGAGCCTGCTCAGAGTCTTGCTGTTTTCATAAGTGGTATTTCCATCGTATGGCTGTTAAGATGCAATAGATTTGAAGCACAGAGAATTATGCTTTATAGGTGTTGCTGTTATTCTGTTTTTGTCCACAAAGCAACTGAAAATAACATAGGAGCAGGTCAAACAAACAAAACAGCAACAAAATCCCCAAAACTTTAAGAACACATCTACTGTCAACAGTAAATGCGAAGAATACCCTGCACTGATATTTCTGTTTGTATTGCTCTCCAGAACATTCCTGCAGTTATTTTTATCGTAGCAAAGAATTTAATTACAAGCCATTTTTGCTATGTGGTTCTAGCAGCCAAACAGGAAACAATACCCATAGCAGCTTTCACAGTCAGAGGAGCTGGCTAATTAGGAGAAAATGGTGTGCAACAGAACAGATTTTACACTTAAGACAACCTAACAAAGCCCATAAGAAACACTGCAAGTGAGGGCAGACTCAAACAAGGAGGTTAAGGCCTTGAAAAAAAGAAGTTTTCAGTTATGTCAAACTGCAGCGAGGGGGACAAGAAGAGGAGAGCATGAGCAGTCTGCCTCTGAACTGCTGCCAGACTTGCTAAGGACTCTCCACTTCCTCATAACTCGAGAGAAACCTTTTCAGTCCATCAGGAGACCAGAGTGCAATGACAGTATGTGTAGAGCCCATTTTATTCTAAAGCGGTCTCCATAACACTCTATTCTGCTTCTGTCCATATTGCTTTTGCTACTCAGGCTGCTATGCACGTGCTCCAAGAGAGCAGAAGCACACCACAGGACCTGCCGCCTGCCAAAGCGTGGCTATGAGACCACCATCTCAATCCTAGCCTGGAAATACAAATTGCTAGTGAAGCAACACAGTGGTGTCCAGCATATAAAACAGTGCTATCAGAATGCAAACAAACTGGAGGCCTGGCTCCATTACGCTTACAGATCAGTGAGAAAAACACAGCTTTCAGAATTCGATCTGAAACATCCTGAAGGAGACTGTCAGGGTGAAGAGCTTGTACTCTGCCCAAGCTCACGCAAAGCATCCCCTTGGGACTGCTACTGAGACTGTTCGTTGCAGAGCCCTACCCTTCACTGGGACTCCAGGACAGTACCACTGATGGGTTTCAAACACACATGTATTTTAAAAATTATGCTGGTCAAAGGGGATTTTTAGGAGTGGTTCACATTGCTTGTCAAAGTGCATGACAAGCTACAGGAAGAGAGCAGAGCTTTTCTAAAAGTTTTCTCTCTGTGGGAAATACAATCCCTTGTTGGCCCCTCACACCGAGAAAGAGAGGCAGGCTGGAATCCACATCTGCCCGCTCTGGTCCAGTTCCTTCAGAACGCTTAAATGCAGGCTCTTTGGCGTCTCCCAGAGAGGACTTTCATGTCCTTGCCATACCTGGCAAGACCACCTACCCATTCCAAACCATCCAGCTCCTGGATATGTTACAGAAACATCCTGAGTGACAGCTCCAGGCAAACACTGAAGAAACACCTCATGATTCCCACATGTTAAAAAAAAAAAAAAAAAAAAAAAAAAAAATTTCTAGAACAGAGGTAAGTAGACTGTATTTAAAAAAGAAAGCACATCCAGAAAGTCAGGAACCTGCCTACACCACAGCTGCTTTGCAGACATTAACTAACAAGCACTACTATTGAAACAGTTCAGCATACAAAATAAAACGGCTGATAGGCATCTGTGGCATTCAGGCAGAATCCTAGCAATCACACTTCTGTGGAATTCTCAAATGTTACAAAAATTTAGGCCCAAAAGCTCATGGACATATCTGGGTCTTTGGCCACTGCCTTTGATCTTAAGCTAAAGGCGCAGTTACACTGCATCTCTTTGGTGTGCCTAAAGCAAGCACCATGCTTTGATCAATGGTCTTGATTTTGCAGACACAAAATTTACTCGCAGAGCAGGGTGTGCCAGGCAGTTCTGAGACAGAATGTTTCCTCAGAGTCAAACACAGTCTGTTTCTCAGCACCTAATAACCAAAAACATCTTCTAGATGTTGCACCACTCCAATATTTTCCAGCTGCTGAAAGTTTTCCTGAGGATACTATGCCTCTTAGAACTATATACAGATATATTTTATTGTTTTTTTTAATAGAATCAAATTATAAAAATTACTGCACACTCATTCTGTTACTCTCAATATCAAGATAAGCAAGCAGCCTTTGATCAGTTGCACTGCAAGACCTTCAGGGCAGGCACTAGCTCCAGATAGTTACACAATTCCTGTTACAGACCTGCCCTGCAGGAGAAAACCACTGAGCAGAGCTGGCCGAGGCAGAACTTTACAAGGCTCCACCAGCTGACTGTAGCTGATAACATTTGCTAGATATGTTTACTTCACCTATACCCTCAATCATATCCAGATACTTTCAATCTCTCAAAAAAGGGAATGCTTACATAAACAACTGAACTGGAAAGAAAAATAAAGACTGCTGGCAGCAACAACAAACACAGCTGGCTCAGAAGTGCCTGGATTTGCAGATTAGGTCTTCTAAATGCCTAATTCTGAATTCTTAAAAACTGTGTCTTCATTGGATCAGAATTTGATCCCTCATTCTTACTTCTTATGGCCTAAAAATTAAATCCAGCTTATAAAAAACCAAGCATTTTCTCTATATACATTCCTAGAGGAATAGTCTATAGAAACAGAAGAGGAAACAGTATGACACTCTTTGTTTGTTATAGAAGACTTGAACTAAAATTATGACAGGAAAGCGAAAAGCTAACATTAGCAAAGATCATCCATAAAAGAATGCCTGATGGAGCAGGGATTCAGCTTAAGGTAAAGTGAAATGAAGGTTCAGTAATAAGCAAACACAAGTTCCACGTTGTTATATTGCTTATACTGCTTTCCAAATCATGTTCATTTAAAAGATGTGATCCATATGGTTTCTGTAAAATGTTTCTTACTCTTTGTGTCATAGAAATGGGTGAGAACAAGAACAGCACATCTCTAAGGTCAGAGCAACTTGTGTGGGAATGACTGCAATCCCACTTTGCCTTCGAGGCAACCTGAGCTCCATGAGGCTTGACACAAAGGCTAGGCAAATGGATTATTACCATTCTCCAGCGGTTTTAATACGTGAGAGGAAAGAGTTTTTTCTTGGGTTGAGCAAGTAGTTACACTCAAATCAAAATACTTTCTTTTAAACCAAGCAATTTTTAAATCACTTTTCAGTGAAAAAGTCAAAAAGTGACATTAATTTGGGAAATGTTTGTCTCACCAAATCACACACACAAAGAACTTTTGGTTAAAAAAAATAGCATCATGCTGAAATGTTGGCCGTAGATTCCTCCTGCGAAAGATCAAGCAAGGATTTCATCTGCTGTGAAATTAAATCTCCATTTTAAGGCTTATCAATATGCATAATGCTCAGAAAAAGTGCTCTTTCTTGACAGGAGTTAAACCAATGTAACAATATGTAGGAATAACACTTGCTGCTACCCCATTAGCCACAAGATTTCTCTTCTCCTTGGACATCCAAGATGAAGTTAGTTACAAGTGTCTGGATGACAGAAATTCAGGAACATCAGTTCCTAGAAAACATCACTAAATGCACACTGTAATACGTGTTCTCAGCAACAGGTTTTGCAAAAGCACCCACCTCGTTCCTCTACCAGTGTGAAGCGAGTTGTAGAAGTCTCAGCCCTTTTCAAAAGGCTCAATAACTTTGGGTTTATGCGTCTGGAAGATGATGGTCAAACCTTCCCTTGTGAAGGCAAACATTGGTAGCTTCACTCTTCAAAGAAGCAATTAAACCCTTTATAAGTCAACATAATTTTATTACCACCGAGTGAGGGCTGGTGTCTTACGAGCTTCAAGAATATCAAAGTAAGCAAAACTCAAACTTCTTCTGGCTTTCACAAGTTCACATGTAATTTATCTAAATGTAGAAACAGACAGATTGTTATTAGACCTGTTTGCCCTGTCCAAACTCCTTCCCCTTCTTGTTCCCACAATCATTTAACCTCATTTCTCAGCTAGCATTTGTATACATTTAACATTTTAGAGTCTAAATACTCTCTTCAGTTTTTCTTTAAACTAACAGCTGTCCCCTTTCCTAGGGTCTAACCACCACCTGCAAAAAGACTCCTCATAGGAGCAGCCTGTAGAGTAACGGTTCCTCCCCTGCAAAAAAAGAGTTTCTGCCATAAGTATAATTCAACAGTCGTTTCCCATCTACAGGATGCACCCAGCCCACAAGAACAAGGGGCCTGAAGCCTTCTGGATACTGCACTGGGGAACACAAGCAGCTTAAGTCACAACTGTGAGGTTTACACCTGTACCAGGTGACTATCCACTCAGTTTTATCTGCACAGAGACAGCAGGTGCCATGTAGCCATCAGAATAAGCATTAAACATTTGAGAGCACTGCAGGTACGTTCAGAGCCACGGTCCAAGGCCATAGCCACACAAAGGAACAGTAATAGAAAAAGTCAGCCTCAAGAAAAAACGCTCTAGTTGCTGCTCCATTCACTTTTCCGCAAGAGGCATTTTTTTCCCCTCTCTCTCTTCCATGTTTAAAAATCAGCAACAAAAGCCCAGTGATTTTCCTGGCAAAATATTGGTCTCAATCCCTTGCCAGTTCACAGCTCAACAAGGAACCCCAATTTTCAAGCCAGTGCAAGCAAGCACAACAAGGTCAGAGCCCCTGAAAGAGTTCCAGCAAGAGAACTGTCATCTCCTCGCTGCTGGCACTCCACGGTTAAAGTTCACCTGCAAAGGTGGCTGCTTTCTCAGGGCAGTTAGAAAGTATGCAATGAGCTCGCCAAGGGCTTGAGACAGAGGCAAGCTTCACCACATTGTCTCTCGAGGCCTTGCTCTTTGACCATGGGCATGCTGCAGAGAAAGCCTGCAGCACACACCTTCTGAACTGGGACTCAAAACCTTCAACAGTTCAGGATAGAAGAAAAAGTCCCAGATGCTTGATACAATTCTGGGGGCAATGCAAGAACCAAATTAGAATATTTTTTTAATAAATGCCAAGGATGAATGTGGCATAGAAACTTCCAGGTTAGTCCAATAAGCATGATCTTTCTCTCACAACTGTCAAACAGACTTTCAGTGAAGTCACTTTGGACTCTACATTGTAAACAAAAACAGAGCATAGCCAAAGGTTATCTGTTAAACACATAGTAGTTGACATGAGCCAAAAGTGTGTGAATTTATATTTAAGCACTTCCAGACATTGACTCTCTGATCTTGGCTAATCTCCTCAACTTCAGAAAATGTTTTTCCAATGATTTTCATTTTGCAGGATTTGGAAATGAGTTGAGTCTTTTTCTAAAAAAACACTCAGGTTGTTCTCTCTTTTTTTTTTCTTTCAATATTAGGAAAGAAAGTATTTTCAAGAAAAAGAAAGATTGTTTCACTTCAAATGTTGTTTCACTTCAAAACTGATGATTTTGGCCAGATACAGTCATGAGTTATTCCATCTATTCTCTGTTTGCAATATGTGAAGTGAGTAACTGCCATCTTCCTTGGGTATTTTAATGGGAATGGTCTCTGGAGGGGGGGAGAAGCTAAGTGTTACTTATCAAATGATGCTGCAAAGTACAGCACAGCTGAGCACCATCCTGTGCTCAAATGCAAATGAAAGTATAGAAAAAGAGGAAGAGTAAAGAAATGCTGCTTTTAAAACTACATACTCACTGTTCCTAGCATGTAATTAGTATTTCTACTCTAGAGAAACTGTTACAAAAGAAGAAAAAAATTGCAAAAAAATGCACTCAAATTAAGATGAAAATCATCTGTAACTAATTGTAATGTTTACTTAAAGTCAATCTGGTATTTACAGATTTGGTTTTTTTAAGTGCTTTGAATATAAACAAGCCTTTATAAATACACTGAAAAGTGTTTAAACTTCAGCCAGGGATAAATGTTTCATTTCATAAATTAACATTGGCTTTCAGTCAACAGTTTAATAGTTCAGCATGACAAAGAAGCATCATATGGACCTTTTTGCTGAAGACTAGTTTATGGCAACAGGTTTCCAGTTTGTAACTCTTATACAAGCTAATGTTATTCCATGTTACAGAAAGCTCAGCTTAATTTGGAAATAAAATTTGTTTGCTTGTATTACCAAGTATCACTCAGTCCTAAGACAGCACTGAGGGAGAAAGCAGCATTTTCTGTCTTCTCTTCATACAAAGAAAAATGCTGGAAAATATGAACATTAGAGGAGAATGTTGTTGTAGAAATAAGAGAAATATTACTCAGGTTTCTGAACAGAGCTGTACAACATGTGGTTTAAGAACTGCTGAAAGAATTAACAGCACATTCCTTTTAGTTTGATTCAATGGTCTTCTTCACATAAAAATTTCACTATTAAACCACTGTTGTGGAAAGAGAACATATTTACTAGCTTTTAAGAGAAAATTACTAGCTTTTAATAGAAAGCATTTAGCCGATGTTCAGTCAACTGTAGTTACTCAACACGATAAAATCATTATTAGTCTAACTACTTACAGTTAATAGCCTCAGTCATTCAAAAAACAGAGTTATTGCTGGCTCCCTGAGCTAAGCAAAAAAAAAGAGAATTTATATAGGGGAAATACATTTTACCTGCAGATATCGCGTTATGGTCTATTCAAAAGGCCATTTCTGATCTCCTTCCTTTGCTTGGGGAAAAAAAAGCAAATTTTGTACTAGTTGTGTCCATGATGTGCTGTTTCCTGGGGCTCCCTCATGCAGTGAGCTCCCAGACTGGGTGAAGCCATGGCCCCCTCCTCTTGTGGAGACACCCCACAACTGTGGCATGTCGGGATCTGCCAGCAGAGCTCGGGGCAGTCAGACACACAGTCAGCTGGAGGCGAGCCGCTGAGACCCCTCAGTTAAAAGGAAACTCAGTCCCCTGAATGATTTCAAGGCTTAAACTCTACCAAGGTCAACTACATAATGCTACTTTCTGTTCCAATGCAAACCCAAATACATTAAGTTAAACGATAGTTCACGCCCCATAGACCATTCGTAGTTTAGTTCACTTTAAGAAAGCCTACGCTATAGAGAGAATACGAAAAGAAGTCCACATATATCTCATACAAAGGCCTCCTCACACCAACACCAGTAAGTGCCTTTTCTCACTCAAGGAAGAGGGAAAAATATACATACACACACATACATATATATATATAAAAATAAATTCTCTTTCAGTGGTGGCATCATCACCAGACTAGCTTGAGCATAAGCAAATCCAATACTATATATACTTTGCAGTAGTTCAGCAATACAAGCCATAAACTAGGATTAATAAAAGTCACTAGCTGGTAGCTTAGTGCCGTAAAAAATCATGTAAAAATTGTAGTTCCATGATCTATAATCTTCATCTTCTATTTTCATTTTGTGTATTTCACATTTCATTATAATGCCAAAGATAATAAAAAAAATTAGGAAAAAGGAATCAGTAATTAAAAGCTGTTTATCCTTCATGAAAGGGAATTAGGGAGGGGAAATGAACAATAGTAAAGTACTATTCATTTGGAACTAAAATAGTAACTTCATTTCTATGCCTACTGCTATTAAGTTTACTGTGCACTGACACAGGAACAGGATAAAGTCTAGTTTATATTTCTTTTCTTACCCAAACTTTAAAGTCTTTCTTATGCTCATAAAAAAGAGTTACTCTGCATTTGATAAACAGACACTCGTGTTTTCTGCTGACATTAGGACATTGTTATGCTGTTGTGGTCAAATGCTTTGATAAGCTAACAGATGCTATGGGGACGAGGAAAAAGACACCTACGCGTGCAGCATGCATATCTGAACAACCATATCGAACTGTTAAACATTTAGAATTTCACTGTAGTTTGAATGCTTTTGAAGCAAACTCTTGCGAGTGTGACTCATCCCTACACTCAGATATTAACTTATCTTAAAATCTTTGTTTCTCAGGGCTAAGAAATATGCACTATTACACATGGCACCAACACAAAAAACAACCGCTTTAGAAAGTTAGTAAATTTTTAAATTGAGACTCTTTGCAAGTATTTGTAAGTTTTTAAATGATACTTTGATCTATGATGCAGTTATATATTCAGCCGTTTCCTCCATCACAGAAGTACAATATGGCAAACTTGCAGATTTTAACGTTCAAATCCAGCAAACGTACCATCTTCCTGTCATTTTCTGTTTATTGATATTCCATTCCTCCTGGCCACTCAACTATGAGAGGAGCTCTACAGTTCATTGATCTTCTTCCAGTTCGCCACTGGCCTGCATAACAGCAAAGCAATAAGTGGCTTGGCTGAAGAGTGCTGTTTCACTGAAGGAAAGGCAGGAAGGCCTCTGAACATGCCAGACCTTGGGAAAGAATAAGTTTGAATGCAGACAGGAGGGAGCCAAGCTCAGTAACATCAATTTCAGCATTTCTAGGAAAGTTAATACAGCAACTGAGCAAGTACGGTATTCTGCTGCTACTGCACTTTGTTTTGTTCTGCTTCCATCTTCTATTCTTGAATGCATGATCTTGCCTAACACAGCTCTTCATTCACCCTCTACCATCTTCAAGAATGTAAGCAAACCTCAGTCCCTTCCCTCCTTTGTCAAAAAGCGTCTGCACTCCACTGAAAGATGCACATAGGATGGAGGAACCCCTTCACTCTCTTCTGCAAGGCTTCCTGTTCTGGATCCCTCACCTTTGCCCATCTGCTCCTCAACCTGACACTCCACCTTGTCTTTATACCCCCAGTTCTCCCCTTCCTCACTCCATGAGAGATCCAGACTCTAGGACTAAGTATTATTAGCACTGGGGACTCTTAGTAAATATGTAACATAATAAATGGAGAAAAAATACTGAATATACATTCAGCAACTTTATTCATCATGCTGCTTATAAATCATAGAGAGAGGCCTTCAATCCCAAATAGGCAGTTTGGCAGTTTGTTTTAAGAGTTAGCTTAGTAAATATCATTTAGCTACTAACATACTAGCTGAATGACTATTAAAATTTTTGCAGTAAAGAAGTGAAAACATGTAACAATCTGCTCAGATTCACACTATTAAGTACATTCAGTTTTTTTAAAGTCATTTTTCTTAGTGCAATAAAAAAGGAAGTCATGCCTTTACTTTGTTTTTGAAACATATTCAATCGAATACTAAGTAAGACAGATTTTTAGACTTATTATGAGACTCATAGTGCACCATCATTTAATGTCTGAATTCAAGCCAAGGAATAAACAGAAAAGAACATTTATTTTACTGATTGTCAGGTTGCTTCCAAACTCGATATTCCATATGCCTAATAGAAAACTAACAAATAAAAAACAGATTTTATGGGGCTGGAAGTACAGAACCCAGAGGCTCAGCACCTCCCTGCTAGCCAGAGCACTGCAGGCTGCCCCAGGAGTCTCCACTCCCATCCTTGGAAAAGCCACAGAGCACCCCTAAAGGAACCACACCTGCAGCAATGTCATCCAGCAGCTGCAGCAGGAGCCACAGGTCAGCACAGCTGCCCCATGCTGCCCAGGATGTCCTGCAGTTTTGGTATTGAGAAGCTAGGATAATATTTACCTATTTCACTAACACAGCATAAGGCCTTTGGATGAACAGGTATATCATTGCACATGGCATGTTCCCCTGCTTCTTCTTTAAGAGAGACTGGAATTTGCATGAAAGATTATGCCAGCAGCAATAAGGAGAAAAGAAATGGGAGCAAGGTGTAAGGCAAATTAATGTATTATATTTTGGCCTATATGAAAATTTATTGTGGATTTTAGTAGAGCAGTTGGATACTCTGAAAGAGATTTTTATTGGAAAAAACCCTACATTTTGAAACAGCTTGCAATATTCATTCTTGTAGAGTATATTATATTTACTAATGGAAAGGTCATTCAAATCAATGCACCATTCTGACGCAAACTAACAAAAAGGTACAGTCATGTCTGAATTATACAGCACAATTCCAACACAAATGAAACACAGTAACAGTCACTTAGGAAACCAGTAAGAAAATACTCTGTATACCACCAGGCTGTTGTTGTTTTATGCATAAGATAATACAAAAGTCTACTCAGATGCTGTGGCAGATAGATTAATCTACAACTGTTTAAAACTTAAGCATGTTCTGAAGGTTACAATTTGCATAGCAAGAAAAGCAAACTGAGCTCAGTCTCCGCAACAGAGCAACACTGACTTCAGAGGCAGCAACTCCTGCAACTGCTGCTGCTAGACCTTAGATACAGATGTTGTTCAAGCTGTGCACCCAGCATTACACATCTGTATTGCCTTCTGCACAGCTGGGCACTGTATGATTTGTACAATAAGCGGTCAGAGCAAAAGATGTGAGGAAGGGTGTCTAGAATAGCTATGGGGAGTCCCAACAAACTCACTGCGCTCTTCCACATAAACAGGTTTTCTGTTCCATTTAGCACTCCTGAAAGTTTCCAGACCTCATTCACTCTTTGTTAAATGAAGGATCAGCAAACTGTTCCAGAAACTTTAGTATAACGGTGCTATCGCTTCCTCTCTATCCCCTTAACCCTGATGAATATCCATGGAAGTCATCACTAATGAAGCCAGTTCACACAGAAAAAGACTAAAGCTAATAGACTGCTGTTGCAGAAAAAATTGTGATTTCAAAGCTATTTTAGACAAAGTAAAAGCAACCATCAAAAAAGTATTCTACAGGTAAATAGAATGGTGTATCAGACTGGACTTCAGACCCACGGAAGTGGAGTGAAATTCAGCCAAGTGATCAAGATCGAATTCTTAGGAATTTCTGGGTCATTAAATCTAGATCTGTTCATTTGCCAATAAAACTGCAGCCCAGAGCCATCCCTTTGAAACAAAACTCAATGTTCTAGGAGTATCTTCAGTCATGTAATTCAGTCAGGTTCCTTTTAATCAAGGTTGAATTTAGTAGCATTCGGTCTTCTCCATCCTGTTGCTACCTGTCTTCGAGTCTGAAAACTATTTTATTGAATGGAGCACAGAACAGGATTAGGCCTTGATTCAGCAGAGGGTATGAATCTATCTTGTCTTTAAGTAGTCCCAGGAGATGTGTGCTTCACTTGTAAGCATGTTTTATGATTCTTGGTAATGAACTGCCAACACATCTTTCTTTAACCATTGCACTATACATACAGCTTATATAAGTTGACAGATTTATATTGCACTTTGGACTCCTGTTTTTTTACTTAAGACACTGGCTAATTATAAATTTCTATTGTCAAACAATTAAAGATGGTATTGGCTGTTAAACAATTATCCTATTCCTATTCACAATGATACATTGCATCATTAAAAATAGTCATATAAATATCTAGCCATGATATCTGACATCACAAGAAGTGTGCCTACATCATTTTCTTAATCTTACAGCATGATGAAATATAACATTACTCAGGACATGAGAAGAATCATGCTTTTTTAATTTCTTTCATTTTAGTCAACTGATTTTAACAGCTCTTGGAGACAGCAAAGTGACTATTTACTGCCCAATAGGTGCTGAATGCCTCCTGGTGGTGAAGTACTCTCAGTTCACACTGACTTCATTAATAGGTAATAGTTTCTAAAAACTCATTCTTCTAAGTTTAGGACTTTCAGTTCCAACCCAAACTATACAGAAGACAACAGAAATACTCCACCTAATTTTGACAAAATGTTCAGCCTAGGAATCTATTTTGGCAAAAAAACAAAGGTGGTGGCTCATCTAATAAAAATCACAGGCTTGAATTCATGTCATGCCTGGTATGCTCCACTCCCATTAAACTACATGGAATTCAGTGCCATCTCATGAGGTTTTGATGTGTTGTCTCCAACTGTACTAGCCACTGGGAACACAGAGACTTGGGGGATGTGTGCTAAGAGACAATAGAGTTCTAACAACAAAAAAGGCAGTCTGTTCGGGAAAAAAAAAAAAATACTTCTTTCAAAGGAATGCAGACTGTTCCATTAAATTCATAAGATATGTGATTTCTCAATTTGCAAAATATTTGAAAATACATGTATATTTAACCACATAGTTCACACACAGCAACAACAGACAAAAGCAAAACAAAGCTGCTGATGAGTTCGTATGTTCAAGGGAAAACAGGGGAAACTTTCCAAATTCAAATTCAAAGCTCAGTCATGTTTTGTTCACACTAAAGAACCACCTTTTTGCATCTTACAAACATAAATACTTACGTAAGTTACTGATTCAAGGCAAAGTAACTGGTAGGTTATGAGACGATACAATTACAATTTGTCATATAGGATCTACAAACATAACAATAAGGGTGGTTAAATGCCTTACTTAAAGGCATCTCGCTGTGATTTTGGAGATGTGTAAGTATAGAAGTTTCTACATGTTCTCAGCATCACTCAGAAGATTCCCGCATGCACAGTAAAAAGGCTCACTCTAATACAACTCTGTTCTAGATCAAGTGAAAAAAAATCTTAGTATCAAGGGAGAAATCACAAATCCCTTAGACCAATCAAAGCTGGTTGAAAGAATTTCTGATCTACATGGTTGTGTTATAATTTGAGTAGCTAGATATTCTATGAATAAAATTTGCATTAAAACTACATATTGGCATTTAGGCTTGAACAGAATGACTGGGATCCTGACAACACAGCAGTAAGCCATCTAAAAAGTACCTTAAATGTAAATTCTCCAACTTCAAGGCCAATTTTAAAGCTGAGGTGAAAAACAGAGTACTTACAAGGCCTAGAGGCTTAATTAATTAGTCACATTGATTGACTTGCATTTTTTCTTTGTTTGGAAGCTAATTTGTTAACATTATATAAAGCTGTCTCTGCTCCTTCAACTTTTTGGCTCCTCTTTTTTTATTATAGCAGCCACAGCCCTGCATTGATGTAAAGTAGACAGTTTCACTGGCTACCAGGAGGGCCTTTCTGTGGAATAGATACAGGTGAAAGAGGTACACCCAGCACGAAGGCAACAGTGAATTACTCCCCCTCTGCAGAACCCAAGTACAATAACTATCCTCCTCTGTCTGTCAAGTCTAATAAAAGCAATGAATGAGGACCACATCAACCCAAGAAACCCAAACTGTTGGGTAATGTATGGACCACATCTTCCAACCCTTCAGATTCCAGACTACAAGGACTCAGCACTGGAAGTCTTACCAGCTGCCATAAGCCAGCATCTCTGCAGTTCACAGCAGGCAGAAAAAAATCACATATTTACGCAACTCTTCCCCATCAATGCCAGATTATAGAAGAAAGGAATTACCTTAATAGTAAATTAAAGGATAATACACAACTAGCAAGAGTGCAGGATGTTTCACTTACAAAGCAGTGCCCAAATATATATGCAGACATCTTGTGACTACTACCAAATCTTTCTCTGATTTTTCAAAATAAGAATTATCCACTGTTCATATGAACATTTTATTATAGCTGTTCTTTATATTCTCCTGAAGATGACTTGCCCTGGCAATGAAAAACCAGCAGCCTGTCCATCGTTTCTGTGGAAAGATAAAGGCACTGAAACAACCTGCTGCAATGGACCAGCACACTGTGACCTAAGACAAGAACTTTCCTTCCCTGGCGAAGGTCATCCACATCAGACACCAGCATGATCTCGAGATGGACTTAGACTGACTTGAAGATTTTTCACATGATTATTTATGCACTAAAGCATAGATCTGTGAGATCTGTATTCACTGAATTTAACTGATGTTTTTTGTATCAGTATAGTTACATCCCCCACGCCTAAAACCCCCTACAGCTTCATAGAATGCTAGACCTAATCTTATATCATCCTGGTAGCTTATTTACATTGCACACTGCTGAAGTATCCCTTCCCAGAGCACATGAACAACACACTTTGATTTAATTTAAAGAAATACTTGTAATAAAACAATTCTATCATCCCAGTGCCTTTAATAACACAAATAACCAGAAAACTTGCCATGTCATCCTGCTATGTCTGTAAATTCTTAATATTTAACAGCTATCAAGAAGCAAAACAATAACATGCTAGATTAAGTATCATCACAGTACTCTACAGAAAGTAATATATAAAGCCTCCAAAAACCAATTCCAATACTGCCTTTAAAATTAGTACAGTTAAAACAACAAACAAAAAAAGACCAAACACACTAGCCTATGTTTTAGACAGCGTTGAAAACATCCAGTCTATAAACACCTGTTATATTACTCCAACAAAAGCAGCTGTGTTTCAGTTCATCTGCTGCTTGAGTACATTTGCAGGTTAATAGCTGTGCTTGCAAGGTGGTCTGAAAGGATTAAGGTCTCATTTAAAGCACAGGAACTACTGATTATACTTGTCATTGTTCATCACATATTTAATTACTCAGTTTGAGGACATGCTCTACTAAGGAGGATAGCAGATTTTCCTCAAACATGCAAAGCTTTAAACCAGCTTTCCTCTAACTTAGCATGATCCCTCTCTTTCTGCCCGCTATACAGATGAAAGAGAAAGATGTTACAACTTTCCATAAGACAAGAAAAGATAAATCTGTCTCAAATATGTTATTATCCCCATGCCTGTATTAAATGCACCAAGTAGAAGCTTTTGATGTGTCTGCCAATACTGTGGATGATTTATCAGGCTCCATGTCATTCAAGATGCTTAGAGTTCAAAAGCTGTAGTCAGCGGGAGTCTGACTACTCAATCCCAATGCAGACATCAGTAACAGCCTCTCTCAATAAGAGAAGATGAACTGCCTCCTGATTTCACATCTGAGATACTCAACAGTCAGAAGGGGACACTGTAATAACAAAAGAAAGCCTGAAATAGTGAAAAACAGATCTAAAGCACTTCTTTGCTGTGACCTGTCTGAACTAGAATAGGCTGAAAACATGGAGTCAAGTTACAGTGCAACAAGACAACCGAAGTGAAAGAAGCACTCTCCACACTCCCATAGAAAGATCTCCCTCCTAGAGTTAACAGAATTCTACAAGGGGGGCTGAGAATTAGCTATTGGATATGGTGTTTTGTTCAGGTTTGGGGCTTGTTTTGTTTTGGATAGTTTCGTCTGATTTAGAAAGCAGATGATCTAACATGAAAAGCGAGAAGCTGTGTCATTTGCAGGTACAGCACTGGAGGAGACAGCACAGTGAACACAGGAGACAGCGTCTACTAATGTCAGTAACAGTCTTGTTTCTTTTCATTAGAAGAAACACCACCTGGCCTATGCAAGCTGAAGAGAAGACCTAATTTACTGATACTGCCAAGGCTCCTACAAAAGCAGGAGGTAGGCAGTGTTTGTCAGAGTACAGCTGAGAAAATGAACAGTTCTTGAAACATATGTGAAATGTTAAAAAAAAAAAAGTGTCTTAAAATAGCCCCTAGGCTTCAAGGGAAGCACTTTTACTCCCTTTTGCTTGAAAACTGTAGAATAAAAGAAACCACTATACACAACAAGTAAGGATCAGTCTGGAATTATTTTACTTGTTAACCTGACTGACAACTAAATCCTTGAATTAGCCAACAGGAACTATTTAGCAGTATTAATTTCTGCTCTCCATCCTCACCTACATGACTTGATAGAACACAACAGTGCCTTCTGCCTCACAACAGCCAGCTCCCTGGATCACAAGCTGAGGCTAATAAAACAAATAATGCACAGGAAGGTGCAAGATATTCAAGATGCAACAAAGATGCTCTTTGACAGAGGAACAGCTGCTCAGATTGATGTTATAATTGGCATCTGATTGATGTTATATAGATCAGATTGATCTACAACTGTTTAAAACTTAAGCATGTTCTGAAGGTTACAATTTGCACAGCAAGAAAAGCAAACTGAGCTCAGTCTCCGCAACAGAGCAACACTGACTTCAGAGGCAGCAACTCCTGCAACTGCTGCTGCTAGACCTTAGATACAGATGTTGTTCAAGCTGTGCACCCAGCATTACACATCTGTGTTGCCTTCTGCACAGCTGGGCACTGTATGATTTGTACAATAAGCGGTCAGAGCAAAAGATGTGAGGAAGGGTGTCTAGAATAGCTATGGGGAGTCCCAACAAACTCACTGCACTCTCCCACATAAACATAGGCCAAACGTTCTGGTTCACACTGATGTGGAAGTGCAAGACCAGAGAACGAAACCCACTTAATTGGAACTTGAACCATTTCAACAGGGTTTGATAAGAACCTAACTACAGAGACCCAATACCAAGTGCAGAGAGATATAAACTGAGCTTTGTAGTGGTAACTCCGGTTGTTCACAAGCCAGACCTCTCATGCTCTGCACCACACTTCCCCACCACTGCACTAGAGAAACCAACATGAATGACACTTAGTCTCCTACTGACCAGGTATATATAAATCACATGCACAGATTATTTGGAAAAAAATAAAAATCCCAAATAGCTCCTTATCCTTCTCCAAGTTTTCACCAACCCATGAAGTGAAAGCACTTTCCTAACATTATTGTTCTGAGGGTAAGGCCTCTTGGGGTAAGAGGAGGTTAAGGCTGATTGCTTACATGTCAAAAAAAAAATTACACATGAATGTAAAAGGATTTACACTATTTCTTACACAGCCATGACAGAGGATCCTGTGTTCTTGGTTATGCATCACATAGCTCTTCATCCTTTGTAAAATGCTTTTAAGAAGAAAATGAAGTTAAACAACCTGCCTGTGTTGCCCCTGCTCTCTGTTTTGGGATTTATTAAACTATCAGAGCTCAAGTAAAGATCAGATATCATGTGCTTTTACCTCTAGTCATTTTTTTCCTATACTTTGAAAGCTAGTATCAGTCCTCCAGGGACTTATTCAAAAGATTAAAGTCTTTCATAAAAAAATATCAGAAGGACCCACACAGTATCACCCTCTTGAAAAACAAATTATAGATGTAGCATAAGAACGTTCTATTTCTTATTCAGATCTGTACCTTTCTGAGTCCCACTCTGACAGTTAATCACTCCACTTCACAATTTTCATTCCCAATAAAGAATTTGAATGCACGAGTGCACAGTTTTCATTTCATGAGTGATCACATTGCCTTTACCAGGGTTTACTAATTCCAATTGTTCCCCCTACGTGTAACAGAAATACTGTCACTATCTTTTCTATTTCCCAGAACAGGGCAGATGGAATCAGTCACCACTGACACTTGAAAGTATAAACTGCTACATACTATCATCCTGCTGTCTGTTGAAACTTCCTCTTTCCCTATTATCTTCCCACTAAAGAGATGCTGTAGGAAGCATTTCTAAAATTGCATGGTATTGGTCACAACATTTCCCCCTTCGCCTCCTCTCCCACTTTTTTTTTTTTTTTTTTTTTTTTGCACTACTTATAGGAAAAAGTTGGATCAGAAAGTCTAGCTAAGGCTGAAAATAGAATTAGCTGTTTCAACTTACCCATCTAGCTTTAATTCGTTAAAATAACGTGCTGCAGAATTAATCAGTAGCTGTCTTGTATCTCCCTTTCACTGTCCTTCAGACAACTGCACAAGCTTTTAGGGTGCTACATATGGTGTTTCCAATGCTATGTAACAGAACTCCAGAAATGGCAGAGACAGAGATAGAGCTAAGCGAAGAACGAAAGTGAAATTTTCAGTGAGGTGTGGAGGCATGCAAAAATGGCCTACCTACCTGCCCAGTGGAGCTGGAAGGGGACCTGTATGCTCAGTTATTCCTTTCTCACTCGGATGTTACCTTGAGAAGGGCAAGATGAAGACTGCATTTTGCATAGTAAGGTCACAGCAGGGTCCTGTCCTGAGACAGAAAAGAGCCATCCATAGCCAGTTCCAAATAGTTCTTAGGTCCTATTTTGAGACAAAGAGGGAGGCAAAAATAAGCAATGGGAGCTGGTCCCCCCACTGATTATCAAAGGTTCTTTATGAACAGTTCATTCCCATTTCCACTAAAGCAAGAAAAATAATCACAGCTATTTGCTGCTTCTTCAGGTCCAGACAGGAAGGAGACTTACATCTTAAAACTTAGATAAGCCAAAGCTACAGAACAGTTTGGTCATGTATGATAGTTTACAGGAAGGGGTTTCATCTAACCCCCAAGTAATCAGGACAGAATAGGCAGACACTCAGATGCGCACACAGACTTACTCAAAATGGCTTTAGTTCAGACTAGGATGGTACCCACACTAGCAACGGCTCAGAAAACAAATACTTGGCAACAAAGAGGCTAACCACAGAAAATGCTGCTTGCAGGGTACTTAAACAAAATGAAAATGGAAGTACAGTTAAGTATGTGTGCAGAATGCCAGTATGAGAGCAGCGCTCAAGAAGCAGCAAGGGTAGCATTTTCTCTTGAGACAGATCTATTACACATAATTATAGAATTACGGTATCTTGCATAATAATTGCATTTGTAGAAATAATCGTAATTAGTCCTTCTTTCCCATCTTCCTTCCTTTTTGTACTGAGACACTAAGAATCCTTGAAACTACTTTACGAGCCTCTATACCAATGACAGGTATGAACTGCTGCTTCATTAAACACAGCGTTATTAGCTACCAATGCAACTTAGACTTTTGCTGTGACTTACATTAACAGTTAAATAAATACAAACATAAAAAATTTGGAAAAATTGCATTAAATAGTACAGCAATAGCATTTAACACGAGGACCAGAGTGTTCACCAGACTTAGGCCTTGTACATCCACGACTGAACGGAAACCAGAGCGGAGATGGGAGTTAATGTTTTTGCTATAGCAGTGCAATCAACTCATTGATGAAAATTACAATATACAGAGAATATAAAAATAAAACAAAAACCAGGTGTAAAACATGAGCAAAGTCCAAGTGCCAGTGATTACAATTTTTTGCCCCATAAGTGGTTATAGCACTTAATGGTATTGAGACCACAATCAGGAAGAATGATATACAGTCAATACCATCATTAAATTGAAAAAGCAGGAGAGAATCAGCTACTTTAAATACCAAGGCTAAAATCTGGAAGAGGAAGAACTGGGGGGGGGGGGGGGGGGGGGAAGAGTATCAGTCAAATTTACACATTTCCTAGCAAAGCCATTTCCCATCTTATTAAAAAAAAAAATAACGTGTGATACACACACACACACACTGTATGATCAGCGTAAGTTTAAAAAAGAAAAAAGAAAAGGAAAGGGGAAGAAAAGGTGTTTTAATCGCGAGCTCGTGCTCGTTCCCGCTCGCCCCTCGCCTCCGGGAACGCGCCGCCGCCGCCTCCCCTCACGGCGCCGCGCGAAGGGCGGGAAGCGCAGGGAGGGCGGGAAGCGCAGGGAGGGCGGGGCGGGGCGGGGCGCGAAGGGCGGGGGGGGCGGGGGGGAGGAGGAGGGGGAGGGGCGCGAAGCGAGGGCGGGAAGGGCGCGAAGAGGCCGCCGGCGCTGGGCCTCGCAGCGCCTCCGGGCTTGGCGAGCGCGTTACAACGGACCTCAGACGCCCGACCCTGGCTCCGATCCACGACAGAAACACACCCAAAGCGGAGTAACTCCTGTCCTGACATTCCCAGCACGGCACTCAGAGCCAGGAAATTCTTTTAAAAACACCCACTGAGACAACCCTTAACAAAAGCCTCATCACACTTACATTAGTTGCCCTAGTAGTAACCTGTATTTCACAGTCTGGATGCAGTGGTTGCTTAGTTTAAAGCTTATTTGAAGAAATTAATGTATATCATAAACATTTTTATCAATCAGGTGCCAGAATTCTTTACAACACTGATCCCCTAGTTGCTGCGCTAAAATCTAAAAATTGTCCTAATTTCTGTGGAAAACCAGCTAGGACTGCCTCTGGATTTGCAGAGGTTATACACTATAAAGTTCCCCCTTTATTCAGGGAAAGGAGAATCAGATCTAAGAACCTGAATACACACACCATTAAAGCAGAATTTTCTGCACGGTCTCTCAAGCACAGTTCTCTCAATTCCTCAGTCCCTTAGAGAATGCGCTTGGTTTCAGATGCTGAGACACACAGCGGCTGGCGAAGGGAGGAGCGCGGTGGCACCGCGGCGCGGCCCGGGGCGCGGAGGCACGCGGCCGCGCGGCCACCCCTCGTCTCAGAGCCGCTGCTCCAGGCTTCCCGACGCCGGGTGGCCGCAGCCGCGCCCCGTCACTTTGCTGTGCTCCTTGGTCCTTCCCTGTTTAAGAAAACAGTGAGACAATCCAGTGCCGACAGGGTCAGACACGTGTTTTGGTACTGTGCTGTGGGCTGGCGCAGAAGATGTTAAGAGGATTTGGCCCGAAGGAAGCTGTGAAGAGGACAACAGCATGAAAACGTTTTGCAAAGGGCCTGCAAGGAGAACTGGCATAAGATGGCAAGAGGGGGTGGCACAAGGAGGAGTGGGACCAGACGGAGCGGGATGTCGCGTGACAGGAACGGAGGCACGTGGCATGTGCTGCAAAACAGCCGGGTTGGTCTAACGGGGGATGGAGTATGTGGGAGGAGGCAGCCAGCATCTGCAACAGAAGGACAAGTTAAAAAGCAAACAATAATCAAGCAGAAAACAGGTACATAATTCAGACTGGAACTGCACAAAAAAATCTTATGCTAACACCAATGCATAAAGCACACCACGATGGTATTCTTTAAAATTATGCCCCGCTCTTTTAGTATAGATTCTTTTGACTCCTGTAAATAAAGGGATCGTTGAATATTCTGTTGAAGATACCAGTTTTGTGAGTCACCGCCATCACAGTCTACCTTGAAAGAAACTGATTATACATCTAAAGCTCCAGGAGCCTTATGCGACAGCTCCTGGTGTGCATAAACCACCTGCAGCTCCCTGCACTGGTCTCTGCTGCTTCAGCGACGGAAGTGTTCGCAGTCTGAGCTATGAGCAGTGCTGGCCCTTGGACATGCACACACGCTGCTTGAAAAGGCCTTTTCCCTTTTTTTTTCCAGAGAAAAATGAGGACTCATCTCTTCTGTATATCATTTGCTTTCTGTGACACTGTTCCCTAAAGTCTGAGTCATTTTGCACTGATTTGTTCACAGTGAAGAATAAAAAAAATCATAAAAAAGTAATAAATAAATAAATAAATAAAAGAATAAAAGCACCAAAATATGAACTCTAATATGTGGAGGATTAATGTGCACATTTGAAAAGTCTGTGCATATTTGACTTCATAGGCCTGACCTTCTGCAAGGCAACAGAGTTGTAAGTAATGGGGAATATAGTAAACTAAGTAATGGTTACTGAACTTCAACTGGATCTGAATGGTATTTTTGCCTGAATAAAGATCCCAGTATTTTAATCATGAATATTAGACTAACACACTGAATTAAAGTTCAGAAGTTCAGAAAAGCTGTCTTGTTTTCCCCGCTGTATCATAGATATTTTTGTACTTTTGGGCAGGTCGCCTGAGCACTGATCATCCAGCAAACTTGTCATTTTCTCCTCCAAGACCCTCTGGTTCCCAGTGTGACCACAGCACCTTGCTGCATGTCCAGACCATCGCGGTTCTCCATGAAAAACAGGTCCTCCTCAGGTAAGCCAATTAGCTGCTGTTGCATGATGACAGCAGAAGTGAGCTCTAATGGTAACAAAGGTAACCTGACTACTGCGAATTATGTATGCTTCAAAAAAACATACAAACCATACAAACAGCAGAGTTGTAGAGCAGTGCTGCCCATGCTCCTTTCTTGTGCATTATGGCTATATCTTATAAATGTACATTAGGAATTGAACTGCAAAAACCAAACTGGAATTCTGTTCCATTTTCACTGTGTGTGTATTTGCCGTGAAAACCTAATTCCAAATTACTTTCTTCATTCTTACACTCAGCCACTCTGCCTTGCCAAAACATTGTCTCATGTAACAAAAAGCTCCCTTGATTCTCCCCAGTAATGAATTCCTTCCAAAGCAATGTCTTTTAATATTAGACATGAGCCAGAATTTGCCAGCAAAACAGAGATCAACATGGATTGGTATAACCATTGTATTTTCTGTAAGGCTTCCCTATTAAATCACAACCACATTATAACTTAAAATATTCCACATGTTCTTCAGTAACCTTCTTAGGGAGGTACTTGTAATTTAATACTGTGTTTCTCAGAAGCATAATAAAAGCTGGGTTTTAATTACAATACACACAGTGTATCCCTAGATGAATAATGTCTTCTTAAAGTTTTAACAAGGTACATTGTATATTTTATATATCTTTTTTGATTTTAATGCAGATTTTCAAATATGCGTTTTTGGAGAACATTTTCGGAAGCAACTTCAGTCTTTTTTCTGCCACAGATTATTGAGAATAGTACAAATAATTTTTAAAATTTCTTTTCTGTCATGTTTACTCCCAGAAAAAAAAATCAGAACACGTCACTTCAGAGATCTTGACCTCAGTAATCTAATAGAATAAAATAGCTCATGAAAGCAATTTAACCTTTCCCCTTCAGACTCAAATTAAGATTCAGAAAATATGCCTTATGATAACCATGCAGTCCTCTGTTTTATCTCTCAGAGGAACAGAATCCAGTAGGACAAGGGACACTGTGATCTTTCAAATTTTTCCTTGTTCTCAAGGTAGCACCTAAAATTGTCAACAAATAACTTAATGCCAGTGCTCAATCGAAGCTTTGTTATTTTGCTGAGGCTGAAAGTGTCATTTAGTACAAGCAGGTTAGTGTTTCCTGACATAAGCTCCCATGCCGAATCAAACTAAGACCACCTACACATTTCATAAAGCCCTCCACTGTGATGATAATGAACTTCAGCCAATATGTACCTCAGGCAGAGTTGTGTCAGGCATACAAATAAAAGCACATGCCACTACTGATTTCCTGAACTTTCCATGGTTTGTGTTATTACTATATTACAACTTCAGAAAACGTTAGTTTTTTTAAGTACAAATCACAGAGATGTTCATCACAATTAAGCATGAACAGTCACATTATGGATGTAGATCACTTTCTCATTTATTTACTTTTGAATTTATCTGAACAATTTTTAGAATCTTTAAAGGATATTTTTGAGGCATTACCTTTCAGTTATATGAATTTGATATTTGCAAAGAAAACCCAGTATTAGGCTATAATAACAGATAATAATGTTTCGTCATAAAATTACTCCCTAGATAGTTATTTAGGTCAGCCCCTGCAGTAATATCATGCCAGCGAAACAAAACAAAAAAAAAGCCATCTTATGAGTTCATATACACAAATTTATTGTTTTGTACATCCGATATACCTTCTTATTATATCTTTCATTATTAATCTTAAGAAAAAATGATAGTAAACTTAAGCAGATTTAAATACAGATTTTAAATCTGTGATACATGGCTCTTGCAATTACTTTTTCCCAGGTACTTGAGGTATATTCAATATTGAAAAATAATGTTGTGCGTGGATTGCTTTCAACTTTCCATGTAGTCTTCATAAGGGTTACTTTGAAATTCCAGTAAATTAATCCTATTATATATGCCTAACAGAGGTAGTAAAACATCCCTGGTCCACTGGATGGCTTGTAGGTGAGCTTTGAACAGTCTAAGGTCTACATCTAAATCTGTCACCAGCTTGCTGCCTTTGCTAAGTCAGGCCATGCCTGTATATTTCATTTGCCTTTGCAAAGCAGGGATGACACTATAAGTGTATTTTTAGCACCACAGAAGAGTGATATTTAGGGGCATGTTATTGTTGTAAAAGTAGAAGCAGGCATGACTACAGTAGAGATATCTTTGGATCTATGCCGTTAGTTCAACTCTGAATCTAAATCCAAAACTGTGTTAAATTTGCTGAAAAAATCTCACCTCTGATATCATTTAGCACCTACTTCAGTCAATCTGTAATTACTATGCAGACAATTACATTTCCTTTGATACAAACAGCTGATAGAGAGATGGAAAGAATTGATATGGCTCTTGCAGGAGTCATCCCTCTTTCCAAATTTAGATAAACTCTCTCTGCCAACAATCTCTATCTCACAGATACTCCAGAAGCCTTTTGTTATGTATTCCCTCTGGAAGAACACTGCAATTAAGCAAATAATTCATGCTGTCTGGGAATAACTTGAGAAAGCATCATATCAAGACTACCTACAAAGGTAGAAAATCCTACTGTGATAAGTAGATAATGGTGAGACACTTAGTCCAGGTCAGGCATATGCACCTATCTAAATTCACAAATATATAGGCTTTCTCTGGTGTTCAGATTGGTTGTGTTTTTCAGAAGTATTTGACTATCTGTAGTTTCAGTTGCTTCTTACTGCCATCATGACAGATTTACCTACTGTGACAGTATCATCACAATATCACAGTACACCCCAGTCACGGAAATAAGAGGGAAGCCTTATGAATATCTTAAAATGTTATTTTCAGTATATTATACTCAGAAAATTATTGTTGCTATGTGTGTAGCAATGTCTGAAGAACTTAATTAGTTATTTTGATTCTGCAAGAACAGGGATCTTTTTGTCTTTTTTTTTTTAACCAAAACACTCTAAACACATAATTGCTATTGTAAACAATAATGTTTTCCAAAACACATAATAAATTGTCCCAGAATGAGACAAGAAAAGATAAATACTTACGCACACATACTACATCTTTTGTTTGGCACCATGGTGCCCAGAAAGATGTAAGTAGATTCAAGCTGACTTCAGATAATTTGGCTTTCCTAACAGAAACCTGAAACACTTGGCAAAATCAACATTTTTCCAAGAAAAATACCAGTTTCTTAGAAACTGCAGGATTTCAGTAAAAAACATTCTGGATGAAAACTCCTACTCAGTTCTAGGCATAAATAACAATCTTGCATGAAGTTCATGCAAAGTCATTTGTGAAACATTGTCCAAGTCCTTGTGGACTTCATTACATAAACAAAAGAGCAAGCCAGCATCATTTATGTTATGCAGATTACATTGGTTTTCTCTCATTTCACACTGTACCTTGAAGCAAGTCATCGTCTTATCCTTTAAATTGGCAGCTGATGTTCCTCCGAGTCCAGTGTTCTTGCCACTGGCGACCTTCTCTTTGGAAAGGGCTGGGGACATTTCCATCTAGCTGATCAGGTTCTGAGTCAGAACAGAGTTTTGGTGTGGAAACTATACATATAACCTGAAACTCAGTATGGAAAAGACTAAGAACAGGCTTGCAAGGGAAACAAGTGAGAGAAGCAGCAGATTAAACAAAACACCACTCTGCTAACCGCCCTTAAACACTGGTCACGACCATGCTGCACTACCAGGGCTGTTGTTACCGTGTTTTACTATAGGATTGAACATTATAGAAAAGCCTGGAAACTTTCTTCAGGACTTACGTCCTATGCCTTAGTCCCCAGGTTTAATGACAGATCTAGTCTAGCTCAAACACTCTTGCATTATCACAGGCACTGAAGTTTAGGTCAAAATGTTTTTTATTAACTAGGCACAAAAAAAGAAAATCTTTCAGAACCTTTGAAATAACACATTTACTAAAATAAAAAATTCTAACAAGTAAAAATGTATATTACGAATTAAATACAATTTACCTCAGCAAGAAGCAAGGCACAAGAATAGGTCTGCCAATCCACTGTGCTGAACTGGAGCCCCTTTAAACAGCAGAAGATAGTAACTGACCATGAAACACTCAATACTGTGGAAAATAACTTTTAACTATAAAAACAACAACATAATAACAGCTTATATACTTTGTGGTTATTGTCAGACTAAGGTCTTTAATAGTAACATTCAAGATAGTTCCTTTCATGTATGTTACTAACAAAGCGCAACAGATACTTCTGTATAGGTTTTTGTATCTACAAAACAGAAGAAAATATGCAAAAAAATTGCAAGAAATTATTAGAAATTATTTTGGCATTTATTTATGACTGATACAAAGGCCTGTATTTTTCATCTCTTATTCATAAGAAAGCAGCAATTTATTATTAGACTGCCCAAATATCCCTAGAGTGTTATGCTGTAGCAACACTGCTATGTATTTAGCATAGCTATTCCTTATATACATTTTTTGCTGGAAGTTGTTTAGCAATTAATTCAAGTATAATCACCGGGAATTTCTGAAGCACCGTATTTCAAATACAGAAATATGTAGTATTTCTGGGAAAAAAAGTGGGTTTTTTGGATGTTCTTAAGGGACCTGTTTTCTGAAGCAAGATTAATACTTTATTAATTTAAAACAGAGATATGACGTCAGAAATGTATCACGCAAGCAGACCTGTCACAAGCCTGAGGGACACGGAATAATTTGCATGTCTCAAGCAGCGTATCTAAACTCAACTGCCGTTTGCCCTGCAAAGAGAAAGATAATTTTGTGGCTTGGAGTGTACAGAACAACAGCGGTATAACGTAGTTGTTAACATAACGTAACCCAGTGTAATTGCATGTTCAACCGCCAAGCGATCTCTGAGGAGCTATGAAACTGAAAAGAGGTGGGCATAGACAAAACAGCCGTAGCGGGATAAATTCAGGGGCTGGCCAGACCGAGCAGTGGCGGTGCACGCGGGTGTTGGTAGCTAATGATCTCGAACACGGGCCGAGGGCGGAGCCGCCGCCCGCCCGCCCCGGCCCGCCCCGGCCCGGCGCGGCCCGGCGCGGCGCGGCCCGGCCCGGCCCGGCAGCGAGCGCGGCACCGCTGCCCCGCCGCCAGCGCCGCCGCCGCCGCCAGCGCAGGTACTGGCCGCGCCGCGCCGCGCCGGCCCCCGCCGCCCGGGGCTGCCCTCCCCGGGGCTCGAGGATTAGTCAGTCCGGGTGGGAATAACTGTTGGCAGGAGAGCAGCTGACGTGTGCTTTCGTGAGGATAAATTACAAGCAGATTTATAAACACTCTAAATCACCAGAATCATGTAACTGTAACAGCAGCCAAGCACTAGCGTTTCAAGCTTCTTTCCCCCCCTTCCAAAAGTTAAAACTTTACCTGCAAGCAAGAATTCATCAGGCACATCTCTTGAATAGGGTTAGGCTGCTGCTTTAAAACGACAAGTTTTTAGATAATTACACAGATCCAAAACTGAGGAAAAAACAAGAATTCTGGCTTTGTTTTGTGGATTTTCTTTTTTAAAATGACAGACTTTCTTATTGTGCTTACAGGTTAAAACTAAGCAACTCAGCATGCATGTTGCTACAAACGCTTGCGTGTTTTGTTTTCCTTACAGGATTCTATTTGTTCGTATTTCTTGCAACGGATTATATTTTATTATTTTCCTGCAGGATGAAAGTAATACGCAGAGACAAACCCTGGTGTCTGGAGCTTCTCTTCAGTTTCTGCCTGGCAGCTCTCCCCAGCAGCAGCGCCTGTCCCAGGCTCTGCGCCTGCTATGTCCCCACCGAAGTACATTGTACGTTCCGGTACTTCACCGCCATCCCACCGCACATCCCTCCACATGTGGAGCGCATCAATTTGGGGTACGTTTAACATCAAGATTTTAAATATTCTGCATAGTTAACTGTCAACGCGTTGCAAAACTGTAACTAGTGTTTCCAGATTTAGGGCTAAAAATTAACCAATGCAAGAGAGAAATCTTTGAGTTTAATGCTTTGCAGTACTCAGAACTGTTGCAGTGATAGCTAGCAAAAACTAAAGTCTTCTGGTAGTTTGGGGGATGCATCATAGGGGATGTAACAATTTTGGAAAGTTTTGAACTTAGACTTACTCTTTTGTATTACCTGAACATCTTGCATCTGTAACAGCATTCAAAAGAAATCTGAATTAGAGAGAATTCTTACTGGGAAAAGATGCTTTAGAGCTCAGACAGCAGGCTGGAAATTTAGTAGGTGTATTAAAATCTTCAGAGCTGCCAGAGATCTCTTAGGCAAATAAATTCTATAGAATGTCACATAATGCTAATATCCATGTTTTTATCTATCAAGTTTACGGGAAATAACGCTTGTCTGAATACTTCAGTCTCAAACATGAGTCTATTTTATAAGTGACCAAAAAGGAACAGAGAATAGATCGTACCCAGGCTTGGCTGGCCTGTTAATGTGGTTTCTGGCAAATATCCTCTGTCATGCAATCAAATGACAAGACTAATCAGCAATATGGGACTGATCTATATACCATCTTTTGATACATACAATCTTTGAATTGTCCATATGAGTATACAGAAAATATAAAAGGAAGTTTTTATTAAAGTCTTCCCTTCCTCAGCCTTCTGCCCCAACCCACGTATTCTGGCCTTGGCTCCTTACTCCTGTCTGCCCTTTCCTTCCTTTCATCTCTGATTTTGTTAACGTTGTCCAGAAGTGCAGTATATGAAGAGCTAGTATTAAATGCCAGTACTTTGAGCAGCCTAAGCAGCAACCCTGAATTAGCTAGCTAAGTTGCGTAAGCATGACAGTAGCCCTGGTGTCAAAGGCTTCACAAAGGAGGTCCTTGGTGCTAGGAGGCTTGCACAGCATGCACTGGTTCTGTGATCTCAGCGTCACCACTGTCAGTACTCACGTTAGCTAGATTCAGACGTGACCTAAGGTCAAACCTCCTGCAGCAGTACAGCTCTCACTCAAGAGGATCTTGGTCGTTCACCTTGGCTTCCCATTTAAATCCAGCACGGACTATCAAGACTTTATGTGTACTCACTGATGTCAGTGGAGGTTGAGGCTGTGTCTACTTTAGGAAGTAGTGCGCACTGCTGAAGATCTGTGGAGTGGAAATAAAACTCAAGATGAACAGCTGCAACGGGCAGTGTAGCAAAGTCTCCAGGCAGGACGATGGGGAGACAGGGCTCCAGGACGCTGCAGACCCACTTGGCCTGCAGCCTAGGCACAGCCACGGTCATCCTGAGCCCCAGCAGGGGAATGACACATCCCAGTACCACTTGCTTCAGCCAGTTCTCAGCAGACAGCAGAGAAAGGTCTCTCTGGTGTAAGGTACTCTCATGACACTGCAGCGTTGGGAAAGCCCTGTACTCAAAGAGGAATCAGTGCATTGTAAACCTCTATCATTACAGAAACTCCTTACCCTTCTACAGTGGAGTCCCAAACTGACATTTTTGTCTGCATACTTTTGCAGAGAGTTCCCCCACCCACTTTGAATACAGTGTTCAGGAAGCTGCTCTTGACAAGTTACAAAATTTTGTGCTAACATGAAGGAATGACTTAAAATTTCATCTTAACAAAACAAAAGTGTCTACCTTTATGCATTTGCAAAAAGGCCTTCTTTTACTTGGTTGTTGTTTTTAAACTTTTGAACATTGGCTTACTGACTAAACTCAAATCTGGGATGAAATGTTTGTTACAGTTACAACAGCTTGCTTAAACTGACTGAAACAGATTTCTCTGGCCTGGAGAAACTGGAGTTACTGATGCTGCACAGCAATGAGATAAATGCAATCCCTGATAAAGTGTTCAATGATTTACGTTCATTACAGGTAAGAACTAAGTGATGACCTGATCTAAGTTTTTGCTGCAACTTTAAAAAAATCTGACAGTGATACTGGTCCCCAGTAGATCAGTGGTCTCTAGCATTTTGGTATCCTGTTTCTAAATTGTATCCATGTGAAAGATAAGGGTGTTCACAATCCAGTAAGTGTCCTAATGCAAAATGTCTTTCCTTCCCAGGTAGACATTCAGATATAGTTTAATGACTGTGATGAACATGTTGGTAGATATCTCTCAACAGTATTTAGCTGGCAACTGTAGTTGAGACTCCCTTTCATATGGCAGAGAAAGTTTGCAAAGCTCCAAGTGCTACACTTGTGGTAGGAAACTTGTCTTTAGCTAATTTATCAAGGTAAGTTTTTTTTTTTTAAGAGGACTTTATTTCATTCAGATTTCCCTTTTACTTCAGCATAATATTCCATAGTACTTTCCTTTTCCATCCTTCATCAAAAAAGCTTCCTCCTGAATTTAAACTGATAACACACAAACATTTTAATGCTTTAAAAAGACTACAGTTCCTTGGTTCTATAATCTGTCATATATTTATAGGCTTTTAAAATGTAGTATTTGATGCCTGGCTTGTTTTTTGAAATATACCTATTTCTAAAATATTATCTATGTTTACATATATTGTAAAAAACATTAGTAAACATGCACTGTGACATGTAAGAATTCTGGAGTTATCTCTGTGTTTCTCTGTGCCATATAGATATTCATACACAAAGAAGTAATTATTTAGGAACAAGCTTTCTCAACTAACTTCATGTACAGGTAACACATTCTCTCATTAAATTTTAATCTAGAGCTGTTATTAGTTACCATGGATGGAGAGGTAAGATTGCCACAGCTACAACATTATAACAACATCAGAGAGACCTGAACTGACTGGGCAAAAACATGGTATTGAATCAAGTGTTAGTTTTAGAGGATTAGGAAGAGTGAGGAGAGAGACAGAAACAGACAAGCTTTTGAGCATAGAAATCCATCTCCAGGTTTCCTTAACCCTCATGAAGGCTAGTTCTGTGCCTGAAACCTTGCTTGTTAACTCCTCGCAGCTGGCTTAATAAAACATATCTCCTCATTCCAATGAACCTTCCCTTGCTTATCAATAAGAAAGATGGTAACACAATATTATAAATAGTTTTAGTGGAATTACATTTGGCAAATAAGAACTTGCACATTATTGGGGTTTTGTACCTTTTTTCCCCTAATTTTCAAAATACAGAATTCACAAATGTAGCAATATGAGTCTAGCAGGAAAAGTAATAACCAAAAAGGTGTCTCAGGTACCATATTTAGCATTTCAGCAATATACAAGATTTGTTCATCTTACAGTTAGGCAGCTGACTTTTAACCTGTCAACAACAAAATGTCAGCTGAGAGTTGAGGTTTGGCAAGTACACCATCTCATATGATAGAAATCTTTAAACTGGGAACAACTTAACAGTTAGTTAATCTATTGGTTAAACATCAAAATAGACTACCTTGTGCTTTTTATAGTTGTAATGTTGCCTGGAACAAAAAAACACTTAACATATAGTCAAAATTTATGACTTGGACTATGACTTACCCTTTTCACAAGTGTGGTTTAATTGGGATTTTTTTGAATGACTAAACTGAGCAAGCATTGTTTTTGGGGCCTCTCCCCACCCCCTTCTTTTAACTATTACATTTTGTAAATGTGACTGCACAAGTACGACCTTGATGGATAGTTGGAACAAGAAATTATCCTTGTAGCCACATGCAACTAACACTGCATTTAAAAACAATTCCTCCTACTAGGATTTTTTTCTAATCACTCCCATTACTCCTCTGTGAAAGTACTTTCACTTCATGGAGTAACCATCAAAGAGCATTTAAGAGTCTTATAATAATATAACATGGCTTAATATTATACACTTGTTACTTTTTTCCATCAACAGGTCTTAAAAATGAGTTATAACAAGGTCAGAGTACTTCAGCAAGATGTTTTTTATGGTCTGAAGAGCTTGGTACGGTTGCATATGGACCACAATAGAATTGAATTTGTAAATCCTAATGTTTTCTATGGACTCACATCACTGAGGTTGGTCCATTTGGAAGGAAATTTACTTAAGCAGCTTCATCCTGATACTTTCGTCACCTTGCGCTATATTGAAATATTTAAAATATCCTCCATAAAACATATATATTTGTCTGATAATTTGTTGACTTCACTGCCAGAAGAAATGTTTTCCCACATGTCTGAGCTGGAGAGCATTTACCTTCATGGAAACCCTTGGTCCTGTGATTGCAATCTACAGTGGTTTGCCAAATGGGCAAAAGAGAGACCAGGTAAGCTGAAGACTTTATTTATGCTTCTTGATCATGTTATAATATCTCATACTTTATGATAAGGGTAATTGTCCTTTTGCTCCCAGAAAAGAATGGAAATACAACTACATATGATTTATTTTTAATTGTCTTTGTGTTGATTAGCGACCTATTCACACCACCTACATATCAGTCTGAGTTCTTTGTTCTTCTTGAGTTCTTTTATCTGTTCTTTGATTAATCACACATGTATGCTATCATTTGAAAACCACTGCAAATTAAAATTAAAGTACCAAGTGTGAAGCATAAGAAGAAACATGAAACATCTCACTCTTTACAGCCTGTCAATTATTAATTGACTTATAGATAGCAGCTTCCTGGATTTAATGAATCTAGTGGTGTTAATCCATTTCCAAGTGCAGCTTTTCCTAATGGACCTTTTTCTTTGGCCAGTCCAAAGTTTCTGTGCACCAGGGGAGTACATTCTATTTGTTTTCTTTAAATGGTCTACACTGTTTTTAAAAGCCAGACCAGTGTTTTTTCTGTATTTCACTAAACAGTTCCAAATAGCCACACACAGCTAGCTGGACTCGCTGCATTTTTCTAGAAATAGAATGCAGATATTTTGGCTTACTTCATGCTCTTGTCAACTCTAGAGAAAATAACTTGTATGTGAGATGATGGAGGGATACAGCATGTGTTATATTCCCCACAGTTGACAATTTGATTTCTGGAACAACTCTTTAAGTTTTCATTATTGTTACAGTATAATTTGTCTTGGAGCTGCAGTTTGAGGAATAATGCTTCACAAGCTGCTTTATTCATATATGCTTCTGATACTGTTTTCATAAGAACTTCAAATCAGTAGATATTATCAAAGAACTGAAAGACATCTGGTGGATTAATTTTTGGAAAGGATGAGTGAGATTGGAGGGAAGGATTGTCTTATGGATAAAAGAGAATGAAATGAGCCAAAATAACTGCATTCTGTTTCTAGAAAAATGTAGAGAGTCCAGCTAGCTGTGTTTGAGCTGGTATGTATGGCTATTTGGAACTGCTCAGTGAAATATGGAAAAAACATTGTCTTGGCTTTTAGAAGGAGCAGAGGCTCGTTGGCCTTGCTCTTTGGCACAGAGTCATTCTGTTCAGCAAGTTGTGTCTTGATTCCAGAGCTGGCTTATTGGCAGTTTTGCATCATTACATGTTCTGTAGAACATACAATGTTCTACAACCTTGTTTTTCATTTCTTTGTTTCTTCATTCACATAAGGAAGTTAATTTTTGCATAACTGGCAGGAGTGAAAGCTACATTGTACCTGATGCTTTGAAAAAGAAATGAGGACCTGGAGGGTTTTTTTTTTTTCGCTACTGCCCTGAGTAAAGGTTGCAACAACAGTCTAGTGTTACCCCTGAACTCCTGCTATAGCCCGTATCTCTCAAGCTATGAATATGTACAACAGAGCCTTCCCTGCGCTGCATAAAACCACTGAAGTTGTCAAAGAAGAGCACTGTACTGTACTGTGCTGTGATAGCAATAGTCATTATACTTGAGTTTTCATTAATGAAACTTCTAAAAAGTCGGTGGCCACTTTAGGATAAACTGTAAATATTTTATTCAAGAAAACAATTTATGGGTAACTATATTGCTGTTTTCATGTGAAAAATTGTATCACAAAAACTTACTATGTTTTCCCTCCATTTAGATGTTATAAAGTGCAAAAAAGACAGAAGCTCTTCTAGTGCTCAGCAATGCCCAGCTTGTGCTAACCCCAAAAACTGTAAAGGGAAAAACTTAGCGGATATTCCACCTGCATCCTTAACTTGTACTAAGCCAGCCATACATCACTCCCTAAAACTGAAAAACATCACAATGCCAGATGATGGGGATTTCAGTTCTGTATCTCCCAAGGACTTTATAGCTCCTATAGGATCCATGGTTTTGAACATGACTGACCAAGCAGGAAGTCAAGGTAACTTGGTTTGCAGCATCCAAAACCCTAAAGAAATGTCTCCTATCTCATTTGGCAAAGATGGCAACAATACAGTACTCAAAGTGTCATTCTCAGCATTTCTTGTGTGTGGCATTGATTATGAACATATTCAGCAGCTATGGAGCATATTGGCCCTGTACAGTAATTCTCCCCTTGAACTAGAAAGGAATAGCCTATCAACTAAAATGCCTTTTATTAGTTACAAATATAAACAAATCTACTCTGAAAAGAATGAACTTTTTACCAATATAGAAACTGAACTGAGAGCTGAACCGTCTTGGTTAATGCAAAACAAAGTGGCATTACAGCTAGACAGGACAGCAACCACACTTAACACATTACACATCCAATACTTTACTGATGCTCAGATTATTTTGCCCAGTGTTGACAAAAAACAGATGAGAAATAACTGGACAATCATTTCCAGGGACAACAAAACACAAACCCAACACACTGTTTTAGTTGGGGGGACAGTGGAACTAGATTGCCAAGCAATTGGAGAACCAAATCCTGCAATAGAGTGGATACTGGCTGATGGGAGCAAAGTTAGAGCTCCTCACCTCAGTGAAGACGGAAGAATCATAGTAGTTAAAACTGGAACATTTACGTTACGAACAGCTGATACTTTTGACACTGGACTTTATCATTGCATAGGAACAAATTATGATGATGCAGATACTCTCACATTTAGAATTACTGTCGTTGACCCTTATGTGGAACAGAATCATGTAAATGGAGCTCAACTGTCTACATTTGTTGGTAGTGTACTCTACCTTCCTTGTCCATCCACTGCTGTTCCAGATGCTTCCATTAGTTGGGTGTTACCTGAGCATGTGATCCTTCATCATTCTATAGGAAACAAACATATTTTTGAAAACGGTACCTTGAAAATTCAAGGGGTGACAAAACAAGACAGCGGCTATTTTAGATGTGTTGCAGCCAACCAGTACGGTGTTGATCTTTTGGTATTTCACGTTCTGGTTAAAATGGATGAAACCACACCACAGCAAAAGCATGTCGCTGTGAGAGAATGGGAAGAAGGAGAGGGCTCTGGCAATGTAATGCTTGCCTCCGTTACAAGACATAAAAATTCTTCAGCTTCTCTGGCTACCTTGACAGCTAATCAGGAATCTGCTACTTCAGCACCTAGAAAGCAGACCATACAGAGTGCAAACAACAGGAGCAGCTATGGAAAAATGACATACTGGCACCACAGGGAGAAAATAAGCAGAAGGTTTAGAGGACACAGAAGACAGTTTCTTTCCTCAGCCAGGAGGGTTGATCCACAGCGCTGGGCAGCCTTTTTGGAAAAAGCAAAGAGGAACTCAACACTGATACAAAAACAAGGAACAGTTAAAACAAACTCGCCTACTGAAGTCCGTAAGTCCTCAAAAGTATCTGAGGATGAGGAAGAAACATCAGGTGATCCCACATCTCCAGAACTAGAATCTGTCATACTGGCAACTAAGACACCCACTGTATCTCCTCTGAGAAAAGTAATCGAAAACATGACAAGTGCAGAATTTGTGATTATCACAAGTAACACTCTTGCTAGGAAAACTTCTGTCTTGGTTACAGAGGCAGTAACTCCACTAGTTTCTCCATTTTCACAGTCTGTCTCACCTGACACCAGAAGGCCACAAACATATTTAAAACCTGCAGTCACAAACCCTAAATCTCTGGAAAGCTCTGATTTAAGTCAAATATCAGCAAATGATATAGAACAATCAACTGTATCAAATGGAGCAAGTAGAACATCTATGGTTTTCAATACTGGACACAGATTGGTAACTTCTGAGGAAGATAATACCCAATATTTAAAATATTTATCTACCAAACCCATGACGAGCATTACTGACACCAGCAAGGATGTAAACCCCCTAAAAACAGCAGAAAAACTACATGTTTTTAGTGAGCCTATTGATAAGACTTCAACCAAAACAGCTTATCAGGTACCCGCAGCAACAGTCAGTGAACCAAGTAATGAGTTAAGTCATGTTTATTTTCATCGTACTCAGAAACTAGTAACTTCTAAGCTACCATTGGGCTTAACTAACATTACCCATCGGCAAATTCAGCTTATTGGAGATGTTACAACTCATACACCCCAGGCCCAGCAGCAATATGGAAGACGAAGGAAAATTTCTGGTAGGAGACGAGTTGTCAGACCAGACCGAATTCCAGGTATGAAAGAGCAAAGATACAATTTGGGGGGACCAGGTTCTATGAGAGGAAGAGCAGTTATGGTTCCAGGTGTCCAACCAATTACAAAATATATCTCAAACTCACTCACCTTAAATAACTTAGGTAGTTCTCTCAACCCATTTAGCCCAGAAGCACCTCTGTCCTCACCCTTTACTACAAACACACCATTAGAGCACCCAACAGGTACTCATGAAAACAGAGCATTCCTCATGGAAGAGAAAAATGAACCTACTGCAAGACAAAAAGCTACTGCTACAATCAACACAGAAGGCACACAAGATGATCCTCAGTGGAAACCTGAGACTAGTGCTTCATTTCAAACAAACACTGATAGAGTCCAATCTGTTAGTACCAGTCTACCAACAACAGCAATCAACACACCTTATGTTGCTACAGAAATTACACCACATACTGTAAGCGCTAAGATATCATCTACTTTTGAACCTATCTCACTCAACGTTAAGTCTAGAACATTGTCAAAAAATTTCCACACAGGAAAAAATACTTGGGAGCACATCTTAGGGAACAACACAGAAAAGGTACTATTGAAGAAGCTGCCCAAAAAACACACAGAGATGTTTCCATCAGAGATATCAACCACACATCCTAAAACTACAGCAGTGTTATCTATGTCCAAAGTTTCTCCTTTACACTTCACACCTATTTCAAGCAAGGAGAATCAAACTGCTGGTTTCTTGTCTCTAAACAGACACATTCATCATGACAATGGTATGTCAGAAGAACACTCCGCCACTGCAGAACTGCATTCTTACTCTAATCCTGCAACTATTACAACCGAAGAAATGGACGGAACAAGTTTGAAGCCGACAGTTATATCTATTACTACTCAAACTGATACCAAAATCACTAAAAGTAGAATGCTCAGGGTGGGAAGAAAGAGAGGCCAGAGGCGGAAGAGGCCACATAAAACACCTGCTTCACAAAGTAAGACTGCAGGCCGCAGCACTACAGTGATTTCATCAGTGAATACAGCTTTATCTGTCTTGACAACAATTAAATCACTAACTTTGCCTACAAGCCTTATGCCCATGAGATCCCTCTCTGAGCACACAAGCACTATCATCTCAGCTGCAGAAACGACAGCACGTTCCCTTCTTAGCACAACAGACGTACCTCATCAGGCGCCTACAACAAACAGACCTACCTCAGCGACACCAGTCCCACAGAAGAGCACCCCACCGATTCAGCTTCCACCCGACGGCCGTATTGCTCAGAACCCCACTGCTGCCATCCAGACCACACCACTGTTTTCCAAGCCTTTCCCCACCACAAGTGCACCACCTGCCACAGCGTTTGTCACACCTGGATCAGAACCTGCTCAGCAAAGCAAAGCCACTACAGTGGCAGGTAAAAAATCACACCCCAAAATGGAAGATCACATTGCACAGTCTGTGTCCCCAGGAAGAGCTGAGCTATGCACCAGAACGCCTGCTGTAACCACACACATCGTTTCTCCCAGTATTCAGCCTCCCACCCCGCTGCCAACCCTGACAGCAGGCATGCCACCTGCAGCTATTATGAGAACCAGTTCACCTCCATGGTGGGAAAACAAGCTCTGGTATAAGCCATCTACTAAAGTTACAGAAAGAGGCAAAACATTAACTGTCAATACACTGACGGTATTAAAGTCATCACAGAGCTCTACTCCATATGCTCCTACATGGGGAAGGGACAAGGAAAATCCTGTCAGAGGCTGGTCTGAAAACAAACAAGATCAAGAAACTACCACGAACAATCCTATAACTTTGGGCTCCTACAGAAAGCATTTTGCAAAGCCCAGAATAATCGGTGGAAAATTAGCTGCTTTTACTGTGCTAGCTAATTCAGATGCTTTCATTCCTTGTGAAGCTACTGGTAACCCCCTTCCAACAATACAATGGACCAAGATATCATCAGGTAAGCTCAATAAGCCTTCCTTAAAAAATTTTATTATAATCTTGTAATTTGGCAGATGCTGTGTGCACCGAACTGAAGTATTGCTTCATTTAGGAGCGCTGTGAAGTGATAAAACAAACCTGGAAATACTGAAAAGCAATGATATCCCAGCACACTCGCTGGAGTGTCTTAATACCAATTGTGAAATAGCTCCTTAGGGAAATGTATGTTTAACAATAACTCTGTGCTTGCTGTGAGAGGATTTCAATATTTATGTTACCTACCATTTCTGAACAGTAAGACAAACAGGGGGAAAAAGTATGTAAGAAACCATCAAATCAAGTTACAAACTATGCCAAAATATTTCTGAATATACAATGCCTATTCTGCTTTATCCAAATTTTGTCTCTACTGAGGAACTGGATTTTATTTTTTATTTTTTAGTTTAAAGCTTTTTTCACTGTGTATATAAAACATTATTACCTTCTCCTTTTCTGTCATTGCCATCTGCATTATTTGAGCAAAACAGGCTAGGATAAAGAAAGCATATTCAGCTCCTGAGTGAAGAAGCAGCAGAACAGAGGTGTTTGCATGTGATATAATCTTGCTCCCCCTTGCTTCATTAGAGCCTGATGCACCAAAAGGCACACACGACCGGAGGTTCGAAGTCTTTGCCAACGGTACCCTCTCCATCGCGGAGGTGAGCGTCCAGGACGGCGGACAGTACCTGTGTGTTGCAGCCAACCAGCACGGCTCGGCGCGGCTCCTGGTCACTCTGTCGGTGGTGGCCTATCCGCCACGGATTGTAGAGGGGAGATCCCAGGTCATCACCGCCCATTCCGGAGAGCCTGTGGCAGTGACTTGCAAAGCTGAGGGGAGGCCTGCTCCCACCTTTTCGTGGATTCTGGCAAATAAAACATATGTCTCAGACTCTTCCACGGGAAGTAAAAGAGTTTTTGTGCAACCAGATGGCACTTTAATAATCAGGGAAGTTACTGTTTATGACAGGGGCCTTTACAAATGCATGGCTAATAACCCAGCTGGCACCGATACGCTGGTTGTAAAACTGCAAGTCATTGCAGCACCTCCCATTATTCTGGAAGAAAAGAGACAACGTATTGAAGGAATGATGGGGGAAAACCTGAAACTCCCTTGCACTGCAAAAGGAAACCCTCATCCCAGCATTCACTGGGTCCTCTTTGACGGGACTGTAGTGAAACCTTTGCAGTTCGTGAATGGGAAACTCTTCCTGTTTTCCAATGGAACCCTCCACGTGAGAAACACTGCTCCTTCCGACAGCGGGAATTACGAGTGCATAGCCACAAGCTCCACTGGCTCAGAGAGGAGGGTGGTACGTCTTGTGGTGGAACACAGAGATACACTTCCAAAAATAGCTAATGCCTCTCAGAAAATGACTCAGGTGAATTTCGGGGACAAGTTGCTTCTGAACTGCACAGCTACTGGGGAGCCAAAGCCCAGGATAATCTGGAGGTTACCTTCCAGGGCAGTTGTTGACCAGTGGCACAGGTAGGAATCTTCCTTTTTTCCTTCTTTCTTTCTTCCACCCCTTTGAAACCTCAAGCACTGTCTTCTCCAGTGCTCTTAAGAGAGACAATTACATCGCTGAAACAATACATTATGAAGTAAGCTCACAGGTAAACTATTAACGGTAGTGAATTATTACTGTATTTCTAATAAGAGACCACATAAGTCCTGTCATTAGTGGGTGAGGTCTTACCAAAATGGGTATAACTCTTACTTGGACTAATGAAGCTTATGCTAATTATGCAATGGTTGAATTTTGGTCATTTTATTCTGTTGTGACTTAAGACAAATTTTTAATTCATGCTAGAACATAATTTACACTTAAATATTGACATTAATACAGAGGATTGAGTAGAGCACTTATGAACAGTGCTAAGACTTTTCTGTACCACAACTTCTACAACAATTTAAGATAATTCAGTGTAAATGATGACAGCAATTCAGCAACATTCAGTACACTCCAACCATGAATCTGGTGCACAATAATTATTCCTTATTTGCTGAAACAAACTATTTCTAAACTATGAAAACTGTAGATTGTGACTGTAGTACTAGAGCTTTCATTTTAACAGAGATAGCTGGTTCTAAGTACTGTCACTGGCAACATGAGTGTATTTAAATCTATAACAATTAACCATATAGATGTATGGAAATTAAGGGTTTAATAGTAGGTAACAGCTTCTCCATTGTGAAAAAGACTGCTTTTATAGCATTGGAAGCTCTAGTTTAGAGATTACAAAAAATAAGAAAAGCTATCTACAAGAGATTTGTAAAGCAGGATTCTGGAGGAGGAGACTGCTGTAACATCACTGCCAGTCACACCTCTGAGGTTCTCCCTCACACCCCGTCCCCCAGGAACACTTCACCTTCACATTGGAAGGGACAGTCCCCAACAACGATGTTCCAACCACTTTCATGAACATTTGCAGCTGGAGCGAGGAGGGCGATCCAAGCCCAGTGTGCTGCTGCAGGAAAGGAAGCCAAACATTAATCATCTGGCTGCTAAGGGTCATTTTTGACAACACGCAGCACTGTTGCTAGCTGCCCCGGGCACAGAAATCGGTAAGAAGCATGAGGGAGAGGAGCAGAGATTGGCAGGACATGGGATGTAAGAATAAACAGGCTCATTTGCTCACAGAGAAGTTTTCTTCAAGGCAGAAGCTGCATTGTGCAGCTTTGTGCACCATTGTAGAGTTCAGCGAGCACACACACAATCTAAATCAGCAACAGAAATGGCAACTACATCAGGTTACAATCCACTGGATATGCGGGTCACGTGGACACAGTTTCTTCAGAGAGAACTTCAGTACCATGCTGTCTGTGGTATTCGGCATCAAATGATCACAGTAGTTTAAACTTAAGTCCTCAAAATGTAAAACAACGGAGGAAGAGAGAGCAATTTTCCCCTCAGCCTGCTTCTGCTCTTTTACTTTAATCTGCAAGTGAGTAGAATTATACCAATCCAAAAAGCATAAGTTTCAGAGAGGCCCTGAAGGATCAGGATCTGGCTCCAGTAAGATCCTGTACACCGCTGTAATATGGCCGATAAAAGTATCCCAAACAACATCCGTAATGAGTTCACCATGGCTCCTCTGCAAGCACTCTTCTGGCTGAAATTGCAGCAGGAAAAACAGCAACAGGTCACACTGATCTCAGTTTTCATTTTCAGTCTCTGTTGCCTTGCAGGCTCATGTCAAACGTAGAGCAGTGGCAGAAAGAGAGGTGAAGTTGATAAAGCCCAGATGCATTAGCAAGGATGTAAAGAAATCTCGTACATATCGTTTAAATCTCTGTATATACATTTTGCGAGACTTGAAATATCTAATCCTTTCCTATGGATCTTTCTTCCACTGTTAGTACCTAAATCTGATGGCTTGCATATCAGCATTTATTTTCTACTGTTTGGGGAAAGGCTGAAGTTTTTTTCAGTAAAGGAAGGATGACATATCAAAATTGAAAAATTGTTGAAAAATAGCTTAAACTAGTCCATGCATTTTATACTGTATATCACAGTATATTTTTAACTGACAAAATAGAAGCTTAAATGAGGAAAGCGAGTAAAACACTCCACACCGTATTGAACAAGCTGAGCTAATACTATGAATCATTTAGAAGACCGACTATTCATCTTCAGCGTTTTGGTCCCTAATAATACTTTTCCTTTCCCCCCCACCCCCACCCCCCACAGAATGGGAAGTCGCATCCATGTATTTCCCAATGGATCACTGGTTATCGAGGCAGTTACTGAGAAGGATGCAGGTGACTACTTATGTGTTGCAAGAAACAAAATTGGAGATGATCTGATACTAATGAAAGTCAGCATCGTAATGAAACCAGCCAAGATTGACCAGAAACAGTATTTTAAAAAACTGGTTCCTTATGGAAAAGATTTCAAAGTGGACTGCAAGGCCTCTGGGTCACCTGCACCGGAGATATCCTGGAGTTTGCCAGATGGCACAATGATCAACAACGTGATGCAGGCAGATGATGGCGGACGCAGATCTCGGAGATACGTCCTCTTTGACAATGGAACTCTGTATTTGAATAAAGTTGGAATAACAGAAGAAGGGGATTATACTTGCTATGCTCAAAACACCCTGGGAAGAGATGAAATGAGGATACACATCACAGTTGTGACAACTGCCCCTCAGATAAAGCACAGCTACAAGACGTACATTCAAGTGAAAGCTGGAGATACGGCATTATTAGACTGTGAAGTTGTTGGAGAACCCAAGCCAAAAATATTCTGGTTACTACCTTCCAGTGACATGATCTCCTTTTCAACAGATCGGTATCTCCTGCATGTTAATGGTTCTCTAACAGTCAGTCAAGTCAAACTGTTAGATGCCGGGGAGTATATGTGTGTCGCTCGTAATCCTGGAGGGGATGATACAAAACTGTATAAACTGGATGTTGTTTCTAAACCACCTATCATAAATGGTTTATACACAAACAGGACAATCATGAAAGTGACGGCAGTGAGGCATTCAAAGAAGCAAATTGAGTGTAGGGCAGAAGGGACACCTCCCCCTCAGATTATGTGGATCATGCCCGATAATATTTTCCTAACAGCTCCATATTATGGGAGCAGGATTACAGTGCACAGAAATGGGACACTTGAAATTCGGAACCTAAGGCCTTCTGACACAGCGGATTTTATCTGTGTGGCACGTAATGATGGGGGAGAGAGTATGTTGGTGGTGCAGCTGGAGGTATTAGAAATGCTAAGGCGACCAATGTTTAAAAATCCATTCAATGAAAAAGTAATAGCAAAACCTGAAAAAACTACCATTTTGAATTGTTCTGTGGATGGAAATCCTCCACCTGAAATAATGTGGATGTTGCCTAATGGCACGTGGTTTTCCAGCGGGATCAAGACTGCTCAGTTCCTCACTGGAAGCAACGGTTCCCTTACCATCTATAACACTGCCAGAGGTGACGCAGGAAAGTACCGCTGTGCTGCTAGGAATAAAGTTGGCTATATCGAAAAGCTGATCATCTTGGAAGTTGGCCAGAAGCCCAATATTCTCATTCATCCAAAAGCACCCGTGAAGGGTGTCAGCGGGGAGTCACTGTCACTTCACTGTCTGTCGGAGGGGAGTCCCAAGCCAAATACAGCGTGGACTGTACCAGGCGGCTACGTGCTGGATCGACCTCAGATCAACAGGAAATACATACTACTTGAAAATGGTACTTTAGTTATACGGGAAGCTACCATTCACGACCGAGGAAATTACGTGTGCAAGGCTCATAACAATGCTGGAGATTCATCTGTAACCGTTCCTGTAACCATCGTCGCCTATCCCCCAAGGATTACAAACAGGCCGCCCCAGAGCATTCGCACAGTGCCTGGTGCAGCAGTTCAGCTCAACTGCATAGCGCTGGGCATACCAAAACCAGAAATCACGTGGGAGCTACCTGACCACTCGATACTCTCCGCGGGTAACCCAGGCCGACCATCCGGGAGCGAACTCCTCCATCCCCCAGGGACATTAGTCATCCAGAATCCCCGACCCTCAGATTCTGGCATGTACAAGTGCACGGCTAAGAATAATCTTGGCAGTGATTTCACAGTTACATATATTCAAGTCATTTGAAATAAGAAATGCAGCGTGAATGGTTGTTAACAAAGTCTACAGCTGGACTGAGTTTGGTTTTGGAGCAAATTTAATGAAAGGCAGCCACAGGCATGTAAGTGAAGCTAAATACATTAACAGTATTCAGTCTGCAATGACCTTGCAAAAAAGAGAACAGGGGCTTAGGGAAGAAAAAAAAAAAAAAAGGTTTAGCATTATTGTCTAGCATCAATTTCAGTGATTAAATGGACTTAAACAACAACCAAGTTGAGGCACTTTTGTTCTGCCAACAGAGAACATTATCTAAAATTACTTTCCAGAAACGTACCTGGAGATCTTCAGTGAAGGACAGACTTTATCATGTTAGTTTAATACTGTCCACCTTGTACGACTACAATGAGCATGGAGCATGTAATGCAAGAGTATTTAAGAACCAAAGAGCAGATTTTATTGTGATGCAGATTATCTTCCTGATACATCTTAATATTTAGTCAGATTTTTCAAATAAATATTCCTTGGAAAAGTATTACTGAAGTATTTTTAATACATTATTACACAACATTATTTCACATTGAGTGTCTTTTGCAGAACTTTGGGAGGCTACACACAAAACAATTTTGTTTTCATTTTTAAAAGAGACAGCTCTGTTTAAGACTTTTAAAAAATTAAAGAATATACATACTGCATTTGGAAACAGTCTAGGTTGGTATAATTTTCCTATTGTCACAAGGCCAACTTAAAGAATTCACACTAATTGCATTAGTTCATATATGAACTTAGAATACTGATTGCTCAATTCAGTAGCTGGGTCTATTGTATGCAGAAAGAGTGTCTTTATAGCAGTAGAAAGTGTCTATCTACATATTTTACTCTAATGACTCATGGATTAGACTGATCAAATAACTTCAAACAATTAAGACAGGAAGTAAAACTCCAAATTCCTTATTTTGCTCCTGAGAGAGATTAATGTCAGGACAGAACGGTCAGATATATGCAGCCTTTCCCCAAAAGGCAGAGGTCTGGGGCACAGGGATCTCCTGGGAGAAGCCGTGTTGTTCCTCACCATCGCAGCTATCTAGCAGCCTGCTGTACTGGGACGCCCCAGCAGAGGTGAAGCTGGGGCTCTTTGGGGACTGCTGTCTCTGTATCCCTTACAGAAAGTCCACTACAGTGTAGTCACACCTGCGCCTTGAACAGCTCCAGCACTTTACATAATTTAGAGTAATAAAAAACAAGTCCTGTAACATGTCCTTTTGGGGTCAATAGTAAGATCTCTTGCTTGTAAGAAGGGCTCGCAATTAAAGCCCTCAGTGCTAACGTAACAACAGAACTTGAACTGGTTGCATTAACATGTCCCATCAGCAGCTGAATAGCACGTAAGAATCTTGCTCATGAAAAAGTATTCGAGGGTTAAGAGTTAAATGCAGATTTAACCTCATTTAGCTACATTACAATCAACTTGGAGTTTGTTTTGTTAAGGACGTACACCCTCAGCTTGGATTGCTTTTATGTTGGTTTGATAATTTCCTAATGTCAAACACATATAGTTAGTTGTGTTCTTGTTTCTTCCTTCCACAGTATAGATGAAATAGCAGCAAAAGAAATGGCTAGATTAAATTAATTTTACTGGTTGATCTCTGGAATAGCTTTATCTATTATTCTGAAAAACAGTAAAGGCTTTTGACCCAGAAAATAAGTAAGTCCTTTTAAAAAACTAGACTGAAAGAATTTTATGTGAAGAAAATCTTATCCTACTATCCTAAAAACCAATCAAAGCCTAAAGAATTCAAGCTGTTGGTAAGTCTTCTTGAATGTGATCACAAAAGGCAATTATAACAGCCTGCAGCTTGAATCATGAGTTGCATAAACTAGTTGATTTCCTGATCTACTCAAAAAAGCATGAAGCAAACATTATCAAGATTTTATTTTTAGAACTTCTGTGCAGACCTCATTCTTGCTGATGAAGCTGGATTTATCAGAACACGCCAGATTTCCTGGAGGTTTGCCTGACACTTCCAGCTTTAACTTTCACTGGTGAAGTCAGCAGGGACTACCAGAAGTTGACAGTACTGAAAACAGGCATTTTTAAGAATTGTCTTCCATATATATAGAGAAAAGTATCATAAATATTTGACATTTTCTACTTGTAAGTTTACATATATGCTATTAACTGGATGTACAACTGGCAGTCTTTCCCCCAGTGAAACGGTGCAGCCCCTCTTTAACCATTGTGTTGCCTGGTTGTAACAGGAGAGAAACTAATACTCAGTCTGCTTTGCTTTGAGCAGTCTAGTTTAAGGCTATATAGTCATTTAAAAGGCCAAACCCAGCACCTTTCACCATTTTCATGTTTTGAAACACAGTTATAAATATAGTAGACTAAGTGACCTCCGTGTTTTGATAAAGTCTGATTCTAGACTAGAGAAGATTAAGATAAGAATTTTACAGCTATCTTCAGTATACAAAGTCCTTTTAAAGATGTTAAAGCATCTTTTGCTAAGGTTGGTTGCATTGGTCTTGCAGTGTGGGATTTGTACAAATTCCTGAGATTTCTGTATAGAAGGTATTATTTTATTAACTAGCTGTACTACCTCTCCCAGTTCTCCCACAGAACAGGCGATTATGATACCATATATAAGCTCTCCACATGGTGAGTTAAGCAAATTGAGTTAACATGGAACAGGGAAACAATATTCCTACATATATATTTTTAATGTCCTGCATGTTCCACATTCAGAATGTATTCAAAATGTAAAATCTATTAAAAAAAATAGAGTAACTCTTAAATTACATAAAACAGTAACAAATATACTATCTAACTCTAGTATGAGCAAAATGACCACATACTTGTACAGATTAGAATAACAACTGTTTATAGAAATTTTGATTTATAATCTACTTGTGCGTTTGTACTCAGCTGGTAATACCTAATGCATTGTACCACTGAAACTCACCAAGTCAAAAATTCAACACAGAATTTTAAATACTTACCATAAAAATTAACATTAGACATACATATATATATACATATATATATATATGTATGTATGTATGTATGTATAAACACAGACACACACACACACAGACACACACACACAGACACACACACACAGACACAAACTCATTTAGGGCAGCTTCACTCCGAGCAAGGCTCAGCTACTGCAGCACAGAAGCTGCAACACAGAATTTAGTGGCTTTTCCACTTTCACCTTGTGAAACACAGTGTGAGATTTTTTGCTGAACCTGTCAAGTGAGGCAGAGATTCATTTCCATGTCAATGAAGAGGCTCCTGCTAGACTTTACCCAGACTTGGAGATCGCCCTAAATAAGTTAGACTAAAATGTATTTTGACCTTCAATCTTTGTTTCTATGTTTTTACTCTTTCAGAACTGATTGCCAATGAAATTTATATTAAAAAGACCCAATATGAAACACTGCTACTTCTAGTAGATTTATTAATGTTACATTGTGGCTTTTAATATAAATTTTAGAAATTCTAATACAAGCAAGAAACCCACTTCAGCACCTTCTTACCACAATGAAAGCAAGAGAAAATTGGTACTTTAAACAAAGAACTTTATAAAGTGCATATGAAAATTACAGTCAAATAAACACAATTTAAACTGATGATTGTTCTACCATCAAATTAGGAGGTGAACATTTTAATGAACAAATCAACTTTTATGCCAAAATTGGAAGTGCCTTTGATTCAGTAGTTTGGTCCAGTGAGGTTCATTAAAAAAAAAAAAGAAAGAAAAGAAAGAAAGAAAAGAAAGAAAAAGTATTTCCCACAAATAAATAAATCCAGCATTCTTTGTCCTCTTTAAAAGTAACAGGACCTAAAAAGCACCAAATTCATAAAATCTGCAACAACATTCTTCAAGTAGGCCCACAAGTCCATACATTTTAATCTAGTTAAATGCAAAAGAAAAATCTCAAAACCCACCTTGTTACATATTCACATCAACCGCAGCACAAAAAATAATTATTAAAATAATAAAATTTGCTTTCTAGCAATAACTAGTGCATTGAATTTTGAATGTTCTGTTCTTCAGTGCAAACGAAACACTACGCCTTGTTTCTGTCTTTTTGATTTAGAAGTGTGAAGGATGCCCGTATTGATTCACTCCTTGTTGGGGCTGGTTACCTGATTGATAAAAGTAAAGGGAAGCATTTGAAGTGTTCGTACCTCATAACTGTGCTCTGCAAAAATACAGAAAAATACCTGTATTGCATGCAGCAGTAGCAAACGCTAGTCTTAAGTCTCAGCACAATACATTTCTTTATAGACCTGTTAACGCACAAGACTTGCTGAGCGCCTCAGGGACTTGGCCTGCTCTAGAGCTGAGGGGAGAAAACCCTGTGAACTGTGAACGGGAAAGAGGCACCAGTCCCGTCGCGGGCTTAGTGGAGCTGGCCTCTCCAGTGGAGACCAGCTGAAATCCCTGGGATGCGCCAGCACTGGAAGTTTGGTGCAACATCACTATTGGCAGATAAATTACTTACATGTATATGTGGCAGGATTTAAATAAGCAAAAAGTCTCCAGAAGAGTATGTCCATATTCAAATATACATAACTATGAGTATTTGTATGTACACACACGCACAAAACCGTACTCACTCGAGAGCTGCTTCTGGAGCTGTCTGACCAGTGCAGCTGTCTGCTGTTGCTGCTGTGTCTGCTGCAGGCCTTGCCTCGGAAACTGCAACAGGAACACCGGGAGAGGGAAGAAGTGAGTAACGCCCAAGTGCCGCTGCGGGCGGGCGCGGAAAGCGCCTGGCCCGCGCCGTGCGAAACGCGGGCCACAGCAGGGAAGGGGCGGCTGGCCCGAGCGCGGGGCCGGCACCCCGCGGGCACGGCACGCTCCTGGTTCGGAGCGTCGCAGAGCTCGCGGCACGGCAGAGTGGAGGAACAGAGCTGCGGCACCGCTGCTGCGGACGCAGAGCAGCGCAAACTGCGCCAGAGACGCCAGGCGGGCGACAGCAAACCAGGAGGCAAGCGACAGGAGGCACCCGCCTGCGCAGTCACTGAAATGCCTCTGGCCTGGGGAGAGCAATAATTCATAGGATGGAATAAAAATACGCTGAAGTGTGAACTGAACTTGCTATCGGCTGTTCTAGCCGGGGTTTATGAAGCAGAGAGCTATTTCAGTCAGTGAACCCAGGAAAAGTGTTACCATGTGAGCAGCCGCCGGGTCATGCAGAAAATGAGCACAGGACAAAGGCAGGCCAAACTCTGGCAACAGACCCGCACAGACTTTGGATAGCACAGCAGGACCCACCTAACGGGGTTAAAAATTACAGAACTTTTGCTTCTCTTTCATTCCCCCTGAAATCTTCTACACTCCCAACTGCATTACAAGGTAGCACACGTGCACAGCCAGGCACAAGGCACAGAACCAGCCTTCTCTTACAAAAAGTTCATCTTTTCCACCTCTACAGAGGCCAGAGTTCATCCTGCAGGTCAGTTTAAGCAGTTTTATAATCTGCCTTGTTCCAAGCCAAAGGAAATTGAAACTGAAAATCAGCATTAACATCCTTTTTAGCATTTCTAAGTTATTATGTGTAGTTGAAACATAATAGTCAAGTGATACTTCAGCTTCTAGGAGAGTTTTTTAACCAGAGCAGCAACATTTCAGATAAGAAGAGGGATATGCACGAAACAAGCTCTCCACAGCCCTGTGCTCCTTTTGCAGGGTAGCAGTTGCACACTCCATTCTTCTTTTAGCTCTAATGGAAGGGGAAATTGCTCAATACCTAACCAAGTGGACAAACTCATCCACTGAACAAAATAATGGTCAGTGTGATCCTTACGTGATCAGACTTACTTGATCCCACATGGATCAAGACAAGGTCTTTCCAATGCATGGTATTAAGTACTATGGAAATTCAGTACGAGTGTCCATAAAAGTTATTTGATAGTGACAGATAGCAACCTGGTAAAAATTATACATTGAATTACGGAAAGCTCCAATTTAGCATAAAGGAGTTTCTCAAAAATAATTGTTTGTACAGTGCTTTTTGAGTTCTATTATGTGACCTACCATGTAATTTAAAGTTGGTCTTCAGAGAATAAAGCAACTTTTTTTTCTCTGTACACATTCAACACACCAGATATTTGACACCCATCTTTTATATATATTCATTTCTCTTACGTATGTATAAAGATGCATGAATGACTATTTTAACCATTTGACAGACATTAGCAGTACAGCCTAAAATCAAAGGCCAAAACCCATCGACTGTCACCTGCAACACGAACGAAGCAGAGGCTGGGTTTTTCATAGTAGTGGAGGTGCCACCATCCAGAATGAACACCAGAGGGAGCGCGCATAAGCACCCAAATGCTCCACAAGCATACTAACATGAAGAAAGTGTTAACAACCAACACCTTAGTTTCAAAGTGAACTCTTTTCTTAGTATTAGAGCAAAAATACAGTTCTACAAGCAGCCTCAATCATGTATGTTATTCTGCTTTCACCTTAAAATCTTATACTACAAATATAGAAAAAACTTCATGAGCTGTCGTATTTGGCTCAATTGTGCTAATAGTCTTGACTAAATTGGTGAATTAATCATAAAGGAGCAAGAGAAAACTGTGTATTTCATTCCTAAAAGATGCATCTTTAGAAAGCAAACTAAAATGCCATGCTACAGTGAAGCCAGGAGGTCGAGAAGAGTGGTACACAAGCCCTTCTTTTCAAGGCCTGTATTCACATTGAGATCGAAATCCAGCATGCGAGATGGGCTCCAAGTACATGTCAGAGGATGCGTATCTCAGCACTCGCCACATTCTGGCACGGTGGGCACGTTCATATGGTCTCCTACAGACAGATGCAATCCTATTCTGCCCCTAGTCAGATGCTATGTGGATACATTATCAAGATGTTGAGCCCCAACTAATAAAAGTTGAACTAGCAGGTATTTTATCATAGATACAATTTTTGGTCAGCTCAGGATGCAGGTGAAACAAGCTTACGACCCCACTTGTGCAGAGCACACGCATTCATAGCTTGTCCTGCTGGTGGGAGCAACAGCATCACGGATGTGAGCAAGTCAGCACCACATAATGTACCAAGACGCTGAAGTAGGGCAGCTCTTTCAAGCACTTCCATTCACTCTTCCTGGATCGCCATGCTGCCTGTCTCAGCGCGTAACAAAACCTCCCCTGCCATTACCCTCATACCTGCACGAAAACATCCAGCTTTCACATCTGCTTACCAAAGGCTGCTGTGCTTGCATTGCCTGGAGACCCAGCGCCTGCTGCTGACCCTGCTGCTGCTGCTGCAACTGAAACAAGATTGTCACAGTAACGAACGGCCCCATGCACCCACACCCTGCTTTGGCGAAACCATTACCACCAATAACAGCAGCAGTTGTCTTTTCATTAAGTTACCACAGTATTTCGCTACTCCAGGGTTACATTTCAAAGGAATATGGCTTTCCATGACTTATTTCCAAGCTATGGTTTGGGCTTGCCTATAGTGTTGGTTGTGGAAGGGCCCTCCCTCACTGTGCTGTGTGAAACATAAGCCTTACAGCCCTCTACTTCCACTCAAATTCAGTCATACCATTTTTAATAGAAAGAAATTTTCAAAAGCTGGTATATTTAGTATATTACAACATCAAAAATCTAAATAAAATACATTATCAATTGATAGTAACTAGCATAAACAGCTATTGCATTAAAGTGAAAACATGAAAATAATTCCAACTATCAAAGGGCTGGGGGAAGGATTTTAAAAAGATTTACTTCCTTCGTATCAATCTTTATGTATTTAACTGAAAAATTGATACTTACCCTCCAAATGAAAAATATACCAGCAAATCAGAATATAAGAAATATTCCAGACAGGGACAAGCCCTTCTGATTTAATTCTAGTATTCACTGTAACACCAGATAGGCCACAGCACAACCACTGCTTTTGCCTCAGAACATTCAGATAGGCCATTCTCAAATTTACCATTTCCAAAAGTGTGCTACAACCTTGGAGACATGGAATTTTACATGTACACCCACCAAGTTTTCTTTTGGAAGCCCTAAATGTAAAGAATGAATTATTTCACTCAAATAAAAGCAGTGCAGGTTCATAATACCAGACTCCATTGCTTTAAACTTGAGTATGCGTACAAGTGAGTGTGAAATACCATCACCTGATACAGTGATGTTTACACTTCCTTTCCTGCATGCAAATGTCTCTCTCCTTTAATGCAGTCGAGTCACTCACCTGAAAGAGTCTCTGCTGTCGAATCTGCTGCTGCCTCTGTCTCATCTGTTCCTGAGGCAGCTGTACTGAGTTAAGGTTTGGATGTGGACCTGTGCCTGAGACAGTATCCACTGCGCCTCCGACCAAAGAGTTCTGCTGCAAAGGCTGATGGGTCAATCTGATTGGAAAAAAATAAAAAGAAGATGGTTATACTTCAGTTCTAAACTGAGAATAAGTTAGTCTAGAAGCACTCAACTATAGCCTGTAACCTTAGTTAGGCTTAGGATTTTAGGTTTGACAGGAAGAATATATTTTTAAATATGAATATTTTGAAAAGTATTCTGTAACAGGAGCAGTTCCATACTACTGCCCAATAACTGATAAGTAAGTAGTAACATTTCTCTGAACACAACAAGTAGATCTAACCATCTGGCTCTCTTGCATTATTTAGAAAGAAAAGTGAACTTCCACATTGCAAGCAAGAATTGCACATGTACATTAAAATTCTCTCATTCAAAGTGTTTTCCAGTTATATTAGAATGAATTCAGATTCAACACTGATGATAAAGACTTATCAGTATTTTAGAAAATAAAAAGTGGACCACACAAGAAATAGTTCCATAGGGTGTTATAGGAGTAATTAAGATTGACAAAGCCAGAAAGATGTACATGGGAAAAAACATGTTAGATAGCTAACAATTTAACTTAGCTGTGTAAAACTCTCAGTAAAGACAAAGCAATTCGAGTTTGCGGCTTTATTCCAAATGCAAGGTGCCTTGTATGTTTTTGTACAAGGCTGTCAGCAAACTAAAGGCCAAACTCAACATTTTCTACTTTACTTTTCGATACTCCCTATTACAGATGTCATTTCTGCTTCTGTTTGCTGTTTCGTTATATTTCTTATCAAATTATTTTTTTCCTCATAGTTTCCTGTAGACATTGCATCTCAGCTGTACTTTCAAACTGAAGAAGAATTAATACATCCAAGCTTAAGTAAAATTCATTTGTCTATTGCTAGTTAAATTACCTGATTACAACAGATCTGCTGTTTTCTGGACTACAGAATCTTTAGTAAACCTGGAATATTTATTAGTGTTTAACAGGATACACTTGTTTGCATGGTATGGATATATCTCATGTAGTGTATGTATTAGCATGTGCATGTGTGTGGTGAAACAGTATCCAAGAGTCATTTTAAAAAAATTTAATTTTTTATACTCTACAAATATACAGGATAACTGGGCAGCAGTATGTGCCAAGACTAATTTAAAACAGAAATTAAACGAAGAAAAACATGGGAGAAAATTAAGAAGAAAGGCAAATTTATTGCTAAATAGACCCAGCATTAACCTCATTTTGGTTAATAAACTTAATTTTAAATAAATATTTAGACCTATAAATCAAAGTTGCAGTCAGAATGCTGCAGTATTACCAGCCATGAGAACCCCAGTGCCTTACCGCTGAGTGCCTGTCAAAGGCTGAATGTACGCAGTAGCCTGCTGCTGAATATATCCGCTTGGCTGTTGTTGCATCTGTCTTAGTCTTTCCATCAGCGTGGGACTGGCATGGGTTGCTGTGTATGGTCGGGGGCTGTAGCTGGGGGAAAGTACTATACCACCAGCCTGCTGCTGTGGCAAAGGCATCTGGGTACTGTACATCGTGTATCCATGAGGCATGCTCTGCATGGAAAACAGCCAGAAAAGCAATTTCACTGAGGCCATATTTAAATTAACTTTATTATAAAATACAGAGATTACCTTTATCAAAAGAACAAAACAGACAAGTCAGCAAGATCCAGTGCTCACCCACACACCAAGCAGCGATTACCACATGCTGGCAGCACCAGCACTGTCTGCAGGTCCAGGCTCCCCTCAACTCTGGTGCTCCCCCCCACTCCTTTTTTAACACAAAGATCGGGATGGGTGTGATGTAAAGATTTATTTGAAGAGTTAGTGAGCTCACCAGAAAGAGTCTTCAGAGATTTAACTCTGAAGTACACTTGGTCTCTCCAGTTTTGCCTAATGATGTGGCTGGTAAAATGACCACGTTAAGATTTTTACCTGATACAGCAGGCAGAGACAAATGAATGCTCTGGAACGTGCCACTGCCATGAGAGGCCACATGAACAAGGTAAGCCCTGAGCAAACCTTCAGTAGAGAAAAGCAGGTCAAAAGGCACAGGGCTGGTTTTAAAAGCATTTTTATGCCTTTGCTCCACAGGAGCATCTCAGTACCTGTGCTTGCTGTAACCCTGGGTACTGTGGCAGCTGAGAAGAGGGTCGAACTTGCGGAGAAAAAATAGCAGCTTGGTCTATTGGCTGACCCTGAAAGACACGTTAAGATCAGACACAATCTCGATACTCTAAACAAGCAGCTTTCAAATTCTGGATACAAATCCAATCAACTCATGTAATAAAGCATTATGGAGAGACTTTACCATTTCCTTCATGAAAGCTGCATTGTTCAACACCAAACTGACTGCTGAACTACATTAATTCTGTATTTATTTGTAGGGAGATGGAAGAATTGACTTTGCTTTGATTTATGATACTATTGTAACACTGCAAAGTGAATAAAAAGGCATTTACTGAACAGAGGTGTTGCAGACACCTTTTGAAAATGGAATTTTCCAAAGGATTTCTCCTATCTTGTAAAAAAAAGTCTCAAAGACAACACACATTTTATATACATATTATACATATATATTAACACATATATTATACAGGAAGCACATTAAACTGTATGGGAAGTTTAAAATCAGTGCTCATCTCCAGTTTTAATACAGTGCTGCTAACTTTCCAAGGCAACTTCATCACTAGCCTTTCCCCAGATATCAGACAAAATGCTCATTATCAGAGGCTATGACGATGCACACAAAATACGTACAGGATAAATACATAAGCATCTCCAGCTTCTAGCCATTACAGACCAGAAACGCACTCCAATCTTGTGATCACTAGAGCCCATTAACTTCAAATTCAAAATTAATACCCAATTATGAAAAATCATTTAAAGATTTCAACTGTTACTGCATTAGTATGTTTTGAAGCATAAGAGAAAAAATTTAGACATAATTGTGAAAAATTTGTGAATGAGAATTTGGCAGGAGTACAATCAACTCTGCATATTTTTTTCTGTGATTGTAATGCTGTAATTAATCATTTTGAAAACCATTCTACTCAAAAAAAGCTCAATCACAGACATGAACTGGAAACAGTCACATTCTTCCCATTTAGCTGCCCAGCTCACAAGGGAAACAAACAAATTCAAGTCCTCCAACAAAACATTTGCCATTTTAATCAGGATATTCATAGAAAGATGTATTATAATTCAAGGCTAAAAGTCACTTAGGTACAAACACTGCAAGCCACAGCATTACAATCAGGGCTAGCATCTGCAAGGAAAATGTTGCAGGGGGTAAAACACTGAAGCACCATAGGACCTTTCCTCCTTCATCTGCTTGCATCCCTGTAGCTGGAATCATACCAAATGTTAACAAGCATGTATGTGCGATCAGCAGCTCTGCAGTTCAGCTATTATTTTGGTTTGGGTTTAAAAATACACCTAGAAAGAAAGAGACATGGAACAAATGGAACTATCTGGTCCAAGTTGCCGCAGCACAGGGAAATGGTGCCCTGAGACGGTGTTCCCGCTGTGTGCGGGGAAACGGGAGAATTGTATCCAGGGGTGGCAAGAAGATTGCCAAGTACTTTAAAACTTTCTTGTTTTAAAATGAAACAAATAAAGAAACATAAAGAATAATCTTTTCTATGAACAAGTTGCTTCAGAAATCCAAATTAGAGATAAAAATATAATTTGAGTTCACCAAAGGTAAACTGTGAAATACAATAAAATCACAACTGATTTGTAGAAAACCTGAGGCCTTCAACTGCTCCAGCAGTAACACAGACTGCCTTGGGGTTCTGGGGAAGCGGGTCCAGGCAGAAGCTCCGCCGGGAGTCGGGCCGTCTGTCACCCTGCTGATCCCCGCAACGCTCTCACACAGTTCCCTGGGAAGCCGGCGACAGCCAACCTGATGTGTCCAAGAACACAATTTGTCCCCCAATGCCCATACCCTTCCTTTGAACACTGTCTTCCTAAAGTCAAAGGAAAGGTATATTAACGAAATTGGACTGAGCCCTAATTCTTTAAGAAAATGCTAAATAAGCAGATGCACAATCTCAGAAATATCCGGCTGGCAGAGAGTCACAAATGAGTTTTGTCCATCAACCTTTTTCCTACCATTTAAAACATACATAAAGGAGCCCATCTCAAGGTGGTTTTGACTCCAAAGAGTAGAGCACTCACAGCTATAACCACAGCCTCTGAGGAACCACTACCCAGGCCAGGCAAGTACCACAGACAAAATCAAACGTGACTTTTGAACAAAGAGCTGTTCATTAGTCAGGGTTCAGATCAATTTAATCCACAGCAGCAAGCAACCACAGAGCAAATTCCAATGCTGTGAGAGAGAGTTCTGTATTCCTGCATGGAAGCAGCAGACATTGCTAAACTTGAGACGACCTCTCCCTCCAGGCAAAAAGTTACCAGCACACCAGCCAATTGCTGCAAGCCAGAATTGCGCATGCACTAAAAAAAAAAAAAAAAAAAAAAAAAAAAAAAAAAAAAAAAAAAAGGAATTGCACAGACTGTCAGCAGCAATGGTACTTTAGGATGATTCTGACAATCAAATCTGTCTTCAGAACTAGGCAGTGAAATGCTTACAGTTACAGGACATGAGAAAAATATCATATGATGATAAATTTAAAGACTTCACTGTATACTTGCTACATATCTAGGTGTGTCTAATTAGGTGTACATATGCTAACACGTTAACCACCGTAACACGTTACCAGTAATAACAGTATTATTGCATACACAAAATATTGATAACATAGTGAACAGGAAAGACTTTTTAAAAACATACTTTGTTTTGACTTTCCAATTAGTGCTTTTAACAACATTGAAGCATTCCCTAAGATGGTAAGAAACAGTTAAAACTAACTCTGAAACAGCTTTTCTCATTACTATCTGGCAAGCTTTCAAACAGATAATTAAGGGAAGCCACAGGGAGGGACATCTTATTTTCCCAAGAAACAAGTGAATTCTGTGAAACATAATAATGTAACAGGTAACCATTAGCTGCTACTTGTTTTGAAAGTAGCCAGAAGTGGTTATTCTGATAACTGCACATTCTTCTGCAGCTCAGGAAAGCAACATCAGGCAGGGTGCTGCCATGCTTGCCCGAGACGAGAAGTATTCTGGAAGCTGCTACAGCAGGGCCTGGGGAGAGTTCTCGCTCCACGGCCGCCCGGCAGAAGCGCGAGCAGGTCACGAGGAGCTGGCAGACGCCCGCATGGCCCAGCACGGCACAGGCCGGACCACCGCCGGCACGCACGGGGCAGAAAGCAGTGTGCCCTCCTCCCTTGGCAGTGTACCTGCCGCTCGGCTCATGGGGCAGGGCTGATGCCACATTCACCTTTGCTTTATTTTACGCACACCATGGAAAAAGCTAGCACAGAGCAGAGCAGAACCAGCCACCAGCGGGAAGGTAATGGAAAATGCAAAAACAAGAGTCATGCTTAAATGTACAGGGCATCAGAAATATCTTGCAGCTACTCTAATCTTTCACAGTCAGAAACACAACACTCCCTGAAAAGGAAAATAAGTCAATGAGCCAGTTACTGGAAATATACTGTGTGCGCGCCAGTGTATTCACAATCTTCATGCATGCACCTGCCATACCATCTAAGTAAGAAGAGTGCCCAAAGCGTATCGTTCTCATCCAAAGCAAGGTGTGCAGCTTGTTGAAAGAAATGAATGTTGGTGCATAGGGAAAAAAGAGGAGAAAAATGTATGGTCTCAGAATGGTTACCATTATGTTGTCAAAGCCATCCTGAAGGGATACAGCAGTGCTACAGATCTCCTAAAGGAAAAGGACAGGCGAGAAAATAGCAAACAACATAGAGAATTAGTCTTGGATTGTTAGTGGAGCAGTTCCTCTCATCCAAACACTATTACTATACATGAATGACTTCAATAGTTTATCTGATATTTTAATAGCATGGCCACGGCAGGAAAATACAAGATGTGTTCTTTAGCAAGACACTTAAAACAATTACGTACACATCCAGCCAGCAGTCAGTGTAACACTTGCAAAATGACTATAGAGCTAGAAAAAAAATAGAGTACTTAATGAACAAAAAAACCCTGAAGAACAATTTCTAATGGATCTTCTGGCTCAGTGTTGCATGTGATCTCCTCTAACAAACAGCTTAAAACCAGAAAGCTTTGTATTACCTATTTAAGATATGAAGCTTAAGAAATTGCCTGCAATCCATTTCTTCATGGCCATGTTCCACTGTGGGGGCAAAGCAGCTTCCCAAGAGAAGCTTAATAAACAGTCCGGACAAAACCAGAAAACCCACTTTGCTTTGTGAAACATGGTATTTGACCAAAATATCTTCCTAATCACTGTCTTTGAATATAAAATTGTCTTTTAGAAAGAGTAATTGGTTCATAAATTTATATTTGAATTAAGTAAATTAAGAGATCGGCAAACTGCCCACATTAGTTGAGAAGTGCCGGGAGATGCCAGCTGACCAAGGGTTGGCACAGGGGCTTGGGGATGACAGAGCGTGGTGGATGCTGCCAGAAACCACTGCCTAGAGGAAGCATTAGCTTACTGGGGACACCAGCGTCTCAGCCCTCATCCCGTGCTAAATCAGTGTTACGTATGTTAAGGAAACCATAGATCTATATGAGTTAGCACGAAATTCTAATGCAGTATTTCCCTTGCTGTAAGGGGTCTCTGTGCTTAATATCCTTCTGCAGGAGGAATTTTATCCAAGTATCAGCCAAAAGAAGAAAATCTCCATAGTTTCCTAGGAGTCTGACAGATAAAGAATATCTTTTTTTGTGTTCACTGTAATTGACAGCCAAGGCAGGAAAAGATGAGTGAGAGGTCATGCTAGCACACTGTACTTGGCTAGGTTATGCTTACACGTCCCCATGGCTCCAGCACCTCAGACAGGCCGGTGCTGGATGCTGCAGGGTGTCAAGGGCACTCACCACCCACGCGCACCCAGGAGAGAGGGCGGGGAAGCAGAGGGGGCACTGCCCACTTCTGAGCATCACGCCAAGTAAGCCTGACTTGTACACTCTGCCCAATGGACACACAGAAATATAAGCAGGTGTTTTATGATTTTTTTATACACACATACACACACACACACACTTTATTTGCTAATATTCAAATTCATACTGAAGTAGTGAATTTCAGCAGCTGGGCACATCTGCTAACTCATACATTCTCCACTACCAAAAAGTTTTGTTCTTATTTTCTTTTTAAAGGTCCTGCCCTAAAGACTGAAACCCTTTTGTATTTAGTATAGCAATTTCAGAATTGCTTTTTCCTGCTAAAGCTACAGTCTATGACTACCTTTACTTCTACAATAGACACATTATTCCACATCATGTAAGTTCCTCACAACAAAAACACAGAAGTTGAAAAAATATGCATTGGTGGAATTTCTACAAAGGTATTATCAAAAGTGAGACTTTTGATAAGCTCAGTTAGTCCATCCATTAGATACAACACACATCAGCTAGACCTAGGCCTGCAGATCTAAACAGCAAAAAAACAAAACCACCCAACTGGTGCCCTGCAAGTCAAAACAATTTAACTACTAACCTTCAACAAGTTCTGAGTTAGGATGTTGTCAGTGAGTGCTGTTGCACACACAGACTTTCCTAAGCTCAAAAAATTGCTGAGATATCTCTGTCAACAGGAATCAAAGACACTCACACTGTACAAGTGACTGAAATAGTTCTCTTGTACTCGGTTCTCTGTTCAATTCTCTCTTGTACAGAGAATTTGGATCTCTGCTGAAGTAGTCACCACTGTCTGCTGAACTGAGAACTGGTGTAATACACTCGGAGCTCTACTGTCGTTCATCTACGTGACCAGGCACCTCCGCTAGAAAGCTCACCTAAAGTGAATATAGATTCACTCTGCAACTTGTTTGAGCATTCATGTGTAAGTCACTTCTACTTATTCTTATTTTCTAACTAAGCTACTGACCTCATGTCTAAAAAAGTTAGCACCCGAGACCTTTCTATGGGGCAGCATACAATCACCTGATTTTTGACAAGTAATACAATGGTTTTCTCCTAGTGTCTTTAACAAATTTACAGATTCTGGTATCAGATAGGCAAGGGTAAAGGTTAAGGGATAAGTAATTGCCTTACAATTAATGCATAATTCTAAAGTATACTCACAACTCATGAAACACAGTAGTAGTATTTTATTACTGCTTTTCATGTTACAGGAATGACACGTTCCTAATTCAATGCATACAATTAGTACTATCACTTCCAGCTGTTTCAAACAACTAGTTGTATGGTCACATACTGTTGAAGTATTTCTGTATCTGAGTAGAGCAATGTGAAAAAGAAATTCCAAAACTAAATGAAATCTTTATACTGCTCACCTGCATATACTCACAAAATGCCAATGTTTAGGAAACTGTTAACAAAGTCCTTTTAGGTAATTTATGATGCTAATGAACCTCAAAACTTTTGTAAAATTTATGAACAGAAACTGTAAACATGGAAAGGATATCTTATCACTCATAGAAGCCTATTAATTTTAAACATAGAATTCAAAAAATTTTGGAACAAATCATACCTAACGGCAATTATTTCAAGTTGGGCTACAATCATTTACTAATTGTAGAGACAGGAAAAAAGAAACTTGAGTCTCTATATAAGCCCAAGTGAAACAGATGCATTACACTGCAGCAATTCTTACAAATTACTTTGTTCCTAAATTTCCAATCACATTCAGGACTGTTCATTTTCATTGTGCTTCCTACTCTAAACCCAGGACTGCACAAAGAACAACCTCAACTGCTGAGCTGGTATTTTGCTGAATAAAGCAGCCCTGCACGGGGCAAAGCAAGAGAGCACCCGGAGAGCCCCATGCAAAGAGCTGCTGGGACCTCGGAGGGGTTCTTTCAGTGTCCATGTTGTCGGCGTGCACTCAGATGACGAGGAAAGTGCACAGCTGGCTGGGGTGAATTGTTCATGTGGGTCCCTGCAGTGAGGGACTGTAAATAGGAGGCTGAAGAATTTGCCCCAAACGTCCAATAAGGCAACTGTTAGAAGCAGACAGAAAAGAGTAGGTCAGTCCGTGACACTCCCCAGGACATCGTGAACCCACACATAACACTGCGTAAAGGTACTGGGTAACACGAGCTTTGCTTGCAGCACTCTGGTTTGACGTTGCTTAAAACAGTTTGACTCATACCAATTTACACCAATAAGGGATCATATACCCACTGAAACAGAGACCTTAAACACATATATCCAGAGATCTTGAGGTTAAAAAAAATAGAAAACAACAAGCAAACCATGGTTTCAGAATTATGAACAGCATCATGTTAGACTATTCTAGCTTATCAGCAACTTAAGCACTACAGAGTTCTGTATGCATCATAGCAGAGAGACTGAAAGAATGAATAGAAGGTTAATGAGGGAGCTCTAACACCACAAAGGCAGGCTGGGAGAAATATCAATGGTACTCGCTAAAAATTTTAACTATTATGAGCAACCAGGGCACATCACCGAGAGGCTGAAAGCAAGAATCAGCATAAGGATATTGTATTGAAGATAAGAATGGGTACAGAAAGGCTTTAAAAGTAAAGCCAAGCAATTATTGGTTTTCTCCTGAGCAATTCTGTACTACCAACTACTATACACACATTGCTGGTTATCTGGAACCTGAAAGCTAATTTTCTGTCCCTTGGTTCTTATATTACCAATTCAAGGGCTGACTGTTTGTAGGGATAGTCTGAAAACTAGCTCAGGCTCTGAAGGCAGTTGCACAATAGGCACATGCAGCTTTGCACACAGGAATTGCACTCTGCAAAAACATTAGGAGAAGAAAAAGCAGCTGCTTCTAAACAACATGCACGTCCATGTGCATGCACTTACAGAAATGGCTCCTACTGCACTTTCTGGAATTCTTACTTGTAAAGACATTGCTATGCCTCTGGTGCATACCTGTTCAACTTTTTCATTAATGACCTGGATGAGGGGATGGAGTGCCTCCTCAGCAAGTCTGCTGATGATACCAAGTTGGGAGGAGTGGCTGATACACCTGAGGGCTGTGCTGGCATTCAGAGAGACCTGGACAGGCTGGAGGGCTGGGCAAAGAGGAACCTCAAGAGGTTCAACAAGGGCAAGTGCAGAGTCCTGCACCTAGGGAAAAATAACCCTAAGTACCAGTACAAGCTCAGGACTGACCTTCTGGAGAGCAGCTCTGCAGAGAAGGACCTGGGAGTGCTGGTGGATGACAAGTTGACCACGAGCCAGCAATGTGCCCTTGTGGCCGGGAAGGCCAATGGTCTCCTGGGGTGCATTAGGAAGAGTGTTGCCAGCAGGTGGAGGGAGGTGATCCTGCCCCTCTGCTCAGCCCTGGTGAGGCCTCATCTCAAGTACTGTGTCCAGTTCTGGGCTCCCCAGTACAAGAGAGACATGGAGCTTGGAGGTATATAGGATCATACAATCCCATTATGAAAGCCACTTTGACACAATACGGAAACAAATACAGCATCAAATAGCAGAAGCAAAAGCTGATTTTGTAGGACATAATATAAGTAGAAAGGGCTGAGAGACCAAAGGGCAAACAAAGTCTAAAAGCAGATGGCGTCAGCTAAGCAATATTTGGGGAGTTATTGTGACAGTAAATGTCAAACAGCTCTCAGCATCATAATCCTACGTATGGCAAGCACTGTGTCACTCTACCATTTGGGGGTTTGGACCAACCTGTTGGAGTGATCGTGACTGTGCTTGCTGCCTCATGAGTCGCTGCTGCTGCTGCTCTTGCTGCAGGAGTTTCATCTGAAGCAACTGCTGCTGAGATGTGATCGCATGGATAGAGTGGGGTTGCATCATGGTGCCAGAGCGGCGCTGAAGCATGTTGGACAGCGCTTGCTTTGTGTTAGTCGGCACAAAGGAGCCTATCGGATCCAACCTGGAACCACCTAAAAAAGCACCAAAACCACAAATGCCTTCTCTGCCTTCCACAGGAGGGTTTTTGGTACAGATCACTGCTAATTCATCAGCTCCTATGATTTGCAATAGGAAAACAGTAAGTTTATCTCTGTAAAGGCAGACAATGAACTAGGTCAAACCAGATGCCTGGCCTGAAAAATTAATTGGCAAAATAACTTTGAAGACTACCCACTTGTGAATGAGAGTGAAAAGTGAAGGAAAAAAAAAAAGGCTGCCACATGCTCTATACTATAAAATATTTTACTACTGTTGAGAAACAAAAGTTCCACATCAGATCAAAAGTCTGTTATGAATAGTTTATTATGTAAAGCCCATTTTTTCATGACACAGTAAGAATGTGCTACTGGAACAAAGGGGTGTGTGTGTGTGTGTGTGTCTGTGTATTTTATATATATATTTTTTATATTTCTATATATATCAACATAGTAATGAAAGCACTTTTTAAATATATATAATGCGTGTGTATACGTATATAAATATACATGCGTGCACGCACACACATGCATGCACATATTTTTAATCAGCATTTCATTGACTTTGTAGCCACTATCTGGTGTTTTTTGAAGACTTTTATGCACCTAAAATACAGATATAGTTACAGCTGGTGCTTCAGAATAAATATTTATTTTTTATTTAAATAACTATTTAAATATTTATATAAATATTTATTCATAATTCAATATTTAATATTTATAACTGTAACAAAACTTCTAAACTTCTCTTGTGTAACTTTGTATAGTGATATAATAGTTGTTTCTCAAAACACAAGAAACTGCTGTTCTTACAGCAAGCAAAACACACATGCTAGACTGTTTAAACATTAACAAGAAGCAATAAACAAGCCTCCAAGACTTAAATGGAGGCTCCCAAATGCTGAAACAATGTTAGCCCACAGATTTATTTATTCCTTCTAACGGATATTAAACTTGATTATAGCCATCTTGGCTCTTGGTACAAATCAAAAAAGAAATAACCCAAAAGATTTTTCATTTCTTTTAACCGTGCCTCTGTTATTTAACTCCTCATCAAAGTTCTATCAGTATTCTTCTTTTGCTATCACCAGAAACAATCGGTAGGTCATTTTTGTTTATCTACAAAAGAATTTTAATAACTTAGTAGAGATATACTTAAAACTGATAATGAAAGGCCGTTCTAAAAACAGGTTAGTTAAAGGAGTAAAACAAATTACATTAGCAGTCACAGCCTGCTTTGGAAAAAAGTTAAAAATATGGTTCTAGTAAGTCAAATTTTCTTACACAAAGTAATAACATGCAAAACTTACACATACCTGGTGGGAGGGGCTGGTTCTGAACAAGGAAACCAGGCTGTTGCGGCTGTCCCACAACACTGTAGCCCCACAAGGCAGACTGGGAATGGTGCATCATTTGAGAAGAAATTGGTGAATAATTAGGAGGCACTCTGTATAAGGTGTTCTGTAGGTATTCCTGAAAATATACAGTAAAAGTGAATGTTACTTACGCTCATACCTTACTAACTCATAAATAATGCCAATTTTCCTACTAAATTATTGAAGGATAGAGACAGTTCCTATTGTCATTTGTAATGATGTAAAAACCAGATTAAGTCTCAGGCTGCCCACAGGTAATTAATACTAACAACTACATAGACACACCATACCCTTTTTACCTTATTGCAAGTATTTTCTATGGGTATAATTAGATGTAGCACACATACAGCCTATTGTAGCAGTACCTAATAACAGGAGGAGCTTAACTGAAACATCAAGAAAGTCCAGAAAACTATGTTAATACTGCAGTTGTTTAAAATGCCTCTTTATGTAACATATTCACAAACAAGCTGGATGCTGACAAAATACTACTGTGTCTACAGCATAGATTGATTCAAATTGATTTCCATTTGAATGGGGCCTGGGTCTGAACCAACACATTTTCTCTCAAGATAACTGAAATCAGAGAAAGGTTAGAAATAGATAAATATAACAGCCATACTTCTGCACCAACATGAGAAACAATAAGCAGCACACACATAACATGCATGGTATTTAGGGAATAGGAGCTAGTCCAGCACCTATTATACAGAATTTCAAGTCCTCAGTACAGTATATTCCTATACACTAATTCTCTTGGAGCTTTATTTGATAGAAATTCACCTTTCTTCTGACCTTCTCCATTTACTGCCCTCATTAGGCCCAGCTCCTGCGAGGTGCAGGACAATTTCCTCAGATAGCTGAGATACACAGCATCATGCAGCAGAGGCTTCAGCAAGATATTTCAATTTTGTACTGTACATCAGGCACTTACCTCAGCCCTTGAGCTTGACTTTGACTTTCTCTTCCTGCCTTTAGTTTTCTTCTCATCATCTGCGATGTGTTTTCCCTGATCTGAGAGCTCTGCTGACTTTCTTTCTGGTTCCTGAGACACAGGTGTGTTAGGCTCTTCCTCCTCCTCCTCCTCTGGAGGAAGGGGCAAGGGCTCGAGGTAGTAGCTCCGAGGCTTAGGTTTTGGATGCGTGTGGTACAGGAGGAGATGCTGCTGGTCCTCATACTTTATCACTTTCCTATCAACACGAACTGTACCAAACCAGGCCCAGGAGAGAGGAGCAGGATTTTTATGACCTTCAAATAAATCCCAAGGGGATACCTTTTGTTTTGTTGAAACCTGGAGACCCTGTTTCAAAATAGAAGTAAAGTTAACATTTTAGGAATGTTGAACTAGAGTTACTTGCTTTTGTGCATAATGACTCAAGTCAGAAAACCCAGTAAGGATTTTTTTCCCCATCAACAAGGCATACTGAATGCATAGAGGTGGAATTTTAGTTTCTATCCAAGGCTGCCACTAGATAAAAGCAGCTATATTGTTATGGTAGTGTTTACTAATAGCGCTAATAAATCCTTAAGTTCTATCTATCACATTTTGGAGAAGAAATCAAATAACCCATCAAAAATTGTTTATTGGAGGATGTATTTGCTAAAGGTTTACATATTTAAACCAGAGGAGATAACTGTCAGCACTGTCTTGCAAAAATGCTTAGTTAGCCTGAAAAATAAAAAGTTATAACCTTCTTTCTTAAATAAATTCATAAATTTTTTGTGTCCCTTCATATTGCCAAAAAATCCCACAACAATAGTTAGTTGTTCCATCTCCCCCCGCTTCTTTCCTCTGTCTTCTGTAAGCAGAATCCTACTCCCACCTTACTTCCAGCAAGTAACAGCTCAGACAGTTCCCAAGTTGAGCAAGCTCTCAAGCATCAGATTCCATTGTAAATGCAAACACTTTTGTAAAAGCTTCTGCACTTCCATTCCAAGTAAAACATGATTTATTTCTTTGGCATCTTGTGTGGAGTTGGCCAGTATCAGCCAAGACCTCACACTGCAAAACAGAGCAAGCTGATATCCATGTTTGCTAAGCTGGCAGTTAAGAGTTGACCATGTATTCTGTGGATTTAACTATGAAGGACTTGCAGCAAACTTAATTCAGTTCTTGTTCATGGAGAATTTGGTGCCTCAATTTTAAACAGATCAGAAAGCAAAAGGTTATCGAAACTATTGAATTTGTATGGATGGCACAAAATTGTTTCCACTAAAGATACATACACCTGAAGTTCTGAGAATGTCTGCAAGTGTCAGTGAATCCTTACAGAAAGGAGGAGACGATATTTCATATCAATAGTGATGCAGGGATGGTAATAGTGGTATACTGTTCAAGTTGCACTGGACCATTCTAGCATGCACACTTGGGGTTTAACAGCTCTCTAAGCCTCTCTCTAAACCCACTCCTACTTTCATACTCTGCCTGAGAATTTTCACATGGATCATGCAAACAAAAAATGTTCATGTGTATTTGAAACAAAAATATGTTTGACAGAAAAAAAAGGTCAGTCATCTGGAACTATTTTTAAAGGTATTGTTCTGCAAGCCCAGGATTCCTCACTTGTAGTATCCTTGCTCATAAAAAGCCTAGCTGCTTAAAAGAGATTGCACTGCTACAGCTGAAGTTTTAATACAACTGAGTTCTGCCAAAGTCTATTACAGCAGAAGTACAATACTTTTATGATACTAGATATAAATGCATGCACTGTACAAGCTATACTCACTTGCTTGACTTTCCTATATATCAAAAACCATAAAAAACTTAAGATAACAAGCAAACATTTACTCTTGCCTGTTTCTTATCAATGGAGTCGAATCCTGCAATTTTGTTCCCTTTGGTGTCGATCAAGGATCCCATTGGCTCACAAGTAATAATGTCACATGTCTGCTTTGGCAAAGGCAGGAGCTGGCGAACCTTGTCAATACTTTCTGAACGCTTGTCTCCCAACTCTTTCTAAAGAATAAATAAAGAAATAAAGGAAAAGAAAAAGGGAAGAGAAACTTTACACTGCTTTCACTATTAGAAAATACTCAGTTTCTGGATGAATCATTTCCCTGTACTTTTACTAAATTTATTCAAGTGTTTCTTACAATTTTTTTAAAGAATATAAGTTATCTTTTCATCTCTTTTGAACAGAACATAAAATATATAATACAAGGTAAATGCAAATTTAATGTCTCATATATAAGTTACTCTCTTTCAGGGTCTCTAAATGTAATTTAAATAGAAAAAATATTAAAACTCTGTCTTCCCACTCTTGCATTCTTTTTTTTTTTTTTTTTTTTTTTTTTTTTTTTTTGCCATCTTCTCTTCCTCCTTGTTATTGCTAGTGCTGCCTACTGTTCCTAGAGGCCTTCCCAGACACTGAAAATGACAGGAGTAAAAGATGATCACAAAATGTGATTCAAAAGAAATGCTAAATATAATCAGCCATAACACTTACTTTTAATTTTTTCACTAAATTCATGTAAGCTCTTTTGTTTTCCTCAGGCCCTCCTTGCGATGCGTTTGATAAGTCCGACACTAGCGTCCCATTGATCAGGACACCCAGCATATCAAGCACTGTTGTGAATAATTCACTGAGAGTAAAAAGAGAAGTTTACCTTGAGGAATCACGAATTGCCAAGAGATCCAGCAGACAGATATTCTAAACGCGACTGTTTAGACCAAACAGATTTTCCAAGGTGTTCTGCATGCACATGCATTTCAGCTTGCATGTCCAAGCCCCAGTGTATACATACATGCAGGTGGATTGTCAGTAAAGCACATAAATCTTATTACATACCATAGCTCCAAACTGCAGACAACACAAGCAGCTAACAAATACCCATTAGAAATTATAGGTTCCATTTAGGAAAGCACTCAGGTACATGCTTTTAAGGAAACACACAAATAGTGTCCCTAGCACTTTCAAAAACAGAGGTGCTCCCCAAGTGCAACCGGAACTAAGCAAGGAAGTGGCACTCAAGCAATAATAAAACATAGGGAAAAAAGAAAAGTAGTAAGAACATACGTGCCATCTAAAATTAAAAGCACTAAAGGCATTAATTAGCTTTTTTAAATAGCGCAGACATACTTGTTGGTCTGCATATCAACAGTTCCTGAAGTAATTATCTGAAGGAGCAAAAGAGCCCAGTCTGTGGTCCACTGGGTACTTCTCTGCACTGTATCAAACATTCCACCTACCTGCAAAATAATGCAATAGACAGCAAAGTTCTGTGTATATCTCAGAGATGTATGCTTCCCTTTCAGTATGCATTAATTATAAATTAAACTGCTACCCAGTCCCAAGTGTTCCTATGTGCTGACTGCCATCTTGATGCACTGTCCTTAAACAACTTTTCTCCCCAAACCCATGCTCCCAGCGAAGAGTTTCTCATAGGAAGGAATTATATACAAGCAAAATGGTACTAAACTACTTTTTCAAACAATTTAATAACTTCACTTTACTGTTTGATGTGACAAACTTTGAAGTCTTTGAAAATATGCTCAGAACTGAAAAGGTGTTAAATTTAAACTTTATAGTTACTGCTTTCTTCCACACACAAAAATTAGACAATAATGTCCATTGCAAAGAGAGAGAAAGATCCAAAGAACAAAATATTATTGAATACAAATGAGAACTGCTGAATGATTTATTTTCCTCATGAACAAATTTTCATTATTTCACTATTTCTAGTTTAGTATGATACTGTAAAATACATCTTTATTTTGAGAAGGAACAACTTCATCAAAACTAGTCCTTCAAAGTTTGTAAGCCACTGAATTGGAACAACACAAGATACTTGCTCAGGTTGTGAGCTAGATTTCCAAATTGGTCAGAATAGAGACCAAACCCCAAATTTCAAAGGTACAACTCTTCTACCCAATGAAAGCACAGTTCGCCTTTTGACAGTGACGGCCCTACAAAGGGAAAATATCTCCATATCACACAATATGATGCCTAAGGGGACTTAGGTCAAAACTATCCTGGTCTTTTCTTACTGTTATATTACATCTCAGGTCCTCCTTGTTCTATGACGATGTTACTGTCAGCTTTACTGCTTTGCAGATTATATTAGTATATTAATTAACCTCTGCACCAAATACCCGCTTCAAATCATTTTGCTTGATGTGTCACAGTCTCTATCTTTCCAAAAATATTTTATTTTGTCATGTTTGTACTCACTTTAAATCCTTCATTATTTGTGCTTGCAATTATCCCACTTCGCAATTCTTCCTGTGCTTACTTCAGAGTTGGGTCTTTCTCAATAAATACAAATTCACATCTCAGTACCCAGTTCTAGCTCCTAAACCTTGCTGAGTTTATATACATGATTATTCCTTGAACTATAAATGTGGTTTATTATTTGCAAAGAGATAAAATCTAGTTGCTTTTGTCTTTAAACCAAACATTGCCCATAGCAGGAATTTTCCCAACCCATGACAAAGGACATGCCTACGTCATACTAGGTGGGCAGGTGACCTCTGCACTGAGAATGAACTAATAGTTCCAGCCTCATAGTAGATTTCACTGGCTCAGCAGGCACAAAACTGGGCACAATTGGCTCAAGTCCTTTTGACCTAGACCAGTAGAAAAGCTGCAGCTATCCCCCTTGGGCTGCACAGCTACCTCTAAGCAACTTCCAGAGAGATGGAAGAAGACCAATAGTGCAGTATTACGCGTATCTTGGAAACTCCTCATTTTGGCTTTAGACATAGTAAGTCTCCACACACCTATCGCACCGTGTTAGAAAAACTACAGTGGTACTGCTGTCTGGTACAAAAGTGTTACGAAATGTGGGATGTCAGAGAACTCAATGGAAACTAAAGTTGATTAATACATGTATTCAAAGAGATGCAACTGCAATCAGGCATGCAGAGTTTAATAGTCAAATATTTCAAGACTCTGAAAGTCTCAACTATATTATCTGTCTAATTCCATAAAATTCTCATTTGTCATATCCTTGGAGGATCAATCAACCTGTCTGTGGACAATGTCCACAAAAAGATAACACATACGTGATGTTCCAGACATGCTCATAGGAAGAAGGAAGCATTAAAAAATAAATAAATAAAATAAATAAAATAAATCATAGACTAATGCTACCCATAGCTGGTGCCCTGCCACCCTGGTGAGCCCGGTGGTGTCCAGTCCCTAGGAAGCAGTCGGCCCTCACTTCTCTTTGAGTGAGGATACTTCTTGCGTCTTACCATGTACTCCAGAGACTAGCTGCTATGTTTGCATACACCAACAAGACAATCATGTTAAGTTTTGCTTACCAAATTAAGACGAAGTTGTAAGGCTTCATGCATCATTTGTCTAGCTTTAACATCATCTTGGTATCGTTCTTCCTTCCAATTACTAAGGATCTTTAAAAAAAAAAAAAAAAAAGCAATAATTAAGGTGTTTTTGTCCTTTTAAATGATTTTCTCCCTTTAAAGTTTAAATCTTTATGCCCATTATCTATAAGGCATGATAAAAGATTAAAGATTAACCACTTTTTTATTCTCATTTCTGTCCGAAGTTTAGAGTCGATTAAACAAATTAAATGAGGTAAAAGTTTGATTTACAGAGAATTGGAAGAAATGTGATACTCTGCTATCAACTGTGACTCCAGATCTTCTTGTTCTAGCAAAAAAGATAATAAGCAGTTTTGTTATTTATACATATATATTTATTTAAAATAATGTTTGAAACATCCTAACTGCTTACCATGAATAGTAAATGGATCTCTTACATTAGATGCAACTTCCCAACAGGATCCTGTTGGACCCTTTGGATGAGTAATATTCAGAGCCTTAATAAGATGAGATTAACTGAATTTTAGAGGAAATCTCACAGAGCAAAAGAAGAGGCCAAGTGGCAGTAACATCAGGGAAAGAAACAAAGAAATGGATTGAGCTAGGATGTGATAAATAGCTAGAAACTGAATCTGAGCTGAGAGGCAATATGGACAAATAATGGCCCTACGAGTATCAATTTTCATTGTTGCAGTAAATTAAAGAAATAAAGATTGAAAAAAGGAAAAGGATTCCCACTACACTGGGCACTGAATATATTCATTTTAAAGTCAGTATCAGTCTGAAGCAGCTAACATTCCTGTAGGATAAAGTACGATCCTGATGGCAGCAGGAAGGCTCGAATCAGCAGAGTTTGCAAGTAAGCGCAAGTGATCCAAAAAAGAGCTATAAGGGATGTCTTCTGGGCAATGGATCAGTTTGTGACTATGATTTTTTTTTAATATGTTAAATTCTTAATGTGTACCTACTGGAGAAGATGAAGAGGAGGAACTTCCCAAAGGAGGAAAGTTTCAAAATTATAGAAATTCCTTATGACCAAGCTAGAGATTAAAAAGACTCTCAGGACAAACATGTATTATTGTTTTTTCCTTGAAAGAACTGAAAACAGGCTCAAGTTCATTATATTTCTCTGTAACAATTTCAGAAATAATAACTTATTCACTCCCAAAGACAAACAAAATCCCTCCCCTTCCTTACCTCCTTGGACTGTTCCTTTTGGCATATGACACATTATACTTTTCCTGGTTTCACACTATGCTGTATACATAAAACTGATGATACATCAATACCCAATGAAGGGAGCTCAGGGTTATGTGCTTGTTTTACCTGATTAACTTGATTCTGCAGTGATGTTAGAAGCCCTTCCCGTTGTTCATCCTGTCCCTTAAGGCAAGTAAGTACCAGAGAAAGGAAAGGTTGCTGACTCAAAAGAGACATGCTTTAAGAGAGGCAAACACAGAAGATCCAATTAGTAAAGTTATTTTGATACTTCTCGTCTTCACTCCCTTCCTTGTTTTGTCTATTTTTTTTCTGGAAGTGGCACTGCCTGCATCCACTTCTGTTTCTGTTTTAGTAATTTAAAGTCTTACAAGACAAATTAAAAAAAATACCAATACGAGTGCAAAGCAGAAGCCAACGTAAATGCACACATTATGCATGTCATTACTGAGAACCTACCTAGCTCATGACATTGAATGACCAAGAATTATATGGACACTTGAAAGCCTGACTCAGAAACAGAACATACTGTTTTAAGGCTACTTCGATTAGCCAGGGATGTAATTCTAGTGGAGACAAGGCAGCTAAAATTTCTAATCTATGTTAGTTGTTTGAACTGAATTCCAAGTTTCACTGACAAACACTGATTAGAATGATAGCTGCCTAAATTCCACTAAAATTTTAGCACTGGCTTAGCGTAGGTAAATGGAGACACAGCTTTAACTGGTCGTAGGCGACATGCCATACCAATGTAAGAACTTTCAGAATAATTTTTATATTAATGTGTATCAGGTATAAAAGTAAAATTAAAATAAACAGAAAGAAATATACTGAAATAAACTGAAGTACAACATGTGAAGTAGAAAAGAAGTTAAAAATCAAGGTCAGCAAAGGAATCTGAGTAACCGTTCATGCAATCAATTTTTAGCTAACCTGGAAAACTAAACACATCTTTAAACACAATAGAAATACGTATCCATACATACAGATGCATATTTATTACTAGTATTCATTTCAACAGTTATTTTTATTTGGCATTTAAATTGACTTTAAAAATTTAGGACAAAATTAGTATAAAGGATTGGCAAAATGTCAAAGTTCCATAAAAGTAGTAAAATAGGGAGTCTTAATTTTCAGTGTTAAATAGTGTTTTTTCTCGTTTGAGGAACAATGTAGTATGAACATCTCTTCATTTTCTCATTAATTTCCATGGAATATTTGCAATTTGCAAGACAATAATTATTATTGCAGTTGCCACCCTTACTATAAAAAGTAGAGTTTGAAATAAGAAAAATAATCAACCTTTTTTACTTCTTACACATATCTCATTTATATGTATGTTACATATTAAGATTTCATACTTTCCCATAGCATCATTGTTTTTGTCATGCAAGGAGTAGCAAAAATTGCTTTTTTAATCGTGAAAACACTGTAAAGCTTCCAAACGCACACAGAAAGGAAGTCTGTTGTAACAAGTGTAATATGTTTGTAAAAGCTTTTACTTCTGTGCTTTTACTTTTACCGTGGAAAAGGGGTGTAACAGTTTCTACAGGCATTTTATTCATGCCTTGAAAGAAGCTTGTTTAAAATTTTTTAGGCACTCAAACTCTCATGTAAGAAAAGAACCTGAAGCCAGAGGTAGGTTCCATATTCCTTGCTACTGATGAAGAAAGTTAACACAGCTGGGGAATAATGGAAAACTGCTGAAATGCTCTGACTACTCAGAAACATCTAGCAAAGAGACAAATAAAGCAAGGTCTCTGTTTTTATCTACTAATAGACAGTGCAGGTATTATAAATGAATTAGTAGGATATATTCTGTATTCATAAGGATGATATTTAACTCAAATCTGCATATAGCAAAATTTCTACAGGTCAACCTATTACACGAGAATACTATTAAAGAAACAGTCTAGATGAACTAGGGGAGTCCAACATTAGAGAGTAGCTAACATACTAGAATTATGATGGAAAGAAAAAGATTAAATTTAAAGGGAAAAGTTAGATGGAGAAGGCTGCAAAATGTCAGTAGATTTAATGAGAACCACAAATCAAAATCAATACATGCAACACAGGTTTACAAGACTACTATAAACTGGTAAAGCCCAGTTACTGGTCACCCACTCAGTGAAAGTGTACTATACGAACAACACTGAGGGAGATCAAAAAAGCAATGTACAGTGGTAATGTAATAAGAACAAAGGAACTTAGTTACAGGTACAACAATCAAATACCACAAGCTTTTAAGTGTTTCGTTTTGTTGAACAACTGGAAGTTTGGAAGAGCTTCACAAGAAAAAAGACTATCATTATCCGAAGGTAAGAAACCTCATTATATATAGTATTCGATGTAATTTCTACCATAACTATAAGAAAGTATAAAGAAATTATAGACATTGTGGAAGAACATTTTACTAAAGGGGAAAGAAAATCAATAATCATTAAATGATTAAAGGCTCACTGGTTTAGAAAGTTACAGGTGAATTTCAAGTTTCACTACTCCCAATAGGAATTAAGCAAGGAAAAGGCCTGTTCCCATGGAAGGGAAGAGACAACAAGCTTCTGACCACCCTTTAAATCCCTAAGATTTCCAATCAGCATACTGCAGAGTAGTCACTGAAAGATCAGTTACAAAGCTCTCACATCTCTACAAAAGCTCATCAAAGCTCTACAAAGCTCATCACCTCTCACATACGAGGTTGATAATTTACTGTTCCAAAAAAGTGAATCAATAAGGTCTTGTGAAGCAAAAAAAAAAAAAAAAAAATCTTTCATCTCTACGCACACAGATCTGCCAAGGTCATACCTTTTTTGTTTCTGTCTGTCTCTTTCCTTCTTAGAAGATGACCCCAAATGCTGGCCTTTCTCCAGTTCCTCTCCTGCAGCTTTCAAGACCCTACCTTGAACTGAGGTAGGCAGTTTTGCAATTAAGGGAGCCACTAGCCACACTCCTCGGCATTCTGAGGAACTAGAAGTAGACAAAATTTATTACATTCAAAACATTCATTTAATTTTGCAATCAGTATTAGCTATTATAAGACTGAACTGTTTTAATAATGCAGTTGACAACACATGTGGAGTAATTAGTGTGGACTAAGCAATCATAATTACTGGTTTCCAGAATTTCAAGAATAGCAACTATATTTATTGTTAACTAAAAGTAAATAGAAGTAACCTTCAAGTAGCTCATTTCTGTACAAGCTTGTTTCAAGTGCAAAAAGTCTAGGCAATCTATGCATGATTAAGCATCACATTGGCTAAAATAATTAAAAAGGTACTACAGAAAATACCTTAGGAATGTCTTTTTACCATTCTGTCTTGTATTACTTGTGTCAGCATTTCCAACAGAGTTTGGATTGAAGAGGCCTATACCAGAGTTAGAAGAGTTATTGTTTAGATCAGCGGATTGCTGAAACACCTCTATTGTCGCCTTTGCAATATTATCCAACAAGCTGTTCATTTCAGCCACAGACCCAGAACCCTACAGTAAAACATAAGTAAACTAGCACATTCATGGTATGTTTGCTCATGAACTAGGTTAAAATTTAACACACTTTATTGCATTAAATATTTAGGTAAGAATGTTTGAAAACCAGTACTCACAGGCTCTTTCACGCACTGCTTGATCATTAGCTGCAGCTCCAACCAAGACTGCCGGAGAGTCCATTGATCCAAGTTCTGCATAAGAATTAACATTGAAAATACATGTGTCAAGATATTACAGGTCTGAGGAAAAACATTAATCTCCTTACCTGAATATAATACATTCAAAACTCTCATCTGATAGCAGATCATCACAATCACTACTCTTTTTAATAATCTAATGACATCTCAAAATCTCACAGCTACTCAAGAACACAAGTGAACTGTCACATCCTTGCAACTAGTATCAGCTACTCAGTGCCTCTAACAGCGCAACTATTCTGAATAAAAAGACAGCTCTCTGCAAAATCTGAGTTTGGTCAAAGAATAACACTGAAAATCCAATTCAGTCTTTCCTTAGCAATTACTTTTGTCCGTGGCTTGCTGTTAAATATTCGTCGCCCAGATAGTGTGAGAAATGAAACGGGCCTAAAGTAGTGAATTTGAAGACATGATCAGTTTAGGACTGTCCATGAAGGTACTTGAGCCTTTTCAGTGGAGCTAGGTGCAAGAACGTCTTTCACTCCACTACTACCAGAGCCCTGCTGAGACAATCCCATTTCAACAGCCCCCAGAATCAGTTGCCTTTTCAGTGGATTCCCAGCAACTGACAATGATAGATCAACAATGATGAGCATGCTACACACTTGTTTCCTTCATAATAGTGAAATCAGAAATAATGAGGCACCAGAAAGTCACACTATAAAATGTTTACTGCAAAGATTGGGGATCCTGTTCACATATAGTTTTCAAAGTACCATGTAATGTTTGATTGCTCTAGGAACTGCTAATCAATGTCACTTGGTGGTACTGCTGAATGACAGTTTAAGATTCAGTACATAGATAATTTCCCCCTTTCCCTGCTCCTCTCCACATTGCACTACCTGAAGTATGCGTTTGATGTGCTGCCTCTGAGGGTTGTCACCTTCACTGCATTCTTTAATATCAAGAGGATAACAGATAAGTTGAAGTAGTTTCTGTGCTTGCTTGTTTGAAAGAACAGGATCCAAAATAAGATCTTTGTCTGTGCACAGTCTCTCAGGTTCTTTTAAGCAGTGCTCTCCAACCCATTCCTATAAGAAATCATATCATAGATTGACAAGATAGTTTCAATACAATATTAATCTTCCATTAATGCAAGTTGAACAGAAAAATGGTTTTCAGTATGTAAACCTTTAAAAAGTGTAATCTAGCTCATACAACATGTGAAACCAGAAATATTTTCAGTCATTCAATAATGTCTGAAGTATAAAACTGTTAACTGTTTCCCAAAATTCATTTTTTTTAAAAAACTTTGAAAGTAGCTTTGAAATAAAACCAATGCTACTGCAAAAGCACTTTGAGAAGAGAGCTGAAGAAATGGTCCTAGTATCTTCCCAAAGCATTTGAGAGTCAGGCAGGAAAAACACCCCACATATGCGAGATTCCATGGAGATGCTAACAACCAACATAAGCAACATTTTTTTCCCAATATTATACTACCCAGTGCATAAATTATCTCTGATCCAAACCAGGAAATCCAAAGAGAACTCAAATATAGGAATACCTCAACATTTATTTTCCACAAAAAATACAGGTTATATTTTTCAAATAAAGTAACATTGTTTCTCTAAATGAAGGCAGAAGCATAGTCTTACAAATTACCTGCTGGCAAATTGTTCTTAGCACATATCTAGCATACTCGCTTAAACTAGCGGTTTCTATGGAAACAGCTTTTCCACATGATTTCAATGTGTGAGAGGAACCCCAAATTTCATCCTCATTAAGTTCATCTAACAAGCCTCTCATAGTGAGGTCCTCACTCTTCAAGCAGTTAATGCTGCTGCTGCCAATTTCAGCATCCCCTGTATAACAGAATCACAAAAGTACAAAGTGAGCTTTTATTCAAGTCTTCATGCCCGTAGGTAGTTTACCCACTTAAGGAAGTCTTCTACAGACTAGTTGGGGCATAAAGCAGTTGCATTCAAGAAGACAGCACTAACTGGCTATCTGAAAATCACCATGTCCAAAATGTTATTCATTTGCTTCATTTTGCATTAGGTCTTTGAAATAGATGTTTCATAAGTGGAAAAAAATTTATATAAATCAAACACAAATAAAGCCACTTCATACTCCACAGGAAAGAGTCTGTGAGTGCATGAAATTGCTTTGGTTGATAAGGAAGAATTGGGTTACTCAACCTTCTTAGGTGTCCTTTTTCCAAGTCATCTCACTTACTCTGATTTATTAACACTCCATAGATCAAGAGACAAGTTTTGTCTGGCGTTCCCCGTAGCCCACCTTACTGTGAACTTCCTGACAAGATTTATTTTCCTGAAAATGGAGAAGGGCAGTGCACGCTGAGGGAGTCCTGGCAGAGAGGGCAAACACTAAATAACCTATTCTTTCTGTAAGTCGTCAGCATGACTCCAGAAAAATTATCTAGCTGAAACAAACCTTGGGGAATATAGAAGCAAAGAAAAATACTTGGGACAAGATGTAAAAACAGACATGGAACAACTTACATTAAAACAGATGCTAAACATGTCTAAGAGTTTGAAACCTTGGACAAAGAACAAATGCAACTACCACACAGGAAAATAAGTCCAAAACTGCTGAACACAAAACATTAGGCTACATTAGCCTGCTTTATGTGCCATGTGCTCCTGTACACTGCAGGACAGCCTCACAGACTCTAAGGTATTATGTTCAGCAGAAGCTGTTACAGATCTTAACTGAATCACCACATATGATAGCCAACCCTTTTAAAATCGCAGTTTACTATCAGCATCAACAGCTAACATGGTATGACAAGGCTAAATACTTTGCTACAGCCACATGAAATATCATATGCTTAGACACACACTCATGCACTCACCACGCTGTCGCATCTGGTTATACATATGCAAGGCTATCTTGCTAAGATCTGCAACTACAAGAAAGATATTTCAAACTACTGCAACAAGGAGAGTGACGAGGTAAGCATGTCTTTTAGCAGCTGTGGCCATGTCTATGGCTTACTGCCCTTTTACATAGAGTGCCCAGAACACCATGGTGTACTGAGTCAGATCCTCTGATGCATTCAGTCCTTCCATCATTATTATTTCTGCGTTCCCTGGCAGTGTATTACCCCAGATGAAAAAAAAAAGAAGTTTTAGAAAAAAATTACTACTAAGAAAACCAGTTTCACCAGCCAAATTCCCATCCACCCTCACCTCAGCTTGTGTTACCTTAGATTTGCTCCTAAATTAATGTCATCCGATCCTTTTGTAACAAGATCTAAGTTGTATTTAACAATTATCAAAACTAGACACCTGATCTATTGAGACAGACTGATCTACAACTGGATGCTGCTGTCTGGTGATGGAGAGGGCTGTGACCTGACAGTGTACATTTTACCCACTGAGCTGGACAATGCCCTGCTTCAGTGAGACCCCCAAGCTCACCTGAATCTCTACTGTGGCAAATACACTCCCCTCCAAACTCACTGGGGCAACTCATTGCAGCACAAAGAATTAACTCTTAACAGAAAAAAAGGGAAAGGGGAAAAAAAAACATACAAACAAACAGAAAAAATAAAATCCCAAAACAGTGTTGTCATTTGTGAGACTCCCTGAAAGTCCAGGACGCTGGCACAGAGCGCACAGCCCACATATCACATGATTCTGCGAGTCACAGAATATAAAAGTACAACAATTCAAGTAATTCATTCTTGCATTGATAGGATCAATGTTGAGACACACATTTTCAATTACGTCAATAGCAAAAAAAAAGAAAGAAAAAAAATGCATTCTGATAACTGAAAGTAATTATAATCTCTATAGTCCCCCCAAACCAAACAAATCTAAAGAAAACTCTCTATATCACTGAATCAACAAATCCAAATAAGAATCCAAAGCCTGGCACATTTTCATTCAAAAAAAAATCCCAGGAAACAAACCAACAAACTTGTGTGCTAGATGTTCATGAACAGATGGCACAGCAAACATAACCTCCTTACATTCAAGCATATTATCCAGTAAGCACAGTTGTATCAGGCCCAAAATCTGCACAAAGGACAAACAGGAAGGACTTGACAGGCAAACAATAGGATGTAGAGATCTATATTAACCCATCAGTTAAGCTAAAGCCATCCCAAAATCACAGAATGGTTGGGGTTGGAAGGGACCCCTGGAGATCATCTAGTCCAATCCCCCTGCTCAACCAGGGGCACCTAGAGCATGTTGCACAGAATTGCATCCAGGTAGGTTTTGAATATCTCCAGAGAAGGAGACCACACAACCTCCCTGGGCAACCTGTTTTCCTGTGCTCAGTCACCCTCACAGGGAAGAAGTTTTTCCTCATATTCAGGTGGAACTTCCTGTGTTTCAATTTGTGCCCACTGCCTCTTGTCCTGCTGCTGGGCACCACTGAAAAGAGTTTGGCCCTATCCTCTTGACACCCTCCCTTCAGATATTTGTGGACACTGATCAGATACCCACTCAGGCTTCTGTTCCCCAGCCTAAACAGGCCCAGCTCTTGCAGCCATTCCTCAGAGGGCAGGTGCTCCAGCCCTCTGATCATCTTCGCAGCCCTACGCTGGACTCTCTCCAGTAGCTCCATGTCTCTCTGGTACTAGACTCCAGTACTCAATATGAGGCCTCACCAGGGCTGAGGGGCAGGATCACCTCCCTCCACCTGCTGGCAACAGTCTGCCTAATGCACCCCAGGAGACCATTGGCCTTCCTGGCCACAAGGGCACATTGCTGGCTCATGGTCAATCTGTTGTCCACCAGCACTCCCAGGACCTACTCCACAGAGTTGCTTTCCAGAAGGTCAGTCCCCAGCTTGTACTGGTGCATGGAGTTATTCCTCCCTAGGTGCAGCACCCTGCACTTGCCTTTGTTGAACCTCATGAGGTTCCTCTCCGCCCAAGTCTCCAGCCTGCCCAGGTCTCTCTGAATGGCAGTACAGCCCTCGGGTGGATCAGCCACTCCTCCCAGTTTGGTGTCATCAGCAGACTTGCTGAGGAGGCACTCCGTCCCCTCATCCAGGACACTGATGAATAGGATAAACAACGTTGGCCCCAGTACTGACCCCTGCGGGACACCACTAGTCACAGGCCTCCAACTAGACTTTGTGCCACTGATCACAACCCTCTCAGCTCTGCCCTTCAGCCAGTTCTCAATCCACCTCACTGTCCACTCATCTAACCCACACTTCCTGAGCTTGCCCAGGAGGATGTTATGGGAGACAATGTTGAAAGCCTTGCTGAAGTCAAGGTAGACAACATCCACTGCTCTCCTCTCATCTACCCAACCAGTGAACTCCATCATAGAAGACTATCAGATTGGTGAAGCATTATTTCCCCTTGGTGAATCCATACTCACTACTGCTGACTACTCCTGAACACCTTTTTTTTCTTCCACATGCTTAGAGATGTCATCCAGGATAAGCTGTTCCATAACTTTTCCAGGGATGGAGGTGAGGCTGACTGGCCTGTTGTAGTTTCCTGGATCCTGCTGCTTGCCCTTTTCGAAGACTGGAGTGACACTGACTTTCTTCCAGTCCTCAGGCACCTCTCCTGTTCTCACGACCTTTCGAAGATGATGGAGAGCAGCCTAGCAATAACACCTGCCAGCTCCCTCATCACTAATGGATGCATCCCATTGGGGCCCATGGATTTGCGGGTATGAAATTTGCCTAAATGATCTCTAATCCTAACTTCTCCAACCAGGGGAAGTCTTCCATTCTCCAGACTTTCTCCTTTCTCTCCAGGCTCTGGGATTCCTGAGGGCTGGCCTGAGCAGTAAAGACTGAAGCAAAGAAGGCATTCAGTAACTCCACCTTCTCTGTATCCTTTGTCACCAGGCTCTTCCCTCCCCTCCCCCCAATTTAGCAGCAGGCCCGCATTTTCCCTAGTTTTCCTTTTGCTACTAATGTCTTTGAAGAAGCCTTTCTTGTTTGTGACAACCCTTGCGAGATTTAATTCCAAATGGGCCTTAGCCTTCCTCGTCACATCTCTGCATACTCTGAGAATGTTCCTATATTCCTCCCAAGTGGCCTGTCCTTTCTTCCACATTCTGTATACTTCCTTCTTCTGTCTGAGTTTTGCCAGGAGCTCCTTGCTCATCCATGCAGGTATCCAGCCTCCTTCGCTCAACTTCTTACTTACAGGGATACGCAGATCGCAAGCCTGGAGGAAGTGATGCTTGAATATTAACCAGCTCTCTTGGACCCTTCCTTCCTTCTAGGGCCCTAACCCATGGGATTCCTCCAAGTAGGTTCCTTAAGAGGACAAAATTTGCTCTCCTGAAGTCCAGAATTGCAATTCTACTTATTGCCCTGCTTCCTCCTTGTAAGATTCTGAACTCTACCAACTCATGCTCACTGCAGCCAAGGCTGCCCCCAGCCTTCGCATCTCCAACCAGTCCTTCTTTGTTTGTTAGTACAAGGTCCAGCAGCACACCTCCCCTCATTGCCTTCTCCACTACCTGTGTCAAAAAGTTACCACCAGTGCTCTGCAGGAACCTCCTGGACTATTTGTGCCTAGCTGTGTTGTCTTTCCAGGTATCAAGGTGGCTGAAGTCCCTCATGAGAACCAGGACCTGTGATCATGAGGTTACTTCTAGCTGTTGGTAGGAGGTCTCATAGACTTCCGTTTCCTGATCAGGTGGCCTGAAGTAAACACTCACTGCAGTGTCAATCATGTTAGCTTGCCCTTTAATCCTTACCCATAAGCTCTCAACTCACTCTTCATCCACTCCTAGGCAGAGCTCGATACACTTTAAGTTTATGAAGAGAGTTCTTATACTCAAGAGCAGTTCACTGTGCAGCAACATCTTTCACTGTAGGTAGAGATTATTTTTTCTAAAACACATTTCTACTCAAAGCTTCTTCAGGGTACATTTGCAATAGCTATCATGTATCTGATGCTTTTCTTCAATAAATAAAGTACAAATTTTAAATACCTAATGTAGGATGGCAACAAGAGACATCTTCCAAATACAACATTTTAGGCACAGGAGGAGCTATGCAGCAGTGATAAAAGCTTACGTTCAGATCTTCCTTTGTGTCACTTGCCCTGTACAAGCACCCAAATAACATATCTGCACAGGGATGGAACAGAAAATGCCCACATTATACACCACTAATGAAGGTAAGCAGCAATGCCAGTATTCTGAATAGCAAGAACCTAGATAATGGCCATAAATGTGTTTTAAGCTCACTCTCAAATCCACAGCCAACCCCACCTAGCTACACCCTTCACTACTTCTCTGATATGGCTACCTCACTTAGGACCACATGGGTTTTTGAGATATATGCCCACAAAGGATACAACAATGGTACTCTAACCAGATGTATACCTCTATAAGTTTGCCCACACCTTGAAGACTTTGCTCGTTTAACTGGACAATTACTTAACTCCAAAACACATCACCCATAGTTCACACCACCTCCAACAGAATTAAGTCTAAACAAGAATTTGAGACAGTTATTTGTTCAACACAAACAGAAAAATACCAAACTCCTTGTTCTTGGAGAGTTGCTTAGCAGTGATTCTTTCATAACTTCCATAACCACATGCATGTTTTGTGGTAAAACATTGAAATACGTGGAGCAAATGATTTGAGACAATATCTCATTTATATATGTAAAAGAGACCCACCCGAGTTTGAAATGTACTGAGACTTGGGGCGGGCGGGGGAGGGGGGAATCAAATTGAAAAAGGTCACATTTGCTTAAAGGCGCATCAGCAGGGGCTGACTCACCAGAGAAAATCCCTGTCTCTTGATCTATGGGGGAAAAATGTTACCCATTTGTGCTACAAAAGCATATGAAGCATCCACAATTTTCTCCTGTCACTTGGGTTTTTCTTTCCCAGAAGCCTTCTCAGGAAAGTGAACTAGCATTGCATTCTACCCCAGCACTAGAGGGAAAAGCTTTACATATTATGTGTAATTCTGCATAATCTCACCAAGCATCAAAATTGCTTTTAAGACTGCAAACACAGCTCCCACTTCAATACTATTGTGAGCAGCAGCCAAAAGGTGACGATCACACGAAGAACGAATTCCAGGAAATGAGTTCCCTAAAGAAAGAAGAGAAACACTTCATAGAAAAGGTTAGTCTTCACCATATACAATTTCCTTTGTGCAAAACCCTTTTAATCTAAAATACCTACTGAATTGCAAGAACTGAATGAAGAATTGAATGCTCACATTGAAACTGAAGACCAATTGGTAAACCATTAAAAAAAAATCACCTGGGATACATGGTTATGATGTACTAACATCAAAAAAAGCTATAATCTTTACATCAAATAAACCACCTATCATTTCACTGTGTCTACATAAGTAGTGAATTTAACCACAGTAACATACCGAAAGCTGTTTTACTTTTGACTTCACAGATTTGGGAAATGACTTCCTCACCTCCATACAACAGTTTTCGTAACAAATGAGGCAAAATAAATTAATATGAATGCTGGTTGTACAGTTAAACCTAATCCTGCTGTTTAGAAGCAGACTGTAAAGGAATTCAGTGAGTGCTTTTTCTAACTTTAAGGAGAAGAGATAGATTCAAATACAGGGAAAGGAAGGATGAATCTACTGCCTTTTTGCCATGCTTAACTGAACCATGGATAATAAGAGTCTATAACATGGTCACATTTTGTTTGATTTGTACTCTTTGGTAAAGCATAAACATGATTTTTTCCTATCCATTCATCCTTTTTTATTTTAAGGGAAGCTTGGGTCCACATAACACTTCTGCTACTCAAAATATTCTTCACATCTCTGATTAAATCTGTCTGAGTGTGTGACAGACTATCATTTATATCTGGTCAAAAAAGAAACTAATATTATTTCTAGACAGAATAAACTGAAACAACTTATATTTCAAACTTCCAAGGAATAATCACTTTTAATTTGTTTTTCCCAGAGAAATAGTCTTGTCATCAAGTTTGCTGAAATAACTTGTGCTCTAACTTCTAAGTATTTCCAGGGTTATTTTCTTTTACTTGGTAGGTGCTGAGTCTTGCAGTTTTCCTTCCTCTTTGGGTCTGTGGCAAAAACACATAGGTCAGACCACAAAATATTCAAATTAAAAAGGAAAGAGGACTGGGTTAGCATATCTTGACAATTAAGTTCCTCATGTTTCTTCTATTGGACTAGATGTTTTATTGTGCCTTATTTAGAATCACATTTGATTTCAACCTACAGGCAAAGCTACCAAACCGCAGAATATGTTATTAGTTTATAAATTACTGTGAGATGATCCACCACAAGAATTATCATTGCCCTGGACAGTACTTAGCATGACAGAAGATGTAGACCTCCTATGCCAATAGTAGTACCGGCAGAGAAATAATATTACTGGGTCCCAGACTCAGATGATTGTTTCAATAAAATTCCTAAACAAAAAGAACTATGAGAACGTTCTAATTTTTTTTAAATAGCTCTGATTTTAAACAGACTATCATTTTTAATTGCACTACAGAGATTTTCACATGTGAAATCTGAAGCCATTGAAAAACATCTAGGTCTGCTTTCTGAAATGAAAGGACTCTATAGCAGTCAACTTACCTGATCCCTGGGGAAAGAGGAAGATTTGGGGTGTTCTAAAGAGGTGAAGGAGGAGCCGACAGGTCATCCTCGCCCCAGGTTCAGCATCCGGATCTCCACAGGCTACAGAAGATGGGACATGGACATAAGGCATCTGCTCTGGACCTTACAAGTCACACTGAACCTGCTGGGAGGCCCAGAAAAAGCTTCTTTTTCCTAGTCCCATTTTAAGTGCAAATACAGTAATTTCATCAACAGGAATCAGCATTTATGCACTGAGTCATTACAAAATAAAAAAAAATATGAATTTTGGTAAGCAAGAGACTTAATCAATGACAGAAAAGAATACATGGATGAACCGGCTTTGGACAGTCAAAGCTGAAAGAAGAAACACAAATCTAGTCAGAAGGTGAAAAGAAAGGCATGATGTGGCCAAAGACCACCACAGCTATTGTACTCCAGGCTAGAGGCAAAGACAATGACATCAGAGAAAAAATGCCAATATCAAGTGGATTGATGCAAGAAGGAAAGAAGACACAGACAAACACTGTAGGCTGCAGAAACTAAAAGGAAAGGGCAAAATTCTGGTATGTTCCAAAGTACAAGCTGAATAGATTAGGTAGTAATTCGAGCATACAGCACAGAGTAGCAAAGAGTCACTAGAATAAGGTGAGGCTGCATAACAGGAAGGGGTCAATATACTGTCAGCAGCTCTGACGCCATTTATCAAGCATGGCTTCTCTGACCTAACCTGGTATTGCTCCTTTTGCAAACGGCTGTGGAATATATGCTGCAATGCACAACAGGTGGCATTCCGAACAGAAAAGCTGTTTCGGAATACTCTACTTACTCAATCAATGGACACTTCCTAAAAAGTGTTAAGTTTTCTATTTTAAGTTTTTCTCTTGGTATTTTCTTACCAGCTGCAAGAAGAGAAGGCAGCGCAACGTGCTGAACTACATCTTCCAGAGAAAAGCACTGCCGTGCAATCAGTATGGCAATGAAAGTGGCCAGGGAATCATGGAATGAAAGGTCACTCACCTTGAAAGAAAAACATTAGTTGAATGTTTCACATGACAGTGAACACCTCCATTGCTGAGATTATTAAGGAATCAACAATAAACTTTTTACACAGAAGAATTTGTCTCTATATTTTAATGCATTTCCAATCTTTTTATGACAAATGCTGATAGATGTGTATTAAAATTAAATTAAGAGCTATTTCAAATACAATTAATTCCACAATAAATACTAGTCTTATAGAAAACTGACATAATATTATTTTATAAAAACTAGTAACATCAATAATCATTCCTTAGCTTCATGACATAACAAAAATACCTCCTCAATGTACATAGCTTCAAACTGTTTCTAAAGGTATGCATGTTCAAACTACAGACAAATATATTGGATCAGACACTGAATAACAGAAGTCACTGTAATTCTGCTGACTTCAACAGGACTATGGTAATTCACAGCAAACAAGGAAGAAACAGTGAAGTGTACCATCACCACTAAAATTTAGACAACCAACACCAGAACAAGGTCTTAAAAATAAGGACAATTACTACTCTAAAATGGTGACAGATATGTAAATATACTCAAATTCCTGCTTCTTTCAAAGAGCATCTCTTAATTCCATAACATAGTAAGAAAAAAGATATTGTTGACAAAGAGACATCTCTAAACATTGCCCAAGTTTTACATACATAACAAAGATGTAGGAGAGAACAAAATCAACCAGGAATCTCAAGAAAGCTTCGAAAGCTCAAACACATAGAGGTCTAAATTCTTGCTCACTATTATGTATTGAAGGATACCTTACTATACACCTCTAAGTGTACCCTAGGAAAATAAATTTAACAGGTATGTTAGAAAATATTGAACTTACATCCACACTACAGAGCAGATCATTGAAACCCCAGACATGATTTGAAGAGCAGCAAAGAGCTTTTACAACCCCTAACCACTCTGAGCTCAGCACCGTGCAGCATGCTGTCAGCTCTGCACAAAGGTTTGCTATGTCGTTAATTCTAGAAGAGAAGAAAAAACTTGAGAAGCAAGGTATTTATAAACAATGAATACTAAGCTCAAAGCAGATCTGTACTTGACACACAGAATGGATGGCTCCTCACATAACTTTGGGTTATGTCCAAACGCGATTATGCTACATGCACTTATAATCTAGTGTTCCACAGTTGTGGACAACCACAGCGTATCAAAAAAGCAGTATGTGACTTGTACCCTATAACTAGTATGAGTATAATCTACATTGACATAGGCCTTTATCTGGTCTATGCTCTACCTAACGTAACCTGTATCTGTACCAGCTTCCTTATGTTTGCTAAGCTGCCATGGGAGAGGAACAAGAAGATCGGACTGTTGTCTGCAGCCCACTGCAACAGATGCTTTCCTCTCCTCTGCAATAGCATGCTCTGACCTTTCGATAGTGATGATATGCAAAGAGTAGCTCCATCCTCTTTCATTCAAAAACATCACAAGAAAGTTTTTTGTCCAGTGCATCACTCCCAAATGCCTAACTCGGCAGTGAAAGTCTACTAGTTTTTCACTGTAAAGAATGTCCCCTCCTATTGCTACTCTAAAACAGGTCTATATTACTATAAAATAGTGCTACGGTTTTAGAAGGAAGGAGACACACACAAAAACCAATGACATTGATGCATTTTACTTGATAGATTAACGTGTGATTCACTGTATGATTCAGAGTTACATAACATTTAAAAAATTAGAACATGGCTGATTCATCCCAGTGCAAGTTATTTTCTCTCTGTACCACAGGGAAACTTGTTTGGTCACATTTGCATGTTCCTCTCTACTGGCTAAAGAATCATTTCCTTTCAGCTACTCTACTTCGCCAGTGATGCCTCAAGTTTCCTAGACTGCTTCAAGATGGATGGAAGGTTAAAATGATACACCACCACCACACACTTTGTGGAGCTGTCAATTAGAAAAGAACAACAAAAAAGAAATCCACAATTTTCCCTGGCTTTATGATTTGTTAGTAACCTTAAGGATTGTCAACTACCACTGAATATAGAGCTGACTATCAAGATATAGTATTTCTTAATAAAAATTAGGTCAGAACACCAAATTTTGGCAACACTAACTGTGTAAGAGGAATAAAGGTTTTAGGGGCAGGGGCAGAGTCTAGCCCAAAAACTAGAGTCCATTTATTCCTGCATATAGAGTTTGCGGAAGGCAAAATTAAGATAAAACAGCTTCAGCACTCCAATGTCATCATGTGCATAAGGTAGCAGTATGTTTACTCATGGATGCACAGTAAGAGAAGGAAGCAACTGAGAGAAGAAAACTATGAAGAAAACTATGAAGAAAACTATGAAGAAAACTAAACTATGAAAATGTACTGACAGCATGAATCTCAGACACCAAGTTTTTCACTATACTTCTTTTCAGTTCCTTGCATTAATCTAAAAAGATCCAACACAAATTCAATCCAAGTATCATGTTGGATCAGACCAAAGCTCCATCTTATTGTGACAGTAGCCAACACTTGCTGCTATCAAAAATACCTCAGACAAGCACAGTAAAATAGTGTTGGAAAATCTCTCTGAAGTGCAGATCTTAGTCTAAACTCTAATCATTAGAGGTCTGCTTGAATGGTGTAGCATAAGCTCCTTTAAAAATACAACTGATGGCTCTTAAAACACCAGTAACTTTTATCTAAAAAATACTTGATATTTTTTCCAAAATCTTTTTGAAAAATCTGCATATTATCTATAAACTCCATAATGAATACATGAAATTATACATTTAATAAATTAAACTCTAATTACACCAGAAAAAGGAACTGACCTAATGCAAAATATTCCTTGGATTACAGAATACTAATGGGCAAAGATTGTGCTGAGGAAACAATCCAGCACCAGAATCATTGAAAAGGAAAGCACCAAAACATCTTTTGCAAGAAAGCTGTTACTGAGCTGCTCTATTTGAAATAAATACCGTAATTGCTGATATGAAAGGTGTACTATGGATCTTCACAGTAAGTACTCTCTACTTACTATTCCCTTTTGGTAAATTCTGCAGATTGATTTAATGAATGTAAGTAAAGGAAAACTTACTGAAAAAAAAGTGCAGCAACTAGAAAGAGCAAATTTGCAAATGAAAACAATAAAAAACCACAAAACAAAAGGTGAAAGGAAACCTCACATTCTGATTCCAGAATGGTTTGTCTTACCTTCCTGCATCTTGGTGTCCCATACACACATTCATTAGTGCATTGCAGACAAAGCTGTAGCGATTGGCTGCATTATCGCTCAGGATCTTGCCTAGCATAGAGTAGTTAATGCTGTGAGCAGAAGGATTCTCAATAAAATCCAACATGAACTCTGGGTCCCAAAGTAAATTGGAATTTGAAGGATGAACATTGTTGTATATTGTCTGCTTCACTTTAGAACAGGCACTACTGAGGATGAGAAAAAAGAGAGTAAGCAAAATATTTTGCAGAAATACTGTTGAACATACCACATGTGTTAGAAAATACTAGTTTGATTACCATTCTGTATGTAGTTTCAATCTCATTTTTGGTAAGGAGCATCTAACAGGAAATATGTATGACACATTAATTTCACTCAAGTTTTCTTCCAAATAAAGTCAAGATCTCAAATCACTTCTAAGACACTTACTGACATCCTGAGCAGCTGGAAAATTCTCTACGTATTTGTTCCTTTATAACAATAACTTCCAAGGGCATCATATGCCTTTCCAGTGACTTACAACAGAGCCTATCACTACTCACCTTCATTATGTTTTATGATATGTAGTCATCTGGAATGGTAGTAAGAAAATTAAATAAGGAAAATGTCAGAATTCCATTTAAATTAAAAGCTTTACACCTGGTAAAAATCTGACAAAACAACTTCTTGAAAGATGAAACCAGTAAACAGAGAAAAAATATATAAAGATCATTCACAATAATCCAAAAGATCAAAAAATGCTCCAGGCTAGTAATGCTTGTATGTCAATTGGCTTTCTTTGTGGGGAGAGGATGGGGAGGAAGCTGTCAGTGAAGAACACAAATTTCACACATATATTTAAGGATGTGTTCTAAGTAGCATTTGTCTTAGGTGTTAGGTTTCCCACCACAGCTGGGAACTGCATTCACAGGGACTAACTTTATTAGTCATCCTATCTAAGAAGATTTCCTCATTCTTAAAGGAAAAAAAAAACACACAAAAAAATCCAAGTAACTTAAATTTAAAATAAATGAGACTTTTGGAATTTTTGAAAACTACATTAGAAACAGAGCAAGATGACACAGGAAACATGGTGCCACCTGAAACTTATCTTTCAGCTTAGGAAGGGGTGTGACATGCCAGCTGAAGACCCGACACTGGGACTGAGGAAGGGGTCCTCCAGGATGCTTTCCCTTTGGAGAAAAGAACCAAGTCCCTACGCAAGTCTCATTCCTTACTAAGATGTTAAAGTTCAGGTGGAAGAGATTGTTAGAAGGATTTTTAATCTACAAGAAGGGCAATGCCTGACGCTAACCCCTTCCTGTATCAGTCAGCATAAAATCCATCTTAGATCCTGATTAGCAAAGAAAGAAAACCAATCCAATGGAAAACAAATAACCTAAACCTCACATATGAGGCACTTTAAATGACCTTTCAGGCCCCCATTTCCTGGGCACACACATCCTTACCATTGATCAGTTATGAAGAGTCACGCAGAAAATGGCTCCTAAGAAACAAGACTCCCATAGTATGCATGCAACACAAATCCACAGACAGGCATTTATATTTTCAAGAGTATGTAGAACCCCAAATCCCTTTGACTTCCAAAGGCTTCTCCTGCTTCAGAACATTTTTTGAGAAAGACACACTACAGTAAATAATAAGCTTGTCACGATGTAAGTCTCCAGCACAGTCTATGCTATGGGCAAGGAAATTCTGACACAGCTGCAAGGATGCTGTCGTAGCATTTGCCCTCTACTTGTTCCATGGGTTTAAAATAAACATCTTCATAGCCCTACATTGGATTAAGAATTGTTCTTGTAGGGTAATATTAATAAAGCTGTTTTGTTATTTTCTCTTGTATTATTGAGTTTTAGATTTTAGAGACTACTTTTAAGTGGAAGAACGAACATCTAGTTAAGACATTTTTAT